>NC_073379.1:79513445-80198445 GCF_028641065.1 Leucoraja erinaceus | reverse complement strand
CATGTCCTTCAAACATGTTTGTCTCTGCAGCATATCCGATCACTTATTTCACGAGAACATAACCTATTCATTGACTGGTTAGTAAGGGTGTCAAAGATTGTGGGGAGAAGGCAGAAGAATGGGGTTGAGAGGGAAAGGTAGATCAGCCATGAACAAATGATATAGTAGATTCGATGGGCCGAATGGCCTAATTCTGCTCATATGTCATTGTGATATTTGGTGGACTGTGTGGGGTGGGAGGATCCGTTGCTCCTCCCGTGCAGCAGGTGGCACTGCACAGGGCGAAGGGAGATGTTTTGTATATAGTTTACCCCAAAGATCCTAGAGGAGCAAGATAGACCACTCCTCGAAAAACGCGTAGTATGACGTGTGTGATCGTCGCCGCCATTTTTCGAGGCATTTATTGGGCTTCCCCCACACTGTCATGGCGTCCTTATCTAAATTTCATCTCACTGCTCTGCTATCAAGTATTCTTTTTTTTTTTTTTTTTTTTTTTTTTTTATTTATATTTTTATTATTATTGGAGATAAGTACATAGTCTATTACATCATTACTGTCTTACATTTTTAAAATGATAACATTGACAGTTATTATTACATTGTCTCCAATATTTTTTACATTTTTCTTCGTTTTTTTTTTTTTTATAACTAGATAGAACTAAAAGGATAGGTGAAATAGAGGGAAAGAAGAGGGAAAAGAGAGGGGAAAATAAAAAAAAAAAAAAAAAAAAAAAAAAAAAAAAAAAAAAAAGAGAGAGGGGTGAAAAAGGTAATTAAGGAAGAATGGAAAAGTTTGTTTAAGTTTAAAGACATCATTCGAGATATGTTCGTATATTTCAAAGTGTAGTATTTCATCCAATCTTTAGTCCGGGTGCTAGTCAGGTTCCTGTGCTGAACTATTCTGACCCTTTAAGTACTCAATAAAAGGAGACCATGTTCCAACGAATAATTCCTGTTTGTCCAACAGGGCAAGTCTAATTCTTTCCACGTTTAAGGTCTCCGTCATTTCTATAATCCACATTCTGATTGTGGGGGCCGTAGGGCCTTTCCAAAATTTTAGGATTAATTTTTTTCCTGTTATTAAACTGTAATCGATAAAGTTTCTTTGTGTTATTCTAAGTGTTTGATTTAATTCTAATATTCCGAGTATTATTAATTTTGAGTTTGGTTCCAGTTGTGTTTTGGTTACTTTGGATATTATACTAAAAATATTTACCCAAAAATTTTTAATTTTTGTACAGCTTGTAAACATGTGCGATAACGTAGCTTCTGAATGTTGACATTTATCACATATAGGTGAGATATGGTGAAAAATTTTATGTAATTTTGTTTTGGCGTAATGTAACCTATGTATTACTTTAAATTGTATTAGAGAGTGTCTGGCGTTTAGTGAACACTGATGTATGTATTGTAAACTTTCTTCCCAAGTGTCTTTCGTTATTACCTGATTTAATTATTTTTCCCATGCTTGTCTGTGTAAGTCCGTCATAGGGATGTCACTGTCTAATAAGATATTATATATAAAAGATATTAATTTTTCTGTATTAGGATGCTTATTCCAACATTCGTCAAGAATCTCTGGGTTTCTATTTCGAAAGTTTTTAGAATTTGATTTAACATAATTTCTAAGTTGAAGATATCTGAAATAATCATTCCCTCGAAGTCCATAAACCTGTTGCAACTCCTGAAATGTCAAAAAAGAGCCTTCCTTGTAAAGGTGTCCCATATTTTTAATTCCATTATTCTTCCATTGTGTAAAACCCCCGTCTAAACATGAAGGCTTAAACAATGAATTATTCACGATTGGAAGAGAAAGAGATAAGTTATCTAATTTTAATGTATTTTTTAATTGTTTCCAAATTTTTATAGCACTAAATATTATAGGGTTTTCCCTGTAAATTTTCTTGTTTAATTTGGACGTAGCAAATAATATCGAACCAATGTCATAAGGCATACAATCTTCCTTTTCCATTTTTAACCAGTCTGGTTGCTGGTCTATTTCTCCCAACCAGAAGTTCATATTTTTAATATTAACTGCCCAGAAATAAAACAAAAAGTTAGGTAAAACCAAGCCTCCTCCCATGCAGCAGGTGGCACTGCACAGGGCGAAGGGAGATGTTTTGTATATAGTTTACCCCAAAGATCCTAGAGGAGCAAGATAGACCACTCCTCGAAAAACGCGTAGTATGACGTGTGTGATCGTCGACGCCATTTTTCGAGGCATTTATTGGGCTTCCCCCACACTGTCATGGCGTCCTTATCTAAATTTCATCTCACTGCTCTGCTATCAAGTATTCTAATCGTAAATCTAAACGACCCGACCTGTCATTCTTTAGGTTCCCCAATAAAAAAGAAAGGTGAGAAAATATTTTTATTATTTTCAGTCGATATTCTGTCGTGAAAATGTTATTTTCTGTTCTCCCATCAACAGCCATTGGGAAACTGGGTTTGTCGGTACATTAGAAAGTTATTAGACTTATTTTTAATAGTTCTTTACTTACCATAATAATAAAGACAATTTTAACACTTCTGTACGTTTTTGGTTTTGTTCTTGTAAGGGATTGGTCTCCACAATATGGCCCCGCGGACACATCAGGTCCAGTGACCAGGAGATTTTTCGAGCTCAGATTCAAGTCCGAGAATGGGCGGCTGTTACCCATTATATTCCTCGAATTGTCAAGACATCACAAGCAAAGATCACAAGCCCGCCGTGAAGAAGGGTGCAATCAAATATTATATAACTCTGCTCTATCATCTTTGGGTGCAATGGTGGGTCGGGGGGTTCGGTGGCGGCGGCCGCAATCAAAGATACTAGTGGAGCTCTGCTCTATAATCTTTGGTCGGAATGGGACGGCTGCGCGTTATAATGTGCTATCGTTCCACTCTCCCTCTCCCCCTTCTCCCTGTCCCCCTTCTCCCTCCCCCCTTCTCCCTGTCCCCCCCTTTCCCCTTCTCCCTCCCCCTTCTCCCTCTCCCCCTTCTCCCTCTCCCCCCTTCTCCCTCTCTCTCTCTCGATCTCTCTCTCCCCTCCTCTCACTCTCTCGCTCCCCTCTCTCTCTCTCTCTCTCTCTCTCTTCTCTCTCTCTCTCCCCCTCTCTTCGCGATCTCCCTCCCTTCCCTCTCTCCCTCCCTTCCATCTCTCCCTCCCTTACCTCTTCGTGAGAGTTGGCAGCTCTGCTATGCCTTGGGTCCAAAAGAGGATAGAAAGAAAATACTTAATGGTCTTTGTAAGAAGATTTTAATAAGCTCTTCTACATTTAAGGTAAATTGACATATTAGAGGCAAAACGCATTTTCAATATACAGGTCTCTCCACACAACTGAAAACAATTGCATTTAAGTGATATATCATCCATTGTTCAGGCAAGTAGCACTAGGTTACAATAAACTTCCTACATATTCCAGGAATGCATCTCATAAAAATGGGAGAGGCTTAAATGCATTGTAAAATCATAAATCCATGTTGACTTGGACTAATCCTTTTACTGCTATCCAAATGCCCCATTATTACATCTTTAATAATTGACTCCAGCATCTTTCACACCACCAAAGTCAGGCTAACTGGTCTGTAATTCCCCGTTTTCTCTCTCGCTCCTTTCTTGAAAAGTGGGATAGCATTAGCTATCCTCCAATCCACAGGAACTGATCGTAAATCTATTGATCGTTGGAAAATAATAGAAACATAGAAACATAGAAATTAGGTGCAGGAGTAGGCCATTCGGCCCTTCGAGCCTGCACCGCCATTCAATATGATCATGGCTGATCATCCAACTCAGTATCCCGTACCTGCCTTCTCTCCAGACCCTCTGATCCCCTTAGCCACAAGGGCCACATCTAACTCCCTCTTAAATATAGCCAATGAACTGGCCTCGACTACACTCTGCGGCAGAGAGTTCCAGAGATTCACCACTCTCTGTGTGAAAAAGGTTCTTCTCATCTCGGTTTTAAAGGATTTCCCCCTTATCCTTAAGCTGTGACCCCTTGTCCTGGACTTCCCCAACATCGGGAGCAATCTTCCTGCATCTAGCCTGTCCAGCCCCTTAAGAATTTTGTAAGTTTCTATAAGATCCCCTCTCAATCTCCTAAATTCTAGAGAGTATAAACCAAGTCTATCCAGTCTTTCTTCATAAGACAGTCCTGACATCCCAGGAATCAGTCTTGTGAACCTTCTCTGCACTCCCTCTCTGGCAATAATGTCCTTCCTCAGATTTGGAGACCAAAACTGTACGCAATACTCCAGGTGTGGTCTCACCAAGACCCTGTACAACTGCAGTAGAACCTCCCTGCTCCTATACTCAAATCCTTTCGCTATGAAAGCTAACATACCATTCGCTTTCTTCACTGCCTGCTGCACCTGCATGCCTACTTTCAATGACTGGTGTACCATGACACCCAGGTCTCGCTGCATCTCCCCTTTTCCTAGTCGGCCGCCATTTACATAATAGTCTGCTTTCCTGTTTTTTGCCACCAAAATGGATAACCTCACATTTATCCACATTATACTGCATCTGCCAAACATTTGCCCACTCACCCAGCCTATCCAAGTCACCTTGCAGTCTCCTAGCATCCTCCTCACAGCTAACACTGCCCCCCAGCTTAGTGTCATCCGCAAACTTGGAGATATTGCCTTCAATTCCCTCATCCAGATCATTAATATATATTGTAAATAGCTGGGGTCCCAGCACTGAGCCTTGCGGTACCCCACTAGTCACTGCCTGCCTAATGAAGAACTCAACCATATTATGGTCACTCTTGCCCAAGGGGGCACGTACAACAAGATTACTAACTAACCCTTCCTCATTACTCAATACCCAGTCTAAAATAGCCTGCTCTCTCGTTGGTTCCTCTACATGTTAATCATATGTATAAATATATATGTATGTGTATATATGCATGTATGTGTATATATGCATGTATATGTATATGTGTGTATATATGTATGTATATATATGTTTATATGTGTGTATGTTTGCATATAAATGTATCCATATGTATGCGTGTATTTGTATGTGTGCATATGTATGTGTATACGTATGTATGTATGTGTATATATGTATGTGTGTATATATGTATGTGTATATATATGTGTATAAATATATATATATGCATATATATATTATTACTATATAATTATATATATAATTGCCTTTATGGTTTATGTATATCATCTTACAAGACAAATAAATTAATAGTGATTATTTAAATGAAAGTTGCTTCTGATCCATGAGAATAAACTTAATTATCTCTAACTTGCCTCTCACACACAGACACACATTCATATAAATATATATAATATGTATACGTTAAATTTAATTTTGTGCAGTGTGTGTTAAAGCAATACAATGCAAGGGAAACTACGCAAAGGAGGGGGCTGTTCCCGCTACAAGATACTCGAGGATCTTTGCTTTGGATCAAAGATTATAGCGGAGCTCTATAATCTTTGCTTTGGATCACAGCGGGTGGCATACCGGAAGTCGCGTGTCGCATTAAAAAATGGCGGCCGTGACGTTCCGTCACGTACTACATGCCAGTCCATTGGATTTCGGAGGAGTGGTCTATCTTGCTCCTCTAGGATCTTTGGTTTATCCTGTCTGTAGATAGTGTGTGTGCAGCCATTTTGACGTCTTGCTGCCAGCATTGAGTAAAGCATTGAAGACTTCTGTTGTAAATTAAAGACTCTCATGTTTTGTGCAGACCTAGAAAAGGAACACGAAAGTGGTGTCAGAATTGGGATACTTCGGTATGCGTCGAAAGACTCAGATAAGAGCCTATTTTTTTATTTAAAAAAACTAACTAACATGTCTCGGCAATTCGATCGTTTTGTTCCCGAGCGAGAAAGGTACTCGACGTATGCGAGCTGAGTTTTATTTTGAATGTATGGCAATTACGACTGACCAGAGGAAGAAGGTTCTCTTGTGTTCATCAATGTCTCCAGAAACGTTGCACTGCTTCAAAATTTACTTACAGAAGAAGTAACTGAAGCCTCATATGCTGAAATCACAATGGCTTTGCAGCTGCATTTCGAAAGAAAGTCAAAATTTCCTCGCAGCTCGCTTGGATTTCTACTGCAAAAGGAAGGGCAATCGATAACCGAATTTCTTGACGAACTTCGCACCAAAGCAAAGGCGTGTGATTTTATGATATGATATGCCATTTATTGTCATTATACATGTACAGTGAAACTGAAAGCTGCTCGTACTCAGTGCATACATACAATTTAGCACAAAAAACAAGAAACAGAAAAACAAAAACAGAAGGGAGAAGGGGGGGGGGGGGGATAGGTGCACAATTTCTGCGGCGCTACATACATATATACAGATGGAAGTCCGGGTGTTGGGCAGTGAAGTCAGTGCATGTGTGACTTCACTGCTCAACTGCTTTAATACTCAATGCTACGAAAAATGCCAAGACAATGCGTTGCGGGATAGATTGGTCATGTGCTGCAGGCACGCATTCATCCAGCAGGCGATTCTCAAGGAATCGGATGCCTCATTGAAGAATGTGCTGTAGTATGCTAAGATGGCCAAGCTGCTGAGTAAAGAACTGCACAAAATGGCCGGCGAAACACCGTCGAAGCTCCCTCAGGAGGTCCATACAGTTCGTCAGACTCGCCCGCAACGCCAGAAACCACTTGATCGACCCAGAGCAAATCCGGAGAAGGAGGGACAGTTTTAGAAGAGCCATTCCCCTGTGGGGGGAGGATCGAAACAATGCTACCGGTGCGGATCGACTGCTGATCATCACCGTGAGTGCCCGTATATCATGTCCGTTTGTTATGCCTGTTACCGAAGAGGTAATCTCCAGCCAGTGTGTCAATCCGTTGAAAAGCTGAGAAAGGGCAAAAAAACGCAAAACACAGTCGACCAAACCATGGAGACTATTGCTATTGAAGTGCTCGGTGTGTCTACGATCACCGACAAGCCGAGGATTTTGCTGCGGGTCACGAACATCGATCTACAATTCCAGGTGGACACTTGTGCAGCTGCGTCGCTAGTGGGTCAGGATATCTGGGAGAGGATCAGATTGCCGAAACTGAAACTGGCCAACATCCGCCTTTTTGGATACGGACCACAGCCCATTCCCATGAAAGGCAAACGCACTATCGCCGTTTCCTGTAAAGGTATGACACGGATGTTGCCGCCGATCATCGCTGGTGAAGAAGGTACATCCCTGTGCGCCATTGATGGATCCATGCTTTCAAGCTTGACATGAACACCTTGATCTTTGATGGATCAACTATGGCATTGACATCGACCATGGGTTGCAACATGGTCAGCAAGTTCAAGAATAACAATAGACTATAGACAATAGACGCAGGAGTATGTCATTTGGCCCTTCGAGCCAGCACCACCATTCAATGTGATCGTGGCTGATCATTCTCAATCAGTACCCCGTTCCTGCCTTCTCCCCATATCACCTGACTCCGCTATTTTTAAGAGCCCTATCTAGCTCTCTTGAAAGCATCCAGACAATCTGCCTCCACTGCCCTCTGAGGCAGAGAATTCCACAGACTCACCACTCTCTGTGAGAAAAAGTGTTTCCTCATCTCCGTTCTAAATGGCTTACTCCTTATTCTTAAACTGTAGCCCCTGGTTCTGGATTCCCCCAACATCGGGAACATGTTTCCTGCCTCTCGCTTGTCCAAGCCCTTAACAATCTTATATGTTTCAATGAGATGCCCTCTCATCCTTCTAAACTCCAAAGTGTACAAGCCCAGCTGCTCCATTCTCTCAGCATACGACAGTCCCGCCATCCCGGGAATTAACCTTGTCAACCCACGCTGCACTCCCTCAATAGCAAGAATGTCGTTCCTCAAATTAACATGCAAAAACAGGACATCGAATGGCACTGGTCCAAAGAGTGTGACATTGCATTCACCAGGTTGAAGGAGATGTTTGCCCAGAAGACGGGTTTGGTCCACTGGCTGGAAGCCGATGTCGCTGGCTGCCGATTCATTGCCGTGTGGTCTTGGAGCTGTAATCTCACAAACGGCGCCGAACAACAAGGAAGAGCCAATAGCATTCGCATCCAAAACGCTGACCACCACCGAGAAAATCTACAGTCAAGTGGAGAAAGAACAGCATACAGATAAAGCATATACTGATATCTCTTCAAAAGAGAACACTGAGGAAAACTCTGTTGATTCTGAGCCTTTAGCAAGAGTTGTGAAACGCTAAAAATGCTGCAAAAAAGAGTGAAACGAGGTCCAGCTAAATGGAGACGTTCAAACTGGAAAGGGGGAATGTGATGTTTGGTGGACTGTGTGGGGTGGGAGGACCCATTGCTCCTCCCATGCTGCAGGTGGCACTGCACAGGACATAGGGAGATGTTTTGTATATAGTTTATCCTGTCTGTAGACAGTGTGTGTGCAGCCATTTTGACGTGTTTTGCTGCCAGCATTGAGTAAAGCATTAAAGACTTCTGTTGTAAATTAAAGACTCTCAAGTTGCGTGCAGACCTAGAAAAGGAACACAAAAGTCTTATGGTCTTGTGGTTTCACTCAGCATTGTAACCCCTTCACTAATATCACTCTGCACTTGATAGTGGTTTCATTCTATAACCTATTGGAATAGAAAGATTAAATGAGAACTTACCGTTTTAAGTTTGATCTTTATTTTATGAGATCACACACTAGTTGCTGAACTTAAGATATATAAAGATTAACGACCTTAGATTTACCGAATGATCTTTATGAGAAGTGGGGTTGGGAGTGGAGGGCACGTATTTCCTCACTTCAACTTCTCATCAAATAAAGATCAAACTTCAAACGGTAAGTTCTCGTTTAATCTTTCTATTTTATATTGAAGCCACGTGAGTGACTACGTGAAGCCTTCAAAGCTTTCTGGTTTCATGCAGTAACCCAATCTGTGTGTGAAACACTTAAACAGATAAACCATTAATGGTAGAAAAACATGGGTTATTAATACAATGATGCTAACTTTCATACATGGCCATACTCAAATCCTCTCATTATGAAGGCCAACATGCCATTAGCTTTCTTCACTGCCTGCCGAATCTGCATGCTTTCTTTCCGTGACTGATTTGCAAGGATACCCATATCTTGTTGCACTTCGTTTTATTTCTAATCTGAAACCAATCAGTTAATAATTTGCCTTCTTGTTTGTGACACTAAAGTGGATAACCACACATTTATCTACATGATACTGCATCTGCCATGAATCTGCCCATTCACACAACTTATCCAAGTCACCCTGCATCCTCATAGCATCCTCTTCACAGTTCACCCTGCCACCCGGCTTTGTGTCAGGGACAAATTTGCTAATGTTCATTTTAATTCCTTCATCTAAATTATTAATATATATTGTAAATAGCTGTGGTCCCAGCACCAAGCCTTGCGGCACCCCACTGGTCACTGCCTGCCATTCTGAAAGTGACCCGTTAATTCCTCTCTTTCATTCCGGTCTGCCAACCAATTTTCTAACCATGTCAATACCCTAACACAATACCATCTATATATAAATAAAAGTCTAATCTTGTATGTATGTATGTATGTATGTATGTATGTATTTGTATGTATGTACGTTCCTGAAATACACGATAGCGCAACAAGGGGCACCTTACTCACCATTCGCCTGCGGTGTGCAGTATCAAGTTTTGTTCTATTTTACAAAGTAAATCACTTTACAAACTTTATATTGTGAACGGGACAAGTTAATACTTCCATGTGTACTTGACTGGCGTCACAAAGGGGACCCAATGGGTCCTCAGCCATTCCTGCGCAGTTGGGGGAGAGTTGCTAGACCCGGTATCCGCATGTGCTCAGTTGGTAATTTCACCCCTTTGTCTTTTCTCCCCATATTGCCTTTTTAGTTACCATTTGTTGTTCTTTGTTGCCCAATCCTCTGGCTTCTTGCTCATCTTTGCTATGTAATACTTGTTTTATTTTAATTTTATACTGTCATTGACTTCCCTTGTCATCCACTGTCGCCTCTTACTCCCCTTAGAATCTTTCTTCCACTTTGTCATGAAATGATCCTGCATCTTCTGGATTATTCCCAGAAATTCCTGCCATTGCTGTTCCACTGTCATCCCTGCTAGGGTCCCTTTCCAGTCAACTTTGGCCAGATCCTCCCTCATGGCTCTATAGTCTCCTTTGTTCAACTGCAATACTGACACTTCTCCCTCTCCCTCACAAATTGCAGATTAAAACATCATATCATGGTCATTACCTCCTTATGGTTCCTTTACCTTGAGTTCCCTTATCACTTGTATAAGGCTTGTATACTCTGGAGTTTAGAAGGATGAGAGGGAATCTTGTTGAAACATATGATTATTAACAGTTTGGACATGCGAGGGGCAAGAAACATGTTCCCGATGTTGGGGGAGTCCAGAACCTGGGGCCACTCTTTAAGAATATGGGGTAAGCCATTTAGAACGGAGATGAAGAAACAATTTTTCACACAGAAAGTTGTGAATCTGTGGAATTCTCTGCCTCAGAGAGCGGTGGAGGCCGGTTCTCTGGATACTTTCAAGCGAGAGCTAGATAGGGCTCCGAAAGATAGTGGAGTCAGGGGATATGTAGAGAAGGCAGGAACAGGGTACTGTTTGGGGATGATCAGCCATGATCACATTGAATGGCGGTGCTGGCTCGAAGGACCGAATGGCCACTCCAGCACCTATTGTGGAAGCTCAGAGGGGACCGTGCCTTTGCTGTGTCGGCTCCGAGATTGTGGAATGAATTGCCTCTGCACGTTAAACAGGCCCCTTCTCTAGCTGTTTTTAAATCACTCCTGAAGACATATCTATTCTCCATGGCCTTTGTAGACCAGTGAGGTGTTGAATTGTTTATTAACTTTATTTGCTTGGTTTTGCTGCGTTGTTCGTACTTGTGTTTTATGTTTTTTTTAATTTATTGTTTGGATTTTTGTATGTAATTTATGCGCCTCGTGTTAGTTGTATGTTCTGTTGTTCTGCCTGTTTTATGATGTCTTGCTTGTTTTCTTTTTTCTGTACAGCACTTTGGTCAGCTTTGGTTGTTTTTAAGGTGCTTAACAAATAAAGTTATTATTATTATTATTATTGTCAAATCCGGTTCATTACACAACACTCAATCAGCAATTGCCTTCTCCCTGGTAGACTCCAGTACAAGCTGCTATAAGAATCCATCTCAGAGGCACTCTACAAACTCCCTTTCTTGGGTTCCAGTGCCAACCTGTTTTTCCCAGTCTACTGCATGTTAAAATCTCCCATAAATAAAGATTTAATTCATTCATTCATGCATTCATCCATTCATTCATAAACACTGTAGTTACATGCCAATGTTAACTCCTGATGCAACTTGCACCCTTTATCCAGGCTACTGTTTGGGGGCCTGTACCCCACCCCCTCTGCCCATCTGTCTGTCTTTCCGGTAGGACGTATAACCCTGAATATTCAGTTTCCCACTCCGATCCTCTTGCAGCCATATCTCTGTCATTTCCACAACATCATGCCTCAAGCTCATCCACTTTATTTCTATACTTCACGCATTCTTATATAACACTATGTAAAATATAACATATAACTATATGATATATACAACACTTTTAATTTGGTATTCACCTCCCCTCTCGCACCGTTCCTATTTCACCTGACCTTACTCTCTTATCCCTTCTTGAACTTTCCTTCCCATTAATTTAGATGTCTTTCATAACTTTTCCTGTACTCTCTTTCCCTTTAACTCCATCCTTATTCTTCCAATTTGTTGATCCCCCCCCCCCCCCCCCCCCCCCCCCCCCCCCCCCCCCGCTTTTTACAGTAGTTCAGTAGTTTACATCCAGCTGTGGATGTAACAAACCTGCCTGTCAGAATGTTGGTCCCTCTCCAGTTAAGGTGCAACCCATCGCTTTTGTACAGGTCACCCCTACACCAGAAGAGATCCCAGTGGTCTATAAATCTAAATCCCTGCTTCCTGCACCAGCTCCTCAGCCACACATTCAGATCCCCTATCTCGCTGTTCCTGCCCTCTGGAAGCAATCCAGAGTAACAACCCTAGAGGTCCTGCTTTTCAGCCTTCTTCCTAAAGGGCCTGTCCCACTTAAACGACCTAATTCATGACCGCTGCCAAGTTGGCCCTTGACTCATACTCGCAGCATGGTTGTCACGAGGTAGTAGGAGGTCGTAGGTAGGTCGCAGCAGGCCGTGATGCAGTCATAGGTACTCGTGGCATCAAGTAGGTCAGGGTGTTTTTCTAGCCTGATGAAAAATGTGCACCAGTAAAAAAGGTCGTGAATTAGGTCATGAAAGTGGGATAGGCTGTAAATAGGTGATCAAACACACTTGTACTTTACACTAGTCTTTAATGAGAACACAGGGTTAAACACACATCAGCAGTCACTGTCTCCAGTCTGCTACTGTACCGCGCAGAGGGAGAAGAAGGCGTTATTATAATTGGTAACTAAGGCGTGGTTAGTGGTATTGAGGTAGCTATATTATCGGTTGCATGCATAAACCATCTACATCCTTCCCCTTAGAAAATCAAACATGGCATGGAACCATGGCAACAGAGTTAAACAAATTTAAACAAAATCGCTGTAACGAACAGGCGGCTTACTAACCCGACCCGATCGCGTACGGACCATGCCTTTGCCCCCTTCACCGGAAAGAACAGAGGAATCAGCGGGAGCTGGAGACGGCGAAGCCGCAGGGGAAACCGAGAACGGGAGGGGGGACCGACATGCAGGAGGTGTTGAAACGCGGGCGGCACAGGACGACCCACGCGGAGGAGAACGCAGCACGCGAGGGGTCTGGGGCATGCAGGGGTCAGAAACCGGGACGGTTGTCGGTGGCTGGAACAGCAGCGGCGGAGCGTATGGACCCTCGGACGGCGGTCTCGGCTCGCTCACAGCAAGCAGATGCTGACGGCTCCTGCGATAAACAGTTCCTTCAAAGTCAACCATGTAGGAGCGGGGAGACTCGACCACGCCAACCACTGTCGCGAGACGGGAATAGCCGCTGGCAGTCTGCAGCTGAACGACCTGTCCTGGCAGCAAAGGCTTAAGAGGTTTGCACGACCTGTCGTGGGACCGCCATTGGACGTCATGTCTTTCCTGTATGCGCTTCTGGACGGAGGCAGGCTCCAACACTTGAGGCAGCAGCTTGTGTTGAGCAATCGGGATCGGTGGCCTGGTTGTCCTGGACATCAGGCGCTGGGCAGGTGAACCCATGGTCGGGTCCCTGGAGATATTTCTGAGGTTCAGGAGGTTAAGGGAAAAATCGGAGTTTGTCAGGCGCGATTGCTCCATTAAAAGTTTGGCACTTCGGACAGCCCGCTCCGCAAGACCGTTGCTCTGTGGGTACTCTGGGCTACTGGTGAAATGGTGGAAGTTCCATTTGCTGGCGAATGCCTTGAACTCGTTGCTTGTGAACTGCCTGCCGTTGTCGGGCTGCAAACGGACCGGGGAGCCGAAAGTGGAGAAATGTCTCCGCAGCTTGCGGATAACCATCTCGGACGTGAGGGAAGTAAGAAGGTCCACCTCGAACCAGTTCGAGTATGAGTCGGCCAGGACGAGATAGTGCTTGCCACGCCATTCGATGATGTCAGCAGCCAGCGAAGTCCAGGCCATGGCAGGTGCCGGTTGCTGTAAAAGTGGCTGACGTTGCTGGTGGGGCTCAAGGTTGTTGCAGGTAGAGCAGGACGAGATGCGGTCTCGGATGTACTTGGCCATGCCAGGCCTGTAGAATTGGCACTGAGCGTGGGCAATCGTCGCATCAGCTCCAGGGTGCCCGCTGTGGGCCACGTTGAAGTACTGGTCATACAGGGAGGAAGGGACCACGACCTTGTGACCCTTAACTATGATGCCGTCCTGGATCACCAGCTCGTCGCGGACCAGGAAGAAGGGTTAAGCCTCAGCCGGTGCACTGGCGCGCTTGCTTGGCCAGCCACGTTTGATCACGGAAGACAGTCGCTGCAGAGCGGGATCAGCAGCGGTGTGCTCGGCCAGGCACTGGAGCTGCTTAGTGGGGACAAAGTTAACGCCGAGCATGTAGATCCTCTTGTTCGTAGGGGTGGCGGTCGCCGGAAGCCCGTGGGGCGCGAGAGAGAGTGTCGGCAACGTGCATCTCCGTGCCCTTCTTGTAGACTATCATTCGCTGCAGCCTGGCAGGAGCAACACGGATCGGCTTGGTTGACCAGCAGCTGGTGGTCAGTCTCGATCATAAAACGGCTGCCAAAAAGGAAGTCCTTAAATTTGGAGCAGGCGAACACAACCGCGAGCAGCTCGTTTTCGATCTGAGCATACCGTTGTTGAGTGTCGGTCATGGTGCGGGAGGCGTACGAGACAGGATACAGCGATCCATCATCAGAGGACTGTAGGCAGGCCGCACCGAGCCCGAACCTGGAGGCGTTGCAGGAGACAGTGATCGGGCGCCGTAGGTCGAAAAACCTTAGTGTCGGGGTGCTGATCAACTTGGACTTCAGACAGTCGAACGCCTGCTGGTGTTGCAGGAACCAGGACCAAGCGGTGTCCTTTCTGGTCAGTTGCCGCAGAGACGAGCTCAGCTCGCTGAGTTTGGGTAGTTCACCATACCCAGGAGTCGTTGCAGACCAAGCACGTCGGTGGGAGCCGGCATCTCGGTGATTGCGGCAGCCTTCAATGGGTCGGGCTTTAGTCCGTCCGAAGTGAAGACATGCCCGACGTACGTGACCTCCGAGACCCGGAACCTGCACTTTTTAGGGTTCAGCTTCAGGTTGATCCGCCGAGCCCGATAACAGGACGCAGCGGAGGCTCATGTCGTGCTCGGCAACGTCCTTTCCATAAACCAGGATGTCATCCACGTTAACTCTCTAAACTTGCGTTGGAGAACCGCATTCCCAACGTTGTTTGTGCCGACATGCACAACCACTTCCAGCTGCTCTCCTTCACCCTTGAGGATGCCCAGCAATCGGTCCGAGACGTCTTGGACCCTGGCATCAAGGAGGCAACACATCATCCTCGAGTCTTGCCCTTTGCAACTGAATCTTCTGTCCATACCTCTCACTATTGAGTCACCTATCACTACGCCGTTACCTGACGTGGATCTCCCTGGTTGAGCCTCAGCACCAGGATTTGATTGAAAGACCTGTCCGCTCAAGTGTTGTTCGTCCCGAAAGCTTCCAAGAGGATGTAACTGTTTTCAATAGTTACTGCCACTGGGGTCTCCTGCACTCCACGCTTACTTCCCTTCCTCATCGACACCCACCTTCGCTCTTCGTGGATCCTTGGTGTAACAACCTCATTGTAGGTGATGCACTGTAACAAAGTTTCATCATTTATTGCTCTTTGCAGTGATATCTCTACTATTTTATGATATGATACGACACATTAAAATTGGTCTGCCAACAGTCACGACACACAACAAGGTACACA
Source organism: Leucoraja erinaceus (assembly GCF_028641065.1). Taxonomy (NCBI): domain Eukaryota; kingdom Metazoa; phylum Chordata; class Chondrichthyes; order Rajiformes; family Rajidae; genus Leucoraja; species Leucoraja erinaceus. The sequence continues at coordinate 80,183,100 of NC_073379.1, read as the reverse complement.
AAAGCTTGAAATTAAAAGGGGGAAAAAAAGAAAAGGACTATGGAGGATGTAACTTATTGAAGCCTTTTGCTCTCATTTGCTGCTTAGTCGTCCACTGCCATTTACAACTATGACACGATGGCGCAGTGGTAGAGTTGCTGCCTTACAGCACCATTGACCCAGGTTCGACCCAGACCACACGTGCTTGTCTGTAAAGAATTTTATGTTCTCCCCGTGACTGTGTCAATTTTTCCCGGGTGCTCCGGTTTCCTCCCAAACTCCGAAGACTTACAGGTTTGTTGGTCAATTTGGTAATATCGTAAGTTGTCCAGCGTGTGTAGGATAGTGCTAGTATACAGGAATCGCTCAGCGGCGTGGGCCGAAAGGTCTGTTTCCACGCTGTATCACTAAACTAAACTAAACTAGATGTGGCAGGTTTGCAGCATTTTGAAATGACCTGATGTTTAGTTTAGTTGGCATGGGAACAGGCCCTTTGGCCTAATGAGTCCATAAAGACCATTCGATCACATGTTTACATTAGTTCCCACTTATCCCACTTTCTAATTTGCATCCTACACACTCGGGACAATTTGCAGAGGCCAATTAATCTCCAAACCCACACATCTTTCGGATGTGGGAGGAAACCGGAGTACTGGAGGTAACCCACCAGGAGAACGTGCTAATTCCACGCAGAAGGTGCTCGAGGTCAGGATCAAACCTGTGTCTCTGGTGCTGAGAGGCAGCAGTTCTACCAGCTGTACCACTGTGTCACCTGATGGGTGTGGAATCTATTAAATGTGTTATTTGCATGTTGTGTGTGCTGGTTACCATACATTCAGCCTGTGTTGCAGCATCTCGAGATTGGTATCGCAATGCTAAATGTGCCTGGTGTTTCTGGCAGCACACCCTCCTGCAGTCCTCGCTGAACCAGGATTAGTCCACTTGGTTGACTGTAATGGTAGAGTGATGGATATGCTGGATCAGCAGGTCACAGAGCAACATTGTTGTTATTTCCAATGATTTTTGTTACTGTAGACTATTTTTGCATAGACATTTCCTCTGAGGTTGCTCTCAGGAATTTGTTTCGGATGACTGATTTAAGGTAATAGAGGACGATAAGGTTTTGTACAAGGATACAAAGTACTGGAGTAATTTAGTGGGTCTGGCAGCATCTCTAGAGAGCATGGATAGGTGACATTTCCTCACAGACTGGGTGGGCCGAATGGCCTGTTTCATTTTGTCACGTTATGCATGTCCAGCCTGAAGAAGGATCTCTATCAGAAACATCACCTAGCCATGTGACCCAGCTTCTTGATCTGCTTGGTTTAGAATAGCAGCGCAGAAACAGGCCCTTTGGTCAACCGAGTCCGTGCCGACCAGTGATTCCCGTACACTAGCACTACCTACACACTAGGGACACTTTGCAATTTTTACCGAAGCTAATTAACCTACATATCTGTACATCTCTGGAGTGTGGGAGGAAATCACAGCACCCAGGAAAACCCATGTGGAGACAGGGAAAACATACAAACTCTGTACAGACAGCACCCATAGTCAGGGTAGAACCCGCATCTCTGGCAAGAGTCAAGAAGAGAGTTTTATTGTCATGTGTCCCAGATAGGACAATGAAATTCTTACTTGCTGCAGCACAACAGAATATGTAAACATAATGCAGAACGTGAGATAAAAGTTCAGTTTGTCTATAGACTACAGACCATATATATACAATAAATAACAGATAAAGTGCAATGGTAATAATAGATTGTTATTGTTCAGAGCTTATTTGATGTCGTGCTGCAAGGCAGCAACTCTGCTGCTGCGCCTCCATGCCGCCCTATTACGCCAGCATTTTGTGTCCTTTTGTGATCAGTCATCCAAAACAAATTCCTGAGAGCAACCTCAGAGGAAATGTGTCCTTTTGTGCATTAACCAGCATGTGCCGTTCTTTGTTTCTACTATACTATGTGCAAGGATAATATTTGATATGTCATGTAATTGTAGAGTTGCAATATCTTGGAAATCTTTTTCCATTCACTATTTTCAACATTTGTTGCAGAGATGCAAAAAATAGGAGGGGAATGAGACCGATGGAATGGGGTCAGTATGGACTCAGTAGGCTGAATGATTTCCCTCATTATTGCTATAAAAGTATAACTTTAATTTGGATGAGGGCACAAAATGTAACATTTGCCAATTTGATGACAACACAGAACTGCGTGAGATTGGAAGTTGTGAGGAGAATGCGAAAAGCCTTCAAGGTGACTTAAACAAGTTGGGTGAGTGGGCAAAGACAGAGCAGTTGCAACATGGCATGGATAAATATTAGGAAACCAGAAAGGCAAAGTATTATTTAAATGTTATTGACTGGGTGATGCTAACATTCATAGGACTATGGTTGTCCTTGTACGCCAGTCACGGAAAGCAAACTTGCAAGTGCAGCAAATATTATAGTCACAGTAAGAAGGCAAATAGTGTGTTGACCTTTATTGCAGAAGGTTTTAAGGACATGAGCAAGGAATTCATGATCAGACCCATTCTTTAGACTTTACACTTTGAAGATACAGTGAGCAAACAGGCCCTTCGGCCCACCAAATCTGTGGTTCCTACCTACAGGGGTTCCTCCTCTGGCAGTTTTTCTTTAGCTTCAGATCTGCGATCTCTTGTAGGTTCAGAGAACATCGAACAGTTCAGTGCAGGAACAAGGCCCTTCAGCCCATATCGTCTGTGACGAGCATGATAAACTTAATTCAAGATAAACTAACCTCATCAGACTGCACATGATCCATATTTCTCTATTCCTTGTACAGTATATCCCATGTCCCTATCATCTTGAACACCACAATCGTACTGGCCTCCACCACTACTCCCCACAATGTGTTCCAGGCACCTACTATAGAAGATTAAAACATTTATCATAGCCCGCAGATGTCAGCTATTTTATGTAATCAGACATAAGGCACTAAAACAAGTTACTTTTTATTTTTACTTTTGCATCTTTGTGTGTAAACATATATGCCAATATTATAAACCAATATGTTTAAAACACTGCCCCCCCTCTGTGTAAAAAAACTTGCCCCGCATTTCTCCTTGCATTTTTGCCCCTCCAGTCTTTGACATTGGCACTCCTGGGGAAAAAGGTCTTATCTACTCTATCTATGCCTCTCATAATTTTATATACTTTGATCAAGTCTCCCCTCAACTACTTATCTGGACTTCTATTTCACTGAGATTTAGTTATTTGAGAAGGATGAAAGAATTGGTAATTATTTCCTTGTAAATGAAATGTTGCAATGAGAAACTCTGAAGCTACTTTTTTTCAGTTTAGATTAGAGATACAGCATGGAAACAGGCCCTTCGGCCCACTGAGTCCATGGTGACCAGCATTCACCCACACACCAGTTCTATTCTAGTAGGCAATTTAAAGAATCCAATAACCTACATGTCATTGGAATGTGGGAGGAAACTGGAGCACCCAGAGAACATCCACGTGGTCACCAGGAGTAGTCAGGATCTAACCTGAGTCTCTGGTGTTGTAAGGCAACAAATCTACCGCTGTGTCACAGTGCAGCACCAAATTGTCAAATACGAGTTGAAAATGCTGTAACTCACCTTCTGTCATTACCTGTGTTCCAATGGCTGGAATGGGCATCTGAACAGCCATAAGGCTCAGTTTCGTGGCATTCTATCTGTCTAATGGAATCCATTTACCATGAGCTTTATTAAGCAGTTCCATTTCACTATTGTAATTCACTCTGAAATAATAGCAGGCTTTATTTACTTCCTTTCTTCTATGAGTTAAAGAAATACAATTGGGGCTGCACAGTGGCGCATCGATAGGGCTGCTGCCTCACAGCACCACAGACCTGGGTAACATCCGGACTACAGGTGCTGCCTGAATGGACGTTCTCCCTGTGACTGCGAGGGTTTTCCCCGGGTCCCCCAGTTTCTTCCCACATTCCAAAGAGGTGCAAGTTTGTAGGTTAATTAACTTTTGTAAAATTTCTCCACAGTGTGTAAGATGGAACTAGTGTATGGGGTGCTTGTTGATCAGTGCAGACTTAGTGGGCTGATTTTTTTTTTCATTTATTCTTTTTGATATGGTTTTAATTAATTTGTTCATTGGTTTGTGAATGAAGCTACAGCCATTTTTTTTCCGTACATCATCACTTTTGAAACTATAAAGAATGAACAGAACACAGGCTGCATGTTAGTTGTAAAAGTTGTGTTGCAGAACTCCTGACGAATGATGACGTCTGAGCACAATTTAAACCAAGTTGGAGTAGAGCGTCTCTGTATTCCTGCTTTCAATTGTGTTTATTGGTCACCATCATGTTCTTGACAAAACAGATAGAAAATAGATTCCTTTAAAGTTTACGCGTAAAACATCAGTTCTTTGATGGTAAGCCTACACGATAAGAATCAGTATAATTTTGTTGGCTGAAGGGCCTGTCCCACTTAGGAGATTTTTCAGCGGACTGCCGGCGACTGCCAATTCGCCGGCAGTCGCCTGAAAAAACGGGAACTGGAACGCGACTGTCAGAGTGGAACATACACACAGACACACACAAACTCATCGCAAAGGCGGGGGCCAGGGCAAGCAGGGGGAGCGCTGTCTGAAAGTCACACGGTGCAAAGCCAAGGTGATACAGACACACACCGCAATGAACAGGAAGGTTAAGACGGCTAGCACAGTGTACGGTAAGTCCTTTAAAAGAGGGGGGAGGTGGAGGGGGAGAAGGGGGGAGAAGGAGTGGAGACACTTTTAAGAAGCCAGACAACTTTTAATAAGCCAGAGATACACAGCTGTGAAGTTCGGCAGGCATTTAACATTACCGGTCGGTTATCCTTGGTTCTGCAAACTTGTGCGTATGTTTTTTTTCCCCAATGAGCCAATGAAAATGACCGGTCAGCAAAGGCGATTAACTAAAACTACGTACGACTACCTTGACTACCTATAACTACATGGTGACCCCACTACAACTGCACCACGACTACAGGATTATCGATTTTCTCCATGGCAACCAATTTTTGGTCTCAGAAAATTTTTCAACATGTTGAAAAATTTGCGATGACCATACTGAGGCCGCGACTAGTTCCCAGAATGCGGGAACTCCTCGTGACCATGAAGTAGACTCACCAGATACCACCAGCGAACATGTGGCGACCATGTGGTGAGCGCAGAGTCTCCTGCACTCACCTAAAAAATCACCTAAGTGGGGCAGGCCCATGACTGTTCAGATCAACTACAAGAATATTTTATCAAGAAACAAGTCTACTCTTGCCTGCAGGTAGAAAAACTGCACGAGGTTCATAGATTTGAAGTCCAGTGAATATTTGTGGTTAAGAAGGAACTGCAGATGCCTGAAAATCGAAGCTAGACAAAAAAAAGAAACTCAGTGGGTGAGGCAGCATCTATGGAGCGAAGGAAATAGGCGACGTTTCGGGCCGAAGAAGGGTCTGAAGAAGGTTTTCGGCCCGAAACTTTGCCTATTTCCTTTGCTCCATAGATGTTGCCGCACCCGTTGAGTTTCTCCAGCTTTTTTGTCCAACTTTGAATATTTGTGGTCCCTTCTTCAGAGTTCTTCAGTCTGAAGCAGGGTCCCGAACCAAAATGGCACCCAATGCTACCTGACCCGTTGAGTTACTCCAGCACTTTGTGTCTATCTTTGGTGTAAACCAGCAACTGCAGTTCTTTGTTTCTACTGAATATTTGTGGTGTTGGATTGTACACTATTTGGATTTAGTGAAATCAGTAAAATAACAACATGGAATAAACCAACACATAGCAAGATTGTGTGCTAATAATCTGATACCTCAATAGAAATCTTCAAATATGATATATATGGGAGATGTCTCCAACATTCTTGGATGTTTAACAGACTTCCCGTCTGTTTTGGGTGGGTCTGCTAAGTGCACATTCAAAATCTTCTTGACTTTTCCACCAAGATTCGGCAAGATTATCAGTAGCTGATTATCAGTTGCTATTCACCCATTGTTCAAGTAGAAAGAGTGGCAATTGACAGTTGAAGGTTCTTTCCAATATATTTTTTGAGAAATTAAAATGAATATTTGTCTCCATTAGTTAGTATGACTTTCATCATCATAACGATCATGATGATCAGATCATGACCCCATGATGAGTGTCAGAGGTTATGGGGAGAAGGCAGGAGAATGTCACGTCAAGTCAAGTCAAGTTTATTCGTCACATACACATACGAGATGTGCAGTGAAATGAAAAGTGGCAATGCTCGCGGACTTTGTGCAAAAAGCCAAACAAACAAACAACCAAACAAACTACAAACAGAATGGAACAGAATCACATATTCTTTTACATACTAAATATTGTGGGCGAAAGGAAAAAGGGAAAAAAATAGCAAATTTAAAAAAAAAGCAGTAGAGTGGTACAGTAAAAGTTAGTCCCTGGTGACATAGGAGTTTACAGTCCTAATGGCCTCTGGGAAGAAACTCCTTCTCAACCTCTCCGTTGTCACAGCATGGCAACGGAGGCGTTTGCCTGACCGTAGCAGCTGGAACAGTCCGTTACAGGAGTGGAAGGGGTCTCCCATGATTTTATTAGCTCTGGAGTTGCACCTCCTGATGTATAGTTCCTGCAGGGGGGCGAGTGAAGTTCCCATAGTGTGTTCGGCCGAACGCACTACTTTCTGCAGAGCCTTCTTGTCCTGGGCAGAGCAATTCCCAAACCAGATGGTAATATTTCCGGACAAGATGCTTTCCACCGCCGCTGCGTAGAAGCACTGGAGGATCCTCGGAGACACTCTGAATTTCCTCAATTGCCTGAGGTGGTAAAGGCGCTGCCTTGCCTTACTCACGAGTGCTGAGGCGTGTGATGCCCATGTCATATCCTCAGAGATGTGGACTCCCAGATATTTAAAACAGTTCACCCTATCCACAGTATCCCCATTTATCCTCAATGGAGTGTATGTCCTCGGATGATGTGCCCTCCTAAAGTCCATGATCAGCTCCTTCGTTTTTTTGATGTTCAAGAGGAGGCTGTTATCCTGGCACCAGAGTGCTAGATCAGCCACCTCCTCCCGGTAGGCCTTCTCATCATTGTCTGAGAGCAGGCCCACCACCACAGTGTCATCAGCGAACTTAATTATTGAGTTGGAGCTGAACCTAGCCACACAGTCATGTGTGTACAGGGAGTACAATAGGGGGCTGAGGATGCATCTCTGGGGGGATCCTGTGCTCTGGGTGAGGGACTTTGATGTATTCCCTCCCATCTTGACTACCTGGGGCCTGGCGGTGACAAAGTCCAGGGCCCAGGCACACAGGGGGGTGTTGAGCCCTAATTCCAGTAGCTTCTCGGCCAGTCTATTGGGGACTATCGTGTTGAAGGCTGAACTGTAGTCTATGAACAGCATCCTCACGTAGCCCCCCTTCTGGCTGTAAAGATGAGAGAGAGCGGTGTGCAAAACCAGGGAGACCGCATCGTCCGTGGATCTGTTTGGACGGTATGCGAACTGCAACGGGTCCATGTTGCGAGGGAGGAAGGCGCAGATGTGTTTCTTCACCAGCCTCTCAAAGCATTTCATGACTACCGAGGTAAGGGCCACCGGACGGTAGTCATTCAGACAGGCTGGGGAGGCATTTTTTGGTACCGGTACAATGATGGATTTTTTGAAGCAGGCAGGGACCACGGACTTGTCCAGGGAGAGGTTGAATATTGTAGTGAGCACTGGAGCTAGCTGCGTAGAATGGCGGAGTAGACTTGAAGGGCCGAATGGTCTAATTATGCTTCTATCACAAGATTTTGAACATGAATGCAAACCTTTTGCTTTTGTTTTGACTGGGTGAACTCAGAAGAAACATGATGAGAGAGTGTTTAAATAACACGGAATTAGTGTCCTGATTGGAAAAATCACATAAGCAAATGATTGATTACCATTATTGCAATCAATACAGGACTATTGTTGGTAACAACTGAATTTATAAAACTCCATTTGTAATGAGTGTATCCTGCACGTTTATCTGCTGCAAAGTAAATGGTTGACTTGTATTTCTTGCCTAATCCAGAGCCAACTCTAGTTTTGCTAGCCCTTGCTGTCTCCTCCCCTTCCTTAACCCTCGAGCTTAACCCTCCCATCCCCCCGCCCTCGGGCTCCTCCTCCTCCCTTTTTCCTTCCTTCTCCCCCCCACCCCCCATCAGTCTGAAGAAGGGTTTTGGCCCGAAACGTCGCCTATTTCCTCCGCTCCATAGATGCTGCTGCACCCGCTGAGTTTCTCCAGCATTTTTGTGTACCTTCGATCTTCCAGCATCTGCAGTTCCTTCTTGAACACCAACTCTAGTGATTTTCTTTTCACAGCCTCCAGATCGGAGAGATTAAATCTGTGAGAGTGACGCTGCCATTATCACGTGCTCTTCAGCTACTTGCTTCTCTTGCCAATGTTTGTTTAAACTTGTGGCTCCAGCTTCTGTGTTTTGAAAATCAAAAGCATTCTTATCTACTGAGCCCAGTGTGACGGCCTCTGGTGTTGCAGAGATTTAAAGATTTCTACCTCCCTGTAATCCAATAAATAGACCAGTTACAAAGATTATGTGTAGGAAGGAACTGCAGATGCTGATTTACACCGAAGGTCGACACAAGATGCTGGAGTAACTCAACGGCTCAGGCAGCATCTCTGGAAAAAAGGACTATGTGACATTTCTAGTGAAGACCCCTTCAGACAGAGTGTCAGGGAAGAGGAAAACTGGAGGTGTGCAGAGGTACAAAGAATTATGAACCTCCTCATACCTCCTTATTTGTGCACCCTCATACCTCAGATTCCCTCTCCCCTGACTCTCAGTCTGAAGAAGTGTCTCGACCCAAAACATCACCGATTCCTTTTCTCCAGAGATATTACCTGACCTGCTGAGTTACTCCAGCATTTTGTGTCTACGAAGATTATGTAGACTGTCAAGGTAAACCATAAATGCCATCTTTGTAAACCAGTGAAATGTGCAATATCTAGCATGATGGCAATGAAGTATTCTAACTTGCCACTCAGATCAACATCTTCTCTTGTTAGTCAACTATATTCTGAACCATTGTAAATTTTTAAAACTGAAATCAATTATATCTGACATGATTTGTGGAAATGAGTAGTTACAAAATAGAAATGAAGAAGATTCCCAACCTGAAACATTTTGTGTCCGTATCCCTCCTCAGATGCTACCTGGCCTTTGCACAATCCGCGAGCATTGCCACTTTTCATTTCACTGCACATCTCGTGTGTGTATGTGACGAATAAACTTGAGTTGACTTGACCTGAGTTCCTCCAGCAGTTTACTACTTTTCCCTTGTCATTTGGCTGCTATCTAAATAATTTTTGAGAGAAACGTTTCAGCCTTTCCTTTTGCAAACATCCTGGGTATTTAAGAGTAAACCAACCAAACACTCCCTTGAATGGATCAACTGGGTTTATATTAAAGAATGGATCAGCTGGGATTATATAAAAGAATGGTTCAACAGGGTTTATATTCACTGGAATTTAGCAGGATCGGAGGGGATCTTACAGAAACATAAAATTCTTAACGGTTTGGACAGACTAGATGCAAGAAAAATTTACCGATGTTGGGGGAGTCCAGAACCTGGGGCCACAGTTTAAGAATAAGGGGTAGGCCATTTACGACTAAGATGAGGAAAAACATTTTCACCCAGAGAGTTGTGAATTTGTGGAATTCTCAGCCACAGAAGGCAGTGGAGGCTAATTTGCTAGATGTTTTCAAGAGAGAGTTAGATATAGCTCTTAGGGCTAATGGAATCAAGGAATATGGGGAGAAAGCAGAAATGGGGTACTAATTTTGGACGATCAGCGATGCTGGCTCAAACGGCCTACTCCTGCACTTATTTTCTATGAAGTATTTAAGTATTGACTAGCCATATAGATAAGTGCACAACAAAATAAACTGCAAATGCTGGCATCTTAAACAATAAACAATCTGCAGGAGGAGTGGTATAAGTGTGGCTCCAGATTTAATCCCAGGAATATACTGGGTTGAATGATTTTAGGCAAAAATAATGTGAGATGTTACAGGTCTTAATGTTGCAGAGATAGGGAAGTAAACCTAAAGCAAAATACTGCATATACTGGAAATCAGTCATTAAAACAAAATATTCTGGAGTACACAGCATATTTGATAGTATCTGCAGAGAGAAACAGAGCAAATGTTTCAGGTGATTGGCCTTTCATTAGAACTGGAAAAATTTAGTAATGAAGCAAGAAAATTGCAGAAGAATGGAGCGTGCCAGTGAGTAATAAGATCATGATAGGTTGAAGAAACATGAGATTGATTGAGTGACTGTTGATAATGCAATGTTACAGAGTGATAAAGGTGACAACAAAAGACAATCAAACTTTTGAGCAATAATTAAATGATGGAAGCACCGACCTGTTGGACAGGAGATAGAAATCAGCAGTGCAGGGTTGGGGAACTATCAGGTTGCAGGTTATAGAGGGGAACTTTACAGAAGCGATAAGATCTGTGATGGTTTCAGAGATGGGAGCCAGTGGTTGGAGTCATGCTCAAGGGATAGGTATGAAGTGGTGTCCAAAATCTGACGCCTGGCTTCAGCACAATAGAGGGCAGTCTGCCAGACTACAACGGCACCGCCCTTGTCAACAGGTGTGAAGACAAAGGTATGTAAAGGTTTATCTGGATGAGGTGTGAATAGTAGACAAAAAAATCAGAATGGCATAGTTTGACCGACCGCAGCATGAAGGGAGTAAGGTTTCCACATCTGATCACTATTCATAGTTTCTTCTGGAAATTATGTGTCCAATATCAATAGGTTTGGGGATTTTTTGATTGTCAGTAAAACATAGCAGAATAAAAGCCGACTGTTGAAATTAGAGTAATGCTGATACCTCTGCTACACCTTAATATATATTTAGGGAGAGGAAATTACTTACATTACTTCAATTTTCCCATATTCAGAAAAAAAGCACACATATTTATTTCAAAGGCCCTGGCTATTGAACACGGAAATGCAGACTGTTAGTTCCCTGCCCCTCAAAGATAATAGATCAAAAGATCCTTCCATAAATTAGGGTGATGCTCGATTCACCTCTACCCTATTGCAAACGTTGCACTTTGTCTGAAGACCTGATGCACTACAATGCACTACGATGCTGAGAACTATATTCAGAACTGTATCTTCCCCAAAGACAAAAACAAAAAGCTGGAATAACTCAGCGGGTCAGGCAGCATCTCTGGAGAAAAGGAACAGGTGACGTTTTGGGTCAAGACCCTTCTTCGGACCCTTCTATCTTCCCCTTTGCTTTGCCTATTGTACTTAAGTCAGAAGCAAAGATCATAGAACGGAGCAAGATAGACCATTCCTGCAAAATCCAATGGACTGACGTATAGTACGCTACGGAGCCTAACTTCCGCCATTTCAGTAAACCCGACCGACTTCAGTTGTCTCTCACAGTAAAATCAGCGTTGCAGGGGAACAGTGTGTGTTTTTAAATGTTTTCAATGTTTTTTTAAATGTTCTTTTTAAATGGCTCATGTCCTGTGTTTGAATCAATTTTTGTATTAAACTTGCTGTAATCAGCATTGTGGGGGAACAGTTTGTGTGTTTTTATAATGTTATTTATATATAAACACATATATATTCATTACACATTTTATATATATATATATATATATATATATATATATATATATATTTGTTTTATATATATATATATGTGGGTGATAATTTGGGCAGAAGTGAAGAACGTTAACAGCACAGTCGGTTAGTTTTCTGATTGAAGCGAAGACCAAGAAGACTAGTAATCCCGATAAAAAGAATTATATGCTCGCGATGATATACGCTCTTTGTTTTATTTTATATTTTATATATCTATTATATCTTTGCTCTGCTATGCCACTCGCTTTGATGAATACTATGGATGTATCCATCCAGCACGATATCTGAGTTCATTAGTTTACGCATTTAATTTAGGTCAAGTCAAGTCAAGAGAGTTTATTGTCATGTGTCCCAGTTAGGACAATGAAATTCTTGCTTTGCTTCAGCAGAAAACAAAAACAGAATAAAAGGGGGGGGGGGGGGGGGGGGGGGGGATAGGTGCACAATTCTGCGTTGCTATATACATATCTACAGATGGAAGTCCAGGTGTTGGGCTGTGAATTCAGTGCATGTGTGAATTAAGAGTAGTTATAATTTTCGGAAAACAACTATTCCTGAGTCTATTTGTCCTGGATTTGATGCACCTATAGCGCCTTCCAGAGGGCAGCAGGTCGAACAGTCCAAACGCAGGATGGGAGCTGTCCTTGATGATATTCTTTGCCCTGCTAAGGCAGCGGGAGGTGTAAATATCCATCAGTGAGGGGAGAGGGCAGCCAATGATCTTCTGTGCTGTCCTAGTTACCCTCTGAAGCCTCTCCCTGTCTGCCATGGTGCAGCTGCCATACCATGCTGTAATGCAGTATGTCAGCAGGCTCTCGATGGACGAGCGGTAGAAGGTCAGCAGCAGGTTAGAGGCCAGGTTGTGCTTCCTGAGGACCCTCAGGAAGTGCAGCCGCTGCTGAGCCTTCTTGATGACCGCTGTCGTGTTGTCTGTCCAGGAGATATCAGCAGCGATATGGACGCCGAGAAACCGGAAGGTGTTGACCCTCTCCACACACTCGCCGTTGATATGTAGGGGGACTAAGTCGGTGCTGTGCCTCCTGAAGTCGACAATGAGCTCTTTTGTTTTCCTGGTGTTCAGAGCCAGATTGTTTTCTGAGCACCAGGTTGTCAACTTCAGGACTTCCTCTCTGTAGGCTGCCTCGTCTCCCTTTGAAATAAGTCCGACTACAGTAGTGTCGTCAGCAAATTTGACGATGCGGTTGTTGTTGTGGGCCGGACTACAGTCGTAGGTGTAGAGACAGTATAAGAGGGGGCTTAGCACACAGCCCTGTGGGGAGCCGGTACTCAACCTGCGAGTGGAGGAGAGGTGGGGGCCGAGTCTCACAGTCTGGGGCCGGTTGGTGAGGAAATCTTTTATCCAGGCACATGTGAGAGTGGGGAGGCCGAGAGTGACCAGTTTACCAATGAGAATGTCCAGAATGATTGTATTGAAAGCTGAGCTATAATCCACAAAGAGCATCCGGACGTAGCTCTGCCCCTGCTCCAGATGGCTCAGCACAGAGTGGAGAGCTATGGTAATGGCGTCTTCCGTGGATCTGTTTTGGCGATAAGCGAATTGGTGGGGGTCGAAGTCTGGTGGTAGATAGTCCTTGATGTGCTGGAGGACCAATCTCTCGAAGCACTTCGTGATTACCGGAGTGAGGGCCACAGGACGGTAATCATTAAGGCTGGTGATGGGAGACTTCTTCGGCACTGGGACGATTGTGGCCGATTTTAGGCAGGACGGAATAACTGCCTGGTCCAGGGAGAGGTTGAAAATTCTGGTGAAAATGGCGGGCATGAATACAGAACAGATCAGTGTGTCCACATACCATTATATAAATATATACACACATCAATAAATAAGCAGATAAAGTGCAAATAAACAAATAATGGTCTATTAATGTTCAGAGATTTGTTTCAGTTGAGTTTAATAGCCTGATGGCTGTGGGGAAGTAGCTATTTCTGAACCTGGACGTTGCAGTCTTCAGGCTCCTGTACCATCTACCTGAAGTAAGCGGGGAGATGAGTGTGTGGCCAGGATGGTTTAGGTTCTTGAGGATGCTGCCAGCCTTTTTGAGGCAGCGGCTGCAATAGATCCCCTCGATGGTAGGGAGGTCAGAACCGATGATGGACTGGGCAGTGTTTACTACTTTTTGTAGTCTTTTCTGCTCCTGGGCGCTCAAGTAGCCGAACCAAGCCATGATGCAACTGGTCAGCATGCTCTCTACTGTGCACCTGTAGAAGTTAGAGAGGGTCCTCCTTGACAAACCGACTCTCCGTAATCTTCTCAGGAGGTAGAGACGCTGATGTGCTTTATTAATAATTGCATCAGTGTTCTCGGATCAGGAAAGATCTTCAGAAATATGCACGCCCAGGAATTTGAAGCTCTTGACCCTTTCCACCATCGACCCATTGATATAAATGGGACTGTGGGTCCCCATCCTACCCCTTCCAAAGTCCATAATCAGTTCCTCGGTTTTGTTGGTGTTGAGAGCAGGTTATTGCGCTGGCACCATTTGGTCAGTCGGTCGATCTCACTTCTATACTCTGACTCGTCCCCATCAGTGATATGTCCCACAACAGTGGTGTCGTCAGCGAACTTGATGATGGAGTTCGCACTATGACCGGCTACGCAGTCATGAGTATAGAGTGAGGTGCTCCAGTGCTGATTGTTATTGAGGCTGACACATTTCCACAAATATGAACAGTTTGTGGTCTTTGAATGAGGAAGTCGAGGATCCAATTACAGAGGGATGTGTAGAGACCCAGATCTGAGAGCTAGGTAATCAGCTTATAGAGGATGATTGTATTAAATGCCGAGCAGTAATCAATGAATAACAGCCTGACATATGAGTTTTTGTTGTCCAAGTGGTCCAGAGCGGAGTGGAGAACCAGTGAGATCACATCCACCGTTGATCTGTTGTGGCGGTAGGCAAACTGCAGTGGGTCCAGGTTTTTGTCAAGGTAGGAGTTGATTTGCGCCATGATCAACCTCTCAAAGCACTTCATCACCACTGACGTTAGTGCCACTGGTCGATAGTCATTGAGGCATGTCACCTTACTCTTCTTGGGCACCGGTATAATTGATGCCCTTTTAAAACAGGTGGGAACCTCAGACCTCAGAAGTGAGAGGTTGAAAATGTCCGTAAAAACTCCAGCCAGTTGGTCTGCACAGGTTTTTAGAACACGACCTGGTATACAATCAGGTCCAGGCGCTTTTCGAGGGTTCACCCCTCTGAAGGATTTTCTGACGTCCGGCTCTGTGACTGAGACTGAAATACCATCACAGCGAATGGGGGCTCGAGAAGGCATGTCAGTATTCTCCCTATCAAAGCGTGCGTAAAACGCACTGAGCTCCAATACAATAGTGATGATTAAAAAAATCTAGAAAACGTTACACATAATAAAAGGATCGCTCAGAATTGTCACAAATTATCAACATCGCCTCACTTGATGAGCATAATAGTAGCAATTCCAAGGAAGATTAGGTAAAATCATATCATCTGCAATTATCGTATCAAGAATGAAAATTATTGATAACTTTATTATGTTTGCTCGGCATTGGGCCCCCTCTTTCAGCACGCATACATTATCAGAAGTACAAAGTGGTTCAATAAATGCAACAAGCGTTTTGTTTTACAGGATGCAAGATGCTTAACATTCTTGCGCGATTAAATAATGTAATTTCAATTGCATTTAGCATTTATCTTGTCAACGTTGCGTTAAAACAATCGTATGTTGACGTTTCTCTTATGGCTAATCCCAATTCCTGAAATTAACATATTTTTAATTTTAAGAAGATTCAACAAGTGTGCACATCATTTACAGTCTTCACTTCTATTTAAAACATTGGTTTATATTTGGATACATCATAATCACACGGGATGTTTGCACAAGACTTTATTCCATTTTATATGCCCTGGCTTTTTTTGTTAAAATTCAGTAGCCCACAAGTTGAACACATTTTAAAGTAATTTTGCAGCCATGATTCACATAAGGTTACATTTCTGAGGTGACGGTTGGTGGAAGTTAGGAAGAGAGTAAATTAAATCAGGATGAATTAAAAATCCCGGCAACCCAACGCGTTATTGATTGGAAATATAATATTGATCTTTTCTGGGAAACTAGAAAACTGGGAAACTCGATCCGCTGCTTCTAGGTGTTAACTGCTCTACATCAGTGAGACCGAGACCAAGCGCAGGCTTGCCGATCACTTCGACCAAACACCTCCGCACAGTTCGCATTAACCAACCCAATCTCCCGGTGGCTCAGCACTTCAACTCCCCCTCCCATTCCGTATCCGACCTGGGCCAGAGTGAGTTCCACCACAAAGTGGAGGGGCAGCACCTCATATTTCGTTTGGGTAGTTTACACCCCAGCGGTATGAACATTGACTTCTCCAATTTCAGGTAGTCCTTGCTTTCTCCCTCCTTCCCCTCCCCATCCCAGCGCTCCCACAGCTCACTGTTTCTCCCCCTTCCCCCCCCCCCCCCCCCCCCCCCCAATATCAGTCTGAAGAAGTGTCTCGACCCGAAACGTCAACTATTCCTTCGCTCCATAGATGCTGCCTCACCTGTTGAGTTTCTCCAGCGTTTTTGTTTACCTTAGATAATAGTTCAGGACAGCTCTCTGGTTGTGGTAGGAAGGTTCAGTTGCCTAATAACAGCTGGGAAGAAACTGTCCCTGAATATGGATGTCGCGTTTTCACACCTATACCTTTTGCTCGAAGGGAGAGAGGAGAAAAGGGAGTGGCCAGGGTGCGATTCATACTTAATTATGCTGCTGACCTTGCCAAGGCAGCGTGAGGTATAAATGGAGTCGATGGAAGGGAGATTGGTTTGGGCTGCGTCTACAATTCGCTGAAATTTCTTGTGGTCTTGGGCGAGATGGCTGCCCTGCCAGCAGCGTGTTCGTTATTTCTACCTTTTTGGTTTTTTTTGGTGTGTCTCGTGTTGGTTTGGCTGTCTCTCGGTGTGTTTTGTGTGGGGGGTGGTGGTGAGGAGAAAGGGGGGAACCGTTTTTGGTCAACTCCTCCACAGAGAGGCAACTTTTTCCATGTCGCCTCCCTCGCCGCATAACAAAATGGATTGGAGCACCCTTTCCCGGAGTCGAGCTCGGAGCATCAGCAGCAGGCGCAGCATGGACTTTCCATCGTGGAGCAGGCAAACCCTTGCCGGGGGTCGCCAGAGAGAAATGCTCCGAATGCTGGCCTGGTAACTTTGGCATCATGGGGCTGTGGTCTGCGGAGCTTCTAGCCGCGGGCGTGGAGTGGACTTACCATCCGGAGCCTGGGATCCCTTGCCGGGGATCGCCGGAGAAGAGCTCCGACCGCCAGCCTGCGGCCTATAACATCCTGAAGCCGCGGTCTGCGGAGCTTCTAGCCACAGGCGTAGCGTGGACTTACCATCCTGAAGCTGCGGTCTCCGGTAGGAAAGTGCCGAGTTCGGGACCTCCAAGCCGTGGAGGGTGTTTTGACCATCCAGACGTCGGAGTTTCAATCATCCCGACTAGAGGGCCTGTACATCCAGCTGTCCGCAGTGGCGACTACGGAGGGTTCATGGCCCCGACCACAGATGAACAAGGAGGAGGACTGACTGAACTTTGTTGCCTTCCACCACAGTGAAGAATGCTGTGGTGGATGTTTGTGTTAAATTCTATTGTGTATTGTGTGTCCTTTTGAAGTGTATTGATGCTGGCAAATTCATTTCACTGCACCTTTGGGTGCATGTGACGAATAAAATTGACTTTGACTTTGATGGAGTTGTTCCCAAACCAAGTTCTGATGCATCCTGATCAAATGCTTTCAACGACGCATACGTACAAATTAGTGCGGGTTGTTGGGGACATGCTGAACTTCCTAAGCCTTTTATGGAAGTAGAGACATTGGTGTGCAATGTTGGTCGTCCATGGGCGGAAATCCTGTGGAGGACAGGGGGACACACGTCCCCTCCATGCTTTGCGAGGTGGGAGACAATCCCTCCCATGTTTTGTAATCCGGACTTTATCAGACGCTTTCTAAGGGCTGAATCGGCCCGTTCGCGGGACCTTTCAGCGCCCGGTGCAGCTTAAAATCAAACTGCTGCATCGAGGCGATCGAGGTTCCCGATGTTGAAGGCCCCGTCGGCCAATTAAAGGCCCCGCGAACAGGCCGATTCAAGCCCCACGATTTTGGGCGGACGAAGCTGCTGTTGCTGGAGTTTGGAGTCGATCAACAACCATGTCAGCTTCCGATGTTACCGTCCACAGGGCCCACAGCCGAAGCCACGCAATGTGTGCGCATGTGCGCGCGTGTGTGTGTGTGTGCATGTGCGCCCATGCGTGTGTGTGTGCACATGCGCGCGGCCGCCAAGAAATTGTGCCCCCCCCACCCATGTTTGGATAGCGATTTCCATGCCTGTTGGTCGTTGCTTTAATATGGGTGGTCCAGAAGAAGCTGTTGATGATATTTACTCCTAGGAATTTGAAGTTATCAACCATCTCTAGTTCGGCGCCGTCCTTGCAAACTGTGGTATGTGTTTCACTTCGCGTCCTGAAGTCGATCTCCTTTGTCTTACTGACACCAGGTCACGAGGTTCTCTATTTCCTTCCTGTACTCTGACTCATCATTTTTTATATCCGCCCATGGGGGAAATTTCGTTCAAGGTGCACTGTGTCTAGGTGTATATCTGAATGACAATAAAGTTTTCATGCATTCATTCATTCATTCATTCAATCATTCATTCATTCAATGGTGGTGTCACCTGCAAATTTGTAAATTGTACATGGCTGCACAGTAGTGAGTGTACAAGGAGTAAAGAAGAGGGCTGAGAACGCATCCTTGCGGAGCACCAGTGTTGAGGATTATCGGAGAGGATGATTTGTCTCCCATCCTCACTGATTGGGGTCTGTTGGTCAGGAAGTCGAGGATCCAGTTACAGAGATGAGTGCTGACTCTAATAGCCCTGTCCCACAGTGCAAGTTCATTCCAAGAGCTCTCCCGAGTTTAAAAAAAATCAAACTCGTGGTAAGCACGGAGAATGAACATAGCAGGTACGTCGGAGCTCGGGGACATCTCTTAGCGCTGACGGCAGGTAAGCACGGGAAGACTCGCTAACGGCAGGTAAGCACGGGAAGACTCGTGAAGATTTTTCAACATGATAAAAAAATGGCCACGAGAGCCCCAAGTACCGACGAGTGGCCACTACCGTAAATCTCCGAGTTCGAATCAGGGCAAACTCGGGAGAGCTCTTGGAATTAACTCGTACCGTGGGACAGGGGTTTAAGTCCCACGGGTTTGGTGATGAGCTTGGATAGCGTAATGGTGTTAAAGGCAGAGCTGTAGTCTATAAATAGTCCAAGTAGTCTGCCATAGATGTCTCTGTTATCCAGATATTCCAGGGATGAGTGTAGGGCTAGGGCTATGGCAGAGTCCGTGGACCAGTTGTGGCGGTAGGCGAACTGCTGTGGGTTTAGGTCGCTTGGTAAACTGGATTTAATGTGTTCCATAACTAGCCTCTCAAAACATTTCATGATGATGGAAGCAATAAGCTATCTTATTTGGTTGTTAGCCTCATATCATGTACCCATTTGCTCATATGTTATGGTAATTGGTTCAAGCACACTGACATTGTTTTCTTCACTTTAAATTTAATTCCTGGATTAAGAGGCAAGAGTGTTTAAGTGTCATATGTGCCGTCAGGGGAACAATTAAAATCTTGCAGCCGTATAGTAGGCCTGTAAAAGCAATACACATGGATTATATATAATCAACAAAAAAATCAACAATTTAATAATCAAGTATTTATCATAAAATATATTTGTAAAACATTCATAATTCATATGTTTTGCAGGTTTGAGAAAGATTATCTATCTTGGTGCCTTATTAGCCTGCGAGAAAGTCGCAAATCATTTTGTTGGAATACATGGTTAAGATAAATTTGCAATCAGCGTGTTTGAACGAAATACGAGTGTGGCGCGCTAGGACCAGAGGAAGTCTTTTTTTTTCTCTCTGGTGAATTTCTCCAGCGGGGGTGGGGGTTAATTGAGTTACCGTTAGAGTTGGAGGTGGCGCTGTAGCCATCTTAAGGCAAAGATGATTTGAGTGAGGAACAGCGCTCACTTGCATTTACACAGGAACACACAAGACCTACATAGATGTATGTCATAGACAAGGGCTGCAGACTACAGCTGCACCAGGGGTAACACAGCAGTTCACAATTCAACGGAGTACGTCCAAAACCAAAGGCATTGACTACCGCTTAATCCAATTATTTCTCTCTTCACCTGGTTTAATCATCAAAAAGCCCGGCTAATTTGCGATAGGAAGGTTCACAGCCGAGAGCGGACACCGTGCTTGCGGTAGGATGGGCGAGTTAGTTAAGCGGGGATAGACCTGTGTCTATAGATCCACGCTTTATTTGACCGCTCTGAAATTAACAAGGGAAGTCAGTGTGAGCACTTGGAGTGAGATTTCATTTAATTTTTTGCTTTAAAAAAAAAACAAAACAAAAAATATGGGTCGAACAACGAATTGGTGGCGGGATCTTCTCTTCGCTGTGGTGGTGTTTCTCGGGGTTGGAATCCCCCTTTGCAGAACCTTGACGTACACGAACCACTGGGCAGTGAGGATAAACGGTGGCTCCGAAGAAGCCAATGCGATAGCAAGTAAATACGGATACAGAAACTTGGGACAGGTAAGGTGCATCCCGAGCTATATACTAAGCGGCCAGACCGCACGCCCGCTTTCCTTTTTGTGTGTTTTGACCGCATTGTTGGGAGTAGCTGAGAGCGATTTGTAATTTCTTACTTGTCTGGCAAGATTTCAATGTGATTTTCTCTGTAAGAAGGCGAACTGTTTCAGCGTTCATTCACACGCATCTGGTGTATTGCCTGATCCGAAGAACTTTTTTTAGTCGAACCCAGCAAGCCGTTCAGAAGCAACACAACTTTGTTTGCTATGTTTTATTGGAATAAGTGTTTAACGTTGGATTTATCGTTTAGGTTTTTCGTAACAGAGAGAGCGTAAATCTTTTATCGCGCCTTCACTGTAAATGGGGGGAAAAAAAACGAAACGATATTTGCAAACATCTATTCATGTCGTACCGTGATGGGAGCGGGTTAAATGATTATAACTTGTTTTGCATTTTAAGCAATTGCTTTGAGGAGGCACAGGTGTCTGTGCGTCCGGCTGGCCGGAGATGAGACCCGTCCCGGGCCAGTGGGCCGCTAACAGCGCTCAGCTCGACTGAGCCCGGTCACGCTGATGGCTCTCTCTCTCTGTCTCGTATTTTGTTCCCATGTTGATTTCTCTGTTCTTAGAAAGGCGCGGAGGGAGTGGGTTATGGAGAGTTGCCCGGGGTGAGGTGAGGGGGTTTGAGATACCCGATCAGGCTTTGGCGACCTGCTGTTTCTCGGGAGAGATCCAGTCCCCAGCCAGACCAAGCCTGAACCGGGCGGGTCTTTCACTTCCCCGCTCACTGCCTGTTTAAGGGGCGAGCGGCAGCAGGACACCGCCTACACTTCAGTTTCGCCCTTAAAGGCCAAATCTTTCTTTTCAATGTGTGTGTGTGTGTGGTTTAAATCACGATATTTAAACGTTTTGATTCTCCAAAGTTTGCATGTACTCCGGAAGGATCCGGTGGAAATCCACACAGCTCTCTAACTCGTGCAGGGACTTAAGGATTAGATTTCAGTGAGTTTTTTACTTGGCAAAGCTTCCCATTTACACACCTGCATTGTTTCAAAAAGCAATGTTCCCACCGGCCCCAGTGAAGTTTAATCGTCGCTTGTCCATTCATTCCACAGATACTGTCTGGCCTGCTGTGTTCCCCCAGTTAGTTCTTTGCTCAAGATTCCAACATCTTCTTGTATCTCCATTTTGCAGCTTGAAACATTGTTTATTCTGAATGCACCGATTTATGTTTCCATGGATTTCCCTTGCCTTTCACTGATAAGAGATTGAAATGTCTGCGGCTGTGATTAGAGCTGTGGTAATATTTAAAACTGTATACGCACTTGGATAGTAAGGCTTTAATGGAGACGTATTCTTTTTGGGAGAAGATAATGGTTGAGTGCAGGTGAAGGAGGTAATATAACCGGGCTATTGCGCGCAGTAATACAAAGGAAATTGTAGGAGAGCGATTTAAAAAAATATTTGAACTTCCATTTGTACTTCATTTCAAGCATCCCACAGCATTTGCAGTGAATGAAACAATTTGAAGTTGTTACTGATGTGTTATATGAAACGCATCAGGTAATTGGCAGATAACAAAGTTCTACTGTGCTTTTCACATCTTGCATGTTTTTTTGTACCATTCCATGTCTCTAGTTTCCTTCTCCCCTGACTCTCAGACCGAAGTAGGGTCTCGACCCGAAACGGCACCAATTCCTGCTCTCCAGAGATGCTGCCCGTCCCGCTGAGTTACTCCAGCATTTTGCGTCTATCTGCACTTGGTAAATGGTTAATACATTTCTAATTCACTGACTCATTTGGATTGGAGATGGAGCAAGAGTGTTTCTTGTCTACAGAATCTGCTATAAAGGCACACCTCAAACTTAATCTTCCACCTAATCAAGATTGTTCTCAAATACACCAGCACTTTGTGGTTTATAACTCAGCGGGTCAGGCAGCATCACCGATGACGTGAATGTGCCTGAAGAAGAGTCCTGACCTGAAACATCACCTGTCCATGTCCTCCAGAAATGCGGCCTGACTCGCTGATTTACTCCACTTTGTGTTTGCTCCAACATCTGCAAATGTGGTCATTATTCCCAATACTTTTTTCCCCCCCAACTATCTTAATATTGTGACTGGTTCAATGAGAGGCAATCTTCCGTTCACAAGCCTCCATTTTTCATTGGGTTTGCTTCTCACTACTGGCGATTATATAATCTATCCATGGCTGGGATGATGATGAGTAACATTCATGTCACACAAATGTCGGGTATCTGCCAGAAAAAGATTCATCTGTCACTAGTAGACATTCAATTGCTTTACAATCAGTCCCACAATCCCACTATCAAATCTTGGGAGTTACCATTGTCCAGAAACACTGATCTGGGCGGCGCAGTGGTAGAGTAGCGCGACCTTGGTTTGATCTTTACTATGGGTGCTGTCTGTACAGAGTTTGTATGTTCTCCCTGTGACTGAGTTGTCTCCTCTTTCCTCCCACACTTCAAAGACATGCGGGCGTGTAGGTTAATTGGCTTCAGTAAATTTGTGTATGGGCTGATCGCTGGATGGTGCAGATTGGCAGGATGAACAGCTTGTTTCTGAGCTGCCTCTCTAAAGTGTAACGTCTAAAGAATCTGAACTGGAGTAGTCATATCACAATGTAGCTACAATAGCAGGCCAGAGGCTTGGTGAGTAAGTTGCCACCTAAAACCTGCCCATCTACAAGGTTCAAGTCAGGAGTGTAATGGAGTACTCAATGGACGTCCCCCAAGGAACGTATAATAGTCACAAGCTCCTGCAGTGCCTCATTAGGGGGTTGATGGGCGCTATAGTAAGGACTGGATGAGTGAAGCTTCAAGATCATTAAGCTCTACACTGTACAGGATATAACAACCTGCTTGATAGGCACCTCATCCACAACCATTCATTCATGCAGCCACAGATGCACGGTGGCAGCAGTTTGTGTCATCTACAGGATGCACTGTCGCAGCTCATAAGAGTCCTCGAGCAGCACTTTCCAAACCCACTACCTTTACCAGCTAGGAGGATAAGGACAGCTAAGTACAGGTGTCAGAGGTTATGGGGAGAGGCAGGTGATTGGGGTTAGGAGGAAGAGATAGATCAGCCATGATTGAATAGACTAGACGGAGTAGACTAGATTGGCTGACTTTCACTTCTATTCCTTATGACCTTAAAGCATAGGGACACCATCACCTGGAGGTTGTCCTCCAAGTCACACACCATCCTAACTTTGAAATGTATTGCCATTCCTTCATTCATTGATGTTGGGTCAAAATCCTAGAACTCTCTCTCTAACAGCATTGTGGGCATACCCACACTAAGAGGACTAGCATTTGAAGAAGGCAGCTCACTAACACCTTCTCGAGGGCAATTAGGGATGGGCATTTGAATGATGGCTTGGCCTATGTAGCTCACATCGTTTGAATGAATGAAACTAAATGCATTGCTGGACTCCGCATAATTCTGGGCACTTTTCAACAGGAGCGCAAAGGGATTTAAGCATTAGCCATTCATCCATCTGAAATATTCCTGGCAATTGTAGCTCAACAATTAGTGATGTTTCAGTCCCTAATTAATGTTGGCTTTATCTTAAATTAGGGGTGGGCATGAGGGGGAACTTCTTTACTCAGAGAGTGGTGGCTGTGTGGAATGAGCTTCCAGTGAAGGTGGTGGAGGCAGGTTCGTTTTTATCATTTAAAAATAAATTGGATAGTTATATGGACGGGAAGGGAATGGAAGGTTATGGTCTGAGCGCAGGTATATGGGACTAGGGGAGAATATGTGTTCGGCACGGACTAGAAGGGTCGAGATGGCCTGTTTCCGTGCTGTAATTGTTATATGGATATATGGTTGTAAATAGAGTTGCTTGGTTATGACTATAGACAATAGGTGCAGGAGTACGCCATTCGACCCTTCGAGCCAGCTCCGCCATTCAATGTGATCATGGCTGATCATCCCCGATCAGTACCCCGTTTCTGCCTTCTCCCCATATCCCCTGACTCTGCTATTTTTAAGCCCTATCTAGCTCTCTCTTTAAAGCATCCAGAGAACCTGCCTCTACCGCCCTCTGAGGCAGAGAATTCCACAGACTCGCCACTCTCTGTGAGAAAAAGCTTACTCCTTATTCTTAAACGGAGGCCCCTGATTTCTGGACTCCCCCAACATTGGGAACATGTTTCCTGCCTCTAGCGTGTCCAAACCCTTAACAATCTTATATGTTTCAATGAGATACCCTCTCATCCTTCTAAACTCCAGAGTTTACAAGCCCAGCTGCTCCATTCACTCAGCAAATGACAGTCCCTCCATCCCAGGAATTAACCTTGTAAACCTATGCTGCACTCCCTCAATAGCAAGAATGTCCTTCCTCAAATTAGGAGACCAAAACTGCACACAATACTCCAGGTGTGGTCTCACTAGGGCTCTGTACAACTGCAGAAGGACCTCTTTGCTCCTATATTCGATTCCTCTTGTTATAAAGGCCAACATGCCATTCGCTTTCTTCACTGCCTGCTGTACTTGCATGCTTACTTTCATAGACTGATGAACAAGGACCCCCAGATCCCGTTGTACTTTCCCTTTTCCCAACTTGACGCCATTTAGATAGTAATCTGCCTTCCTGTTTTTGCTATCAAAGTGGATAACCTCACATTTATCCGCATTAAACTTCATCTGCCATGCATCTGCCCACTCCCCCCAACCTGTCCGTCACCCTGTATTCTCATAGCATCCTCCTCACAGTTCACACTGCCACCCAGCTTTGTGTCATCTGCAAATTTGCTAATGTTACTTTGAATCCCTTCATCCAAATCATTGATGTATATTGTAAATAGCTGCGGTTCCAGCACCGAGCCTTGTGGTACCCCACTAGTCACTGCCTGCCATTCTGAAAGGGACCCGTTAATCCCTACTCTTTGTTTCCTGTCAGCCAACCACTTATTTATCCATGTCAGCACTCTATCCCAATACCATGTGCCCTAATTTTGCCCACTAATCTCCTATGTGGGACTTTATCAAATGCTTTCTGAAAGTCCAGGTACACTACATCTCCCTTGTACATTTTCCTAGTTACATCTTCAAAAAATTCAAGAAGATTAGTCAAGCATGATTTCCCCTTCGTAAATGGGACCGATCCTGTTACTGCTATCCAAATGTTCAGCTATTTCAATTTTTATAATTGACTCCAGCATCTTCCCCACCACTGGTGTAATGCATTGGTTTATTCTGCGAGAAGGATTTTGCTTTCAATATGAATTTTAAACTGGGTTGTGAGATGTGTATTATATTTGCATAGTACTGTTAATGATTGATCATTATAATTGCTTTGAATATAACTTTTTTTGGTAGAATCAATTATTACAGATCTTGTTCAATAAAACCCAATATAATTTAAGAATTTCCAATTCACTTTAGGGAGATAAGCACAGAAAAAAGTTTTCCAATTGGATTGATGTAAAGAGTTTTCATTATTATTATACGGTCATGTCTTTTTATTCATGTGTGGAAATTTGATATGACAAGGGCTTGTGTTTAGTTCCCTGAGACGGTGTCAGTGAGCCACCGGCTTGAAACGGGGCTTATAATTGGCTTTCTAAGGTATTTGAGAGAACTCTTTGCTCAAGATTCCAATATCTTGTATCTCCATTTCGCAGCTTCAAATGTTGTTTGTTCTGAATATACCTATTTATATTTCCATGGATCTCCCTTGTATTTCATTGACAAGAGGTTGGAATGTCTGTGGCTGTGATTAGGACAGGGGTACTATTTTAAACTAGAACTGTATACACACTTGGATAGTAAGAACTCTTTACAGTCAGTAATGCTCCTGTGAGTTTGGTATTACACTCAAGTCAGTAAATAAGGAAAGAGAATTTCCTTCCCTAAAGAAGATTAGTAAAGCAAGCTTTTGATTTGAAAGTGTTTTAATTTTGTGGGTGCCTTACTGATGTTAGCTTTTTAATTAAAGAATTATTTAATTAAAAGTAAAAGTGAGATCCAGATGAATGAAACCAGGAAAAATTGTATCATTCATCTAGATTTCAGGACTACTGGTCCTGTAATGCAACCATTATGCTCAGATTCAATTAAGAGGCATGAAAACGCAGTTTGTCATTTTTGAAAAGTGTAAGGGTTAAATTAGATGGTTGACATAAAGCTATGAATTATTCTGTCATGCATTATTTTTGGTTTTAATTTTTAATGATCAATAAATATTAAAATAATAAATCATTCATAAATGTATACCTTATTTAGTATGTAAATGAACTATAAGAAGAACGTTAAGTGCTTGTTTGTGAGTTCAGAATTGCTGATCGGTGTAGGAAAATATCTCAATTCCTCTATTTCATAAAAGGGGATGGTTTCCTCTTTATATTAGAGTAAAACAGCTCTACACTTTAGCCTTGAAGTAAAAGCTAAAAATCTTAATTTTAAACACGATTCAAAGTTTGTAAAAGTTTTTATTCCTGATATTATATCCAGCATATGATTGATTAAAACAATTTCAAGTGTTGTTTGTCTTGACTTTTTGTCCTGGTTTACTGTCTTCCCATTTATTCTGTGGTATCTCCCTACTTTCCTTAGAGGGGAGATTTGGAGCTCAACTAGAATGCTTCTGCCCAATCTCTCGTTATCTAACCCAAAGCAAAGCGTGCTCCAGATATGGAAGCTTGTGCTCAGTCAACCAAAACCACCCGTAAACCAATTTCCCTTCCCAGATAAAATCTAAATATTTGATGCAGGCACAAGATTTGCACTTTGTTTTCTTGTCCCAGTCATTTGTGATCAAACTCCACCCCAGTTTCACTGTGACCTATGTGGTAATTTTACTTGAAATATTGTTTGCACTGGGATCATTTAGATGTTATTTTAAATTGGTTCTGAGTCAAATTAAGTGTTGAATGATTAGTCTAAAGCTTTGGTTAGGCAACATTTGGAGTATTGTATGCAGTTCCGATCATGCCATTATAGGAATGTGCAGAGGCTTTGGCGAGGATGATGTAGGGATTAGAGGGTATTAGCTAAAGGGAAGGTTGGACAAACATGGTTTTCTCCAAAGTGATAGAAGTTTATCGTCTATTTATAAAATTATGATCAACATGGAGAAGGTATACAGTTAGAACATTTTTCCTGTCTGAAAATGTCATAGACTAGAGGGCTTAACTTCAAGGTCAGAGGGGGAAAGTTTACATGTGTACAGGATGTATCTGAGAGTAAAACAGCATTATTAATTAAGCTACACTTTAGTCTTGAAGTAAAAGATTAAAATCTTCATTTTAAACACGATTCATAGTTCACAGAAAAGGTTTATTCTTGATAATTATTATATCTATTCCTGATATTTATTTACACTGAGAATGGCAGGTGCCTGGAATGCATTGCCAGGGATGGTGGTAAAGTGGGTACAGTAGTGCCATTTAAGATGCTTTTGGATAGGCACGTGGGTAAGGAAAGGTATAGATTATAAGCAGGTAAAAGTAATTTGTTTAATTTGTTGTTGAGTTCAGCGCAGACATTGTGAGCCCAAGGGCCGGTTTCTATGTTGCACAGTCCTATATAGTTCCTCAGCTACTGTAGCTGTTGCTTGAACTTTTAAATTTAGTCTACTATAGACAATTAAAGTGTGCTGTGACTGAAAGTGAAATGGATTGTTTAAATCCAGTTTCCTGTTCTTGTGGTTAGTTGTCTTTTGCCATTAAGCAGCATGATATAGTATTAACCTATTTGATAAATCATTACGAGTAGAAACCTTAAAATCATCTACCCCATTGCTCCAATACAATTCTATAACTTCAGTTAAAATTTGGCTTGGTAAGGATACTGACAAAGTGAATTAATGTACACAAAGGGCACAAAGTGCCTGAGTAATGCAGCAGATCAGACGGCAAAGAAGACAAATAAAGTTGACTTGACGAGAAAAGAAAGATGACATTTTGGGTCGAGACTTTTCTTCAGACTCTGACTTTAGAATTAACATAGTCTCCACCTTTGGGGTTTAAACAGAATTTGCAATTGTTGTGAGGACCTCGTTGAGCTTTCAGTTCTTCAGGTAGTCAATTTAATATGGAGAGTCCTAAAGGTGTGATGTGGGAATATCCCACAGTTCAGTAAAGAAGTGTAGTTTGCTCCACATTGCAAATTGCAATTAGTCTGTATCCCTACCACAGTCATCAAGTCGGTCTTGAGTTCAGCACTATGACTGAACGTTGACCCTGATGAGCACAAAGCAGAAGAGAACCATGTGAATGAAATCGGCAGTAAATAATTTAAAACTGCAAGCATTCCTACATTCAAATACTGTGAAGTGGGCATGTGATGTGACTTGCCGCCACCATATATCTGGATGAAAGTTATGATGCGTGTGCAATTACTGCTCCTGCTATTTGACCCATTTTGGCCAACAAATTCTGTTGACCATGCAATGAAGATAAATGTGTTCAAACTGTAGATGTGTTTCTTTGAATGCAATTGTACAAAATCCACAAACTTCTATCTTGGGGGTGTTGGGGGAGTCCAGAACCAGGGGCCACAGTTTAAGAATAAGGGTACGCCATTTAGAACGGAGATGAGGAAACGACTTTTTCCTCACAGAGAGTTGTGAATCTGTGGAATTCTCTGCCTCGGAGGGCGGTGGAGGCAGGTTCTCTGGATACTTTCAAGAGCGAACTAAATGGGGCTCTTAAAAATAGCAGAGTCAGGGGATATGGGGAGAAGGCAGAAACAGGGTCCTGATTGGGGATGATCGGCAATGACCTCATTGAATGGCGATGCTGGCTCGAAGGGACGAATGGCCTACTCCTGCAGCTATTGTCTCTTGTCTATTGTCCATGAGCGCATTAGTGTCCTCTGGGTGTTCCAGTTTCCTCCCATATCCCAACATTTATAGGTTTATTTGCCCCTAATGTGAATGGGTGATCGATGGATGGTGGGTCAAATGGCCTTTTTTCGTGCTATATACTTAAACACTAGTGAAAAATACTTTCATATCTGACCATCTAAAATAGGGGATTAATTATGCTATTCACTGCTTGATATTCTGATGTTGATTGATATCAGAAGGTCTTTGCCCTGTTTTACCATTTATTTCAATGATTCCTTAAAACAAAAAGTACACTTTATGTGGCCCTTCAGTAACAATTGAATTGCAGGTATTGGCCATGTTCATGATTTTTGTTTTGTTAGTCTTTCCTAAACTCCCTCACTTTTATTTTTGTTGAAAATCCAATATAACTTGGATATCTTTACTTTACTCATTGTCATCTACTCTCTCCCACACCCCCTCCAGATTCTACCACTTATCAATGCATAGGAGCCTTCTCCAAGAACACGAGCAGATGCCTAGGAGTTGATAGTAGTTTCATCCCTACCCAACTACCTATCATAATATCATACAGCCTTGTCCCAGATTATGCACCCAAATCTCCTCAAGGTATTGCCTACTTTGAAGAACTCTTTCCTCTGATTGGAGTTCTGGAGACCCTCTCACTGCTTCCCCCTCTGTGGTTCTTGTTGCTATCCCCCTATCATTTGCCAGACTTTGTTCCACCACCATCTCTTTTTCCAGCTTCTTCACCCCACTACAAACAGTCGGAAGAAGAGTCTCAACCTTAAACATTGCCTACCCGTTCCCTCCATAGATGCTGATTTTCCCGCTGAGTTACTCAAGCACCTCCTCCAGATCATTAATGTAAGATTTTTCAAGTTTGCTGATGATATTTGGCTCAGTGGAAGGGAAAGGGCATGTTGTGAGGGTAACATTGTGATTCTGCAACAACATTGTGTGATTGGGGGGGAAAACATGGCAAATAGAATTGAATATGGGTAAGTGTGAGGACTTCAGTAAGAGGAATCAAACGGTGGAATACAATCTAAATGAATGCAGTTCAGAGGGATATGGGTGTCCGGGTGCATGAATCATAAAAAGTGAGCAGATTGTGCAAAAAAGTAATTAATGACCACAATGCTTGTTGCCGCCTTGTGAAGTGGTTGGAGTTTAAGAATAAAGGTGTTTTGTTACCCTCGCACAAGGTGTTGGTGACGCCATTCCTGGGAGATTGTGTAAGTTTTTTGTTGCCTTGCATAAAACAAATACTGGCATGGAGGGAATACAAAAGAGATTCATTCACCAGACTAACTCCTCAAATTAGAAGGTTGTCCTATCAAGAGAGGCTAACAATTTGGTTCTCTATTACTCTGAGTTTAGACAAATGAGGTGTGACCTTATTTAAGATCTTAAGTGGGCCTGACATGGTAGATGTTGATGTTTTCCACTAATGGGCGAGTCATGCGCAAGGGGACACAGCTACAAAATCAGGTGCTGGTCATTTAAAGCCGAGTTAAAATTTATTCTCTTGGGAAGATTGTGAATCTCTGGAATCCTCTGACCCAGGAGATCATTAGATGTATTTAAGGTTGAGACGGATTTATACTAGAAAGATGAAGGGTTATGGGGAACTTGCACGGAATTGGGACCAGCATAGATCAGCCATGATTTTATTAACAATGTTGTTTTGAGGGATCCAGTAGGTGGATCCTGCTCTTTTTCTTCTGGTTATTATTTATGCCTTGAACTAAAGAGGAATACATGCCCCTGATTGTTAATTATTGGGAAGTTTGTAACACCAGCTTGTGAAAAATGTGATTATCTGTTTGAATAACAACGATGAGCTTGAATCGAGTTTTCCAGTGCTTTACTTTGACATAAATTGTATAGAGGACTATGAAACATCTCAACCAAATAAAGACTTGGCTAAAATACATCAAAATTATCAATATTAAAAATATATTGTTCTATTTTGTCTAGCCTCTGTCCAATGACATTGTGCAGAAAGGTTTATTTGTGTATTTTCAATTATGTACCTCAATTTGATTATTTTGGATATCTTCCATTATTTCATGTTCTTGTAGCTATTTTCTTTCAAATATTACTATTCTGCAAAAATGATATAAATAAGTGACTGCTGTTGCTTCTTTTCCCAGAAATCGAATGTTTTGAGAATAGTTAATCTGCATGTTTCCATTGAGCTCACCCTTACCTTTCTGCTGTGACCTCTAAACTAGAACATGTGACGTAATGAGATGCACAGTGTCATGTTTAAAGCTGCTGTGTTGTAAATCATTGCAGCAGCATGGTATTTATTAACATTTGCAGAATACTCAAATGGGAACAGTACTGGGATGTGTTGGTGAGGATCGCATAACTCGCTTTCTTTATTTAGTTAGGGTAAATGTTACCTGGGCATTATTTCGTATGATTGGTGCCCCATGATAGTACCTTGCAAAATACAGTGTTTAAGAAGGAACTGCAGATGCTGGAGAATCGAAGGTACACAAAAAAGCTGGAGAAACTCAGCGGGTGCAGCAGCATCTATGGAGCGAAGGAAATAGGCAACGTTTCGGGCCGAAACCCTTCGTTCAAAATACAGTGTTGTGTCTGACAATAGGTTACCAACGCCGGCACATGAAAAGTTATTTGTTCTGATAAATTGCCAGAGACATTGGAACTATCATAGATAGGAAATGTTTAGAGGGATATGGGCCAAATTTGGGCTGGTGGGACAAGTGTAGATGGGGCATCTTAGTAGACAGAACATTTTGTGTCCTTTGTAT
This sequence comes from Leucoraja erinaceus, assembly GCF_028641065.1. Taxonomy (NCBI): domain Eukaryota; kingdom Metazoa; phylum Chordata; class Chondrichthyes; order Rajiformes; family Rajidae; genus Leucoraja; species Leucoraja erinaceus. The sequence goes on along the minus strand of NC_073379.1, from coordinate 80,151,219 downwards.
GCCTCCTGTTCCCTTTTTCTCAATTTAAAACAACTTTCATTTATGGGCACGAAGTGCTGGAGTAACTCAGCATGTCAGACAGCATCTCTTAAACATGGATAGAAACATAGAAATTAGGTGCAGGAGTAGGCCATTCGGCCCTTCGAGCCTGCACCGCCGTTCAATATGATCATGGCTGATCCAACTCAGTATCCCGTACCTGCCTTCTCTCCATACCCCCTGATCCCCTTAGCCACAAGGGCCACATCTAACTCCCTCTTAAATATAGCCAATGAACTGGCAATGATAGGTGACCTTTTGAGTTGTGACCCTTCTTCCATTTTTGAAGACCCTCTAACTTTGATTTCTATCTAGCAAAGCCTTAAACAAGTTTAGAAATAGGAATGGAAAAACAATGGCATGAAGGTAATGGTGTACAGGTAGGAAGCGAAGGTATAATGGGAAAAGATTAGCAGTTGTGTTTATCCTTAATGACCCTGAAAATGTGGTCAACCACTGCAGTTCCATATGCTCTGACCTCCCCACCATTGAAGGGATCTATTGTAGTCACCATCCTATAGGATCTTTGGTAGTCACTGCCTCAAAGGCAACAGCATCAAAGACCCACACCATCCTGGCCACACACTCATATCACCATTGTCATCGGGAAGAAGGTACGGGAGTCTGAGAACTGTAATGTTCAGGAACAGCTTCTTGCCCATAGCCATCAGGCTATTAAAAACCACTACCTCATAAGCTATGAACTACAATAGACTATCATTATTATTGCACCGTTATTTTTTTTCTGAGTTTTTGTTATATTGTTTATTATGATTACGTATTCTGTTGTGCTGCAGCAAGTAAGAATTTCATTGTTCTGGGAAATTTGACACTAAAACAACTCTTGAATCTTGAGAATGGGATGCTATTCAGTGCATTGTGCCCATATTGGTTCCTAAACCAGCAAACCCATTAATCTATTTCCTGATAGACATTAAAAAGCTGGAATAACTCAGCAGGACAGGCAGCATCTCTGGAGAGAAGGAATGGGTGACGTTTTGGATCGAGACCCTTCAGACCTATTTCCTACATTTCCCTTTCCCTTATTCTCTCCCTCTCTAAACCTCAATGACTGTTATTTGTCTGAAGAGTAATTATACTTCCAAGTTAGGAATAATGTGCAAATTGTAAAAGAGTGTGTAGATGCCAGAGTTCTCTTGAACTCTTGCCCCAGTCTGTAGTTGTAGTAAGGACAGATTTAGGAAGTGCTTTGGAAATACCTAGGCATGAAACTGCTGTGCATTTTGTCAATTACAGCTGCCAGCCATCGAGTTTCTCATGGAAACTTTCCAGAAATCACTACAAACATTATATTGGCACTGCCTCATTCATCTGAGCTCACAGGAGGTTGGAGATGAAGTAATTTATAGGAGGGTGGTAGCAAGATTACTTTGCAGCTCGTTTGAACAGTTTCCAGTCATGAAGGATTGAAAGAGAAAGGTCAAACCTTTTTTTATTTCCTGCACAGTTAATTATTAAATCCATATATGAGAAGGTGAGCAGGAGCTTCCTTGGTAATAACACAAAACAATTTGATAACTAGATTGAATATCATTCATGCTGCACATCAAATTAAATCTAAATTATGATGTCTGATTTCATTGTAAAGCAACAAGCAGTATAAGCGATACAGTTGGCTCTGACTGCTAATTGTACCCTAAAACTAGTGAAGGATGCTGCCTCTGCATTTTAGTGAACTGTGCATTGAATGGTCTGTTGTGGGGACTGCAGTCATCTTTGTGCATCAACTATTTGTTTTGTTCTGGTTTAGGAGACGAGGTTATAAATTGGGTTTTACGAAGATTGTAACCAGTGACCTTGACATTTGTTATCATTTCTTGAGAGCTCTGTCAGTTGTCAAACTTAAAGATTGAATTATCATTGTTGAAGGTTAAAATTATGGGTCCATAATAAGGCGATTAAAATTCCCAGTAACATTGAGTGATGCTCTGCATCCCTTCCCTGAAGAGCTTGGGCATAACAGCATATGATGGGGGAGCAGTGTATGGCACTGCAAACTCGGTGTTGGGGTCAACTTGAATTCCCAAAGGTAATGCTCAGTTGGACTTGAAATATGTGATTACGCAGTTGAAGTAGTTAGGAAAGGTTTGGAGGGATATGGGCAAGGTACAGCCAAGTGGGGCTAGTATGGTTAGGCAACTTGATCAGCATACATGAGTTGGGCCGAAAGGCCTATTTGTGCTGGATGGCTCCATAACTCTTGAGTGGGTTGAGTCTATTCATTATTTTCTGGTAGTGTTGATGTTTAACTGTCTTGGTGGTTTCTTATTGATGTGAAAAATGAGCATGTGGCCTAGCTTCCCTCAAAGGTATGTCGCGGTGGTTTATTATAGCAGATTGCTTCAGATATCAGGGTGCAATACTGTGACTCTTGCATCCATCCAGTGATCGCAGCAATCCTTCAAGGTCTAGAAAGGGAGGTTCATTTGCACTTTGTCCAACCTTATCTATTGCACTCTACACACGATCTGGCCGACATTGGTGCAGTCATTTCGCCGAACACTTGCCCTCTGTCCGCCAAGGTGCGGACACAAGGTGTGGAGCTCTTAGTTGCAAATCCTCCTTCCCATACTGATTTTTCTGTCCTTGGCCACCTCCATTGCCAGAGTGAGGCCACGTGTAGGCTGGGATAACATCACCTGGTATTCTGCTTGGGTAGTTTGCAACCCAACGGTATGAACAGTGAATTTTCAAATTACAAGTAATGGCCCCCCCCTGCACCCCCTCTTTCCCCAACACTGATCTGCACACATTTAATCCACCACTCCAGTCACCCAGCTCCTTTCCTCTTCTCCATGCAATCTTTTCACATCCCCAAATCTGGAATTTCTCTTTTGTCCTTCCTCTTTCCCCTCGCCATTCCTTTGCACCCATATTCCCCTCCCACCCCCCTCTCCTGGCTTTACATTTTGTATGTCACTGACCCTCCACTGTCAGCTGCATCCACCTGTCACTTGCCAGCCATTGCCTCACCCCCACCTCTATTCTGTTTTGCTCTTTCTCCTCTGCCCCAGCCCCCCCATTCCTCCCCCCGCCCCTCCATTCCATCAGTTTGAAGAAGGGTCCTGATATGAAACTTTGATCCATTCCCTCCAATTCTGCCTGACCTGCCGAGTTCCTCATTACTTTGTTTGCCTGATTGATGTTTGGACAGGCTGTGACCTGAGCTTCTATTTCCAAATGAATGTAATGTTTGTCTTTGTTTTCCCAGATTCACACAGGCACACGCACACGCACACACAGATTAGTGTGACTTTGTTACTCGGTATTTTTATACTAGATAAGGCATGGTAAATGCTCGTCCATTAGGCAGTATTAAATTGAAGAACTGAGACAAGGCAACTAGATCACCCAAGTAGACTTTGTTTCCTGCTCCCTATTGTCATTAGTTGATGTATTGTTTGCTGTAGAATATGATTACCACATTTCAGCATCGGACTTTCAATCCATATTGTGTCATGGCTTGATAGCAAATAGCTCAATAGAGGCTTTGACTACATTTCCTCCACAGATGCTGCCTGACCCATTGAGTTTTGTGGCTTATAACATTTGTTTTTGCTCAAGATTCTAGCACCTGTAGTTCCATGTGTCTATGTTAAGGCTTTCTTGGTCTTCTACTTGAAGCTGTTTTTTGTGCTTTTTCAAGGACCAAACCTGTATCATTACAACAAATATTACATCCGGACAATCCATGTTGTTTACAGATCACCAATGCAACAAAGGGGTTAATTTCCCATCTGATCAAATATACCAAGATGCTTTAGATAGATCAAAGGAGCAATTTTGTCATAGCTCTGGCTCGTAAGCTTAATTATGCCCATGAGCATTGTCTCCATGTGTGCTTTCTACATTTTTTCAGATGTGTCCTTTCACTGATCTTTGGCAATCCTGGTAAGATCTTGGTTCTGTTGCCAGTGAGCAGGGAAAGTTCCATTCTGCTTGGGGTCGACGATGATCATGTCGATAAATATGTCAAGCTTTCAGTAAATGCTTCATCAATTATGTAGTCTATTTGCAGTTAAAGTCAATAGCTCATTGGTTTGGAATTGGCTCATCTGGGGCTCTGGCTTTGACTGTTTTTCTCATTGGGTTTTTGTACATGCAGTGTTTTCTTATTCTGTATTCTTATTTTGAATGCAGTGGAGTGGTGAATTATTTAAGATACACTTGTGTGAAACATAAATGTTATCTCACTTGTCTTCAAGCTTCTGTGGAGTATTTCTTACCTTTGAGCAAATCATTCTCCAGCAAGGTTTGTCAACTACTCCCATATCTTTTAGTAGTGGGTCGGATGACAATTGACGACCACATTGTATAATTATTAATTTCGCTTTCGTTGTTTCAATCCCTGGCCTTTTGACATTTTAAATATCTCTCCTAGAGAAACAAACAACTGCTGTCATGGAAGTTTTGTCAATTGTACGTGAAAGCATGATCTTTAAAACCAAACTCATGAAAGGTTAATGGTTTCTTTTTGTGTCGTGTTGTTCTTTCTTGCCGTGAAAGATAATCCTGAAGGTCAAAATAACATTTGAGATCCTCTAGATTAAATTAAATTGAATAATTTATGCAAGGCAGACAAAAGGATGAGAGTTTTAATGGAGCCATATGAGTTAAACTCGTTCTTTTTCCTTTACAGATTGGGTCCTTGAGAGACTACTACCACTTCTACCACAGTAGGACAATGAAGAGATCAACAGTTTCTAGCAGAGGAACACACAACTTCATCTCAATGGAGCCAAAGGTGTGTAGACGCTATTATTCTTGTTTCTCTCATTTCAACAGAGGTGAAAAGCTCTGGTCATGAAGACGTGTTGTTTAATAATTAATTAGTAATGTCATACGAGGAAATGTTCTGAGATTGCGTGATGAGTTTGGAAGAGTTGACACATTGTGTGGCAAATGAAAGGGAACAATGTTGCGGACTTGATTAGATTTGGGGAGTGTTCACTAGATACGAAGAATAGAGTGATCACCATGCAGAATAAAACATTCATTGTCTAATTAATTAAAGTGACATTTGAAAACTAGGTCAAATAATTACACATTTCTAGAAGGGCTCACATTGTAACGTTTGATCTGAAGTAATGGGCCAAGGTTTGCTAATCAGCAGATGAAGTGCAAAGATAAGTACAGTGCAAAACCCAATCAAGTTAAAAGTTAGGGTGGTGCAGCTGGTAGAGCTGCTATCGGTCCTAGAGACCCAGGTGCGATCCTGACCTTGGGTGCTATCTGTGTGAAGTTAACAAGTTTTCTCTGTGACCATATGGGGTTTCTTCTGGGTGCTCCGGTTTCTTCTCACATTTCAATAACGTGCGGTAGATCCAAGAAACTGTAATTATGGTGGCCTTGAACACCAGTAGCAGGACATGTGATAATGGATATATTCAGTGTGGAAACTAATCCTGGAATCTTAAGTATAATTATGTAATGTACAAGAAAGACACAGAAATTGCACAACTAATAACTTTTATCCCTCACTAAATAAAGGATAAAAGCCAAGGGAATTTCTTTAGTCAGTGGGTGCTAAATCTATGGAATTCATTGCCACTAACGGCTGTGGAAGGGAAGTCAATTGATATTTTTAAGGTGGAGATTGACTGATCTTTGATTAGTAAGGGTGTGGGGGGTTAGAACAAGGGGTCACAGTTTAAGGATGAGGGGGAAATCTTTTAGGACCGAGATGAGAAAAACATTTTTTACACAAAGTGGTGAATCTCTGGAATTCTCTGCCACAGAATGTAGTTGAGGCCAGTTCATTGGCTATATTTAAGAGGGAGTTAGATGTGGCCCTTGTGGCTAAAGGGATCAGGGGGTATGGAGAGAAGGCAGGTACCGGATACTGAGTTGGATGATCAGCCATGATCATATTGAATGGCGGTGCAGGCTCGAAGGGCCGAATGGCCTACTCCTGCACCTATTTTCTATGTTATAGGGAGAAGGCAGGAGAATGGGGTTGAGAGATAGATTGGCCATGATTGAATGGCAGTGTAGACGATGGGCTGAATGCCCTAATTCTGCTCCTATAACCTATGAATTTATGATATTTGACGATTGAAATGGCCATTTAACTCCATAAAATAATTGTCAAATTTATGACTCAATATTTAATTGAGAATTGTAGTTGTAATTAATTTTGTTGATGAACATTTGGTATTCCCTAATTTTAATTAAATGAATTGGTTAACTAAACCTCAAGTTAACGTAAAACCGAGAAATGGGTTTTGGCATATAAACTCGCACCTATGGATCCACATGCAGTGAAGTATTAGTAAAATAGCACAAACTGAATCTGGATCTGTGTCCAAAAGCACATCAGCAAAGTTGGTTTTACTTCTAGTGAATCGTTAACAAAACATGAGGCATCAGAACTTTTTCCTAGGAAGCCGTCGGAGTTTCAAAGCACATCAGGAGGCACATCAGCGAGTTAAACATGATATGAATCAAACTAACTCTGAAGAATAGTCCTCAGTATGGACCAGGGATTAGGATCTCTGTCTTTCACACTGTTGCCATCTGTCTGTTTATAACTTTCAATCCCTTTATCAATTCCCTGTGTCTTGGAATTGATGATCGACAGCTGGATTTTAGAGCCGCACATTTTGCACATGCTCGGAGAATGTGAAAACTGAATGAGTATTATTATTTAAATGCAATCTATTTTCCAGCATGAAAAAGGTCTAAGTTTTATTTTGAAGGACTAATATTCCTTCATCCAGATCATTTTCGTCACATTTCAGTATCTCTTGTCGATGTGGAAACTACTCGGCAAAATCCAATCTTGCAGGCTTAATGGTTCACATGTTAGTACAAGTCAAGGTCCTGTTATGGCTCGAGAGTCTGGAACACCAAGTTCTTTAAATAACGTCACCATAAGCATGAGTTAAAGAGCTGCTTAAAGTTGATAAAGCAAAATCTGCTGCAGGTGCTGGAACAACTCCTTGGGTCAGGTAGCATCTACTGGAAGAGAAACTGAATAAATGTTTTGGGTTCAAGACTCTCCATCACTGAAGTTGTCATTTCCATGCCTCCTCATTCCTAAACTGTGGCTTTGACCTTGGTGTTCCACCCACAAGCGACAACATGACATAGTGTCAGTTAGGACTGACACATAAAACATTAAACATTAATAATAAAACATTATAGTTTAAACATGTAAATTAAAGAAAATACCAGAGCAAAAGGAGGCTACAGATTTTTGGTTATTGAGTAGAGCTACTACTCGTGGGGGAAAAAAGCTGTTTTTATGTCTGTATGTGGCAGTTTTGACAGTCTGGAGTCGCCTTCCAGAGGGAAGTGATTCAAAGAGTTTGTGGCCTGGGTGAGAGGGGACAGAGATCTTACCCGCTCACTTCCTGGGCTTTGCAGTGTACAGTTTGTCAATGGCGGGAAGGTTGCAGCCAATAACCTTCTCGGCTGATCGGCCGATTTGCTGCAGCCTCCCGATGTTGTGCGTGGTGGCTCAATATTCCACAGAGATCTTTACTTTCATGACTCTCTTATCTGCTCTTCCATTTCCACCAACCATTTCCCATCCTACAGCCCTTTACGTGCAGCTGGAGGAATGTGGCATTTAGAAACATAGAAACATAGAAATTAGGTGCAGGAGTAGGCCATTCGGCCCTTCGAGCCTGCACTGCCATTCAATATGATCATGGCTGATCAACCAACTCAGTATCCCGTACCTGCCTTCTCTCCATACCCTCTGATCCCCTTAGCCACAAGGGCCACATCTAACTCCCTCTTAAATATAGCCAATGAACTGGCCTCGACTACCATCTGCGGCAGAGAGTTCCAGAGATTCACCACTCTCTGTGTGAAAAAGGTTCTTCTCATCTCGGTTTTAAAGGATTTCCCCCTTATCCTTAAGCTGTAACCCCTTGTCCTGGACTTCCCCAACATCGGGAGCAATCTTCCTGCATCTAGCCTGTCCAACCCCAACCCCTTTGTCCTTTTACCTTTTTGTTTTCCGCCATCCTAGCAGGTACATCCAGCGTACTGCATTAATTACTCACTTCCACTTTGGAGAAAACAACTGCAGATTGGGTGTCCGCGTTGTGGAGCACCCAAGTTTAGTTTATTGTCGCGTGTACCAAGGTACAATGAAAAAGCTTTTGTTGCATGCTATCCAGTCGGCAGAAAGACAATACATGATTACAATCTAGCCATTCAGTGTTCCAAGTTCATGAATCCTAGTTCATTTGCAGGGGTATTCCTGAGTTTCCTGTTGTCTGCCATTTTAATTTACTATCCCACTCCCCCTTTGACCTCTGTGGGCTTCTGTATTGTTTTAACAAGGCTCAATGCAAGCTTCAGGAACAGGATCTCTTCATATCTCTGTGCTTTGTAGCCTTTCGAGGTTCTACCAATTTTAGAATGTCCGGCATCTTGTACTCTGGCATCAGAATTGGCCATTTCTTCTATAGGTCATCCATCTACAATACTAACTCAATATTTCTCATTCCTTCAGTTCAGCAGTTTGAGGCTTTTATTTTTTCATGTTCATGCTCTCAGTGCCCTTGGTTAACTTACCAACTATATAACCTCTTCACAGTTGTCCCAGACTTCTTCCCTTTTTCTTGTACATCCCTACCCCACTGGCTCTTCAATAAAACAAATGTGTGTTTACTCGCAAAATAAAGACAGTTTGAGTAACTCAGTGGGTCAGGTAGCATCTCTGTAGAATATGGATAGATGATGTTTCTTTGATTTGAAATGTTACTGTTTTGCTTTCCACTTTTCTTTCAATGGGTATCATTTGACCTGCCGAGTGTTTGTAGTACTTTGTTTTTGTTTCAGATTACCATCCTCTGCAGTCATTTAACATTTTTAAATAATATTATCCAAATGATAATATAATATATCAGCAGAATTAACTCTACTGGCTGAAAGGTGAGTCTGCATGGAGGCTGAGGGGAGGCCTGTTGGAAGTTTATAACATTATGAGTGGTATAGATAGGGAAGCCAGTCACAACTTCTTGCAAGGGTGGAAATGTCAGAGACAAGAGAGCATAGCTTTATGGCAAGAGGGGCAAAATGTAAAGGAAATATGTGGGGCAGACCTTTTCCACAGAGTGGTGGATGCCTGGAATGTGCTGCCAGGAGTGGTGGTGGAGGCAGATACGATAGTGGCATTCAAGATGCTTTTATAGAGGCACGTGTATATGCAGGGAATGGAAGTATGTGGATGACATTGAGACAGTGGAGATTAATTTAACCTGGCATCATTCATGTGGTGCACTGTTCGATGTGTTCAAATCCATTGCATTTCATTGGTGGGGTTTTGGTACCAATGTGGTGATGATAATATGGTGAAAGTAGCACATAGCAAAATAATGGGCTTGTACCCACCCTAGATGTTACATAAAGGCCTTGGACACAAAGTAATGAGAACTGATAGTAGGCCATCTTGTTTTACAAATGTGCTGAAGTTAATTTTTCCTTTAGCAACATTTTCCTGTGGATGCAATGGAGAATTGTGTCAACTTTTTCGGCGACTGCCGTAGGACTTTTGTCTAGTCACCTAAGCATCTGGTTAGAAGAATTGTGATCTTCAACATTGCTCCAGAAAATCTGTCTTTGCTGAACTGTCCCAAAATGAAGGTCTTTTATATGGATGATTACAATTAATCAAGTGAGCATTTGGAGTCATTGAGGCATATAGCACAGAAAGAGGCCCTTAGGCCCAACTTGTCAATGCCGACCAGATACCCTATCTAAGCTAGTTCAATTTTTTTGTGTTTGACCCATATCCGTAGAGACTGTTCTCATCCATGTATATGACTGTGTCTTTCTAAATGCTATTATTGTACCTTCCTCAACTATTTCCTCTGGTAACCTGTTCCATATACATGCCACCCTCAGAAGTTGCTCCTCAGGGTTTGATTAAATTTTTCTCCCTCGCCTTAAACCCATGTCCTCCTCTTGTTCCTGATTGTGCAACTCTGGGTAAAAGGCACTGCATTCATGATTTTATATAAACTTCAAGATCCTCCTCCATGTCTACAAAGCCCTCAATGGGCTTGCCCCCACCCACATAAAAAGTCTTCTCACCCACCACTCCACCTCCAGGCCCCTCAGATCGGCCAACTTGGGGTTGCTGAATATCCCACGGTCTAGGCATAAGCTCGGGGGCGACCGCGCCTTTGCGGTTGCAGCCCCTAGACTGTGGAACAGCATCCCCTTTCCCATCAGAACTGCCCCCCTCCATCGACTCCTTTAAGTCAAGACTAAAGACTTATCTATACTCCCAAGCCTTTCCTGACGTCCTCTGAGTGAGGGCTACATGTATATACGTATGTAGTTTGCTTTGTTGTGCTATTCTTATAACAAATTTAAAGCACTTTGGCCAATGAGAGTTGTTTTTTTAAATGTGCTATATAAATAAATGTGACTTGACTTGACTTATGGACTGCTTTCAGATCATCCCTCAGCCTTTGAACGGCAAGGAATAAAGTCCAAGCCTATCCATTCTCCCCCTAAGCTCAGCCCCATTAGACCTGGCAACATTCTGTAACAGTAGAAACACAGAACTGCAGATGGTGGCTTGTACCAAATTTAGATCCAAAGTGCTGGGAACCCTTCTTCAGACTGAAAGTGTACGTGTGTGTTTGGTGGTGAAAGACCAGGACCAATCAGAACCAGCCACAAATTACCTCGGGCAGAGCAGTGCCTCGTAGGATCATTGTTCAATAGAGAACATGTGATCTCAAGAAACAATATGGAGTACTGTGGAACTAGTAAAATGGGTAGGGAGGAGGGAGAGAATGGGCCTGTCCCACTTACAAGACTTTTTCAGTGACTTCCGGCAACCGTCATTGGGTCATTACATGTTGCCAGGGTGTCACCTGTATGGTCGTGTGTAGTCTCCTCAGTCACCCAAAGAGTCGTCGTGTCTTTCTGGTCGCCGCTGGCTTTTCAACATGTTGAAATTTTTCGGCCACCTGCAGCGGCCTATGATGGGTGCCTGGCAATCGCCGAAAAAGTCACCTGCTGGGTTGTAAGCTGTCCAAGTGAAATATGAGGTGCTGTTCCTCCCATTTGCATTCTGGCTTCACTCTGGCAATGTCTGAGGCCCAGGACAGATGGGTCAGTATGGGAACGGGAGCTGAAATGGTCGGCAACCAGGTGATCCCGTAGGCGTAGGCGGACTGAGCGTAAGTGTTCAGCGAAATGTTCAGCGAGTCCATGTTTGATCTTGCTGATTTACAGGAGCCTCCATCAGGAAGACCAGAAGCAGCAGACGAGGTTAGAGGTGGCACGTGTGAACCTCTGTCTAACCTGAAAGGACTGTTGGGGGGCCCCTGAATGGAGTGGAGGTATATGGGCAGTTGTAGCATCTCCGGTTGCAGAGGAAATTACCTGGGAAGTTGATGGCAGGGGTGGCAATGGATGTGTCAACCAAGGAGTTGTGGAGGGAGCGGATCCTGCAGAAGGTGGAGATGGGAAGATGCATTTAGTGGTGAGTTACTCCAGCACTTTGTGTTTAACATCCTGTAAATCCTCTCTACACTCTATGCAGCTTAATGACATCCTACCTACAGCAGTGTGACCAAAACTGAACAAAAAACAAATCTAAAAGTTGCAAAATAGTGCAGGAGTGTGACAACTTGCGTGTTGTGCCAGAAGAGAATCTTTTATTGTCTGCCACAATCATTTCACTCTTATACTTGTATATGATAGTAGTCGTGCTATGATTTGACTGGTTAGCGCACAAATATATTCAAAGATGTATTTCGGTGCATTTGACAATAATAAGTTCAACTAAAGTAAACTGAACTAATCTAAACAACTTGAGTACATATGTCAAACATATTTTAATATAGCAAACATTTGAAAGAACTTTGAGTGTTATCAAACATAACTTGCATTAGGTGCCTAAAATGTCATGTCATTCCAAATTTGGTCAAGGAGAATTTTTTTGGGAAAGCATTAAATGAGAAAGTTGTTATTAAAGCCTCCAATTGCTCCGCACACAAATATTTTCCAGCTTACTTTGCATTAAACTTTGCAGGAAAAAATGCTTATTGATAGTTGCCTGATAGTAATTTTAAGACTATGCTCTTATACAGTATCCCCCAACAGCGGAAATAATCAGTCTTTCACTGTGATCCATTCACCGCCCTTTCTCAATGCTCAGTCTTGTTCAAAGTCCAAACTAACTAATTGGATGTTTTTGTTGCCAGAAAAGCAGATTTGTCGTGCGCGTTTTTCTAGGCAGCAATTTCTGTTGTTGGTCGCGACCACAATGCTGGGTTAGAGACTAGTATAGAATTTTTTTAAACAACCATGTATGTTTGGGGACAGTGGCTATCTGGACCACACTCCTTCCCACCCTGCTTCCTGTTATGACTATCCCCTACTCCCAATTCCTCCATCTATGCAGCACCTACACCCAGGATGAGATGTTCCAAACCAGGGCATCAGAGATGTCCTCATTCTTTAGGGAATCGGGGTTCCCTGCTTCTACTCTAGATGAGACTCTCACCAGGGCCTCCTCTATATCCTGCAGCTCCGCTCTCACTCCCCATCCACCAACTCGTAACGAAGACAGTCCCCCTTGTCCTCACCTTCCGCCCTACCAGCTGTCGCATACAATTTATAATCCCCCACCTCCAACTGGATCCCACCACTGGCCACATCTTCCCATCTCCTCCCCTTTCCGCTTTCTGCAGAGGCTGTTCCCTCCGTAACTCCCTGGTGAATTCGTCCCTTCCCACCCAAACCACCCCCTCCCCTGGCACTTTCCCTTGCAACCGCAGGAAATGCTACACTTGTCGCTTTACTTCCCCCCTCGACTCCATTCAAGGACCCAGGCGGTCTTTCCAGTTGAGGCAGAGGTTCACCTGCACCTCCTCCAACCTCATCTATTGCATCCGCTGTTCCAAGTGTCCACTGCTCTACATTGGAGAGACCAAGCGCAGGCTAGGCAATCGATTCGCGCAACACCTCTGCCCAGTTTGCAATAACCAACCCGATCACCCGGTGGCTCAGCACTTCAACTCCCCCTCGCAGTCCGAATTCGTCCTTTCTGTCTGGGGCCTCCTCCATGGTGAGAGGGGCCGAATGGGCCGAATGGCCTACTCCTGCACCTAATTTCTATGTTTCTATGTTTCTATGAGAGTGAGTCCCACCACAAATTGGAGGAACAGCTTGGGTAGTTTACATCCCAGCGATATGAACATTGATTTCTCCAATTTCAGGTAGTACTTGCTTTCTCCCTCCTTCCCCTCCCCTTCCCAGCTCTCCCACAGCCTACTGTCTCTGGATCTTCCTTTCTTTTTACGGCCCCCCCTGACATCAGTCTGAAGAAGGGTCTTGATCCAAAACGTCGCCTATTCCTTTGCTCCATAGATGCTGCCTCACCCGCTGAGTTTCTCCAGCTTTTCCATCTACCTTGCATGTTTGGGTATATTCTAAAATTAATTTAAGTTAATCAAGATCTCTGAACATGGATCCCAGCCGAGAAAAACTTTTGTATTCTATCCCACTCCTCCTCAATAATCATAACAATAACATGAAAATTTGAAGATGAATGTTTGCATTTGACATTTTTGATGGTGGAATATTTTATTTCTGCCCGTTTATATTTTGGTGTTGGATATGTGTACTACTCAATTCATGTGTTAACCTGTCGCACAACACAAATAGGCCCTTTGACCCAACTTGACCAAGCTGCACCATCTACGCTAGTCTCACCTGCCTGCATTTGACCCATATCCCTCTAAACCTATGCTATCCATGTAACTGTCCAAATGACTGAAATTTTTAGAACAGAAGGTTTGGTAAAGCTAGGCGGAAACAAGCATTTCCAGTAGCTGTGGTGCTACACATTACCAAGTTTTGAGTAAGGGTAATGAACGTTAAGGTGTTTAAAGCTGCTGTTAGCTGACACATTGAGGGAGCAGACAGGGAATAGAGAAGCTGTTAGATGGAATAAGCATGGAGGGAATAGAGAAGTAATTTATGACCTTGTATGACAAATATAAATGCAGTTATGACAGTGCTGTAACCAACCAAAAGGACTGCAGGATCCCATAGATATTCCCGCCCTTGCACTATCTTAGACGATAAACTGCAGAGGATAAATCTGCTTTTCTTCATATCATCCCACTTCTAAAGATCATGAAGGCATTTGCTGGTCACGTCATTTCTGAGCATTTTATATTTTAAATTGTGGGTTTTTTGTTTTTTCACTTGATGATTTTGAAGTTGTTAGTCAGTCAGTCAAGTGATAAGTCTCGTTTCTCAAAGCTGCAGGCTAAAACTGGGCAAAATTATTGAATAACAATACCAAAAATCTGCAGTCTCAGTAAAACGAAGTAGGATTAACAAACATTTAGACACGTACATGGATAGGACGGGTTTAGAGGGAAGATAGACACCAAAAACTGGAGTAACTGCGCGTCAGACAGCATCTCTGGAGAAAAGGCATAGGTGACATTTCGGGTCGAGACCGTTCTTCACACTTCTGAAGAAGGGTCTCTATCTGAAATGTAACATAGAAACATAGGTGCAGGCGTAGGCCATTCGGCCCTTCGAGCCTGCACCACCATCCAATAGGATCATGGCTAATCATCCAACTTAGTATCCTGTACCTGCTTTCTCTCCATAACCCCTGATCCCTTTAGCCACAAGGGCCACATCTGACTCCCTCTTAAATATAGCCAATTAACTGGCCTCAACTACATTCTGTGGCAGAGAATTCCAGAGATTCACCACTCTCTGTGTAAAAAATGTTTTTCTCATCTCTGTCCTAAAAGATGTCCCCTTTATCCTTAAACTGTGACCCCTTGTTCTGGACTTCCCCAACATCGAGAATAATCTTCCTGCATCTAGCCTATTCCTGCAGTAACCTATTCCTTTTCTCCAGAGATACACTCTGACCCGCTGTTTGTGTCTATCTTCGGTTTAAACCAAAACCTGCAGTTTGTTCCTGCGTGTTTAGACGGATTTGGGCCAAACACAGACAGGTGAGACTAATGTAGTTGGGACATGTGGGCAAGTTGGGCCAAAGGGCCTGCTTTCACACCGTATGACTCTGACACTGATTTTGTAGGCAATGCTTCTATAGAATACAATGATGTGAAATGTTCATTGCTGAAACTGAACCACTCTTGACTCTGGATGTAGTGTAACATGTGTATATTGACTGGCAGGAAGTCTACAGGCTGGTTCTCTAAAGCAATTCAAGCCAGCAAATTAATTTATCAAACTCCCCGGTACTCTAATGTGGTCAAAGCTACAGCAGTTGCTGCTCTGGACGATTACACACATTTCCTTCAGCAAGTCAATCGTACTTATGCAAATATTTGGAACGTTTTCAGTATTCTAAGACGTACTTGTTTTATATATACTGGCTACTTTGTTCGTGGAAAAAGGTTGTGTCGTAATCAAATCTTTATTGCTTCTGTTCATAGAAAATGGATTTGACCGCCAACCGTTGCCTCCATTTACTGCCTTTTTCACACCGGAACCCAGGTCCTGAGTTGAAAGTCAGCACTCTGCAGCTACTGAAAATCTGCAGTTAAAAACAACTGACCAGACAGCGTCTGTGTGAAGAAATAGAGCCAGGGTCGACTGGGCTTGTGTTCACCGGAATTTAGAAAGATGAGGGAATCTTATAGAAACATGTAATGCAGGCTAGATGCAGGAAACATTTTCCCGATGTTGGGAGAGTCCAGAACCAGGGAGTCACTGTTTACGAATATGGGGTAGAGCATTTCGGACTGAGGTGAGGAAAAACTTTTTCCCCCAGAGTTGTGATTCTCTGCCACAAGGCAGTGAAGGCCAATTCACTGGATGTTTTCAAGGGAGTGTTAGATTTATCTCTTGAGACTAAAGGAATCGTGGGGCAAAAGCAGTTACGGGGTACTGATTTTAGATGAGCAGCCATGATCATATTGAGCGGTGCTGGCTCAAAGGGCCGAATGGCCTACTCCTGCACCTATTTTCTATGTTTCAAATCTGCAGGTCACAGAAGTGGCCATCTGAACTGTGGTGGTGTTTCACTAGAGTTCTGAAAAGGCCTGGGATATTGACTCTGTTCCTTTTTCCACAGATGCTGCTGACTCGCTCAGTATTTTGACATTTTTTGCATTTTGTCTTTGGCCCTGAATTGTTAAGTACTCCAGTCTTCTAAACTAATATTTCCTAATCTATAGATGGTTCCATTGATTTATTCTGTAACATAGCAATAGTCACACTTTTATACAACGGAAGAATGGGGCATGCGTGTTGTTGCCGCCTCACAATTTCCGGCCTCCTATGCTGCATTGATTCAAGTTGTGGAGAAGTTTCTTTAGGCAGAGTGTGGTGAATCTGTGGAATTTGTTGTCCGAGACAGCAGTGGAGGCCGACATTGGACCTTTTTAAAGTGGAGATTGATAGGTTCTTGATTAGTAAGGATGTCAAAGGTTACAGGGAGATGGTAGGCAAATGGGACTGAGGGGTAGCGAGCAAACTGGTTGGTTGCATCATGGCCTGTTTTGGCATGGAGTGATTTGCGTCATCGGCTTTGATCTAAGATTGACAAAGTTCAGTGTTTAGTTCAAAATTTAATCTGAATGGCTGACCGTAACAGTTATGTCTTTGGAGGAGGCAGGTGTGTGGCATTAACTATGGAGGCAATGCTAGGTGGCCTAAATTTCCACCTATTACTTCATACCGGAAACATGGCAGTGGACAATTCCACCCTGCGCTTTCATTTGATTAGATCCCAGTTGACCTGTACCATACTCTGTTTATACCTGTGTGATGTACATAAGATATGTGTACATCGTACGTGTGTGTGTATACTAGAATCTTTCTCTAGAAACTATCAACATCCTTTTGGAATCCAAATATTTACATTGTTTTGGAATCCAACTCTGAATGTCCATAAAATATGGAAAAACATTCTATTTTCATTCTGACCTTGTATCACATCATCTATTTAGTCATTTAAAATGGCTAAATTAGATTGCCGCAACTATCTACATTTGAAATTTAATCCAAAGCCGTATGTCCTAGAATTATTCTTCCTCAACACAACTAAGCACAAAGTGGCACACGGAACCTCGAGGAACAGCAGATGCTGGAATCTTCAGTCAAGCATAAAGTGCTGGAGTAACTCGCAGAAACGAGGGGCGCCACATGCTGGTTTACAACAAAAAAAGACCTAAAGTGATGGAGTAACACGGCAGGTCAGGCGGCATCTTGGAAGAATATGAGTAGGTGAAGTTTCATCTCTGGACCACCTGTCCATGTTCTCCAGATGATGCCTGACTTGCTGAATTACTTACTCCAGCACACTTTTTTTCTTTCCTTGCTGTTCATTCGCTTTAATGCTGTAGTTGGAGACTCTAATCCCATTTTCCCCCATGTAGTTCCATCGTTTGGAATTGGGAGTAAGCCAATGGTACGATTCTTCTTTCCCGCAAAGCATGCTGAATAAAAATGCTTTGATATTTATATTAATGACTGGAGAAAAACATACTAAATTAGCATTGTTTCTAAACTAGAGTGAGTTATTTTATCAATGGCATACAATATCCAGTACGGTATAAACATCCCAAGGTGTTATATTGACGTGGTGAAATCATTGAAGTGTTGATAATTTTTTTTTAAAAAGTTAAATTACTGTTGTAAATCGTTTAAAAACGGAAATGAAGTAGTTAAATTTCAAACGTTGCTGGAGTAACTCAGCAGGCCAGGCAGCATCTATGGAGAGCTTCATAGGTGATATTTTGGTTCGTGATCCTTGAGACTGATTGTAGTGGGATGAAAAGTTGGAAGATTGGTGGGAATGGGACAAATGAGAACCTGGGGATCTGGTGCTGAAAGGCAGCAACTCTACCCCCTGCATCACTTTGCCACCCACACCTGCCAGGCTTTGATCCATCCCAGCTTTTTTGCCAGAACCCCCCCCCCCCACAAGTCTGAAGAAGAGTATCGACCTGAAATTTCATTGGTTTGTTTCCCTCCACATATGCTGCCTCACCTGCTGAGGTCCTCCAGCACTTTGCAGATGCCGGAATAATAAGTCTCTTGTGTCTCCGACCAAACAATGTAGATAGACTGTAGGGAATTTATTGGAATCCGGGCAGTAGAAAAGGATGTATAGACTCAAGTTTTCCTGTTTGTCCTAAGTTCCTTAATTGTATTAAGTCTCATGTTGTAATTATAAACGCAATTGGAACTCGCTGCTATTACGTGTACTGTCCAAAATTTGAAGCAGTAATTGTCTTTGCACTGTAGGGTGCAGCTGATTATTTTCATCTGTTTAATAGAAATTGAGCTTGTTTTGGTTTTCCTTTTTAAAAGTCTTTGTTAAATCTACTGCAAAGGTGTGATATGTTGGTACTAGCCCACAGCTAACAATGGCCTGTTTCCTTTATTGTTACTTTTTTGCATATCTTTCATTCATTTGTTCTATATCACGTTGATATCTCTCCTTTCCCTTTCCCTAACTCTGTCTGGAGAAGGGTCTCGACCTGAAAAGTCACCCATTCCTTTTCTCCAGAAATGCTGTCTGACCTGAGTTATTTCAGCTTTTTGTGTCTATCTGAGTTTCATTCATGTACTTATCACTTACGAGTGTGTATGGAAAAAACTGCAGATGCTGGTTTGAATCGAAGGTCGATGCAATAAGCTGGAGTAACTCAGTGGGATGGGCAACATCTCTGGAGAGAAGGAATGGGTGACCTTCTGCCCTGATCAAACTGAATGAAAGGGCATTCTGAAGGAAACTAGTGTCCTTATCCTGCTCCTGTTTTCTTGTGCCCTTTCGGACATCAATTCAGCGATTATAACAAATGCCAACTGAAATACCAGGTAGCAAATTTTAAGATTCATATATTGAAATTATATTGTTGGTTTCTTGGAGGGAATACATTTGAAATTTCTGATTTGACATTGACTCAAAACTTCTGTTTTCATGTTTGTGCAACAATAATTGTAGTGCTTCAGTTAATTAGCATTTTAATTAGCATTAATTAGCCCCCCACCCCACCTCTCTCAGTCCTATCGCTGCTGTTTCTGCTGTGTTTCAGACCTTTGTCCTGGACTAAGAACTCTATTCTGTTAAACATTGTACAACACTATTCTGTTAAACTAGTACTATCCTATGCACTAGGGACAATTTACAATTTTACCAAAGCCAATTAACCTACAAATCTGTGTCTTTGGAGAGTAAGAGGAAACCAGGGCACCTGGAGAAAACCCACAAGGTCACGGGGAGAATCTGCAAACTCCATACTGACTGCACCTGTAGTCAGGATCTAACCTGGGTCTCTGGGACTAAAGCAGCAACTCTACCGCTGTGCCAATTGTGTTGGGAAATAATTGGAATGTAATATTTTGGTGCCATTGAATTTGTTTAGTAATATGGCCTTGATATAATTTACTTATTAAAACTCTGATCTTGTTAGTGTGTGTATATGTGTGTTTGTGTATGTATATGTAGTTGTCTTTACATCTTCACGAAAAAAAATATGTGGTAACAATAAATTTTTACATATTCCGGTTGACATTTTTCCAGTCGAGATCAGGATCACATTTTCTGAACATTTCATGCTTTATTTCTCAACTTATTACTGATTACAGTTTAAAAACATCAAAAGACTTGGAAATTAAAAACAACAGCTTCAAATGATGTCAATAGCTCAGCAAGCAGAGACCAGCATGAATGAAGATTTCATCTTATATTTGACATTCGATTTTTAAAAAAAGGCAACTTTAAAAAGATTTTTACATGTTCTGTTCTCATTTTTACCCTTGAGGATGAGATCACTTTCATTGAACATTTTATGCTTTATTTCTCGACATTACTGATTAAAGTTTATAAAAAAAAAAAAAAAAATCAAGCCTCAATGAGGATTTAATTCTATATTTGACACGTTATTCATGATTAAAGTTTTAAAAATGCTTACTTTCACAAGATTTTTACATTCTGATTCGCATTTTTCCCCTCTAGGCTATAATCAGAGATCACTTTCACTGAACACTTTATGCTTTATTTCTCGACATTGCTGATTAATTACCTTGAATCTCAAACCGACCAGCAACAAATGATGTCACAATGGCTCGGCTAGAAGGGGAGGGTAAATTACTATAGCAACATGCAGGGCAAGTGCAATTGGAATTTTTTTTAAAGATCACTGCTGAGGAAGGCAAGGAGAGTGCTGGAATCTTACATTCGGGAACGGCTTGAGTTGGAGGGCCATGCCTTCCGTGGGGGCTACGGGTAGTGAACGGGTGCGTTCGGGGAGCAAACCCAACGGGTCTGCAGTTGGTCTAGTGCTATTTAAAAATGGTAACGCCTCAATATCTAGGTTTTTCACTTTTTTTAAGGGTGGCTAATTTAAACAGTAAAATTAATATTAGGTCAGTTTACGGATGTCACCAATGAACCATTACACCAATGAACCATGTGCTCCATCTCACTAAAACTTCCATGTTTAAATGTATACATTTTATTTCAGATGGTTATCAGAATTCCTCTATTATATTGGCATGCATTAACAACTAATATTATTAACGTGAATTATTTGGTATCTACTTGTCAGTATGATTAGGGTTTCAGAATGATAGGATCTTCAGAGACTTATTTGACACCAAATTGATTTAAAAAAAATTTTTTTTTATAAGATTGTATTTTCTGACTTGTCATGAAATGTTCATGTGGAATCTCACTGACAAATTTCAGGCTGAGAACTAGTTAGTGAGTTAAGATTTCTTGAATTTGCACTCGAGTGTTGAATTTGTATAAGAGAATGATGTAGAACTGCTGCCTTTACCAGGGAATATCCAGTGGTTAATTTTCTGTCCAAGCATTCATCTGTTCTATATTAAGAAGCAAGATGTGTCCAAAAGGGAGAATGGAAAAAGAGGATGTCGCTTGGATGTGATGAATACATTTTGTTGGGGACATGGGTGGAGCAGAAACACATGCACAGAACAGAACAGAGCTGTACACTGGAAGTTCGATACATTTATCCTTGGAGGTATACACAAAATGCTGGAGTAACTCAGGGAACCAGGCAGCATCTCTGGAGAGAAGGAATGGGTGACGTTTCAGGTTGAGGCCCTTCTTCAGACCCTTTTATCCAGGGAAGTTCTTCTCTGTGAATTCTATGCATAAAAACTGGCCAATCCAGCAGATAGTGCCAAAGAGCAATCAAATATTTTCTTTAAGATGAAGTCATTCCTTCCTTAGGAAAATAAGATAATCTGAGGTCGGTCCATCCAAAATATCATATTTAACCTTGGGTAACGGAGAATGCATCTTTGAAGAAATTATAGCCAATTAATCAAATTGGGATAAATCTGGTTGAAAAAGTTTGGAAATAGTCATCTGTTTTTCAATTTTTATCTTTTACAGCAAATGGCACTCTAGGAAAAGTCATATTTGCACTTCTGCTCAGGCCCTCTCATAGATGAACTGAGGCTCATGCCAATTTCAATTTTAGAGGCCACCCAAAGCAAGATCAAGCAGAGGCCCCCAAATCAAGATCCCTTTGAAGCAGACAGGAATAAGGCCCATGCCAAATGGCACTTGTTGCCCCCCTCTGTGATAGGACATTCTTCTGCTCTGTTTGGCAAATCTCACCTGTTTTTATTAAGCAATCAAGCATTGCAGTAAATGTTCATCAGCTGAGTGAAATGATTATGGGGAATATACTTTATCTGATGGTGAGAGGAAAAACATGCATGGCTATTTTGTTTCCAAGTTAAATGTTTAGTTATGTGACCTAGTTTTAATGTAATTTGGAAACTAATGTTCCAGAAAACATTTGCAATAACTGTGCCACCCCAGGATTAGCATTCTGAACAATTTCCTCTTTGGAAATGATACTTTAAGTCCTTCATCCATTCAGTTAAATATTATCTAACCTTTGGCATTCTTGCAAAAGGCTACAGGCTGCAATTGACAGCCATTCTCGAATGCATAATTCGTAAGACTTTGGGGATCAAGGAATCTGTGTGCTTTCCTTATGTTGACTTCATTAATTTGTTTTGCCAACTTGAGAGATTTATGTGAATTGGGCTTTTTATTGACTCTCATCAATAACACTTTTTATGACAATAGAAATTGTAGTAAATGTCTGAGTTTTTTTAGGAGTTGTTGGAGTTGGTTGTTGCCTGGCACCTTTTGAACAGCTAATGCTGTATCTGGCATGGCTCGACAAAGCTAAATGTTATTCAGCAGGTCTTGTTAAATGTTGGTTTGATCTGCCTCAGTGAGGAATTGCAAATAAAGTTTATGTAATCAAATCTCCCAGCTCTGATTCTCCACTCCGCTCTGGACCACTTGGACAACAAAAACTCGTATGTCAGGCTGTTGTTCATAGACCACAGCTCGGCGTTTAATACCATCATCCCCTCCAAGTTAGTTACCAAGCTCACGGATCTGGGTCTCTGCGCATCCTTCTGCAATTGGATCCTCGACTTCCTCATCCACAGACCACAGTCTGTTCATATTGGTGGAAATATGTCATCCTCAATAACAATCAGCACGGGAGCACCTCAAGGCTGCGTACTGAGCCCCCTGCCTTACCCGCTCTATACACATGACTGTATCCGGACATAGTGTGAACTCCATCAAGTTTGCCAACAACACCACTGTTGCTGGACGAATCGCAGGTGGTGATGTGTCAGAGTACAGAAGTGAGATTAACCGATTGACCAAATGGTGCCAGCACAATAACCTGGCTCTCAACATCAGCAAAACTAAGGAACTGTTTATGGAATTAGGATAGGATAGGGACCCACAATCTCGTTTATATCACCAGGATGATGGTGGAAAGGATCAAAAACTTCAAATTCCTGGGCGTGCATATTTCCGAAGATCTTTCCTGGTCCCAGAACACTGATGCAATTATAAAGAAAGCACATCAGCGCCTCTACTTCCTGAGAAGATTGCGGAGAGTCGGTATGTCAAGGATGACTCTCTCGAACTTCGACAGGTGCACAGTAGAGCGCATACTGACAGGCTGCATCGTGGCCTGGTACAACAACTTGAACGTCCAGGAGCGGAAACGAATGCAGAAAGTTGTGACCACTGCCCAGTCCATCACCGCTCTGACCTACCCACCATTGAAGGGATCTATCGCAGTCGCTGCCTCAAAGGCTGCCAACATCATCAAAGACCCACACACCATCCTGGCCACAACTCATTTCTCCGTTGCCATCGGGAAGAAGGTACAGGAGCCTGAAATCCATAACATCCAGGTTCAGGAACAGCGTCTTCCCCACAGCCATCAGGCTATTAAACACAACATCAAATAAGCTCTGAACAATAACGGTCTATTATCACTATTGCACTTTATCTGTTTATTTATTGTGTATATATGGTCTATGGTCGATAGACACACTGAACTTTATCTCCCATTCTGTATTATGTTTACATATTCTGTTGTGCTATCTGGGACACATGACAATAAAACTCTCTTGACGACTCTTGACTTGATTTTTGCAGTAAAAGTCACTGAAGCAGCAGTAGATAGTTGAGCCAAGGGCACCAACCTGACAAACACTCACAACTGGCGGAAATGATTTGACCTCCAAAAATTACATTCTATTAACATTGGATACAATATGATGTCAACTGCTCTAGGGTTTCCTCGATTAACTTCTATTTTATCTGTGGCGCTTGAAGCCACACTTGGTTAAATGTTATGCTGTATTGCAGTCTTTATCAGGTCCACGTTTGGACTTCACCTTTATTTACCATGTTTCAACCAATTCTGTATTGAGCATAACCAACATTGACTATTGGTGAACAGGGGTGAATGAGTGAACTTAATAGTATTTTGGTATTTTGTTCATTAGTGGGAATGATTTGGGAGATGGGCCAATAATTGACTAGATTGGATTCCTCCTACATTTTCTGTACAGAGTATTGGCATGTTGTAGATGTAATGTAGATTGTAGTTGTAGATTGTAGTAATGTAGTTGTAGATTGGTTTATACTCTCTAGAATTTAGGAGATTGAGAGGGGATCTTATAGAAACTTACAAAATTCTTAAGGGGTTGGACAGGCTAGATGCAGGAAGATTGCTCCTGATGTTGGGGAAGTCCAGGACAAGGGGTCACAGCTTAAGGATAACGGGGAAATCCTTTAAAAACCGAGATGAGAAGAACTTTTTTCACACAGAGAGTGGTGAGTCTCTGGAACTCTCTGCCGCAGAGGGTAGTCGAGGCCAGTTCATTGGCTATATTTAAGAGGGAGTTAGATGTGGCCCTTGTGGCTAAGGGGATCAGAGGGTATGGAGAGAAGGCAGGTACCGGATACTGAGTTGGATGATCAGCCATGATCATATTGAATGGTGGTGCAGGCTCGAAGGGCCGAATGGCCTACTCCTGCACCTAATTTCTATGTTTCTATGTAATGGAACAGCTTGCCTAAAGCATTGCAATATATTGTTTTCTGCAATAAAGCCATGATGTTGTTGGGTCCATAGCCTTTGGTGTTTCCAGTGCACACAGTTGTACTATCTTTGTGTTGGGGAGAAAATTGGCAAGTGGAATAAATGTTTAAAGTCAAAGTTTCTATATTCTCTTTATTTAAAATAATATTGCCAGGAGGGTTGATATTTCAAAATGTGAAGGATATTGAGATGCTGGTGTTAGTTACTGGACAATGTAATAATTTCAACAAATTAACCGTGAAGGTTCACTTGCACCTCCTCCAACCTCATCTACTGTACCGTTGTTCAAGATGTGGACTCTTATACATTGGCAAGACCAAACGCAGACTGGGCGATCATTTCACTGAATACCTTCGCTCAGTCCGCCTGGACCTACCTGATCTTCCATTTACCAAACACTTTAATTCCCCTTCTCATTCCCACTCTGACCTTTCTGTCCTAGACCTCCTCCATTGTCAGAGTCTAAATGTAAATTGGAGGAACAGCATCTTGTATTTCGCTTGGGCAGCTTACAGCCCCGTGGTATGAGAATTGATTTCTCTAACCTCAAGTAACCCCTGCAGGCCCTCTCTCGCCATCCCTCCCCCATGCAAGTTATACCAGCTTCAAAGTTGTCTTGTTGAGTCCCATTGTCTGTACTCATTCTCACCTAACACACAGCTAACAATGTTTAAGAGGGAACTGCAGATGCTGGAGAATCGAAGGTTACACAAAAAAGCTGGAGAAACTCAGCGGGTGCAGCAGCATCTATGGAGCGAAGGAAATAGGCAACGTTTCGGGCCGAAACCCTTCTTCAGACTGATCGGGGGCGGGGGTGGGTGGGGACAAGAAACGGAAAAGGAGGAGTAGCCAGAAGGCTGGGGGATGGGAGGAGACAGCAGGGGGGCTGAGGAAGGGGAGGAGACAGCAAGGACTAACAAAATTGGGAGAATTCGATGTTCATGCCCCCGGGTTGCAGACTCCCCAAACGGAATATGAGGTGCTGTTCCTCCAATTTCCGGTGCTGCTCGCTGTGGCCATGGAGGAGACCCAGGACAGAGAGGTCGGACACGGAGTGGGAGGGGGAGTTGAAGTGCTGAGCCACCAGGAGGTCAGCTTGGTTATTGCGGACCGAGCGGAGGTGTTCGGCGAAACGATCGCCCAACCTCCGCTTGGTCTCACCGATATAGATCTGCTGACATCTAGAGCAGCGGACGCAATAGATGAGGTTGGAAGGATGCAGGTAAACCTCTGTCGCACCTGGAACGATTGCTTGGGTCCTTGAACGGAGTCGAGGGGGGAGGTAAAGGGACAAGTGTTGCATCTCTTGCGGTTGCAAGGGAAAGTGCCCGGGGAGGGGGTGGACCGAGAGGGAAGGGAAGAATTGACAAGGGAGTTATGGAGGGAGCGGTCTTTGCGGAAGGCAGATATAGGGGGAGATGGGAAGATGTGGCGAGTAGTGGGGTCACGTTGGAGGTGGCGAAACTGACGGAGGATTACTTTTTGTATGTGACGGCTGGTGGGGTGAAAGGTGAGGACTAGGGGGACTCGGCCCTTGTTGCGAGTGCGGGGATGGGGAGAGAGAGCAGTGTTGCGGGGTATGGAGGAGACCCTGGTGCGAGCCTCATTTATGGTGGAGGAGGGGAACCCCCGTTCCCTGAATAGTGAGGACATTTCAGATGTCCTGGTGTGGAACGCCTCATCCGTGGAGCAGATGCGGCGTAGACGGAGGAATTGGGAGTAGGGGATGGAGTCCTTGCAGGAAGCAGGGTGGGAAGAAGTGTAGTCCAGATAGCCATGGGAGTCAATGGGTTTATAGTGTATGTCGGTTAGAAGTCTATCACCTGCAATGGAGATAGTGAGGTCAAGGAATGGTAGGGAAGTGTCGGAAATGGTCCAGGTGTATTTGAGTGCCGGATGGAAGTTAGTGGTGAAGTGGATGAAGTCAGTCAGTTGTGTGCGGGTGCAGGAGGTGGCACCAAAGCAGTCGTCGATGTAACACAGCTAACAATGGCCTGGTTCCTTTATCATCGTTACTTTTTTTTTTGCATATTTTCATTCATTTGTTCTATGTCTCTCTACATTGTCTATCTCTTGTTTCCCTTTCCCCTAACTCTCAGTATGGAGAAGGGTCTCGACCCGAAACATCACCTATTCATTTTCTCCAAGGATGTTGTCAGACCCGTTGAGTTACTCCATCTTTTTGTGTCTATTAACATTAATGAAGTTTGTTTTTACATTTCTTTATACTGTAACAACTGTGTATTGTATTGTATTCAAATTTATTGTCATTGTCTCAATTTGAGACAACGAAATGAATTTCCCTTGCAGGCAGTATCATAAAAAAAAAAAATCATTAAAAAAATAAATAATAATAAATAAGTAATAAAACATATTAAAAATAAAATTGAAATTGAATTTTAAAAAAAGCACAAACACAAAGTCCATGACACAACATAACATAAATGGCACCAAGGTGAGGATGGCACCATAGTCCAGCCAGCCTCCCCTCCATGTTCATCCGTGGTCGGGGCCTTCCGAGCACCCGCAGTCGCCGCCCCAGGTGGCCGGATGTTCAGGCCCTCACGCCAGGCTGGTGGAACGCCGACGCCGAACCCCAACCGTGAACATCCTCCTCCTCAGCGGCCCGGACCTCCCGATCAGCCGCCTCCCACTGCCGGAGTCCGCAGCTCCTGAGTCCACAGGCCGAGCCGGGCAAAGTCACAGGACACCGCGCTGTCTATCAGAGCCGCCCGTGTTGGGAGCTCCGCAAACCGCAGCTCCAGGATGTCGGTGCAGCAGGTCCAGCACTCCGGGCTCCAGACGGTGACCCCCGGTAAGGCATCGCCAGCCCCGCGATGTTCCAGCGCTGTCCCGCCGCTGCTGGAGCTCCGGTCGATCCTGGCAGGAAAGGCCGCGCCAATCCAGGTAGGTAGGCCGCTGTGGGGGGGGGGGGGGGGGGGGGGCGAGGACGCGACTCGAATAATAGTCGCGTCCTCACCAGGAAGCGGCTGAAGGACGGTATCCCCCGCACCGTGCCCTCTTCCCCCACATAAAAACACCAAAAAACAAAAAAAAACACACTTTTTCATAACTAAATAAACAAAAAAACAAAAAGATACTGGGCTGTAGGTGGAGGCTGCTGACACCAGCGCCACCGGAAGTACAATACTGTGCCTCTCTTGGAGCTGTTAATCGCAATTTGGACGCTCCAATGCTGACAGCTCCCAACAAGATTAGGAGCCTGTCGTGACTGAGCATGTGGCAGGAACTTATCAACCTAATCATTAAAATATTTACCTCAGAAATTTGCAGATAAATACATTCATGAAGGCAAAATTTAAAATGCGTAAAGGGCCTGTCCCACTGTACGAGGTAAATCAAGAGTTCTCTCGAGTTTTCCCCTGATTCTAACTCGGAGAATGTCCGTAGGAGTTCATGAATGTCCCGTAATGGCTCGTACGAGTAACGGTAGGTACTCTGGGAAATCCGGTAAACCCGTGAAGTTTTTTCAACACTGGAAAATGTCCACGAGTAAAAAAAATACTTGTGATGAAAAAATGTTTTACTTTTTACTCGTACGAGTCGTTTAAGCTGTATTAACGTCTGGGAATTTTCAGACAATCATTTGTGCATTTGTGAAGAACCACCATGATCTCTCGGGTCAATTACATGGTTTGCTGGACCATTAACACATGCCAACAGAATCTGTTTTCAAGTGCACCCTGCTCTTCTCTCTTTTGTCCCTCTCCTTCAAATAAACGTCTGAATCTGTCCAGGAAGAGTCTAGGCTATCTGGTGTGTTGTCAAAAGATTCCTTGCAATCCCCTGTCATAAATTTGGTTTTTAATATTATTAACAGAGATCCCTTCTACAGATATGGCGTGCAGAGAACTCAGACATTTCTGCCTGGGGTGCACTTGCAGGGGAAAGGTTGTGGTAGATTGAAAACTTGCATTGAGTTTGGCCGTGATTTCTTCCCGCATGGTTGAGTTTGGCAACGCTTGCTGCGAAGATACAGAAATGTTCACCTGGGAGAATTGCTGGATGGTGCTGTAATTAAATTCTCGTTTGGAGCATTTCTATTCAGGAACAGTTTTTGTGATTGTTTGCTTTGGAAAATCCCACATGCTCAAAGTGGGAAATGACAGGATTAAATTTGCTGTCAAAGTTTTCGACTTTTGAACACTGACTGATCTGTTTTGTAACTTGAATCTAGGGCAAATATTTATTGTGGGTTTGACCACCTCTCTTGTGTTTATCTTATTCCACAGCAGTCTGTCTACACACAAACAGAAGCAGCACTGTCCACATTCGCTACTATCCAGATACTAGTGTCCAATTTTCTTTTGGTCTGATCAGCTAAATGTTTTAGCTGACGCACTGATGCTGGTTGGGAGACCTTGCTGATTAACAAAAACTTCAAAATAATCAATGGAAAAAGTCATTGGGTTTGTCAAATAATAAAAGGAATCAATTTGCTCTGACTTGATTTTGATTTAACCATGTGCCAGAGGCTCAAAGGTTCAAGACCTTTTACAAAGATTTTAACATCTAATCTAGGCTGACACCCCCCATTTGATTAAATGATTGTGGACACTATTTTGAGTAGCAACAGTGATCTCTGGCATTCTGGTAAATTTTTAATCCTGCAATAACACCAACACAATTTTGATCTTGCTGTTATTCATGGGATCTTTGTGCAATTGGCCACTTTATTTTCTGCCTTGATTGACGTGTGCTTGAATAGGGAAGATTTAAGGAGTTGAACAAATTGATGTCTTTCAGATCAGAAAATTGAGTAATCGCCCAGAAACAACTTCTTGGAAAGGTCCAGAATATGGGACCTGACAACATTTAGATTTGGGCTATTTGAGCACTAGGTCAGAAAGCATTTATTCACCACCTGCTTTAAAGGATGTAGAAGAGATTAACTGGGATTTTGCTTTTAGATTTGCAGGCTCTAATTATAAGGAGAGGCTGGGGCATTTTTACTTTGGTGTGTAGGAGGCCGAGGAGTGACTTTATAGAAGGATACAAATTCATGAGGGGCATGGGTAAAATGAATGCTTGCAGTCTTTCTAGGTAGAAAATTCTAAAACTAGAGGGCACAGGCTTAAGGTGAGAGGGAAGACATTATATAGAAAAATCGGGGGCAAGCTTTTCGCACAAGGGTGGTCGGTATCTGAAGTCAAGGAAGCAGATACAATTATGATTTTAATATGACATTCGGACAGATACATGGATAATAATGGGTTTGGAGTGCTATGGTCCAAATGCCACCATTAGCGTGAACATTTTGAGCCAAAGGGCTTGTTCCCATGCTGTCTAGCGCCGACTCCCTGACTCTAACCTCTTTAGTCTTTGCACTTCCAGTTCCTGCATCTCCAAAATACACAGGTGTGCAGATTTGTGGGGGGGAAAAAAGCAGCTGTTGAATTTTTTTTTAAGGTTAGAAACAAACATGTATAAAGTAGCATGAGTTAAGTTTCTAGATTTGTATCTAGAAACCCAGCATTTTGATCTGGAAACTTGAATTCCACCACAGCCAGGCAATTCAAGATTCAAGTAATTAAATAAATCTGGAATAAAATGTTGAAGTGGTAAATGACAACCATAGTCCGCTAATGACTCAAAGTACGCTAAAGGTTGTGGATCCACTATCACAGATGACTGTTGTGGATGACTCTCAACTGCCTTTCGAAATGGCCATTTCGTGTCCTATGAAAAATGTGTACATAAGAAACATACGTTTTTGTTATTCATATATAAAGAATAGCGAGTTACAGGAGATATTTATTTAGCGAATGCAAAGTCCTTTAGCCAAGCAGTTGCCTCTTGATTTGCTGTATGAAGGGTGACAAGTCCTCCTTTGAGTCTTTGTTGAGGGCATGCTTCAATGATGTGTTGCATTGTTTGCTGCTCTGCACAAGCACACCGTGGGGGAGAAATGGAAGGTTAGGATAAATGCAATGTATTGTACCCAGAGCAGCGGAACCAAGAGCCAGTGGACATGGGTTTAAGGTGTGCGGGGATAGGATCCCGAGGGGCAACATTTTCCCCACACAGGATGGTGGGTATATGGAACAAGATGCAATAGGAAGAAGTTGAGGCAAGTACACTAACATCGTTTAAAATACATTTTAGATGGGTACATGGATAGGAAGCATCAGGAGAGATTTAGGACTAGTGTAGATGGGGCATTGTGTCTGCGTGGGCAAGTTGGACCGAACTGCCTGTTTCTGCCTGACTACACGTGGATGAGTTGAGCAGTCCAGCTGTGATCTATGTGAATGACTATATGTTTGAGGTGCTGACATCCCATTCTCAAGGGCCTGTCCCACTTGCGTGTCCTTGGCACGCAAATTACGCGACCTCGTGATCGCGTTGAGCCGCGAAGGTCCCAAGCGATTTCATGCATACGCATAGCCGTCTGGAGTGTGTGACGTCATTTGAAGATGGACACAAAATGCAGGAGTAACTCAACGGGACCGGCAGCATCTCTGGAGAGAAGCAATGGGTGATGTTTCGTGTCGAGACTCTTTTTCATTCTGAAAAGAAGGTTCTTGACCCGAAATGTCTTTTGTGTCTAACTTCAATTTCTTGGCCCCGCTCTGAGAGTAGAGGTGGGGGTGGATCTGGACCGCATTGGCTGTGAGCCCCAGGCCCAGTTCGGGCATCGTTTGCCTGCTTTTGCTGCTGCTGGAGGTGAGACCTTGCGTCGCGCCAGGGTCTTGGGCCTGTTCCACTTTGGCCGTCAGTTACGCAACCGGCCATTGGCGCGCAAAGATTTTGTTTGCTACAAAAATTTTGGAGCCCCACGCGATGTCGCGCACAACTACATACCCCTCCGCGCTTCTCAGTGGGACCGGCCCCGCGATGCCGTGCGCCTCAACGCGACCACAAAGTCGTGTAATTTGTGTGCCAAGGAGACACAAGTGGGACAGGCCCTTCAGCCCTGCTGAAATTGACAAGACTTAATTGGCTCTGTTCTTTGGAAGGTCCTTGACGGCATAAACGCCAGAATGTCAGTTTGCTTAAAAATATCCAGTTTCTAAACTGCATGATCATCTTGTACTCGTCCAGCCAAAGTCATCTATTTTTAGTATGTGCTACCTACCATGTTTCAGCTAGTCATTTTGAAACGAGTTTTGAGCCTAAGGGCATTGTGAAAGGGTTTGAATTCATTATAAGCTCGGCTGCTAACCTGGCACCACCAATTCTAAACTTTACTATCATGCAAACCAATAAAGACCATCTTAAGCTTGAGTTACTGTCATCTGCTCACCATGGGAGAATTATGAGAGGAATTAATTTGTATTTGAGAGGCGGCTGTTGAATAGTGTCAGTGATTGTCTACTATAACCGAGTAATGCATTATCATTGTATGTAATTGAAATAAAGAACTGCAGATGGTTAATATTCAAAAGAACACAAGGTGCTGGAGTAACTCAGCGGCTCAGACAACTTCTTTGGTGAACATGGATAGGTGACGTTGGGCCATTCAGTCTGCTGAGATACTCCAGCACTTTGTGTCTTTTCACCTTAAAAGTAAACACCAATGAGCTGTTCTTCACCCACTGCAGAGTCTAGTTGAAGTGGCTGTTGTTGAGGCTCACGTTGTCTCCCCTTGCTTCAGGCCGCACACCAACAGGACGGGCTCTGTCACTGTGGGGCACCTCTCCCTCCCACCAGATACCGCTGCTTCCTTTGCTTTTCCGTTTCCTACTACGCTGCCACCACCACCTCCTCCCCTGCTGTCACCGACATTTTCCAAGGTGGAGTACGTCAGCGACCCTGGGGGTGGAGGAGGCAACGATGGAGGGGTAGGGTTAGGGGAGAAGCTGAGTAGATGGAGTGACGTAAGGAGGAGGCAGTGGGACAGACAAACCGAAGGGAGAAATAGCAGCTGGTGAGAGGGGAGGGAGCCGCATGGTTTACAAGCGTGCCCTGTCAGTGTCAGCGACCTGAAGAAAGCACTGTCCCCAGGGGCTATAACATGAGCTGCAACAACAGTCGCCATGCGGTGGGTGAAGAAGTGTTTGCTGTTGCATCTTGCCTGGTGAGGGTGGTGTCAGAAGCTGGGGCTGTAAGCGGAGAGAGCTGGAGGTGGCGTCAGCAGGTCTGTCCACTATAACTGAAATCCGTTATAAAGATGTCCATTAAAATGAGGGTTCACTCTACTTTGCATGGGATTTCTTCCAAACCAATCCAAAAGTGATAAATTGTCATATTATAGTCATGTGGCACAGTTGGGAAGGCTGAGGCTGAAGACATTTTTTTGAGGTTAACGTCTACCAAAGGAAAATATTGTACTAGGCATTTAAAATGTCCTCGTTTGGTAGAGGTTTGTATTTCAAAATATTTAACTTGAGTAATTTATTTGAGCTGAGAACATGGTTCTGCAAATTCAAAATCTATCATTTCAATACTACCTAAAGTTCATAATTAAGATATTTAAACATTTTTTATTGATGTGAACAATATTGCTTATTACCAATGCAATTTAAAAAGACAACCTGTTTTTTTTTTTTTTTTTCACTTGTCCATCCATTTATTTCCTATAATATGGAAGCCCCAAGTTGCCCGATTTATTATGGTTAAATCATGAAGTTGTGACTTCCTGAAATAAATTGGAATTGAGTTTAAGTCCAATTGTAAAGTATATCCAAGGCATATTTACAAACACAAATTCTGTGGTAGATTTCACTTGGAGGTTACTGATCAAGTTTGCTCGACAGTGAATCTGAATGGTTTGCTCATGGAGTTTTTGCACTTATTTTTCCCTTGTTGCCATTAAATCTTGGACTGCACTTGTTTCATTTCGGCAGCGATATCAAATAATGCAGTTGTTCCATACTACTGCATGGAAAGGTTTGGCCTGGGTATGGGTTTTAAGTCCAAACAGTCTTGGACTCTCAACCTTGGGATTGCTCCCACTGACCTCGATAGTATTAACCTTGCCTGATGGCAAAATTCATTCTCTTTACCTTAATAATTGCTTACCTTTCCTTTCTATGATGTGTTTTGTTGGCAGGTGGAATGGATACAGCAACAGATAGTAAAAAAGAGGATAAAGAGAGATTTTAAAGCTGGTGCTTCCCAGTATCCTTACTTCAATGATCCTAAATGGCCAAGCATGTGGTATATAGTAAGTACACGAATGGCACAAAACATACTTGGTGGTTGTGGCAGTACAGTGCTCTTTATATGTCAGCATATTAGTGTTGAGAAATTAAATTTGGCATGGACCCGGTGGGCAGAAGGGCTTGTTTCCATGCAATATCTCTAAACTAAACTAAAACTAAAATCATCAGGAGTGCAGAAAACTGAACCATGTAAGTGCAAATGTGGCACTGGTGATTTTTTTTCAGGGGACCACTGGAAAGAGAACTACTTGTTTAAAAGGAGGGTGGGAAATGAGGCCCACGCATGGTGAAGAAAGAGGGACCAAGGTACCTGGTGTTGGAGAGAGTGGGAGAATGAGTGCCTACTGAGCTAGATGTTGAACCACCGAGTGTCAAACAGCCAGACGGTGGGTTGTCATAGTTGTACTGTATTTTATTTATTCTGTGTTTATACCCACACACTTCCCACCCGCTATTCTTTCTCCTTGGCAGTTTGTGCTGACTTTGAACAAGCCATGGATTTTCTAGTTTTGATAAATGGGGACAGGGGTGGGACCCTTCACACTTGTAAACATTAAGCACAGTGAGGGTGTGTGCATATCCATAAATGTGCCCATTTAAAGAACAACGTCTCCACCTCGCAGAGCAAAATAATCTGTCCAATGTTTTATTTTGGTCTTCTCACATAGAATATGTTGCCATGTCGTTAAGAGGGCACTTTTGCTGAATGTAATGTTGTTGCGTTTGAGGTTATCTACTTTCTCTACTTGTCAGCATTGTAACGATGATACTCACCATTGCCAGTCAGACATGAACATAGTAGGAGCCTGGCGAAGAGGATACACTGGCCGAAATGTGGTGATTACCATTCTGGATGATGGGATTGAGAGAAATCACCCTGACCTCCAGCAGAATTATGTATGTTATTACTTTGTTCTCATACTAATAATAAAAAAATAATTAAAATATTCTAACTTGTACCTTTTTAAATCCTTTGAGTGCACTTTTAAAACATAATAATATGAATGTAGAAATCGTTGTTACTTGAATTTGCAACACTAAAGTTAAACCAAAACAAGATTGCTTGCAAGGTTTACAATTGTTGCTGCTCCTTTGTGGATCTTGAAACCATAATGTTGCTTCAATTGGAATTTGAACTCTCACTCCACCTGGACTTGTGCTTTTGATGATTACAAACCTAGTTCGATGTAATTGGACTGTGTAATCTATTTGAGATAACAGATTTATTTTCCCATGTTTTGAGGTCAATTACCACTAAAATCAGAGTGCAATTAGAGAACAGTTAAATAAGGAATTGGACCCTTAACTTGCCCTTTGAATTTCTTCTTGGCCACGCCTTGAATATTTCATGTTGGCATGTCATCAAAGGTTCCAAACTCCATCCTTTATCAAACCATTTAAAAGGAATGTGTATATTGTTTTTATATTCCTTGGTAATAAGCTGCTAACCAAATATAGCTTGTTTAGTCTAAAGGACTTGCTAGCCTTCACCTCCATGTGAACAAACACTTATAATCATATTTCCTCACCATCTAACAGCTCTGATAGCGTTCAACCACCTTTTTCTGTACTATCTAATTTAAATGTTGAAACGAGAAACTGCAAACGCTGGTTTACAAAAAAAATGGCGCTGGCGTGACTCGCTGGGTCGGGAAGCATCTCTGGAAAACATGGATAGGTGGCCTTTCTGATCGGTCTAATGAAGGGTCCCAACCTGAAACGTCACCTATCCATATTCTCCAGAAATGCGGCCTGACCCGTTGAGATACTCCTGCACTTTGCCTTTTTTAAATGGTAAATGCTGATGGTTTCTGCCGCAACTAAATGGTAGTGCTGTGCTCCATTTATATTCCATTCACCATAGTTTTTGTGTATCATAACTGTCACAATGGGAAGTACTGCTAAGAAATCTTCCAAAAATAACAGTCAGTGCAGGATGGAACGATTAGAATATAAAAATATACATTTAAAAATGAACCTTTTTCCCCCTTAATATAGATAATGAACTATATGGCAAGAACATTTGGGTTAGTTGTGTTTTGCTCTATTGAAAAAAATATAGACAAAATGGGCTACTCCATCTAATCCTTTGGCACACCTCTACACTTATAAAATGCAGGACGTAGCTAATTTCTTCAATTCATGCTCATTTTCTATTCTATTCTTTTCATTGCAATTATCCAACTGCAAGTATTCAGTTTGTACTCCTGGCACCTTCAGGATCTTAGGCACATTCCATTAGGTTAACAAAATACTTGTCCGACAATGACATGTTGATGAAAATAGCCAGTTGACCAGTCATTAGAGTGAAGAGAAAAGGTGTACGAGGGCAGCTTGAGCGTGTAATTTTCCACATGACCAACGCACAAAGTTGCACACTGAAAGCATTTTAACGTAGCTCCTGTTCAGTTGTTTCCTTTATTCAAACTTTTTTCCTTGCTACTTATGTTTCCATTGAATTGCTGTTCACTTATTTATCGATAATGATACCGGCTGCTGAAATATGTTAACTAAAGGTGTTGGGAAGCCTTCCAGTATTTTCAATGATCTTGGAAATAATTCTGTGAATCAAACAGTGGGCATGATTCAGAGCTCAATAGGTTTTTCAAGGAGGATGGAGAGGGTGATATTAAAAAATATCTGACGACGGGTCTCAACCCGAAATGTCACCTATTCCTTTTCACCAGAGATGCTGTCTGACCCACTGAGTTACTCCAGCATTTTGTGTCTATCTATAGGCGATATTGACACATGGTTCCCTTCTGTTCTTGTGGCTAACTTGAATCATTTATGTATGGAAAACCTTTTAAGAATGCATGAATTGGATGGTGTGTTTACTTATTAATGAGGTTGTGTGATTTTTCTCCTCTTGCTGAAGGATCAAATGGCCAGCTTTGATGTCAATGGAAATGACTGGGATCCCATGCCTCGATATGATATCAGCAACGAGAATAAGTAAGGGAAATATCTACTTCAGTTCAGGCACCACAAGCACTTTAAGATAAAATTGGTTTGATGATGAGCTTTTTCTATTTCACATTATTATTTATGTTTATCATTGTTTTTATTTTATAATACTGAAAGGAAATTACATGCTTCTCCCCACTTATTCCACCCTGACAAACTGTGTTGGTTGCATGACATGAAATCTCTTGCAAATTTTGAACCATTTTGAGACTGTCGAATAATTGCATTAGTAAGCGCACATAAGTTTGAATAATCGGAATAATTATTGCCTATTTACTCTTAAGATGTAAAATTTGGCACCCAGCAACAGTCACCATGTAAGAAATTAAATATAGTCAGAAAATTATATGCAGTGTAAGCCAAAGTGTCTGACATTTGATTCTGACCAGTAAAGTTAGCTTCCATAAGTAGACAGAACATAATGCCCTCTATTAGGCAATATACGTATTTCACTGGCAGAATAATATTCTTCTTATCGAGTCCACACACACACACACACACACACATGATTAGTTGTTCAGCCAGAGCTGAACACACTTCTCGGCATCTGCATATAATGGCGTCTGTCTTGTGCGTGGCTGTGGAAAGATTGGTGGAAACAGGGCCGCGACGTGAACGCTCTTTCCTTGACCCCAGAATAATACTGCAATTTACATTAATAAATCTGTCCATATGCACATCCTCAAAGCCAAGAAGTTTCAAACATTTTCCATTGCTAAAAGAGTTTATCAGTAGCTGAACATTGATTTAATAACTAATGCTGCTCAAATATAGCCTTAAGAGGCATCTTAATTTTGCATTTTAGAGTTCAGAATGTCGTGTCTCAAAATTTATTGCAGAATTTATGCATCAAAATCTGATGTCTACAGGGCTGCGAACTCTCGCGCTTTGAGCGTGAGACTCACTCATTTCAGCAAATTCTCACG
Source organism: Leucoraja erinaceus (assembly GCF_028641065.1). NCBI lineage: Eukaryota > Metazoa > Chordata > Chondrichthyes > Rajiformes > Rajidae > Leucoraja > Leucoraja erinaceus. Next base: position 80,113,728 of record NC_073379.1, on the reverse strand, counting down.
CCCTCACACTGAAGACAGAATTCTCACGCTGTCTTCAGTCCCTACACAGCAAGGATCCTATAGCGGGACTATACGATATTTGCTGCACAGTTTGTCTCTTTGCGCCACGGCAGCGATCTGCGCAGTCTGGGGAAGCGCGTCAGTTGACGGCTGTGATTGACGTCGCGTCTCTTCTCTCTTGGTTGGATGTGCAGCCACCGGGTGTCAGTGCATCTGTTTGCCGGCTGTGAGAGCTGCGTTGCCGGCCGCCGCTGCAACCTCACTCACTCCCTCCCTCCCTCTCTCCTGCCCTTCAACTCGCACGGCATCGCCAGCGCCGCCAATCCACGCTACACCGTGCCCGCCATTGGGTGGCCGGGGAGAGAGAGGGAGGGGGGAAAGAGCGAGGGAAAGAAAAAAGGGAGGGGTGGAGGCAAAGAGACAAGGGGAGGGGAGGGAAGGAAGGAAAGGAGAAAGGGAAGAAAGGGTGGGAGGGTGAGGAAAGGGTGGGAGAAAGAGGGAGATGGGGAGATGGGGAGGGAGGGAGGGGGAAGGAAAGGTGTGTGAGTGCTTGTGTGTCTATCTATCTGTCTGTGCCTGTGTCTGTGTCTGTCTCCCTGTGCGTGTCTGTGTGTCTCCCTGTGTGTGTCTGTGCCTGTGTGTCTCCCTCCCTGTGTTTGTGTGTCTGTCTCCGTGTATGTGTGTCTTCCTTTGTGTATGTGTCTCCCTGTGTGTCTGTTGTCACATCCTGGCCTTAGACAGGGCTGCCAACTCTCACGCTTTGAGCATGAGAGTCACGCATTTCAACCAATTCTCTCGCTGATGACAGAATTCTCACGCTGTCTTCAGTCCCTGCGCAGTTTGTCTCTTTTGATGTTGTGCCACATCAGAGTGATCTACGCGGTCTGTGAAAGAGCGTCAGTTGGCAGCTGTGAGTGACGTCGCTTCTCTTCTCTTCTTTATTGGTTGGATGTGCAGCTGCCAACAACATGAAGCAGCCGGAGATAGAACTAACCAGGTGAATTGGTTGTAAAACATGGGGGGGGGGGATCACAATGAGGCCAAACATCTAGGACGGGGTTCGGCATCCGGCCAAAACCCGAACTACCCCCTCCCACACCCCTGGTCGCTACACTCCCTCGCAATTTCTCACTACACTCTCACCCAATGTTGGCAGCCCTGTGTCTAGCAGTAAATTTGTAGATCCATCTAACACTAGGCTTGTATGTCTGACACCAGTATGGGGAAACTAGTTTTGGCAAAACAGTCAGAAGCTGAAGAACTGATGCTAATTTTCTCAATTCAAAGTAGATTGTTAAAAGCACTGTTGGTTCATGTTGATTTCATCAATGTAGAGTCATTGACTTTGGAATACTTGTTTTAATGTTATTATGGCTGAATAATACATGCTGATTGGATAAAGAAACTCTTCACAAAGTTCCATTTTGATATTGGGAGGCAGTGATAAGAACGTTTAAGGTCATAAGTGATAGGAATACAATTAGGCCCAAACGTTCAATCATGGCTGATCTATCAATCCCTCCAAACCCCATTCTATTGCCTTCTCCTCCTAACCTCTGGCACCTATACTAATCAAAAATCTATCTACCTCTGCCTTAAAAATATCCACTGACTTGACCTCTTCAGCCTTCTGTCAAAGAATTCCACAGAGTCACCACCCTCTAACTGGGGTGTGGAGAATGGTGAATATATTGTGGGAGAATGGTTTTGATTTCTGAGCTGGCATTGACTCAGAAAGAGGCCATTTTGGCCCCTGATATACAATAGACTATAGGTGCAGGAGTAGGTCATTTGGCCCTTCGAGCCAGCACTGCCATTCAATGTGACCATGGTTGATCATCCCCAATCACTACCCCGTTCCTGCCTTCTCCCCATATCCCTTGACTCCGCTATCTTTAAGAGCCCTATCTAGCTCTCTCTTGAAAGTATCCAGAGAACCGGCCTCCACCGCCCTCAGAGAATTCCACAGACTGTGAGAAAAAAGTGTTTCCTCGTCTCCTTTCTAAATGGCTTACTCCTTATTCTTAAACTGTGGCCCCTGGTTCTGGACTCCCCCAACATCATAGGAAAAAAAAGGAAATCTCGGGTGGCATGAAAGATGGTCATCCACTGCCAGATTAAAAAAACTGGAGCTGCTTATGTGATTTAAATGGAACCAATCTTATAATCATTAAGATCTTTGACAGCATGCACGCAAACATTCCAATTCACTGCAGGAGATGCCACAGTCTCTTGAGTGATTAAGATACCAGCTGGCCTGACTGAAGTGTGTGTGAATGTGCCTTTTCCTCTTTGGTGAGATTTATAAGGACATAAGAATTTGAGGAAGGGATATAGATAGGGGTAAGCGAGTGAGAAGGGGCCTAATAAATGGAGTATAGCAAGGGAAATGTGAAAATGTTCGATGTGGTGGGACTACATTTGACTAGTGAGGGATTCCACAATGCTGGGATGCAAGTGAACTAGATGTCATTGTGTCCATTTCATCAAAGACCAGCTTGCTGGTAATTTAGAAATCTAATAGTTTGCTAGCCTTTACTGCTGATGAAATTGGATTACAAAAGTGTGTTTGGGTTATGCTTCAACTACATTGGGCATTGAAAAGTATACAGTATTGGTCTCATTAATTGAATGTTAATGTTTTGGAAGCAGTTCAGAAAATACTTGGTGAACCAATACCTGGAATGGACAGTGGGTTACACAGAAAAGCTGGAGAAACTCAGCGGGTGCAGCAGCATCTATGGAGCGAAGGAAATAGGCAACGTTTCGGGCCGAAACCCTTCTTCAGACTGATCAGGGGTGGGGGTGGGTGGGGACAAGAAAGGGAAAAGGAGGAGTAGCCGGAAGGCTGGAGGGGGGGAGGAGACAGCAGGGGAGCTGAGGAAGGGGAGGAGACAGCAAGGACTAACAGAATTGGGAGAAGTCGATGTTCATGCCCCCGGGGTGCAGACTCCCCAAACGGAATATGAGGTGCTGTTCCTCCAATTTCCGGTGCTGCTCGCTGTGGCCATGGAGGAGACCCAGGACAGAGAGGTCGGAGGCGGAGTGGGGGGGGGGAGTTGAAGTGCTGAGCCACCGGGAGGTCAGCTTGGTTATTGCGGACCGAGCGGAGGTGTTCGGCGAAACGATCGCCCAACCTCCGCTTGGTCTCACCGATATAGATCTGCTGACATCTAGAGCAGCGGACGCAATAGATGAGGTTGGAAGAGATGCAGGTAAACCTCTGTCGCACCTGGAACGATTGCTTGGGTCCTTGAACGGAGTCGAGGGGGAGGTAAAGGGACAAGTGTTGCATCTCTTGCGGGTGCAAGGGAAAGTGCCCGGGGAGGGGGTGGACCGAGAGGGAAGGGAAGAATTGACAAGGGAGTTATGGAGGGAGTGGTCTTTGCGGAAGGCAGATATGGGGGGAGATGGGAAGATGTGGCGAGTAGTGGGGTCACGTTGGAGGTGGCGAAACTGACGGAGGATTACTTTTTGTATGTGACGGCTGGTGGGGTGAAAGGTGAGGACTAGGGGGACTCGGCCCTTGTTGCGAGTGCGGGGATGGGGAGAGAGAGCAGTGTTGCGGGGTATGGAAGAGACCCTGGTGCGAGCCTCATTTATGGTGGAGGAGGGGAACCCCCGTTCCCTGAATAGTGAGGACATTTCAGATGTCCTGGTGTGGAACGCCTCATCCGTGGAGCAGATGCGGCGTAGACAGAGGAATTGGGAGTAGGGGATGGAGTCCTTACAGGAAGCAGGGTGGGAAGAAGTGTAGTCCAGATAGCCATGGGAGTCAGTGGGTTTATAGTGTATGTCGGTTAGAAGTCTATCACCTGCAATGGAGATAGTGAGGTCAAGGAATGGTAGGGAAGTGTCGGAAATGGTCCAGGTGTATTTCAGTGCCGGGTGGAAATTAGTGGTGAAGTGGATGAAGTCAGTCAGTTGTGTGCGGGTGCAGGAGGTGGCACCAAAGCAGTCGTCGATGTAGCGGAGGTAGAGGTTGGGGATGGGGCCCTGGTATGTATTGAACAAGGATTGCTCGACGTAACCTACAAATAGGCAGGCATAGCTGGGGCCCATGCGTGTGCCCATAGCTACGCCTTGTATTTGGAGGAAGTGGGAGGAGTCGAACGCGAAGTTATTGAGGGTGAGGACCAGCTCCGCTAGGCGGAGGAGAGTGTCAGTGGCTGGGTATGGGTTGACACAGGTTGTCATATGGATCAATCTGAAACGTCACCTATCCGAGTTATCCAGAGATGCCACCTGGCCCAGAATTATTCCAGCACTTTTGTATTTAAAGAAAATACAGCATTTGCACTTCTTTGTGCCTACATTACGCTTATTATCTGTTTTTTGTTCAATAGACATTCTTTATGTGAGGTTATCCATTTTGGTGGCAAAAATGGGAAAGCAGACTATTATCTAAATGGTGGCCGATTGGGAAAGGGGGAGATGCAGCGAGACCTGGGTGTCATGGTACACCAGTCATTGAAGGTAGGCATGCAGGTGCAGCAGGCAGTGAAGAAAGCGAATGGTATGTTAGCTTTCAGGGTAAATCAGGCAATTTATCAGTCAATTTAAGCAGGACAGCTCTTTGCGAGCGGCAGTGAGTGAGCGGCCTAGTGAGGGAAGTGCCCTGTGAGAAAAGTGTGAGTCTTTGGCTTGAGAGTCAGTGCCCTGTGAGAAAAGTGTGAGTCTTTGGCTCGAGAGTCTTCGGCGAGGAGGCTGAGGAGAGGAGACCATGCAATACGCTTGAGAGGTAGAGACCAAAGAAGGAGATGTCAGGCAAGCTGATTCAGTGTGATGCTTGCAGTATGTGGGAGGTCAAGGACACTGCTGGTGCCTCTGGCTGCTACAAATGCGAAAAATGCATCCAGGTAGAGCTCCTGAAGGGCTGTGTTGGGGAACTGGAGAAGCAAGTGGATGACCTCCGGTTCGTACGAGAAACGGAGTCGTTCCTCAACAAGTCCTACAGTACGATTGTTACACCTAAGGTACTGGAAGAGAGAAGGTGGGAGACAGTGAGAAAGGGAGGGAAGCATGGAATGCCAACATCCCCGGGTGGTGTACCTCTTGTAAACAGGTTCATCCGCTTAGAAGCTGTTGGGACAGAAGACGTGAGCGGCGGACTGGCCTGTGATGCGAATAGGGCTGTTGAGCCAAAACCAAAAAGGCCTAAGGCAGGCAAGGCCATTGTAGTGGGAGACTCCATCGTGAGAGGTACGGACAGGGGTTTCTGCGGCAACAGACGGGATGCGAGGATGGTGTGCTGTCTTCCCGGTGCCAGGATCCAGGATGTCACGGACAGAGTGCAGAAAATCCTCAAGGGCGAAGGTGAACATCCGGAAGTGGTAGTGCATGTCGGCACAAACGATGTCGGAAAAAAGGGGATGAATATTCTGCAGCGTCTCAATGTAAGGAGCATTCGTAATAAGGTGGATGAGTTGAATGTGCAGATAGCTATTAATGAATATGATGTAGTTGGGATCACGGAGACATGGCTCCAGGGTGACCAAGGCTGGGAGCTGAACATCCAGGGATATTCAATATTCAGGAGGGATAGACAGAAAGGAAAAGGAGGTGGGGTAGCGTTACTGATTAGAGAGGGGATTAATGCAATGGAAAGGAAGGACATTAGCTTGGAGGATGTGAAATCGATATGGGTAGAGCTGCGAAACACTAAGGGGCAGAAAACGCTGGTGGGTGTTGTGTACAGGCCACCTAACAGTAGTAGTGAAGTTGTAGATGGTATCAAACAGGAAATTAGAAATGCGTGCGACAAAGGCAAAACAGTTATAATGGGTGACTTCAATCTACATATAGATTGGGTGAATCAAATTGGCAGGGGTGCTGAGGAAGAGGATTTCTTGGAATGTATGCGGGATAGTTATCTAAATCAACATGTAGAGGAACCAACGAGAGAGCAGGCTATTTTAGACTGGGTATTGAGTAATGAGGAAGGGTTAGTTAGCAATCTTGTTGTACGTGCCCCCTTGGGCAAGAGTAACCATAATATGGTTGAGTTCTTCATTAGGATGGAGAGTGACATTGTTAATTCAGAAACAATGGTTCTGAACTTAAAGAAAGGTAACTTTGAGGGTATGAGACGTGAATTGGCCAAGATTGACTGGCAATTAATTCTAAAAGGGTTGACGGTGGATATGCAATGGAAGACATTTAAAGACTGCATGGCTGAACTACAAAAATTGTTCATCCCAGTTTGGCAAAAGAATAAATCAGGGAAGGTAGTACATCCATGGATAACAAGGGAAATCAGGGATAGTATCAAAGCGAAGGATGATGCGTACAAATTAGCCAGAAAAAGCAGCGTACCGGATGACTGGGAGAAATTCAAAGACCAGCAGAGGAGGACAAAGGGCTTAATTAGGAAAGGGAAAATAGATTATGAAAGAAAACTGGCAGGGAACATAAAAACTGACTGCAAAAGTTTTTATAGATATGTGAAAAGAAAGATTAGTTAAAACAAATGTAGGTCCCTTGCAGTCAGAAACAGGTGAGTTGAGCATGGGGAACAAGGATATAGCGGACCAATTGAATAACTACTTTGGTTCCGTCTTCACTAAGGAAGACAAAAATAATTTGCTGGAAATAGCAGGGGACCGCGGGTCAAAGGAGTTGGAGGAATTGAGTGAAATCCAGGTTAGCCGGGAAGTGGTGTTGGGTAAATTGAATGAATTAAAGGCCGATAAATCCCCAGGGCCAGATAGGCTGCATCCCAGAGTACTTAAGGAAGTAGCTCCAGAAATAGTGGATGCATTAGTAATAATCTTTCAAAACTCTTTAGATTCTGGAGTAGTTCCTGAAGATTGGCGGGTAGCAAACGTAACCCCACTTTTTAAGAAGGGAGGGAGAGAGAAAATGGGGAATTACAGACCAGTTAGTCTAACATCGGTAGTGGGGAAACTGCTAGAATCAGTTATTAAAGATGGGATAGCAGCACATTTGGAAAGTGGTGAAATCATTGGACAAAGTCAGCATGGATTTACGAAAGGTAAATCATGTCTGACGAATCTTATAGAATTTTTCGAGGATGTAACTAGTAGCGTGGATAGGGGAGAACCAGTGGATGTGGTGCATCTGGACTTCCAGAAGGCTTTCGACAAGGTCCCACATAAGAGATTAGTATACAAACTTAAAGCACAAGGCATTGGGGGTTCGGTATTGATGTGGATAGAGAACTGGCTGGCAAACAGGAAGCAAAGAGTAGGAGTAAACGGGTCCTTTTCACAATGGCAGGCAGTGACTAGTGGGGTACCCCAAGGCTCAGTACTGGGACCCCAGCTATTTACAATATATATTAATGATCTGGATGAGGGAATTGAAGGCAATATCTCCAAGTTTGCGGATGACACTAAGCTGGGGGGCAGTGTTAGCTGTGAAGAGGATGCTAGGAGACTGCAAGGTGACTTGGATAGGCTGGGTGAGTGGGCAAATGTTTGGCAGATGCAGTATAATGTGAATAAATGTGAGGTTATCCATTTTGGTGGCAAAAACGGGAAAGCAGACTATTATCTAAATGGTGGCCGATTGGGAAAGGGGGAGATGCAGTGAGACCTGGGTGTCATGGTACACCAGTCATTGAAGGTAGGCATGCAGGTGCAGCAGGCAGTAAAGAAAGCGAATGGTATGTTAGCTTTCATTGCAAAAGGATTTGAGTATAGGAGGAGGGAGGTTCTACTGCAGTTGTACAGGGTCTTGGTGAGACCACACCTGGAGTATTGCGTACAGTTTTGGTCTCCAAATCTGAGGAAGGACATTATTGCCATAGAGGGAGTGCAGAGACGGTTCACCAGACTGATTCCTGGGATGTCAGGACTGTCTTATGAAGAAAGACTGGATAGACTTGGTTTATACTCTCTAGAATTTAGAAGTTTGAGAGGGGATCTTATAGAGACTTACAAAATTCTTAAGGGGTTGGACAGGCTAGATGCAGGAAGATTGTTCCCGATGTTAGGGAAGTCCAGGACAAGGGGTCACAGCTTAAGGATAAGGGGGAAATCCTTTAAAACCGAGATGAGAAGAACTTTTTTCACACAGAGTGTGGTGAATCTCTGGAACTCTCTGCCACAGAGGGTAGTTGAGGCCAGTTCATTGGCTATATTTAAGAGGGAGTTAGATGTGGCCCTTGGGATACTGAGTTGGATGATCAGCCATGATCATATTGAATGGCGGTGCAGGCTCAAAGGGCCGAATGGCCTACTCCTGCACTTAATTTCTATGTTTCTATGTTTAATCCATACCAACATACATTAATGCCATGTTTATCTCAATGACATGAATGATAAATTAAAGACACATACTGCTTTAGGTTTTGAGAGCTTAATCGAATTCTATTTGACTCTTCATGGCTATACAACTACAGCCAATTGTTTAATTTGGATAGTGGTCAGTTATTGGATGGTGTAATATTAAACTCTGCAATGTGCATTTGTGAAAATGGGGAAAAAAATAACTGGTTTTGAGTGAGGGTGTCTAGCAAAATTCTTGGCTTCGTCTTGCAAAAAACTAAATGTTTAACTAGCTGGAGCAGCTTTAGATTTGCTGCAACTTCCAGCAGCTGCATAGTAATTGAGGGTTTGAGCTGGCAGCTTTGATGTACTCTGTCATAGACTTCCATGGCTGGCCTTGTTCTAAAAATTAAAGGCCTGTGACTCCTGCTTACAACATTTTGCTTGTGCCTAGTTATACACTGAGGGGATAAGAAAATAAGGCCAGGGTACCATGCAACAAATTAAGAAAATAAACTTGTCAATAAATCTGCACTAGCAAAATATTTATCACTTAAGTTTGTCATTTGCTTTCAGCAGCTAATGCTTAGCTGCAAGAGAGAGCATCACACTCTTGCCTTTCTCTTATCCTCTGGAATAAGAAGGGCTTGACCTTATTTACTGTAAGTGTACTTCCTTGTAAATTAAGTAATAACGGTTGTAGCCAGCTAATGCAGTTTCTCACTGCAGAAGATGGGTTTCTTGGGCATTTCATGTTGGCTTTGGAGAAAAATAAATGAAGGAATTTTACACACAGATGCAGAACAGTTGCCCTGTACAGTTTATGTTCCGCATAAGCCTCTACTCCCATGTTATCCTTCAGATTGCTTTCTAATACAAGTTATTCCCAGGTTACAGCAAGATTCCATTTCCTGAGAACGGTTTATAACTCGAACAGTCCATGCAGCTGCAGTAAAGTTCCCACCTGACAGAAGGTAGCAATGTTACAAAATTTTGAGATTTAAAAAATCAAGTCTGCAATTTATCCCATCAGATAAAGCATAACAATAAGTTTAATTTGACACCTAATTCACTTTCATATCTCAAGTAATAAAAAAGTTATGGCCATTTTCATACTCGGAAATTAGCATCTTGTTCCCTATTGATTTTCTATGGACATAACAAAAAAGCTGTGATCATGTACAGTCAAACGCCCATAACCTTCTTAAAAATTAAGAGAACTGAATGAAATTTTCAGTTATCATAGATTGAAGCATTCTGAAACAAATATAAAATCTTACTTGGATGACCTGAAATTAAAGCATATAATTAGTTAGTTACCCAATTGTAGCTAATTTCAAACTTCAATTACTAGATCTAAACATCTATCCATTTCTTAATAAATGGTTAACATTTTTAAATAGCCTAAGTGTCCAAATAATATTCACAATAAAACATGATTTTTAAATCTCATTTACATCAATTTATAGGCCAAATGGAAGGAATTTAGTGTTCAATTGCTGTAAATTAAAGTCAATTTAAATCGGCTTTCTAGTGGGTTCCTGTGAACGCGCTGGTTTAGAACGTTCACATTGCGCTGGATTTGTGCCCTCAAATGCCCAGAAAAATACTGCGGGATATAAAGAGCCCAAAATGAGCTACTCGCTATAGTAAACTTTATATACAGGGTTCTTAAGAAGCCCCTTTTAATGTAAAAATAAGGTACATACCTTTAATTGTTTGCTTTATAAAACCCTGGGGCTGCGAGAGGTTGCGGGTTTAGAGAGTGATTTTTAAACTACTATAACTATTATACAAGGCCATAAAAATTAATAATACCTTTTGCGACGGGGTCTTTCAGCGATTTTCCGTTAATGATTTACTAGGCTGAACATTTTCGATTACAACAGCCTAGTAAAAATCGCGTTTTAAACCCGCCCCCTCTAAACAGCGCCAAAATCACGCACACGGGGTGGGGCAGATTCTCATCGAAGATTCAGGTAGGTTTTGTAACATACCTACAGAAGATGCCACCAGCCCAGTGGCAGACGGCAAATCCATACTACCAGCCTCACTCGTATTTACATAGGTCGATTGTTCATATTGTGGGGAGTCCTTTAGTTTTGTTCAGTTTATTGTCATGCGCATTAAAGCTTTTCACTATACCTCAGTACGTGTGCCAATAAAATAAACTAGAGAGCCTATATATGTTCCTTTCCAGATTTCTTTGAGTACAATTCTTCAATTTAATCTCTGAATATATTAGTGATAATCTTGGTCCATAGAGCATCTCTCCAGCCTTTCTATTCGCAGGCTTATGAAATTTCTGGTTGCTTCAATGTCCCTCCATGTTATAAGATGTTGGCAGTGACCAAAGAATGAATGTTTTTGCATAAATGTCATAAAAGACATTTAACAATAGATTGATGTTCAAAAAAGAATGATCTTTGAGATTAGGGAAATCAGTCTTTAATTGAAATATTGTCATTTTATGTGGGGTTTATTCAGGAGTGGGCGGAATCTGCATAGTAAATATTTAAGTTTTGTGAAGCATCACGTATTGAATATTAATATTGGAGATTCAAATATTGCAAATGTGTTTCAGATCAGTGAAGTTTTTACTTGATACATAGCTCTTTTGTCTTAAAGCTGAGATCTTATGGTGGAGGAGAGTGCATGTACTGACATGACAATTGGGCAATGGGTAACTTAGTGAAAATCCCAAAAATGTAAGTGCTAGAAAACTGAAATGAAAACAGTGTTCTGAAAATACGCAGCCGATAGACTGCATATATGTGGAGGGAGGAATGGATATTATCTCTAAATGACTCTTTAACTTTCCTCCTTGGAATGCAGTAAAAGGATTTGGAAACCAAAGTTGAGCAGAGACCTTCAATTATATTAAAAAAAAAAAAAATCAGGTTGGCAAAGCTTTGTTTCTTGGGTTGCCTTCAGGATAGATGTGATTTTATTGGATCTGAAAGTAATTGGAACAATCTGCCTTTAAAAAAATAAAGCAGCCAATATCTATATTGACAAAGGAAATTTGTTGATAATTACAAGTTCCTCTTTAAGTTAGTAGTTTTAATGTTTTTTTATTTGGTTTTATACAAATTCTAATCCAGTGTTTGCAGACATCTATTCTTGATGACATTTACTGCATTGGTTTATCACATGAAACTCTTGTGTCACATCTTTTATACTGGAATCGTACGAAACTTCACTTGAGAGGATTCAGCAACATTTTTAAAAATTGGCATTTTTTGTTGCCATAAGTGATAGTAGTAGAATTATGCTATTCGGTCCATCAAGTCTACTCCTGCCGTTCAATCATGGCTGATCTATCTCTCCCTCCTAACGCCATTCTCCTGCCTTCTCCCCATAACCTCTAACACCTGTCAATTGACTGCTTGGGGGGGAAAAAAACATTATTTTGCAAATATGTTTGAGTCTTTGTGTTGCTTAGCAATTTGAACCTAAAGTGAACAATCAATTTGGGGAGAATTTCTTTCACCAACCTAACCCAGAACCCTGAAGACAAAACATAGAAGGAGATGTGGAAATATTATAGCAGCTGGATGCCTCCAGGTAATGGTCAATGCAGGGGAAATGCTGGTATTCTGCATTTCGAGGACACGGCTGTACATGGTGTAAATTCAGATTTTAGTGAAATAACCCATTTACTTTGGATTGGTAACCAGTCTGGCACTGATCCTTTTTATCTACCCTTATGCAATACTATGTAAATATTTGTTTATCTGCATTCTAACATACGTTAAATGTGCAGATTGAAGGTAATCATTGAGAGAGTCACTTGCTGGATCTCTTACTATTACTTACTAAGTTCAGGCTATTAAAGGAATGCATTGATTTGGCTGATGGCTATTTATGATTGATGTTGGGATTCTGGAAGAATGCACTGTCGCTGGAGCTGAAATGTAGGTTAATTTGGTTCTTTTGTGTATACCTGGATGGAGAGCTGAACAACACATTTACAAGTTAATTAGTGCTTTTGGAATTTTTTTTGTGCCACGCTTTGCCCTTAAAGAACACTCCCACTACTTAACATTGGTTTCCAGATTAGGTGGACTTGGATTAGCTGTGGACGTAGTCAAAGTAGCGAAGGGCCAACCAGGGCAGAGTCATTTCCACTCTTCAACTCCTGACCTCGACCCCACCCCACCGAACCCCAACAACAGTTAAATATGTTTATATTAAATGCCACACACATTAAATGATGTGCCCTAAAAATAATCAAATTTCTGCTTGGACCTTTGGGACAAACGTTAGTTAACTCTCTAGGGTTAGTTAACTCTGGGATAAACTAGAGAGTACATGAAGAGAATATCCTGAAAATACGAGTAACTGTTCTACCTGTTCCAAATACTGGCTCTGATTCCGATACTAGCTCATTCCAAAATTTTCACTCCTTGTTTAGCTGAGTCGTATTATACAAATAATGTACAATTTTCAACATAATCGTTTAAAATGTAAATGCCGATTTGCCACAGCTTTTCTATTGCAACTTTGAATGTGTTTGTAGAAATTTACACAGTTTTATTATCATCTCTTTGGCTGAATTGCTTTGACACATCAGGGGTGATGCCAGTTTAGGGCAGCACAGTGGCGCAGCAATAAAGTTGCTGCCTTGAAGCACCAGCGGACTGGGTTTGATCCTCACTATGGGTGCTGTCTGAGTGAAGTTTGTACATTCTCACTGTGACTGAGTGGGTTGCCTCCCGATGCTCTGGTTTCTTCCCACATTCCAAAAATGTGCAGGTTTGTAGTCGAATTGGCTTCTGTAAATTGCTCCTAGTGTTTAGGACATAGACCTAGTGTACGGGTGATCGATGGTCAGCATGGACTCGGTGGGCCAAAGACTTGTTTCCACGCGATATCTCAAGTTTATAGTCTGAAGCTGTCTTTGAACTTTTCTATAATAAATCAGCTGAACATGTAAGGCAGCTAAAGATATTGTTTTTGGCAGCCTTGCAATTGACTCCATTTACCTTCCTGACCATTCACAAACAAAATTCTGTGCAAACTTGGTGCCAATTCAGACATTTGAATTAAGGTTCAGGGTTAATTTAGGCCCAACATTTCACTTGTGTGACTGCAGGCAACAGGCAGCTCACACATTCCCACTAAACTCAGTCGCCTGGAAAGGATTCCCTGGGCAATGAATCTACAAAGAACCGATCTGAGTAGATCGGCAAGGAACTGAGAATGGCAGATTCCTGCTACTCAACAATCTCACTGAAATGCTGTAACACCTGATTAAGCTGTGCTTCCATACAGCTGTCAGATCGCAAACAATTGTGAATGTCCCGTGTACCAAATAATTAACTCGCAAAACAAATATTTGCTGTGACTTGCAATCTCCCTTGCGGATGTTCCTCTCCATTGAAATGAATGGAGTCGCTGAAGCGATGCTGGGTTTAACCAGGCTGTTTAGACAGGCAAACTCTGAGGAGTTCAGTGCTGGAGCACCATCTGGAAATCTCTGCCAGTCAACTATTTAGACATTCAGTCTTGCTCTAATATGCAAGACTTCTTTTGTTTGCTTGTGCCAAATCTCTTCCAAGGTTTCATCTGTTGTTCAGTATTTTGTGCTGAACATTGTTATGAATTCTTTTTTGTCAGTTCATAAATGATAGGAGCAGAATTAGGCCATTCGGCCCATCAAGTCTACTCTGCCATTCAATCATGGCTGATCTATCTCTTGCTCTCACCCCTATTCTCCTGCCTTCTCCCCATAACCCCTGACACCTGTACTAATCAAGAATTTGGCCATCTCTTTAACAGTCAAGTGCAAGACCCCACCATCATTGCGGGCAGGTGTATTCTTGGAGCTGCATCCCATTATCCATTAAATTGTCCACTGCGATTTATTATATCTAGATATGGCGGGGCTAGGTATTGTGAGATCACTTGACACTTTCTTTTGAACGCTGTTTGGAGCATGTGTAGTCTCATATTGCAGCTTCACTAAGCTGACCCCTCGTGCTCTGTGTTATAGTCTCTACCTAGCACACCCTTCCAAACTCATTAAACCAGGTTGATCCACTGTCCTGATAGTAATTGTAAAATGAAGGATATGCTGTTCCGAACTCAGATTAAGCCAGTGTATAATGCTGCTGCTGCTGATTTAACTGGTTTTGGTGTTTTAAATCTATTTTAATATTCTCCTCTGATTACAACAAACATATATCTTTGCTTAACTTTTTGGTCTTGTCCTCTGTCACTTTTTGAGCTCCCCAATGTGATTTAATTTGCGTTAATCTAAGGTTTCTTGGGAAAACCTCGAGACGCACCTTTTTCAAACTTCCATTGTACCTGTTGGATTCATTCCCAACAATGCTGAGAAAATGTTAGTGTCCTGGAGTGAGATGTGAAGTGTGTGAGGGACCATGGCAAAGTTGCTTTATTCATGAATAGAACAATACAGTGCAGTTATAGGCCCTTTGGCCAATGAGTTAATCTGCAAGTCGAATCGGTAGTAAAGAAAGCGGGCTTGTATACAAAAACAGGGATGTAATGCTGAGGCTCTATAAGATGCTGGTCATCCCACATTTGGAATATTGTGAGCAATGTTGGCCACCATATCTGAGGAAGGGTGTGCTAGCTCTGGAGAGAGGTCCAGAGGAGGTTTACAAGAATGATCCCAAGAATTAGTAGGTTGATCAGTGTTTGGCAGCATTGGGCCTGTACTCGCTGGAGTTTAGAAGAATGAGGGGTGACCACATTGAAACATACAGAATAGTGAAAGATTTTGATAGGGTGGATTTGGAGAGGATGTTTTCACTAGTGGAATAGTCTAGGACTCGAGGTCAGCCTCAGAATTCTTTTAGGAAGGAGATGAGGTGAGATTTATTTCCAGAGGGTGGTGAATCTGGAATTATTATATGGGTCGACAGATAGCACAATGGGCTAAGAGTTCGGCTGGCGACCGGAGGGTAGCCGGTTCAAATCCCGCTTGGAGTGCATACTGTCGTTGTGTCCTTGGGCAAGACACTTCACCCACCTTTGCCTGTAATGGAATGTTACGGCGGCAGGCGCGGGCACACCGCGACGCCCTGTGTCTCCCTTTCAAGGGAGATGCTAAAAATGCATTTCGTTGTCTCTGTACTGTACACTGACAATGACAATAAATTGAATCATTTCATTTTTTTTTTTTTTTTTTGCCACAGAAGGCTGTTGAGGCCAATTCAGTGGATATTTTTAAGGCAGAGATAGATTGATTTTTGATTAGTACAGGTATCAGAGGTTATGGGGAGAAGGCAGGAGAATGGGGTTAGGAGGGAGAGATACATCAGCCATGTTTTAATGGCAGAGTAGACTTGATAGGTTGAATGGCCTAATTCTACTCTTGTCACATGACCTTATGACACCTGCTGATCATGATGCCATTTTAAACAAATCCCTTCTGCCTATACATACTCCATATCTCTCTAGACTCTGTATGTCGATGTGTCTACCTAAAAGCCTCTTAAGCACCTTTGTATCTACTTCACCATCACCACTCCCGGCAGCAGGTTCCAGGCACAGACCACTTCTCTGTAAAAACAAAGTTAACCTGCGCATCTCCTTTAAACTTCCCCTTGCTCATTTTCAATTTACCTCATCTGGTATGTGGCATTTCCACCTGAAAGAAAAGGTTCCAACTGCCTGCCCTCTCAATTTTATCAACTTCTCAATTTTAATTAATTTTTCGCTCCTTGGAGAAAAACAATCTCTTGTTCATATCTGACATGTGGATTTTATGTATGATAAACTTGGTGAAAAAGCAGCGTCAAGCGGCTTTTGGTACGGTAGACCAATAGACCTGAAGAAACGACATGGCCACATGCAAGTGGAGTTCAAAGGATTGCTGAGCCACTGTTAGGGAATCCAGCACTGAAATTGACAACTTTGTCTGCATATTGCTTGAGGAACTGCCTGACCTGACCCATTTTCTCATTATCATGTTCTTGGTAATGATAATGATCAAGGCCGCGCATACTTGTAGAAAGAGGAACTGCAGATGCTGGTTTACATAAAATGACACAACCATGAAACATAAAAAATAGGTGCAGGAGTAGGCCATTTGGCCCTTCGAGCCTGCACCGCCATTCAATATGATCATGGCTGATCATCCAACTCGGTATCCTGTACCTGCCTTCTCGCTATACCCCCTGATCCCTTTAGCCACAAGGATCACATCTAACTCCCTCTTAAATATAGCCAATAAACTGGCTTCAACTGCCTTCTGTGGCAGAGAATTCCAGAGATTCACCACTCTTGTGTGAAAAATGTTTTTCTCATCTCGGTCCTAAAAGATTTCCCCCTTATCCTTAAACTGTGACCCCTTGTTCTGGACTTCCCCAACATTGGGAACAATCTTCCTGCATCTAGCCTGTCCAACCCCTTAAGAATTTTGTACGTTTCTATAAGATCCCCCCTCAATCTTCTAAATTCTAGCTAGTACAAGCCAAGTCTATCCAGTCTTTCTTCATATGAAAGTCCTGACATCCCAGGAATCAGTCTGGTGAAACTTCTCTGTACTGCCTCTATGGCAAGAATGTCTTTCCTCAGATTAGGAGACCAAAACTGTATGCAATACTCCAGGTGTGGTCTCACCAAGACAATGTACAACTGCAGTAGAACCTCCCTGCTCCTATACTCAAATCCTTTTGCTATGAATGCAACATACTGGAATAGCTCAGCAGGTGAGGCAGCATCTCTGGAGAACATGGATAGGTGATGTCTCAGTTTCAGTTGAGACCGTTCAGTCAGAAGAAGGGTCCTGACCTGAAGCAACACCTATCCATATTCTCCAGAAGATTTTGAATCAAGCAGGAGCCAAATATGAAATATTTCTGTTAATATTATGCAGTTCTGTACAGTAGTATTGTGCAGTACTAGTAAATATGGTGGTATTATTTAGGCGTTGGTACTCCTGATCTGCTAATTTCAATTCTAAACTATTTCCAACCTGCAATCTTAATGATGTTACTAGTAAACTCTTTACATTTAAACATAAACATATGTTCATGCATACATAAATTCAGTTATGTTCTTGGAAATATACCCTTTATACTATTCTTAATGGGTTGCTTTATGTAGCAAGCAAAGTTAGACATTTTAAACCTCGGGTCCTTGCAATGTTATTTAGTATATGGCTTAATCCAGTGAAGCAATTAATTTTAACTAGGAGTACGATTGTTGTGTATTTCTGGAGAATTGCTCTTGTGTTTTTGTTTTTGTATACATGATGCCAATGATGCCAATAGGCTGTGGGATGAGAGTTTGCATATTTAATCCACCAGGTACATATGCCTTGTTTATCCATTGAGGTGATTCGAAGATCAGGAGGAGATAATTGCTCTTACTGACGTCTGTGTTTTAGCCTTCATAAAAATCTATAATTAATATTTCATGAGCAGTTTGCAGGAGACAACTCAATGTTGTTCCATCTTGATTTTGGCTCCACAAGAGTCGCATCTACCTTAAAATCAGTGGTTCTGAAATCAGTTATTTATAAAGCAAGCAATTTCATGTCCTTTTTAAGCTTGATCCTGTTTGAATAATTTCATTATAAATTCTAATAGAAAGTAATGTTTTTAATTTGTGCTCGGTTGCATGAAAAATTTGTGCACTTAATTTATTGCAAGAATTTCTGTGATATGGTAGTAAACCTACCAATATTTAGTAGCTTAGTAAAACACTGCACTTAAACCTGCCTTAAACCCATGGTGCACACACAAATATTATAATGCAAGTGATTATTCTACTTGTACCTATGAAAGAAGACAGTTGCACATTATAAATGCTTGCTTGCATCTCTGAGGTGAGTTTTTTTTAATTCAACATATCACATTGCATTGATTTTTGACATTGCCAGTATTATAAATGACTGGTTCGTAAATGGATAAAAAATGGTTCTGTATAAAGTGTGGGGTAACCTAACAAAATGCATGAAACATCACGAATTAGGACAAAATCAAGAAGCTGGAGGCAGAATTCAGAGAATCCAGAGGTGGATAGTGGCTGTCATGATTCTCTCTCCAGGATTGCTTCAGGCGCTGTGTGTAAACAATTTGGCTGGGATGGTTAATGTGGCCTCTTTCTACTCTTTCTTTATACTTGCTCCTTCTCCTCGACTGTTCCAATCCAAAAGAAGGGTTGCAATCCAACACACTATCCATTTTCCTCCACAAACGCCCGCTGAGATCCTCTTGCAGTTCTCTTGTTTTTTCACTCAAGATTGTTGTGTAGTTTTGTGTTCCAAACTAAAAAAAAAAAAAAAAAGCTTTGATTGGAGGTCCGACCTAAATTTATCTTAGACTGCCTCCTGGAATAAATTTTTTAAAAAGCTGTCCACAGTGAATGTGATAAAGGGAATAATGTTTTAGTGCAAGTCCGATAGTCAGAGGGTCTTCAGCACGATTTGTAGTAGCTCAGGACCGCTCTCTAGTTGATAGGTTGGTTCAATTGCGTGATAACAGTTGGCAAGAAACTCTGAAATCTGTTCTGATCAAAGTATTTTAAATTGTGAGTAGAGGGGAAGAGTAGAAAATGAGACTGTTCCTTGTGTGAGGTGACATGGACACATTATTACATTTAAGCTTTTGCGATTGTATATGGGAGAAATCATGTTCTGAGCAGTGGTGTAAATAGCTTGTTCTAAGCTTCCGCCCTCAGTCTAGTTTCAGTCAAAAAACACTGAATCAATCACTTGCGCAACTAATCTTTATTTTGACTAAACACAATTACAGTTCAACTACTATATTTAACCACCGCAGGTTCGATCCTCGTATCTGCCTGATCAAGCCCTCTAGGCCTCGCTCATACAGAGACACTCCAGAAGGTCACGCAGTCTTAAGCGCTCTCCCAGAAGATTGGTGCAGAACCTCATGGCAGCAGACTTTTATAGGTCCCCAGATCTCGAGGGGCCGAACCACATGGGGGTGGTCTCTTTACAATCCAATTACAGATATCAATTAACCCCATACATAACAGACATTTCCCAAACCCAATAATATAGTAGCTAATACATTGTATTCAAACAGTGTCTCACAGAGGAAGCGAACATCGCAACATTTACCCTGATATGCAAGAAAACCAGACAAGGCTCAATACGTCATCCATTCAACATTCAGCACAGTTAAGCTTTGCAACGTTATTTAAAATTATTTACAAGGTGTATGGCTGATTTGCAGTCATCCAATCCATTCTATGCATTTTGCACCTAGTAGCCAGGGTCTGCAGATGTTCCCAATCTATTCCTGCAGCTCCGATCTGGGCTCTAGACAAACTGGCACCACTCTGCAGCTTGTCCCAGTTCTACAGAGAGCACTTTCAAATTGACCAAATGGTCTAGTAGCCCTGAAGCCTTTACTCAATTTTAGTCCTAGCCTCTCCAATCTGGCCTGGATTAACAGTGGCAAATTGAATGAGACAGTTGTTCAAAAATGGATTAGATCAGGGGTAACCAAACATTTTCATCCCATTTGCCCCTGGCAACTTTAATAGCACATAACAATGTTGTTTCATTTATTTATGAACAACTGATGATGAACAGATACCGGTATACCAGAACCAAACGCAGTCAGTCAATTAGAACAATTATGTACAAATCCTGAATCAACAAATTTACCCCATGGTAGGTGAAATTTACCCCCGGGGGATAAATTTACCCCAGGTTGGGAACCCTTGGACTATGTAAACATTTGAAGAAAAGGCTAGTGTGATATTGAATCAAGGCAAACGTATGGTGTAACACTGATACAATGACATGGATTTTGGCACCTGGTTATTTCCATGTAATTCAGTAGAATGCTACCCGGACAAACTTTCCCCGCTGAGTTTCTCCAGCTTTTCTGTGTAACCAAACTTTCCTTGGATTTAGTTTAGTCTATGTGATTAATTTCCTCATTTAACCATATCTCATTTAGAGACTGAGCATGGCACACCATGCCAAATAGAAGCTAATTAACTTACAAACCTGCATGTCTTTGGAATGTGGGAGAAAACCAGAGCACCCGGAGAAAACCCACGCTGTAACAGGGAGAACATACAAACTGCGTACAGACAGCATCTGTTCCACTTTTCTCCAGCACCCCAAATATATACGGGTTTGTAGGTTATTTGGCCTAATCAAAATTGCCCTTCGATGTGTAGGGAGTGGATGAGAAAGTGGGATAACATAGAACTGAACGGCTGATCAATTTCTGGATAGCATGGATTTGGTGGCCCAAATCTTACCAACACACATGCTCAAAAAGGCAAACAATAGTAGTGCAATAATAAGAGTCTATTGAAGTTCAGTGCTTTGAGGTTGTGATGTTTATGATGTCTGCGTACAGTTGGGAGAACTTTGCTCCAGCACCCGGAGAAAAAACTCGACGCTGTTTAACAGGGAGAAGCTGTAAACTGGCGTGAGCAAATTGCCCATGAGCTGGTCAGGGCTTGTTGGGAGCAACATCTCAGATGATATAGTGGGTTTGACAAGGAACCTTAACTAATCATCAATTGTAGCATTCGATTTAGGGAGTGGACGCCCAAATCTTACCAACACACATGATCAAAACTCGGCAAACGGGCTTGGCAATAATGGAGAGTGGATATTGGTGTTCGCAAATGCTTATGCAAGTTGTGATTGTTTTATGATGCAAATGAAGGCAAAACAATCCTAGTCGCACCGAAAGGTCTTGAAGTTCAGCGTAATCTTTGAGGTTCCTGATGCCCCTTCTTCGATTGGCTGTAGGGAAAAAGCTCTGTTCTGTCGTTGGCAGGAATGGTTGAAGTTTTCAGGCTCTTGGTCCGTCGCTATTTGTGCTTTAGCAGGGGTCTGAAATGAGTGGTGTGCCGATGATGGTGTGGTTTCAGATGACGATGGCTGCCTTTTTAAGGCAGCGACTCTGATAAATCCCTTCGATGGTGGGGAGGTCAGAGCCGCTGATGGACTGGGCAGTGTTCACAACTTTTTCTGCTCCTGGGCGTTCCAAGTTGCTGAACCAAGCCATGATGCAACTAGTCAATAAGCTTTCTACTGTGCACCTGTAGAAGTTCAAGAGAATCCTCTCTGACATACCGAATCTCTGTAATCTCAGGAAGTAGAGGCGTTGATGTGCTTTATTTGTAATTGCATGGCTCCAGGAAACACTGCAATGTAGACTGGATATTTCTACAGTGATTTGGTAGTGTGTTGAGAAGGTTTACCTCAATCCACAATTTGCCTTTGCTGAGCAGAACAATATTTCTGTAATTGGCACTGGTCAAAATTTCATAACGAGCAACAACTAAATAATGCAAATTCTTTATTTGTGACTTGCTGCTGACAACTTCAGAAACAAAGAAACACTTGTTCTGCTTGGGCAATAATCCTCACATTCTCCAGGCAAAACCTTTCTTTTAATGAGGGCTGCTTGTGAAATAAATCCAAGTTTTTCTTTCCATAACGACAACAAAAAACTCCCTGAGTTTGTATTGTTCCTTTAAAGTAGGAATTGTCCCAGTGATGTGACTATTAAATTAAGATAGATCCTAATAGGCAGCTGTTAAGATAGGCAACCAAGAGCTTGACAAAAGATCCATTTAAAGTTATTTCTTAAGTTATTTTCTCTATGCAGTCACTCTGCTTGTTTGGAATTCGGTCCTGATTAACACCTAATGGCCAAGTATAAACAAGAGAAAATTTAGGCTAGCATCTTTGTTTCCACAGTAAATTTAATCAAGCCAGCCCCCCTTTTCTCTCTAATGCGTATTTGGCCCTAGTCGATCATAGCTGTGGATCTGTGCACCCTGAAATCCATTTGCTGCAGTGCTGACAGCCGTCCCTTCAGTCACATAGTTGCTTCCACAAGCATTGACATTTTTCTTTTTACGATTGAAATCCCAATTTATTTTCTCCATCCATTCTAAAGTTGCTCCTTTGGCTTGCCTTTTTTTCCTTGGGACATTTGATTGAACAAGCTGTTTCAATCTGTTGAATAAACAGGAGGTAATTTTAGGATGCAAAAGATGACCATTTGATTAATTAACATGATATTTGGAAAAAGTGTTCATTTACTAATTATATAATTGTAAAATGCATCTTGGTTTAGAGATCCAGTGTGGAAACAGGTCCTTCGGCCCACCGAGTCCGGACCGACCAGCGATCTCCACACACCAACACTATCCTACACACATTAGGGACAATTTACCAAGCCAATTAACCTACAAACCTCTGTCTTTGTAGTGTGTGAGGAAACCGAGATCCCAGAGATTACTGACGTAGGTCACATGGAGAACATACCATCTCCGTGCAGACAGCACCCATAGTCGGGTCTCTGGCACTGTAAGGCAGCAACTCTACCACTGTGCCACCCCTTCCCTTCCATGTTATGGTCTCATTTTCGATCATACTTTCATTGCTGGTTGCATACTCAAATAAAATGCAAGGGAAATGACAGTTCAAGGAAATATTGTCATTGAGCACTTGTTTTAATAATTAAGTTGACTCCAACATTCTCCTGATGCTAACTGCAGGATGGACACAGTCTCTATCACATTTTTTATACTTTCTGCTTAAATAACGAGTGGTTGAAGTCAAACATTCAAATGGTTAAAGCAGTTTGATTTGTTCAGTAGATCAACCTGTGTGTATATTGGGCATTTGACTTCCTTGCCATTCAACTGAAATGCTAACCTTTGGTGTAATCTTATTGTAAATGGCACACAGATTTCATGTTCCTCCTATTGGGTACAGAATAAAATGGCTGAGAAAGCAGACAAGATCAATTTTGTTTGGACTGCCTGTCTTGTGAATTGCAGACCAGCTCGAATCTATAGTGAAATGTTGCTCAGATAATTGAAGATTCTTGTCAGACTTATTGCACCATACCATTTGGATAGCCGTCTGTCTTGCTATAAACATTAATTATCTAAGATTAAAGCGTTTTATTTTGGTTCTTGATATTCTACATGGTTAGCTGCAAAACATCGCGTAATGGCAGTGTACAGATCCTTTTGAAGAGTGGGGTGGGTGATGCCGCAGAGAAAAGTATACATTCAGTAAAGGACCTGCCCCTCATACGTGTCCTTGTAAGCTTAGGCTCCAGATAGCTGTGCGAACGAATGAAATTGTGCGGGACCGTTGCGCCTCAACGTGACCACGAGGTCGCGTAATTAGCGTGCTAAGGACATGTAAGTGGGACAGAGGCTTAAGGGAATGTGAGATCAATGGGACTGCATTAATAATCTCTCTCTTTTTTCCCCCACTCCCCACTGTCAGTAGCACCACAGTGGGATGGAACCAAGTGCTTCCCAATGGTCCCATCTAACCAATTTCTGCCAATTTTCTGAACATTTCTTGCTAATTATTTTCTAGTTCATGGATGCATGGACAATGATCGTAATAATTTGAAAGCTGCAATTTTTGGGGGTCAGTGACCACCTACGTCAGATTTGTAGGACCTCCATTTGTAGGACCTCCCAAAGCAGGAAACCATGAAAGTACAATGCAGGTGACTTGGAAAATGTAAGGCTTTGAACTACTACAACACTGGTGTAGGCTCTCAATTACAAAAGAGCGAAAGTTGTGTGTTTTCAGAGCCCTGTTTAATTATCAAAAAAAATTCTGGAGTAACTCAGCGGGTCAGTTTGCATCTCTGGAGAATATGTTTTGAGTAGGAAGCAGCCTTTGGAATTATTCTGTTAGGGGGCAGAAAGCTGGAAAAGAAGTTGGGGCAGGACAAAGCCTAGCAAGTGATGGGTATATGCTATTGAGAGGGGTGGGGGGTTGATGGGCAAGTGGATTGACAAAGGTCGGATGAAAGGGAGACAACAAACTAAGGAGAAAAGGTGTGTGAATTGTGGGGCCAGAGGAAGAGATGTAGGAATGATGTTGGGAACAAGATTGCAGCATCCACAGTTCCATGTGTTCGTCTTAGCATTGATGCCCACAAGTCTGTCAGTTCATAGCTGGGGGGTAACAATAACTCTTGCTTTTCTGCACTGCAAGTCATTCTCTTTATTAAATGCAAGACCATTGTGCATTGGGGAAGTACTGATGACAGCATTTTTTCCCATGCAGTTGCTGGCAAAACACTTTGAAACCTGCTGCTTTTTCTTGCAGATTTAGTTGTTGGCAGAGCAAATTTTATTTGAGGCCAAGAAATGATTGTGAGTTTATAATCCGCCATTGGAGGATTTTCAAAACGCTGACTGGCCACATCTGGCGAGGTGCGAAGGTTGGCTCATTTGGCCCAGTACATTCTGTGTTTATGATAATCTGGAGAAAAAAAGTACCAACATTTGTTTAATTGACAATTTACAAAGCAATGGAACATGAGGCTTGCAGCAATGTCACCTATTCCTTTTCTCCAGAGATGCTGCCTGACCTGCTGTTACTCCAGCATTTTGTTATATGCCCAATTAACCTCAGTGACATTTTGTTGTGGCCTTCCATCAACTTGCCCTGACCGGGTGGGGGAGGAAGTGACAAGCCTTCAGTGAATGCTCAAATTTAGTTTACTTTTGTTTGGTTTGTCGTCACATGTACCGAAGTAGACATTGTGCTGGCTCGAAGTGTATTGGCTCGACGGGCCGAATGGCCTACTCCTGCACCTATTGTCTATTGTTGTGCACTAACCAGTCAGTGGAAAGACTATGTGATTACAATCGAGTCATCCATGGTGTACAGATACATGATCAAGGGAATAACGTTTTAGCGCAAGATAAAGTCCAATCAAAGATAGTTCGAGGGTCTGCAGATGGTAGCTCAGAACCTCAACACCCAATAGAAGATTAATTTTCTAGGACACATTTAAAAGCTGTCCTGTGGTTGTGTTTCTTGTGCAACCTACTCTGGCCCCTGAGGTTTGCTTCGCCAGCTATATTCTTATCTGAAAGAAAACACAAAAGGGAAAATTGCAATAAATGAAGTGCTTTTTTTCCCATCACCTTTGTGAATACACCGTTCAATGTTAATGGGTCTTTAGGGTGGCTCAAAGAATTAACAAATGTTTTGCCGCTGTGAGTGTGCAAACATTTTTGTTTCACTTTTTTATGCGATCAAATGGAGAATTAGCAATTCCGTCATTTTCGTCCTTTGTGTATTGGAATTTTAAAGTTTTTTAAATGGTTCTCAATTCGCTCACCTTGAAATGGCTAGTAAAAGTGGAGGCGTGGTGGGTCAGGAGTGTGTGGGTGAAGGTTGACCGCTGCGCTGCTGTGTACGAGATCGAGTGCTTCCCTGCAGCTAATGGGTTCGGGTGACGAGCAGCAATGGTGGTGAGGGAGAAGGGCTGATGTTGGAGAGACTATGGCAGGTGATCCGTGTGAAGATTGTCACTTCAGTAGTGGGGTAGAGGGTGGGTGATGGTGAGGGAATGGGTGGGTGCTATGCTTGAAAAGGAGAAGTAGTGTAAAGTGTACTTGTAGCTGGTTTCTCCTGTTAGGCTCTACAAAGCATCCTGAAGCAGATCCAGCACCTCATGTGAAGCATTGCTGCCACACCATTTGCAGGCTGTACTTGCACAAATGTATTTCCTGGAAGTGATACCCAGTTGTGTGTTGGATTTGTTTAGTTTAATTCAGAGATACAGCACAGAAGCAAGCCCTTCAGCCCACCGAGTCCGCATCGACCAGTGATCCCCGCACATTAACACTGTGCACACTAGGGGCACTTTTTCACGTAGGGAAATAACCTATAAACTAGGATTTTATTCGAGTGTGGGAGGAAACTGAAGATCCCGGAGAAAACCCACGCGGTCATGGGGAGAATGTAAAACTGCGTACAGACAGCACCTGTAGTCAGGATGGAACCCGTGTCTCTGGCATTGCAAGCGCTGTAAGGCGGAAACTCTACCGCTGCGCCACCGTGCCTCCCAAGATGAAGAGATGCAAGTCTGGATGTTTACATGGAAGTAAAATTGTAAGTTTGGGCTGTAACTCTTAATTATTTTGATGAGAAATTTAAAAAAATTACTCCATAGGCAGGAAATATAAAGTAAACTGCTGGAAACATTCAACAGGCAAGGTGCAAAGAAAAACATTTAACTTTAGATCAAAGACCTTTCATCGGAACTGGAAGGAGAGGATTCAAGTTACTTTAAGTCTGTAGAGGGTAGGGCAAGAAAATGATGTGATGGTGTAAGGCCAGGGTACTTGATGTGTTCAGTCATTTGTTTTTGTTCTAAGACTTTGCAGGAATGAGTAGAATTTCTGGGATGTTATAATGCAAAACATGCACATGAAAATATTTGTTTCCAGTAACATGCAGATTTTCAGTGGAAATATGTTGAAGGGGCTAATTTACAAAATGGCTGCTGAAAATTGACCTAGTGCATGAGATATCACGTTCCAGTCCAGAGATGAGGAAGATGATGATGCTAGGTTCAATCATATGAAGTGAAATTGAGGCTGCACTGATTATGAGCATGACGTGAATCACTATGAAGCAGGACAAACTACTGCAGGGCAAGAACAGAAGCAGATGTGACCCCTCTATTGGTCTGCTCCTCAATACGGTAATGATTGTCATTGTTGCTGACTAACTGCCGTCCAACCATCTTGGGAAGTGAAATGAAGAAATTACAGGCGGCACAGTGGTGCAGCGATAGGCTTGTTTCCTTCCAGCACCAGAGACCCGGGTTCAATAGTAGCTACAGGTGCTGTCTGTATGGACTTTGTACATTCTCCCTGTGACCGTGTGGGCATGTGGGTTTTCTGCAGGTGCTTTGGTTCCCCCACCCCTCCTCCCACATACACGCTCTAAAGGTTTGTAGGTTAATTGGCTTTGGTTAAAAAACAACGTAAACTGTCCCTAGTGTGTAGGACTAGTGCTAGTATACAGGCTGATTGGCGTGGGCCGAAAGGCCTGTTTCCACACTGTATCTCTAAAGTAAAGTCTAAAATTTGATAACTGAACGTGTTTAAAAGTGGTAAATTGTTGGTATCTGCTTGAAGTGGAGGCCTTTAGTCTGAAAATTGGTTTATTGGTTCATGGAAATAATGGGCTGGGGATGTCATTAAGTATTGAGATGGTTAACATGACTCATGCTGGTGGTGCAATGCTCCTGAGATCGCTTGTGTTCTGTTGTTATGGTACCTTTTGTTTATTGACTATGGGTGTAATTGAATAGAGGTTTTAATGAACTATTGTAGTTTTCTTAGTTCTATCAATGTTGCCTTCAGTTTTAGAAAGCCAAATGGTATTATTCTAGCATGAGCTTGCCTAATGATGTATGACTATCTATTTTGGATATCAATCTTGCCTGCTGGAAGTGATGCATTATACGAGCCAGTACAAATTTCATTATTCCGTTTCGGAGTTTGTGCTCTTGACTCTTGAGCCATTAGTGATTATCTCTGCTTTCTTCACGTGTCCATTACTGTGGAACAGCTTTTGAAGATTTTCTCTTCACAATCGGATGCCACTGGCACTTTTGCTGCGAGATAGAATGGAAGGTCTGCAGCTGGACCAACCCCAGCAGGCTTGCAGAAATGCTTCAAGAACTATAGTAAATAATGCAACAAACCTTGAGACAGTTTCTGTCCTGCAGCAAAATGACTCTATCACCTTTTGTTCACAAATTTAAAAATTACAAAGATTGTAAAGTGAGTAGTTGTGTGGCATGATTGTAATTGAAACGCGCTGGATTTGTGCATTTATTGCTGCCGTTAATTTGCCCGTTCGCGTATTTTACGATTGTAAATTAAATGTAATCTGTATTCAATAGTGTTCTCGAGCATGGTGCCAACTGAGGCACTTGCGATGAATTCTATCTTGGTCTCTTGAGTCATTTTAAAACAATTCAATTCCAGATATTGAAAACGCTGAAGCCAAAAAAATCAAGTTATAATTATCAGAGGGTAGCCAATATTCATAATTGGGCTGTGCCAGAGTTATCTTTAATGCTGCCATCTAATGTTGTTCTTATCATAGATCTTGCAGCATAACCTTAGGCCATTCAGCCCAACTTGTCATTGATAGTATTTAAATACCACTCTTTCTTTGGGATGCATCTTTACAGCTGGCGATAGGTGCTTTCTTGTGTGCATAAACCTCTCCTTTTGGACTCTAAAATGAACTGAAGAGCTGGCAAGTCCATCAATTAGCTTGATATAAGAGACCATCCAACTTCTCAGCTTGTTTATTTTAAATTAAAATATATTATTGGAAATCCAATTGTCCAGATTTTTTGGGTAGGGCTGCGTATGTGTTTGATGGAGGTGGTGGTAGTGATTGGTGAGTGGATTCTGAGGGGCAGGATCTGTCAACATCTGGATAGATGAGGACTGGTCAGCGTGGCTTTGTGCTGGGAGGGGGGGGGTGGGAAACCTGTCTCAAATTTGATAGTATTTTCAAGAGGTCACCAAGAGGATTCATCGTTACAGGATGGAGGACATTGTCGATATGGACTTTAACAAGGTATTTTGACAAGCTCCAATGCGGTTGGCTAGTATGGAAAATTAGATCACATGGGATTCGGGATGAGCCAGCCATTTGGTTTCTAAATTGGTTTGGTGGAAGGAGCCAAAGGCAGTAGTGAAGTTTGTTTTTCTAATTGGAGGCATGAGATTCATGATGTGCTGCATGTAAATGGGACCCACTCAAATGGTGCATCTTGATTGCCATGCATGAATTGGGTTGAAGCACCTGTTTCCGTGTGACTCAAATTTGTTTTATTTCAATAAAACCTTGATCTAAGTGGCTAAATGCTGATCATACAAGATTAATTCCAACACATCTGGTGTAGCGGCTAGGAATCCTGTGGAAAGTAATTCTTCTCCTCTCTGCAAAGTCTGATTGCGAGAGCATCTACTCAAAATGCTCCCAGGTTATTCTTTTCACAGATACTGTCTGACCTGCTGAGTTACTCCGGCACTTTGTCTTTTGCTCAAGATTCTAGCATCTGTGGTTCCTTGTCTGCCCCTCATCCACAGGGCTCAAGTCAGCAATGTGATGGAATGCTCTCCACTTGCCTGGGTGGATGCAGCTTCAACTACACAAGAGGCTCTACACCATACAGGACATAGTGGTCCATTTGATCAGCACCCCATTCACTCACTCCAACACCAGTGCACAGTAGTAGCAGCTTATATGATATGCAGAGTGTTCTGCAGCAACTCACTAACACACTTTACACAGCCCCTACTAAACATGTGACCTCTACCAGTTCGAAGGATAAGGGCAGCAACCGCATGGCAACATCACCACCTGGAAGTTGCCCTTCAAACTACAGACCATCCTGACTTGCAAATGACAGTTCCATCATCACAAAGTCAAATGCTGTGACTCCTTCTTTCACAGCATTGTGGCTCTGTCCACGCCTTCAGGACTGCGGCATTCAAGAAGGTAGCTCGCCACCTTCTTCTCAAGTGTAGGCAATTCAGCCTGCGAGGCCCACATTCAATGAATAATAAAATAATAAAAAGCTAAATGAGATTTGATTGGACTTGACTCCAAACATTGTTACCTGCTAAATTAGTAAAACTGGTGTCATGTTTGTGTAGAATTGAACATGGGAGTCTGAATACTTTTTGCATCAATCCCTATATTGTGTAGCATTGTTCTGAGGGTGCTACCAGACCTGTGGAGCTTTGCACTGTATTTGATACAATCAAGGTGCGTTGATTATTACAGCACCATCATGTTTGCTGCTGAGTATGTGAGAAAGAGCGAAACATATTGAGGTGGTGTCCCTTGTGCACATGAATCTCTCGAACCCCATAAGATTAACCCTTTTCATTTGTTGCATAAGCGTGTAATTGAGGTAATGTGATTTTTGCCAAGTTGAATTTTTGCCCAAATTTCAATGTTAATTCATTAGGGGGGTGGGGGCTGAAACTACATGTCTTGCACGAGTTAACACCTGAGGCTGCATACATTGCAGTGGAGTCATAAAGTCATAAATGATAGGATAGAACTAGGCCATTTGGTCTATCAAGTCTATTCTGCCATTCAATCATGGCAGATCTATCTCTCCCTTCTAACCCCATTTTCACACAGAGTGGTGAATCTCTGGAACTCTCTGCCACAGGGAGTTGAGGCCAGTTCATTGGCTATATTTAAGAGGGAGTTAGATGTGGCCCTTGTGGCTAAGGGGATCAGGGGGTATGGAGAGACGGCAAGTACGGGATACTTGGTTGGATGATCAGCCATGATCATATTGAATGGCGGTGCAGGCTCGAAGGGCCGAATGGCCTACTCCTGCACCTAATTTCTATGTTTCTATTCTCCTGCCTTCTCCCCATAACCTCTGACATCTGTACTAATCAGGAATCTATCTCTGCCTTAATATCCACTGACGTGGCCTCCACAGCCTTCGGTGGCAAAGAATTCCACAGAGTCACAGGGGAGCTAACAGGAAGTGAGCCTTTGCATCATGTTGTACTGTTTCTCCTGCAAGATACACCAGTTGCTTCATTTTGCCCTGTCATTCCAACTTGTGTAAAGTTAAAACCAGATTTATGGTCGGGGATACCTGGGAGTCTGCACAGTGAGATGAATTCTTGTAAATCAGCACAATAGGCAAAACTTTCCTTTCTACTGTGGATAATTGTGTAAGACTGGTGTTGTACAGCGCACACACAGGCCCTTCAACCCACCATGTCCATGCTAACCAAGTACCTATCTGTACCAATCCTATTTTCCAGTGCATGTGGGTGTCGGGGGTCATGAGGAGAAGGCAGGAGAACGGGGTTAAGAGGGAGAGATAGATCAGCCATGATTGAATGGCGGAGTAGACTTGATGGCCTAACTCTGCTCCTATCACTTATGGCCTTATGCCTGTAGTCTTGTCATAATTATACAGACTAAATGTATGCAATCATTTTGAGATGACCACTTGTACAGTATAGATGGCAAAGTACTAAACACTAGCAGAATGATATTGAAAGTGACATTGACATTGCATTGGAAAGATTTGAAATGTTAAACATAAACAGCCCGATGGAAAAGGAGGAAAGTGAAAAATGGGGTCAGTTGCTAGTATGTAGACCGCAGGATGTCTATTTATGGATTCGCGCTTTGGGACTTCTGAATAAGCAGGATGCTGAAATGGACGATTGGCATCTTTTTATTTGCACATTTACAATACTCTTATTCAAATATACTGCCCTTTAAATCTTTTCAGTTTTTATTCCTCCTTGAATATGATGTTCTGGGAAGGAGCTGCTCAAAGTGTGTTATAAAATCTATGCACATTAATCTTGGATGTCAAACAATTTAATGCATTGGATCATTTTCTGAATTTTGTGCCTTGCCATTTAAGCACCAAGAAATGTTTGTCATGAAAAAAACTAAATAATCGATATGTGGGTATATAGAAAGGTGATCCATTTTAGGAATAGGGATACATTATTTCACATGTGACTAGGCACATTGAGATTCTTAGCTTGCATACACAAATAGTAGCCACCTACGGTGCAGACAAAGTTACAAAGCACGTCGGCTCCTCCTTTTGCCTCCCCCCCCCCCCCCCCCCCCCCCCAGCACACCCACAGCGGTCTCCCCAGGTCCTCCATTGTTTTCCCCCCCCTTCACGGTTGCCCTCCTCGCTCTCATCGACCGTCAACCATGGGTCGACTCGCGATGCATCACCGCCGCGAGGCTTCACCACCGCTGAGGACCCATCGTCACGAGGCTTCACTGCTGCCGCCACCGAGGCCTCACCGCCCCCACTTCATGCCTTCGTGGTGCCGGCCCGGGCCCCAACCGCGGGCTCCGTCAGCCGCTTCACTCGACCCGGGTTTCTACCCACGAGGCTCCGGCCCGGGCTTCTAACCTGCGATCCGGGAGACATTGAAACCTTGGCACCTCGATAAAGGCCTCCGGCCACGTTCCCAGTCCACAGCCGAGGCTCGTAAGGAAGCCTTCTGGCCAAGCGACCTGTCGGGAAGCCTTCATATCACAGAATACCTTTGCGCCTTCAAATGTCTTTGAATGTAGCAAATGTGCCCTTAAGAGAAGTTCACACTTTTTAAATAAAAAAGTATGCTGGAGTAGCTCATCGGGTCAGTTAGCATCACTGGAAAACATAGAGAGGTGACATTGGGTCGGGACCGTTTGGTCCGAAGAAGGGTACTGACCTGTAAAGTCACCTGTCCATGTTGTCCAGTGATGCTGTCTGATCCGCTAAGTTACTTCGCACTTTTTTTTGGTCAATGAGCATCTGCAGTTCCTTGCTTCTCCATGCATCTAAAGTTTGTCATTATATCCTTGATGTACTCTTGGCTATTGTGAGTTCAGGATTTCAGGCTGTTGTATATTTCTGGTTGTCAATTTAAAAAAACACATTAATAAATCTACATCTATTTAAAAAAAAACAAACTGCATGAATAAGTTTTTTAACATGTGGAAATTTGCGAGTCAGAAATCCCAACCTTTGTCTTTGGAAACTGAACAGAATCTTTGCAGTTGTAAATTTTCCTATTAGAAAAAAGTATTAGTGGGCGAACAGGAGGTGGTGAAGGAGAGCGAGATGTAAAATGGTTGATTTTTGTTGGGTTTTAAAGAGGTTTTTATTGCGTGGATTAGATCAATCCCACATTTATTTTGCGAAACCAAATTTAAGTGCTCAATTAGTGAGGTTAGCAGAATCGTGTTCTAATTTGCTGAACTATTTATTGCCGGCTCTGCACTACCTATAATTAGTCGCAAAGGAACTTGGCTGAGCTATTAAGTGCATCTGGTGTTAGCCTTTGCATGTGTAATGCGGTTCATGTGTTAAATCTCTGCACATGATGGAAGTGAAAATTCTTGATCAAAATTGAGTTTTGGAAGATTGCTGAACCAATAAATGGTGCTTCTAACATCAGTTTTACAATTGATAGTTTAGGGGAATTCTACCAACTTCACTCCACAACAAAGGATCTACTATGACAGAGGACAACATCTTGATGGGTAAAGAAAGGTCTGAAGAAGGGTTTCGACCTGAAACATCACCCATTCCTTCTCTCCAGAGATGCTGTCTGTCCTGCTGAGTTACTCCAGCATTTTGTGTCTATCTTCGGTTTAAACCAGCATCTGCAACTCTTTCCTACACATCGTGATGGGTGTACTCCGTTAGAGATACTTGCGTGCCTAGAAATACCATTTCAGCTAAATAGGTGCTGGAGTGGCACCTCGGTTGGCAACAGCAATTGATTTAGTCAATGCCCCCTGCCCCTATTCACAGAAGACTTTTCTGCCCAAATTCCAACTCCACCGGTGTGCTTGAATGGGTGTCACGTCAAGATCTGCTGCCCAAACCCTGACTTGGTGCAGCAAAAAGGTGGGTGGTGGAGCTGGGGCCTGTGCAATGGTGGGAAAGTAGACCAGTCAGTCATGGTACATAGTGATAATTGGTGAGAGGTTGGCGTCTTCAATGATAACATTTGTGTGTGACGATCTGAGACTTGGAAATCTGGGGCAGCAGTTCTGGATGCTCATTGCTGGCTTTGGACAGGGTGCAGAAGAAATTTACCAGAATGCTGCCTGGATGATACGGTATTAGCTATAAGGAGAGATTGGACAAAACTTGTATTGGTTTCTCTGGAGCATCGGAGGTTGAAGGGAGACCTGGAGCATTGGAGGTTGAAGGGAGACCTGATAGAAGTATATAAATGTGAGAGACGAAGATACGGTAAACAGGGTCTCCCATGGTCGAAATGTCAAAGGCTAGAGGACAGCAGGGGCAAAGTGTAAATAAGATCTGCAGGGCAAGTGTTTTACATAGAATCTGGTGGGTGGCTGGAATGCACTGCCAGGGGTGATGCTGGAGGCAGATATAAAAAGGACTATTAAGAGGCTTTTAGAAAGGCACATGCAGCGACTTGGGAGATATGAATTGCAAGAAGAATAGTTTAATCTTGCATTGTTTGGCATGGACATTTTTAGCCCAGGGCCTGTTCCTATGCTATGTTTTATCTTTCTATAAATCTTTTTTTTGTCTATATTTATATATTGTAGAAATATAAATTTGTTTTGGTGAGTTTTGTGGGTTGAGAGAAATGGACAGTACGCTTCTTGGATCTGTGGAAATCTCAATGAGCCTATTGACAATATCTTGGGCCTGAATGTATTGTTTTGCGTAGAATTAGCTTCAGAGGGATTGAACAACATGGGTTGCTCCTTGGGCAATTGTTTTAAGTGAGCCTCTTGTGTGCATTTTAGGAATTATGTCATCCTGTTTTTAAATGTCCTGGAAATCATATCAGGGAGACCAGGCAAAGTCCAGCCCTGAAGTGTCCTTTAAGTTTCCACGTGACATGGTCCGCACTGCAAATGGTTATCATTACATTCCCCTCTGGTTGGGGGCGGGGGTTTGGAAGAATTGAATTTTAAATTGGATAATGTGAGGGAGAATCGGCAATTGAATCTCAAGGCAATATTCTCCTTCGGTCAAAACATTATGCTAAAGTAACACAATGTGTTTTGATGAGATCATCAGTTACGGGAAATGAAAAGTTTGCCAAATATATTTTTCGAGAATGTGTGGCTAAGTGCCTCATTTACTTGCCATTCCAATGAAAACATTTGTTTTTAATAAAGCAATATTTTTGTGTGAAAGCTGTTCTGTGTGTTTGGTCATGCAGCGCAAACACTGAAGGAACCCAGCAATCAGCTTCATGGTCGTTCTGGCAGACAAGGGAACCATTTGGTTCAGCAAGTCCATGCCAGCTCTGCAGAGCACTCCAGTTGTTCCCATTTCCTTACTCGATCCCTAATGTCCCACAAAATTAACTTTCCCTTGAGTGCTTTTCCAACTTCCCTTTCAAATTGTGTCTGCTTCCACCACCCGTATACACAGAGCACCAGCACTATTTAAGACGTGTTCTTTATTTCCCTTTCTATCTCTTGGTCAAATATTCACGGATATAACAGCAAGGACTCAAAGAATAAAATTTCATTATACGCTGATGATATCCTTTTATATATTACTAATACACAAACGAGTATACCCACCTTATTAACACTAATTGAGGAATTCGGCTCTTTTTCAGGATATAGAATAAATTGGAATAAAAGCGAAATTATGTCTTTAAAACCACAGGATGCGAGACACTTACTAAAATTCCCCTTCAAAATTGCAACAGAAAAATTCAAGTACCTGGGTATTCAAATTACGAGAAGACACAAATCATTATTTAGTGCCAATTTTATACCACTATTAAATAAACTGAATGATACGATTAAATTTTGGAAAACGCTTCCGCTCTCATTGATAGGTAGAATTAACGCTATAAAAATGACTTTCTTACCACAATTAATATATTTGTTTCAAGCGATCCCAATATATATTCCAAAATATTTTTTCAAAAAATTAGATTCCACTATCACTAATTTTATATGGGACTACAGAACACATAGAATTCAACGAAAGCATTTGTGCAAATCTAAAGAAGTTGGGGGTTTATCATCACCTAACTTTATATATTACTACTGGGCAGTGCATATTAAGAACATAATATACTGGCTGGAAGTTCCACTCAGCAGTTGGAATGGATAAGAATGGAGAAAGAGGAGTGCTATCCGCACGATATAGGAACGATCCTGCTCTCACCGATAAAATTGAATAGTATAATATATAAGAAGAACCCAATTATTCACAATATAATAAGAATTTGGAAACAAATAAAAGTATCCTTGAAATTAAATAATTTATCAGTACTAACCCCACTATTGAACAACCCCGCATTCAAACCTTCTCTCATCGACAACACATATCAACAATGGGATAGACTGGGGATTAGGAAAGTAGGGGATATGTATGAAGTGGGCAAACTGTTATCATTTCAACAATTAAAATTAAAATTTAAATTGAAGGATAATCAATATTTTAAATATATACAGGTATGTGACTTTATGAAGAAATATACACATAGATTTCAAACTATATTTTTAGATCCTTTAGAAGAAGCAATGAATATTAAGGCTGATTCACAAAAATTAATATCATACTTTTATAATAATATATTAACAAGAGAATCACCCTCAACAGAAGCATTAAGGGAAGATTGGGAACAAGAGCTAATGATAAAGATCTCGAAGGATAGATGGGAAAAGTATTTGATGAATACACATAACTGTTCTATTAATGCAAGACATAATTTAATTCAATTCAAATTATTACATAGACTATATTATTCCAAAACGAGGTTGAATAAATTTTATCCAAACGTCTCTCCCAGATGCGATAAATGTTTGTTTCAAAACGCTAATATAACACACTCATTTGTAGGATGTACAAAGTTGAATAAATTTTGGAGTGATATATTTGACATATTTACAAAGATTTTCAAGTCAAGAATAGAACCCAAAACGGAATGGATTATATTTGGAATAATAGGAGAAGATACCAATTTAAATAAAGATCAAAATGTTTTTTTTAATTATGGGTTAATAATTGGAAAGAAATTGATACTTAAATTTTGGAAAAATACAACCACACCAACTGTTAAAATGTGGATTAGGAATATGAGGGACATAGCACGCCTTGAAGAAATGAGACTCCAACTAATAGATAAATATGACCAATTCTTAAGGAGTTGGTCTCCTTCCATCGACTTTTTGGAATCATGTGATGCAGCGGTACCGTAAGAATTGCTGATTTCAGTTCATGACGCGGATAGATCTACATCTCCGAATACAGATTTGAAAAATTCTCTTTTAAGGGGCCTTCTCTTCTATTTCTACTTTCCACTTTCTCTCTTCCTTTTTTTATTTTTTATATACACACTTCACGTTTTTCTACTCTCTACCATCTATTTTTCCACTTTTTCCCCTTTCTATTGTTTTCTTTTTCTTGTCCTGCTTACTTCCTTCTTATAACATAAAACTAGAGGTTGTACATAGAATGGATTACGGTATTACATAGTTGGCACCTAAAATTAGGTGCCACTGTACTGTTTTGTGCTGTATTAACTTCTAATAAAATAAACAAAAAAAAAAAAATTTAAATATAGGGTCCCCTTTAAAAGCAAAACAAATAAAATGCTGCAGAGAGTTGGTGGATCAGAAAGCATCAGTGAACGGAAATGGCCAGCCGACGTATCGGGTAGTAGACAAACTGTAGGAAGGAACTGCAGATTCTAGATTACCTCGAAGATAGACACAAAATGCTGGAGTAACTAAGCGGGAAAGACAGCATCTCTGGAGAGAAGGAATAGGTGATGTATCGGGTCGAGACTCTTCTTCAGACTGATTCGGGTAGTAGCTTCTTGAAGCATCCTGACCGGAAAAATCATGTATCTGTCATGCTCCATGTATCTATCTCAAAATATCTCCCAATTCGGCTTGGAAGGTAGGCACAAAATGCTGAAGTAACTCAGTGGGCCAGGCAGTATCTCTGGAGAAAAGGAATAGATGTTTTGGGTCAAGTCCCTCAGACAATTTGGCTCGATGTGTTGCAGTTGATTGGATTATTCCTCCCAGTTTGAGTTTAATATCAGCTGTAAAATCTTAATGGAAGCTATTCAAGTCACTTGTATAAAAGATTACGCAGATCAGTGATCATCTTACTGAAATAAGTGGTTACCTTGAAAAAATGGTGCATAATGCCCCGTCCCACTTAGGAAAACCTGAATGGAAACCTCTGGAGACTTTGCGCCCCACCCAAGGTTTCCGTGCGGTTCCCGGAGGTTTTTGTCAGTCATCAGCTTCCTACCTGCTTCCACTACCTGCAACCTCCAGGAACCGCACGGAAACCTTGGGTGGGGCGCAAAGTCTCCAGAGGATTCCGTTCAGGTTTCCGTTCAGGTTTCCTAAGTGGGACAGGGGCAGTTTCCTTCACAGATGCTGCCTGCCTTACTGTGTTTTGCTCAAGATGCCAGCATCTGCAATTCTTTGTCTCTCCATGTGATTGATAGAATTTCATTGAGCTGTAAGTGGACCCTCAAGCAAAAATAATGCCAATTATTTACTTCATGTGGATTTTATATATGTAACTTTATCGTGTAACCTCAATTCATATAAATTCCTGTACCTAAACAACAGTGTTATCCAGTAGCGAGAAATGTAATTGTTCATCCATTTATTTTGTGAAGTTCTAGTTCACACATCATTTTCTCGGTATGGCGCCAACCACACTGAAGCTGTCATTAGCAATGTTGGAGTTAGTATCCTTGTACAAGAACAGCTGGGCGACCGTGTTCTGAAATTGGAATATTCCAACTTGTGAATTATTTTTGTTTTCATAGTAAATCTACTAGTATTTTGCTTGGCACTTTGGATTCTTAAACTGTGAAGAAATGAAAATGTAACTGACAGCAGTGCCAATTTTAACCTTCCTTGAGTTAGTGGTGTTGAAATAGTTTTCCTCATTGGTTGCCAGTTTTTTTTTTTTGCTATCCTGTCACCTTTTTGGGGCTCCAATGGCTAAATGCAAATTGAACATTTGCATTAAGGATTCTTCGTTAACCATATTTCAGTTAATCCTATCACTTATTAATGGTTCAAGAAGTGAAGGGGACACACACAGAGTAATGTGAAACAAATTATCCTAACCTGGATGCAGGAGATCAGAGACCTGACCTAATCTGAATCTCTATTCTATGTTAGAATATACAGCGAAGCGTTAATTAGGAGATGTTCCTTGTGTTGGTATGTTCATTTAAATCAAAGTCTTGTTTCACTTGCACAATTGATATCAGAATGTTGTTTTAAAATTTATAACTAAGGAGAAACCCAAAGGAGAGACTTTAGGAGAGCTCCCCCTCACCGCCCCCCCTCCTCACCATTAACAACACCACAGTCACATGTGGAGTCATTTAAGTTCCTTGGAACCATCATTTCCAGGGACCTAAAATGGGAGGCCACCATCGTCTCCACAGTCAAAAAGGCCCAACAGAGGATGTACTTCCTGCGGCAGCTGAGAAAACACCATCTGCCACAGGCAATGATGGTCCAGTTTTATACTGCCATCATAGAGACTGTCCTCACCTTCTCGACCAGGGTCTGGTTTGGCTCAGCCACCAAGCACATCATCCGGAGACTGCAGCGCAATGTTCGATCAGCCGAGAAGGTTGTTGGCTCTAACCTTTCTCTTTCCCCCCCCCCCCCCCCCCCCCCCCCCCCATTGATAAACTGTACACTGCAAGGGCCAGGAAGCAAGTGGGTAAGATAATCTCTGACCCCTCTCACTGGCCATACACTCTTTGAAGTACTTCCCTCTGGGAGGCGACTCCGGACTGTCAAAGCCGCCACGGCCAGACACTAAAACAGCTTTTTCTCAGTAGCTCTGCTCAATAGCCAAAGGTCTGTAGCCTCCTTTTGCTCTGGTATTTTATTTTATTCTTCACATGTTTAAATTATAATGTTTTATTTTTAATTGTCAACTGTATATCCTGTTATCCTTGCGAGTAAAGCATCAAGGCCAATTCCTTGTATGTATACATACTTGGCTAATAAAATGTATTAAACTCGGTTCAATACAAAGTGCCAGAGTAACTCAGCGGGTCAGGCAGCATCTCTGGAGAATGTGGATATGAGATGTTTGGGCCCCTTCAGTCAGAACAAGGGTCTGGACCTGAAACTTCAGCCATCCATATTCTGCAGATAAGCTGCCTCACCTGCGATTACACCAACAATTTGTTTTCATTTTTTTGTTTTGTAAACTAGTATCTGCAGTTCCCTGTTTCTAATGATATCAGGTTGCCTTCTGTCCTTCCTTCACATTACTGTCGACATTAAATGCAGTTTCACCAGTTATTTCTAACACCTATGATTGTCTTAGTGTTGAATGAACCATTATTGCTCAGAAGCACCAGTGGCTTTTTTGCATTAAAGGGGATAGGAGTGATTTGAGGATAAAATGTTGAGCATATGAGTAGAAATAAATAATTATTGTGACTGGCCCATTCAATGTGGTCACGGCTCTCTCCCCAATCTTTGTGTTTGGTATTGGTTTATCATTGTCATATTCACCATGATACAATAAAAAACATCGGCATGTTATATGGTCAAATCATACTATACATAAGTAAAACCAAATCGTATACGAGCATACCGGGAATAGCAAAAAGAAAATGTAATGAGTGCAAAATATAATGTTACAGCAATAGTTTTGCAACCACAGGGAAAGTACAAATTTCCAAAGAGCAAGGGCCACAATGAATTTAGTTGGAAGATTGGGACCACACCCTTGGCATAAGAGAGGCCTGTTCAGCACTTCGATAACAGTTGGGAAGAAGCTGTTCCTGAATCTAGTCATGCATAATTTGAAACTTTTCTCTTCTGCACAATGGGAGAGGGGAGAAGCAGGACTGACCAGGGTGTAAATGGTCCTTTATTAAAATGGCGGGTATTTGCGTAGTTATCCTGGGATTCTAACCAGGTATGAAACTCCCCATAGCATCTTTTTATGGCTTTGCAATGGTCATGCATAGATTTCTTGCATTGTTTTGATTTCAATGCAATGGTCTCGGATTTCACCCAGGAGTCAAGAGTGTTTGTGTCTGTGGTGAGACAAATGATGTGCTGACAGTATTTTAGTAGCACAGGCTGGTCTGATCGGATTCTTAACAATGCCTTGGGTATGTTGTTTCAAGGCTATTGATTGTGGTGTATGGTTCATCTTCCCCAACTTAGCATCAGAGCTAATACATTAATCTATCTCATTCAATATATTCAATGAATTGGCCTTAACAGCTCTCGGTAACAAATTCCACCAGCTTCTGTGAAAAAATTTCTCCTAATTTCAGTCCTAAGTCTCTCGGCCTGGAACCCATGATCATGAAGCCTTACACTAGACACCTGATCCAGGGAACACACTCTTCAGGCATCAAGTCTGCTTCATCCTGCCAGGCATTTGTAAATTTAAATCGGATCCCCTCTAATTCATTTACTATTATGAATGCAAGCCGAATTAACTTCACCCCTCTTCATATGGTAGTCCTGTCATTCTGTGTTGTACTGCATCTATGGCAATTATATCATTTCAGGGGTAAGAACACCAAAACTCGTAATGGTTTTATGATAAGATCTCAATTAGACCTCATAATTAGATTCTGATCCTTGATTCGGTACTTAGAACCTCAATATAAAAGCCAATATGAACGAACCACGGCCCTAATAATTTCTTTGTTTGATGTTTTTATTGGTATGCTAAATCCATATCAACTCTTCATATTATTTTTAAGGTCTTTTGGATTTGTAATGATTTTAGTCACTTCCCGTCTCTTTCTGAATAACAATTCTGCTGTTTTATCATTTGTTTTACACTGACATTGCTAACATTTGCTTAAAAACACTTTCTGTGGCTTTTTCATTTATCCATTGAACAGCTGAGCCCCAAGGGTTAAGAAAGGCCCCTCTTTGGTATCCGTTGCATTATGCAGGATGAAGGTAATGTATTCCTACCAATGTCAGTGCCCTTGGGTACAGCAGAGATGGTGCTGACCCAGAGTTCATCCTTCTGATCTCTACTTGATGACCTCTGTTAGAAATTCTAATGCAAGCTGGTTTAGTGGGATTTTTAAAAATATATACAGTAGGTTAGTTCAAGTGTATAAATGTCAAACCACATTATAGTTTGGCTCGATTGTCATGGCAACCGCATTGGTTAAATATGTTATCTGGTGCTAGATTCTTACAATGATTTTATTGATGCATCCCATTTGGAAAATACAAAGATATAAAGTGTTAAAAAAACAAAAATCAATTCTTGGCCAATTTAACACTATTCAAGCTTGACAATCCTTCATGTAAAGATGATTACACCAATTGCAAAGGCTTTGCATTGAAAGCACTTCATAAGATAAACATAAAAAAAAAAAAAATTGCCTGCTAACCACATGGAATGACCATTTATTTGCACTGCCATATTTACCCTGGGGGTATTTTTGGATTTTAGTTTTTTGAATTCTTTGTGTAAATGTTTCTCCCCTTGTGTCCCATAGGCATGGAACCCGGTGTGCAGGAGAGGTCGCAGCTGTTGCAAATAATTCACACTGCACAATAGGAGTCGCTTTCAATGCGAAGATTGGAGGTTTGAAATTTTCTTAAACCTTAATATCAAGCTAAAATCTTTTTTGTTAAACCTGACTTTGTTGTGTTTTCCCTTTGTTATAATTGGCCCCGCACACCGGCCACTCCCTCTTCTCCCCTTTCCGATCAGGCAAAAGGTATAGAAGTATAAATATGCACACCTACCGGTTCAGGGATAGTTTCTTCCCAGCTGTTATCAGGCAATTGAACCATCCTACCAACAACTAGAGAGCAGTCCTGAGCTACTATCTACCTCATTGGAGACCCTCGGACTATCTTTGATCGCACTTTACTGGACTTTGTGTTGCACTGTGCGTTGTTCCCTTTATCATGTATCTGCACTCTGTGGATCGTCGATTGTAATCATTTGTTTTCTTTCCACTGAGTTTAGTACTCAACAAAAGCTTTTCACTGAACCTCGGTACACATGACAATAAACTAAACTCAAACTCCTCTGACCTTGCTCACTTCATTGAAGGTCTTTTAAAACGTATACACATTTGAAAGAGAAGGTGGGTTGGATAGGGTGAAAATTATGAACTGT
The DNA here is from genome assembly GCF_028641065.1 of Leucoraja erinaceus. Taxonomy (NCBI): domain Eukaryota; kingdom Metazoa; phylum Chordata; class Chondrichthyes; order Rajiformes; family Rajidae; genus Leucoraja; species Leucoraja erinaceus. The sequence goes on along the minus strand of NC_073379.1, from coordinate 80,071,037 downwards.
TGATGTTGTAAATCTGAAACAAAACAAAATGCTTGGAACACCTGGTTGGTCAGGCTGAATCTGTGGAAAGCAAAGCAGTGAATGTTTCAGGTCTGGGAGCCTTCATCAGAATTGGATAGATGAAACTTCACTTATTTAAAAGTTTCCCAGATGTGACGTGCTTCACTTCACAATACATGTTTGGTATTTGTCCAGGGCAATTCCAGTGTCCAGGGAGCTCTTTGAAGAGGAAAAATGGTTTTATTTTCCAGTTGATACAGTTCTATCTTGTAAATGATGAGCTTGACCTGGTTGAAGTAACTAGAGTCCAACTGTTTAAATTCAATATCCATTGACTGACGGGAAAGTTCAACTTATTCGTAGAGTCAAGGAAGTCATCCAACACAAAAACATGCCCTTCGCCCTTTATAATGGCACGGTGATGGAGCTGCTGCCTCACAGCAGCAGAGTTCAATCCTAGCTGCGGTTGCTGCCTGTGCGGTCTTTGTACACTCTCCCTGTGACTGCGTTGGTTTGCTCCGGTTTCCTCCCACATTCCTATGATGTGCAGGTTTGTAGTTTAATTGGCTTCTGTAAATTGCCCCAAGTGTGTAGGACTCTGTGCGCCGAAGGGCCTGTTTCCACACTGTACCTCTAAATTAAACCTCAACTTCTCAATGCCAACCAGGATGGCTATCTGACCTGGTCCCACATGCCTGCAATTGGCCCATATTCATTTGCCTGCATTTTGGCCCTTTCATTCATAAAGGGAACCCCTGCTTCCCCTACCTGTCATCAAAACAAAACTCTGCAACCTGGCAGCATTCAGAATCTCCTTTCCTCATACCTAGCTCTCTACTGGTGGAAGTTTTTAAATAGCAAACTCTGCCTAATATATTTTATTGAACAATGATACCATTCTACCAAATATTCTAATGATTGAAGCATGTTGCACACCCATTGCTCTCATCAGATGTTCATGCTACATCCGTGTGTGTATGATGTCCAGGGACGTGTGCTCCCACACAGGGCTGCTGGGCATATCCATTGATGTGAAGACAGCAATTTCCTCCAGTCAAGTTTGGCCTTTATCCTTTAAGCAGCACTGATTACTGATTTTTTTAATTCTTCCCAATGTGCCCCTGAAGCCCACTTCTCAAAGCCTGTCATCTGCAATCTCTGTTCTCCACAGGGGAAAGAGCCCAGCTTACCTCTGCAAGTAATCTTCAGGCACAGCAAAAAATATTGCAGCCTGGCTGTTGACGCTCAAATTGTTTTTTAGGGAAAGCAGTTTTATTGGCAAGTGCACTTTTGAACTTGGTCTAGGTGGCTATGCTGAGCAAAGTTCTTTGGTGCTGAGGCAATAAGTTCTGACAGGATATACTAAATTGGATATTTAGTATACAATTGTTGCTAAATTGTATATTTGTATACAATTGTATATAATTGTATATAATTCTGAATTTTGAGTCTGATTCTGTGCATGGAGCACATGACCATCCATCCCTTTAGACATTTCAACCATTCAATTAGATCCATAATTTAATATTGATGCCGTGACCTCAAGACCCTTTTACGAAGTGTGATCAGAGCAAATTAATGCTTGGCCAATAAGAGGCAAGTTTTCACAGCAGAAGTAGTTTTAAGGTGAACCTTGGGTAAGAGAGGCTGAAAAGGAAAGAAATATTAAGGAAGGAATCCTGCTGATCTCTCATCTTCTCTGTTTGCTAGTCTTTGACTGGTAATGTAACGTAACAGTCATTGAGCTTCGTTTGAAGAATTTAATCTACCCAACATCTAAAGCCTTTTCATATGTGGTATGGGGGTGGAAGCACTCCATATTTTCATTACATATTTTTTTTTAAAAGCATTTCCTCTTTTTAGTTCTGAAAGACCAAGTGTTACAAACAAGTGGTTATCCCCTATCAAATTCCTTTTACAGTTGTAACTAATTTAATTAGATAATTTGTAAAACGGATTTTGTTCAGCCTCTATGCCTGATCTTTCTCAACACCAACATATCCATTTTGGTTGTAAAAACTCCAGATGGAATCTGACCAAGATGAAGTAGAATTGATCTAGAATTGAATTGAAGTAGGCCTTTAGATAATGTGCCCACCTCCAGATATTTTTTTTCCTGGATGATGCAGCTAGATATCTGGTATTTTTTTAATTAAAATTTCCTTCATCTTTTAATCAGGAGGGTGTTGCCAGTTATCATTTGCACGAAGGTCACTTTGCTGTGTTTGCGTGTAGTTCTGTCCAACAACTTGCAGGGAGTGCCTTGTTATTAGATTTAAAAATATTTCCTTGTTTGACGTTGCTGTACCTGTCAAGTAGAATCTGTCAAAACACTGGCAGTATCCAAGGACCTTAACAGTGTAGTGTGATGTGACTGGTTAGTACGCAAACAAACTTTTTCATGGGATCTCAGTAGATGTAATAATTAACCAATAATACCAACTTGGTGACGCTGAACTTAAGTTCAAAATATCCGGCGGGGAAAAATTGGCATTGTCGTTTTGAAGCAATATTATTACGTGTTGAACATCCATGTGCTCCAAATCTATTTGGTGCATTTTGCACAGGAGAGATTGCGAGAGCATTGATGTACAGAGGGAACTTGGGTCCAAGTCCACAGCTCCCTGAAAGTGGCAACACAAGCAGGTAGTGGTAAACCAGGCATATGATATGCATGCTTTCATGAGTATGAGTATCACAAAGTCGTTTTACATCATTATAGGACTTTGGTTCGCCTGCATTTGTAATATTGTGTGCAGCTCTGGTTGACCATTACAGAAAGGATAGCCTTTGGAGAAAGTTTAGAAGGTTTACCAGAATGCTGGTTGGATTAGAAGGAAGGAGAGGTTGAACAAACTCAGATTGTTTTTTCTGCATTGTCAGAAGCTGAGGGGACACCTGATCGAAGTATCATCCTCATCTTTTATGATAATGCTCAACATTAGTGCACCCCCAAGGATGTGTCTTCAGCTCCCTTCTTTACTCCTTGTACATTCATGACAGCAGGCAACTGCCGATCCAACTCAATTTACAAGTTCACAGATGACACCACCGTGGTGGGTCAGATATCAAATAATTATGAAACGGACTACAGGAAGGAGATCGAGAACCTCGTAACCTGGTGCCAAGAAAACAACTTCTCCCTCAATCTCAGCAAGACAAAGGAGATAGTGATTGACTTCAGGGATCAGTACACACACCTGATATATATAGATGGCACTGAAGAAGAGATGATTGAAAGCTACAAGTTCTTAGGAATAAATATCAACAGCAATTTGTCCTAGACCAGCCAAATCGATCCAATCACCCAGAAAGCCCACCCAACCCCTACTTCCACAAAAGGCTTAGGAAGTTTGACATTTCCCAACAACCCTCACCAACTTCTATAGATGCATCGCAGAAAGCGTCTCATCAGGATGCATCACAGCATGGTTTGGGAGCAGCTCCATCAAAGACTGCAAGAGTGTTGTGGAAATAGCCAGACCGTCACACAAACGACCGACATCCACTATAAACCCACTGACTCCCATGGCTATCTGGACTACACTTCTTCCCACCCTGCTTCCTGTAAGGACTCCATCCCCTACTCCCAATTCCTCCGTCTACGCCGCATCTGCTCCACGGATGAGGCGTTCCACACCAGGACATCTGAAATGTCCTCATTATTCAGGGTACGGGGGTTCCCCTCCTCCACCATGAATGAGGCTCGCACCAGGGTCTCTTCCATACCCCGCAACACTGCTCTCTCTCCCCATCCCCCCCACTCGCAACAAGGGCAGAGTCCCCCTAGTCCTCACCTTTCACCCCACCAGCCGTCACATACAAAAGGTAATCCTCCGTCAGTTTCGCCACCTCCAACGTGACCCCACCACTCGACACATCTTCCCATCTCCCCCCATATCTGCCTTCCGCAAAGACCGCTCCATCCATAACTCCCTTGTCAATTCTTCCCTTCCCTCTCATACCACTCCCTCCCTGGGCACTTTCCCTTGCAACCGCAAGAGATGCAACACTTGTCCCTTTACCTCCCCCCTCGACTCCGTTCAAGGACCCAAGCAATCGTTCCAGGTGCGACAGAAGCTTACCTGCATCTCCTCCAACCTCATCTATTGCGTCCGCTGCTCTAGATGTCAGCAGATCTATATCGGTGAGACCAAGCGGAGGCTGGGCGATCGTTTCGCCGAACACCTCCGCTCGGTCCGCAATAACCAAGCTGACCTCCCGGTGGCTCAGCACTTCAACTCCCCCTCCCACTCCGTCTCCGACCTCTCTGTCCTGGGTCTCCTCCATGGCCACAGCGAGCAGCACTGGAAATTGGAGGAACAGCACCTCGTATTCCGTTTGGGGAGTCTGCTTCCTGGGGGCATGAACATCGAATTCTCCCAATTTTGTTAGTCCTTGCTGTCTCCTCCCCTTCCTCAGTCCCCCTGCTGTCTCCTCCCATCCCCCAGCCTTCGGGCTCCTCCTCCTTTTTCCTTTCTTGTCCCCGCCCCCGATCAGTCTGAAGAAGGGTTTCGGCCCGAAACGTTGCCTATTTCCTTCGCTCCATAGATGCTGCTGCACCCGCTGAGTTTCTCCAGCTTTTTTGTGTACCTTCCTTTCAAATCTAGATACACTTCACCCTGACTTGGGAAAACCACCAGCATAATCAAGGACTAGTCTAACCCTGCTCACACCCTCGTCCCCCCTCTCCCATCAGGCAAGAGGTACAGAAGTTTGACAACTCGTACCTCCAGATTCAGGAACAGTTTCTTCCCAGCTGTTTTAAGGCAACTGAACCATTCTCTCACCCGCTACACAACTGTGTAATAAAAAAAAGTCACCCATTTAAGACGGGTGAGGGGAAATTGTTGAGGCAGTGAAATTCTCTTCCTCGGAGGACAGTGGAAGCAGAATGGGTTTTCAGGTAGCAATTGATGTTTTCAGGAAGAGTAAATCAATTTTGGCTGAATGAGAGTGAGGAGACCAGTGAACATTGAGCAAAATTGGAAATGTGACCACAGTAAAGTCACCCGTATTGTAAAGGTATTGATTTCCTTTCCGAAATCATGTTGCTAATGCTTGTATTGTCAAATATCATGTGAGGTGCCAGTCGATTCTGAAATGTTGCTGAATCTATTGATACCAATAGTCACCTACTGTTTAAGTCTTCATAATTATAGTGTGGAAACAGGCCGTTTGGGCCACTGAGTCCATGCCGATCGGCGATCCCCTTGTACACCAGCACTACAAACCAGTAGGTCTTTGAAGTGTGGGAGGAAACCAGAGCACTCGGAGAAAACCCATGCGGTCACAGGGAAAACGTATAAACTTTCCTACGGATGGCACTGGTAGTCAGGGTAGAATCTGAGTCTCTGGCGCTGTAAAGGGCCTGTCCCACGAGCATGCGAATGGTAAGCGCGACCTAATGTGGTCGCTTGAGCCGTACTGCTTCGCGGGGCCGGCCCCACTTAGATCGCCGGAGCCGTATGGAGTTGTGCGGAGCTGGTCCCGACATCGCGCGGGGCTCCGATAAGTGTCCAAAAATTCCGCGCAGCAACGGCCTGCCAGCCTGCAGCCACATTGCCGTACGCACCGCCTCGACGCCGTACGCAGCATCTTGACGGTGTACGCCTAGCGCGAACCTCCTGCGGACTTCGCTCGAACTTCACATCAACTCGTACGGGATCACTCGACCTCCGCATGGCCCCCGTTTCTGGTTTGGTCGTGCTTGCCGCATGCAGTCGCATGCTCGTGGGACAGGCCCTTTAAGCAGCAACTATACCGCTGCCCCACTGTGCCGCACTGTCGTGAAATAAAAGCGAGTTAAGTTGAAAGGTTGTGGGTTCCAATGAGCAATTTGTCAGAACTAAGTAGATATTTGTTTTATATGTTTAAAAAAGTGCTAGGCAGCAGGATAAATCTGTAATGACAGTATATACCAATGAACAGTTTTTGAATACATTTTATATGAGATAAAGCAATATGCAATATATTGTGTGTTGCCATGTCAGTGAATCATGTGGTCAAACACACGAGTGATCTCGTTGTTATGGAAAATTAGAAAATTGCAAATGGAAATTGGAAATACAAACCAAAAATGCTAGAAACATGTCAGGTGGGGACATGAAGAGGAACATAATTAATTGAGTCAAAGATCTTTCACAGGCTTGGGTAGGGAGTTCCTTGCTATGGTATAAACAAATTTGTTCAATGATCCTGTAAGTCAATATTGTTCCAAGTACAATTTCACAGAGTTCCAGCATTGACCAGGGTTCAATTCTGCATATATTATTCAGATCACATGATTGGAATTTATTTAAGATAAGAGATTGGTGAGCTTGGACTTTGTTTCAGAAACTAATTATTCAAAATTGTGGCTTGTGATTTGTTTTTCAAATGAAAATCAAATGCATCTGTGACACTGCCCGGTCGGTGCCAGAATGCCAGGTTGGCAGGCTTAGAACAGTTATCCACCAAAGCCAACAGTGAAATTTATTGCCAAGACATTCTTGGCACATTTTCATTAAACAAGTCTTTGCTGTTGCTCATCTACAGGTGCACAATCCACTCTGGCTCCAACTGTGCAGATGAGATGATAATCTGGTGCTGGAAGTTATAAAATGAAAGCTTCCAAATTCATAGTGCTGTCATTTTATTTAAATTCAAAATATTTCATGGTCTTTAATGTCGAACGCAATTTTGCTGTGTTCGTTGTTCGTAGTTCAAAGTCTGATTATTATCTTAAAGATAGGATTGAAGATGTAAGTGTGGAATATGAATCTATAAGCCATGCAGAAGCATGAATACCCCACTTATTTTAGCATGGATTGTGGAGAATCTGAATTGGCTTTCGAATGAATGCAAAATCGGATTGGAAATGCCTCTTGGATGGGTTACCTCGGAAAAGTTGTTTGCTAAAATAAGATTTTAAATTTGCTTTTCCGTTCATCAATATGTTATAAATTGCTCCATCAACTGGAACATGTTGAATGATGAGTTAGAGCAAAGAAAGGCTTGAAATGGCTGATCTAGACAAAAGCACAATCCTACATGCTGCATTGTGACTCAGCAGTATATTATTATTTTCACCCTGAAACTAGTGCTCATCACCTGCTCATTCACTTTGAAACTTAATTCCACATCCATAAAATTTGAGAAGCTTGTGCTGGACTAATCTAATGCAATATTCCTAGCTTCCACAGATATGGAATTAAGTGGGCACGGGAATGACAATCGAACATTTCTGTGGAGCTTGCGATCAGAAGATCCTTTGCTGGCACTGGCCCTGTCACCACATTGTTGGCGGTGTTTAGGAGGTTTGCCACGGTAACGGGAAAAGCAGGTTTAAAGAGCTGCAATTAGTGAGCAGGTCCACACAAGTTTCAGACCAGAAATGACAGTTTCCGATGTATCTAGTTAAAAGTTCACTTGGGCTCAAGAGAAAAAAAAACATTTTAGAACTTTTATTGAGCAAATGTTGCTGGTTTTCTATGTGACCTGTCCAAGATGGGCTATCTTTGTTTAGAGAACAGGTCCATCGTCCCACCAAGTCCACGCTGATCATTAATCTCCTGAACACTGGTTCTATCCAACACACTAGGGACAATTTAATTAATATATAAACCTACACTACTTTGGGATGTAGGAGGAAACTGGAGCACCCAGCGAAAAAACCTGCAGTCACAGGGAGAATGCACAAACTCAGTGCAGACAGCACATAGTCAAGATCGAACCCGGGTCTTTAGTGCTGTGATGGGCCTGTCCCACTTGCGCGACTTTTTAGGCGACTACAGGAGACTATGAGGTCGCACATGTTCGCCGGAGGTTTGCCAGGGTGTCGCCTGCATGGTGGTGAGTGGTTCCCGCATTCTCGTAACTAGTCGTGGCTTAATTCTGGTTGCCACTAATTTTTCAACGTATAGAAAATGTTTTCAACGTGTTGAAAAATTAGCGGCGACTAAAATTTTGATGCCATAGAGAGTAGCGAGAATTCTCGTGATGTAGGTGCGGTGGTAGTGGGTTGCCAGGATTTTGTAGGTTGTTGTAGGTTGTCGCTGGTGCTGACTGGTGAATTGGTTCATTGGGGGAAAAAAACGTAAACAGTCGTTTTCAGAACCAAGGTTAACCGACCGGTAATGTTTATGTCCGCTGAGCTGCACAGCCGTGTATCTCTAGCTTCTTAAAAATTGTCTTCATTCCTTCTCCCAACTCCTCATCTCCCCCCCCCCCCCCTTCCCCTTAAAGTACTTAAGTGACCCACAGTACACTGTGCTTTCACCGTCTTAATTAAAGTGCCAATCTTCCTGTTCATCGTGGTGTGTGTCTGTATCACATTGGCTAGTGAAGGAAGGTGTGTGTGTCCGTCCCACTCTGACAGTCGCTGTTCCAGTCAACAGTTTATCAGCGACCTGCTACAACTTAGCAGTCGCCTGAAAAATCGCCTGCCCGTCCCACTTAGGAAACCTCTGGAGATTTTGCGCCACACCCAAGGTTTCCGTGAGGTTCCCGGAGGTTTTTGTCAGTCTCCCTAGTGGTCGAAAGTGGTTTCCGCTTCTTCTATGTTCCGGCGATTATTTCAAAAAATTTAAAAACCGGCCGCGACTAAAAATAGGTTGCCGTTTAAAAAATTGGTAATTTTTAGTCGAAGCCAGTTGCGATGCTAGTTGAAGGTGGTTGCAGGTAGTGGAAGGTAAGATCTCCAGCCTTTGGAACCGCACGGAAACCTTGCGTGGGGCGCAAAGTCTCCAGAGGTTTCCGTTCAGGTTTCCTAAGTGGGACAGGGGCATAAGGCAGCAGCTCTACTGCTGTGCCGCTCTTATTGTAAGTCCAGAACAATGGAGCATAAAGAAAAGACCACTGACTGAATAGCTACAGCAGATCAAATAAAGGATTATTGAGACATTATCATGAGTACTGAAAATTAGAATAATAACAAAATATATCGGGAAGTTGATACCTTGTAGATAGTGAAACAGCTTGGGGAGTTGATTGCAAAAGAAAACTAATCTCTGACCTAGCGAAGGTGTTTTAAGCTTCTGATTGATGGTGGGGAATGCAGCGACAATATTATTGCTGAACATCAGGGTATGACCGGCAGTTCTCCTTCTGACCTGCAAGAGACATCGTTACCTTTATTTATTTTAGGTGTTCTCTGACCAAAGGAGAGTTTTCTTTATCTCTGATTCCTCTTCTCTTTGATTTCACGCAGGCCTCTCAAGGCCATGCTCGGTCAAATGCTGCCCTGGGATCAAAGATATTCAGTCTTGCCTTGCCTCTAGATTTCTAATTTCTATTTCTGAACTGAGGCTCTGCTGTGGCTGAGAGTCGAAAAAATCCTGAATTAAACAAAATTGTTGTTGCATGACATTGATGAAAGAGTGGTTGAAGCATCGTTGAAAGCCAAAAAAATTCCTTTTGCTGAAAATCGAGATTTTACTTTTGTTTTTTGCTTGTTGTAGATAGTACAAACCTGGGCAATTTACTAGTTTGAGTATTTTGCTCATGCACACCAGTAGGAATTAGAGATTTGCAGATTCAAGTAAAGGATCTAAAATTTAAAATACTTCACTACAAAATCAGATTGCCCAGAGATAGGTGCTGGACATTGGATGACGGAGACTGACCGGGTCTAATAGCCTTCAGAGGGTGTGGAGGAGACTCCCAAAATGCTCGTACCTGAATATGGAATAGAGTGGATTGCAGTTTGAGAGCCCAGGCTCAAACAGTGTGTGCTACAGCCCGTTGGTACTGCACTTGTGCAGACTTGTTGTTTCTTGCTAGTAAGTTGACGGTCATTATATGAGAATTGTCAACTCGAACTGGCTCCTGAGACGACCTCCACCTGCCACCAACGCTATAGATATGGCTAAATTTCTAGATGAATCTTTTGTTTGCTTTCTCACGACTGTGGACAAATGAATTACTAACATTTTCTATGTTACAGTAGCAGCAGCATTTCAAATGTTAGAAACATAGAAGCATAGAAAATAGGAGTAGGCCATTTGGCCCTTCGAGCCAGCACCGCCATTCAATATGATCATGGATGATCATCCAAAATCAGTACCCCGTTCCAGCATTTTCCCAATATCATTTGATTCCCTTAGCCCTAAGAGCTAAATCAAACTTTCTCTTGAAAACTTGTTCTTGTTAACTACAAAGTATTTTGATTTCCCGAGGTTGCAAAAGACATGTTTACAAAATGCCCAGTCTCTTTTTCTGACTTTCTATCTTGCTCAGAATGATGTTTACAGAGCATTTAAATATGCACGGCAATGAATGAATGATGTACAATTAAGGCTGCAGGGCACAAATGATTCATACATCGAACTTGTCATTTTGTATTCTGACTGAGGATATTTTCCTGAATTGCTCATGCAGGGTGCCAACATTTATTCGCATTTAATGCTTTACTAGCACTTGGAGTTCTTCATAATTGTTTCATGGCTTTGGTGAGGCTGTGACTCAAACTGTGATCAAATAATAATGGCTGCCATCTCTATGTTTTGTAAAAGATGTGTGGGAGCTTCTTTATTGTTCCTGAACATTACCAATATAATGCAATATAATTTTGTTCACCAATTGCGTGACATTTTGCAACAGATTTGGTTTGTTTTATATTGAGAAGGCAGATAAATGCATCGTGTATTGTTCTTTTCAATATTGAATTGGCTTCATAAACATTAGGTTCTTGCTTCATTTATAGGGAAATTGATTTCCCACAAATCCAAGGACTCCACAAACTAGCTCTTAGTTATTGTGTTCTTATAGTTTAGCAGCTGAACAACCAACCAAAGTATGATTTAGCTGGTGTTGTTGAAATAGAACATGGACAGGATTGAGGTAAACATTTTGAGTTAAATTTGAATTTTTCAATAAAAATGTTGGACCTTGCAATGATACCATGGGATAATTTCACACGAAGCCTTATTGGCTCTAGTGTTGGAAGAATGGACTGAAGTAATGGAGAAAGGGGTTTATCATAATTCTGTTACTCTAGAGAGCGGGCCTTTCTCACCAGTGTGGTTGATGCAGCCCTCGCCTGCAGCTCCTCCACTCCCTAAATATCTGCTCTGTCTGTCTCCTCCCCAGAGAGAACAGAGATAGAGTTCCCTTGATCCTACCAACCTCTGCTTCGAGCACATTTTGTTTTATCTTTCCAGGATTCCATCATGGGTCACATCTTCCCATTCCTTTCTGCTTCCCGCTTGGAACTCTGTCTCCCTGGTTCACAGATCCCTCCCCACATGTACCTCTGTCCACCCCTCTCTCATCCCCCGGCATTTTCCTGTGCAACTGTAAGAGGTATGACACTGCTTTTTCCACCTCCACCGTCTCTTCTGTGATTCACTTGCACATCTTCCCACCTTGTCTATTGCATTTAGTGCTCTGAATCTGGCCACCTCCTCTACGCTGGTGAGACCAGACTAGGAATAGATGATCATTTTACTGAGCATCTCCACACTGTCTGAAGAGGCGACCTGGAACTCCCAGTCGGCAGCCACTTTAATTCCTCATCCCATTCCCACTCCCTCCTGTCTGTCCTCTGCATCCTCCACTGCCACGGTGAGACCAAATGCAAGCTAGAGGAACAGTTATTCCACCCGGGTAGCCTATAGCCTGACGGCATAGATATTGAATTCTCCAATTTCAGGGAACCTGCTTGACAGTTTTTCTTTCACACCTTCTGATCTGTACGGATTTCTCCTGTAAAGCTGCTTCAGGGCCCCTGTCATCCCCTCCCAACCCTCTTCATCTGTCCATTACCCACATACTGCTCCCACTGGGTCCATTGCTGCCACTATTTCAATCTGAAGCCCTTTATTGGTTCCACCATCACCTCACAACCTCTTGTACTATTTCCATCCTTCCAATCTGCGAATCACACCCGACTCCATTTGCCAATCGACCATGGGTTCATGGTTCATTTCCCTTCGCAGATGCTGCTCGACCCAGTGAATTGCTCCAGGAGATTCTGTCAATCCCTTATTCTAGTTCAAGATTCCCATTTCAGGGGAAACACCAGTTCACCATCTCTCTCTCTCCCCCCCCCCCCCCCCCCCCCCCCCCCCCCCCCCCCCCCCCCCAGAATTGTCACCTCATTTCTTGCCTGAAGTTTTGATGTACCCAGCTCTGGTTCAAAACATTGACTCCAGCTCCACTGACCCTCCCCTCCATCAACCAGGTCACCAGTAAGAAATACTGTTCTTATCACACAGGGCAGGTGGAGCACAAGATGTGTCTTCATCCGGCAGCCCCCTCCAGAAAGCAGGAAACATAAAACATTCAACGGTGCAGCATGGGCAGGGATCGTTTGGCCCATGATGTCTGTGCTATACATGATATCAAATTAAACTGCCTGCATCTGATCCATATCCCTCCGTCCCTGCAGATTTACCACCAACATCTTTGGCAGTGTGCTCCTGGTACCCACCACCTTTCTGTCCTTATCCTCCAAAAACCTGTCATTGCAACTCATTTTAGAAACTTCCATCAGATCTTGCCCCCCTGCCTCCAACACTCCAGAGAAAACAATCCAAACTTTGTCCATCTTTGAGTTAATACTCTTCAATCCAGTCAGCATCCTGATTTATTTACATAAGATAATTAGTAATCTCTAAATATACATCAGATTAAAAAATATTGCAGTATAAAATTGCATTTATTTAATGTTCATTTCCTCCAGCCCTTCCCAACCTCCACCCTGGCTGAACATTCCTCCTTTCAGTGACAATGAAGCACTATAGATATACACACAGTAACATGTGCATGTTGTATCCATGCCATCTTTAACCTGCTGAAATGTCCTCAGGAGTTCGCATGTTGGATGGGGACGTGACGGATATGGTGGAAGCAAAGTCACTCAGCCTGAATCCGCAGCACATTGACATCTACAGCGCCAGCTGGGGACCAGATGATGATGGAAAGACCGTGGATGGGCCGGCATCCCTCGCCATACGGGCCTTTGAGAATGGCATCCAACAGGTAAGACTGCAGAACGTCGAGAGGAATTATTTGGCTGCTTGCTTGACTTCCAACATCACTATGTGTCTCGGTTTTAACTCCCATTTACTCCCCACTTTACAGTTTTGCACTTATGGTGAGGTCTTGGCACATTAAATAATGAGATGTTTTATAGCTGAAAGATGGAAAGTTTAGACTTTGGAGATACAGCACGGAAACAGGCCCTTCGTCCCACCGACTCTACGTCGACCCGTGATCATCCCATACACTAGCACTATCATACATACTAGGGACAATTTTACAATTTTACTGAAGCCAATTAACCCACAAACCTGGATGTCTTTGGAGTGCGAGAATAAAACCGGAACACCTGAAGGAAACCCACGTGGCCACAAGGAGAACATAAAACTCCGTATAGACTGCTCCCAATGTCAGAATCAAACCCATGTCTCTGGTGCTGTAAGGTACTCTACCGCTGTGCCACAATTCAGTATTTTCAATATCATTCATTGCCATCTCTTTCAAGGTAGGTGCAGTTTGTCAGTAGGATGCCTGTCTCACAGCCAGGTGACTGGTATTTGCAGGTGGCTCGGGATAATTTCCTTGCATTTTAATTTTGCAACAGCTTGCTTGCTCCTGGGTCTGGTGTTTAAACGTGAGGGTGTGCGGTTGGATCATGTAGCTCTGTAAACTGTTCAACTAGTGCTGACAATTTAATCCTCCTCCATGAGCTGTTCATTGTATCATTGTGCATGAGAGACGGAGTAGTGAATGAGACCGAAGATTAGGATGCAAGTTTACACCCAAGGTTCCTCCAAGCAGTGAATATCCACTCTCAGCTGGATCCTTGAGATCTGGTGGGAATGTGGTGTGAAGACTTGCAAAGATAGACTGTCCAGAAAACTTTCCCATGGGAAATGAAAATCCCTGGTTGTCTGGTGGGTTGAGATTGATGATTCGCTCAATATATTCAATTGGGTATAATAAATGTATAATGTTATTGACAATGTTTTGTCTAATACTCAGACCGTCTGGCTACTGTGAATACGGTGAAGTGTTTGCCTGGAAATTGGATCATGTGGTGCCACATTTTTGTGTGCGTTGTGATTCACTTTGAATGAACAATAAAACAGCTTAAATATCAGCAGCGGAACAGAGATTTGTGATTTTGCTTATGGGTTTCCTGTGCATCAGATCCACTAAAGCAAAGAGGAGAGTAGTTCTGCCTTATGGCCAATATTTAAATATAGATTATATTTGTACATGTTTGGCTTGTGCAGCCAATTAAAACAGGCCTTGACTCTGCCCGTAGGATTTCTCTTCATTCAACTCTGGCTCTTTATCAGTAACTGATTCTGCGCTCTCCCGATTCTTTCTTGGTCACCCACCACCGACCACATTTCCTAGACCTTAAGCTCATGAATCTCATGGGCATTCATCTCCCAGTTTGTCAATTAGACCTTGCATCCACAACCAGATCCCAACCACACTCGTCACCACAATTACTAAAGGGCCTGTCCTACGCATGCGATTGCGTGCGTTTGGTGCGACCAAACAGAGGCGGAGTTCACGCGAAGTTCGAGCAATGTACATGCGTGACTTCATTTGCATCATGCTCACCAATCAGCTGGGCAGGAGGCGGGCAGACTGAATTTGGGTGTCGCACGGTATCGGGCGGTGATGCCATCACGCAATGCCACGCAGGGCGGTGACGTCATCGCACAATGCCACGCGCTAGGCGTATGCCATCAAGACGCTGCGTACGATGTCAAGACACTGCGTACGACAGCAATGCGCCTGCGTGCCAACAGGCCGTTGGCGCGCGAAGATTTCGGCCACTGTCAGAATGTTGGTGCCCCGCGCGATGTCGGGACCAGCCCCGCACAACTCCGCGCTTCTAAGTGGGACCGTCCCCGCGCGGCCATATTGTGCCCATACGCCTCAAGCGTACGCCAAACGTCATTTGCGAGCCAAGGTCGCGTAAGTGGGACAGGCCCTTAACTCTCCCTCCCTCACTATTGAAAGGTGGTTGCATTCCGGCCTCCGTGCTCATGCTCTCCTCCTTTCTCTTTGCTGTCCACAGGCCAATCTCCAAGTCCTGTATCTGTTATTTTCTTAACCGTATACTCTGCTGAAACTCTCTACAATAGGTTATTGAACAACACAAGTTGCTGGATCAGTGTGCCTGTATAAGTCATGAGTCATAATCAATTTTTATGCAATTAACTTTAATTTAAGGATTTGGTATTACAAGTGCACAACCTTTTATCCGAAAGCCTTGGGACCAGACACTTCTCGTTATTCGGAATTTTTCGGGTTTCGGAATGGAAAATTTTTAGCGTAGATTTTAACGGCTGGCTCAGTGGTAGAGTGCTCGGCTCATATCCGCAAGGTCGCGAGTTTGCGCCTCGATCCCAGCAGTTACTCGATCATGAGTTTGAGTCTTCAATGTAGTTTTTTCTTGCAGAATAGGATAGGGAGGGTTAGGCTGGGATCATTCTCTGCGAGATAATCTTAGTGCGGGAGACAAGTGTAGGAGAGGTGTACTGACTGTGGGCAGAACTTTGGAAGTGATTGCCCACCATTCTCAAAAGCCGCTGTGTCTCCCTGTCTCTGGGATAGCAGGGGGCCATCAAACAGCACAATACCCCCCTCCCCCTCCAACTCCAGAGGAACCCGCTCCCCGATGGGCCGCTACGGCGACAAGTGGCAGTTCGCCCACAGCCCGAGCTGCGCCCCCCCCATCCGCAACCCGGGTTCCTCTGGAGTTGGAGTGGGGCTGGGCTAGAGTTGCTGCTGGCTGTGAGTCTCTGGGATCTCCGTGCTTGCAGTGGGCCTGGGGGTCGGTGTCCCGTTGGTCCTGACGTCTCCAGTGACTGGCACTGACCTGCTGGCATCGCCGACGTGAAGACAGTGCAAAGCCCCCGCGCTGGTGCAATGGGTGGGGAGCTGGAGAGGGGAGGGAAGGGGTCACACACATGGCCAGGAAGCAGAGGGGTGTAGGTGGGGTGAAACTGAAGGGAGCAACAATCTGCTGCTGCCTGCCCGCTGAGTTAAAACGTTCCCACGGTAGACTCACGATACACTGTGTATCGTGAGTCTACCGTGGGAACTTTTTAACTCAGCAGGCAGTAGCAGATTGTCAATTATTAACCCTCCCGCGCAATATACCCTCACCTTCTCTTTTATGAATGGGGATTTAGTTCCCCTTTCTTCGAGGGCCGACCGGAGGTTCCACTGTCACCTCTGCGGGCCGCCCTCGGTGAACATCTTCAAGGACCTTTCTTCAGGGACCGAAAAAATGTCCGCTATTCGGAGCTTTTTGTTATTTGGAATTTTGGATAAAAGGTTGTGCACCTGTAGTTGTAATTCCCAATTTTTTTTTTTGTGGGGGGGGGGGGGACGGGGGGACTGTTGTCATAGAACCACTGCCTCGCGGTGCCAGAGACCCAAATTCAATCCTGACTTCAGGAGCTTTCATGTTCTTCCTGTGACTGCATGTGTTTTCTCTGGTTCCTCCCACCTTATGAAGATGTGTAGGTTGGTAGGTTAATTGACCCTTTCAAATTATCTTTAGGGTATAGGTGAGCGGTAGAGTCGATGAGACTGTGATGAGAAAAAAAAAAAATTAATGTAGGATTGGAGAATTTCAGTTGTCCATCAGAGTTCACAATAGCATATTTTGTGCCAGAAGATTGTGGGTTCAAAGCCAATGCCCAGATATTTTTGATCTGCTGTATGTCATAGTGGGAGCAGTCTCAAGCTCAGCTAAATACATAGGTGTTTGACTACTGATGTGTAGGAAAGGAAGATTCAAACTTGCAGTTGGTCAGAGCTATGCATGCAAGTCATTTTATGTAGCGTTGAGCGAGTAGCTATTTAGATTGAATAAAACACATTAACATGATCTACAGCAAATTATGGTTTTCATAGCAGACAGACCTTTAATCTGCTCTTATAAAATGCACAGCAGTTCCTCACCCAGGCAATTTTCATAGTGTCTCCCAAATGCACAAACTCAGCCACCAAGCAGGATAAGGTCAGCGGGTGGATGGGAACACCGCCACTCTCCAAATCGTGCATCATGGAAATGTGGAAATTCATTCCTGAGGTTAACTAACACTTTGCAACACTGGATGCATGCACCCCTGCAATGTGGACAGCTTCTCAGCTGTATCAGCCCCTTCCTACTTATTTTCTGAAAAGACTCTCATCTCCACAAGTTTGTCCAACCATTTCCCGCCAAGGTGTGTAGAGTGATGTGTGGTAGCGTCATTCTTTAGCTTTTAGAGATAGTTGGAAAAAAAGCCCTTCGGCCCACCAACCCGCGATCATCCCACCAACCCGCGATCATCCCATACACCAGCACTAGGGACAATTTACAATTTTACCCAAGCCAATTAACCTACTAACTTGTTTAAGAAGAAACTGCAGATGCTGGAAAATCGAAGGTAGACAAAAATGCAGGAGAAACTCAGCGGGTGAGGCAGCATCTATGGAGCGAAGGAAATAGACGACGTTTCGGGTCAAGACCCTTCTTCAGACTCTCCAGCATTTTTGTCAACCTACTAACTGTATGTCTTTGGAGTGGGTGGAAACCAGAGCACCTGGAGAAAAGCCATGTGTTCACTGGGAGAAGGTACAAACCCCGTACAGTCAGCACCGATAGTTGGCATCGATTCCGGGTCTCTGGAGCTGTGAAGCAACAATTCTACCACTGCGCCACTGTTTTGCCCCAAGGTGATACATTCAGTGATGCATTTTGAGTGGTGTTTAGAGAGCTGCCCAGGAACCGGATGGATCGATGATCATTCTGGTGCCTCTGGTGCTGTTTATGCTTCTCATTGTGCTGACGAGCCAGATTTTCATGTATTCTTTGCCTTCAAGTAACCATTCTCTTTGTATGCTTGAAGATTTGATTATATGATTTGAAGGTGGAATGCTGGTGAGTAAATCACAGGAGCTTTCTGTGTATCTGAAATGCACCTGGAAAGATATGAGGTAGTGGAGGCTTCAACTTAATTAATATTTGGATGTTTTTTGAGAATCCACCTAGTCATTAACATCACTCATGATGTTTATCTTAATTAGAGTAGTCTGATAATTGCACAAGTATACTAAATTGCACCTTGCAGCTGGTGCCTTCTATAAATGCATACATAGATGAAGCGAAGTGCATCATACAAGCAGTAATATTGAATCGGATGTCAAGTAGCGACTATGATTGTAAACAAAAAGAGATTGTAAGTAAATTATATTAAGGAGGAAAACAATAGTGCAGTGGCATTTCCAAATGCAAGATGGGTTTCCATCACAATGTTTTGGGAGAGGTTTGTGAGAAATTGCCCTGAAAGTTTGCATTGTTTTGTAACTGCTTTTCCGTTTCAAAACATTGCAAATATTTTATGTTTTAAGAAATTTATTGATTCGCCTGGGATCTGTTGGGCAGTATCATTGCCAACAGAGTAATTGAACGCTTCATCAGTGAGAGCTGGAATGAATTTGCAAAGACCTAGACTACTTCAATTTTATTCAAAAGATGATTTAAAATAGCAGGGAAGTAGATCCACACTGATTTGATAATGTTTTTTATATCAGACTATTGAATAAGGTTGAAGCTCCTGAAATGAAATGCAAAATGCCTTAGTAGCAACCGTGTGTAAAAGTGGAGCATAGAAAAATAAGAAATGAATACTGCAATTGGTAGGAAATAACTAGTGACACAAAGTATCTGTGATGGAGTTAGAATTATTTGTTATATTTTTGATAACTTGGATGATGAGACCTGTTTGCTATACCTCAAATTAGTGGCATGTTTAGAAGTATGAATTAGTTTAATTTAGAGAGTGCAGAAACAGGCCCTTCAGCCACCGAGTCCACTCCGACCAGCGACCCCCGCACGTTTACACTATCCTACACACATAAGGGACAATTTACAATTATACAAGGCCAAGCAACCTACAAACCTGTACGTGCTTGGTGTGGGAGGAAATTGGAGATCCCGGAGAAAACTCATACAGGCCACGGGGAGAATGTACAAACCCTGTGCAGACAATGCCGTGGTTAGGATTGAACCTAGGTATGTGGCGCTGTAAGGCAGCAACTCTACCGCTGCGCCACCGTGCCGCTCACAAATGAATGGTAGTATTAAATTAATCAGGTGTTCAAAAAAGAGAGCATAGTTTGAAGAAATGAGGTAGAAGATTTAAAGGGTACCTTTGGAGTATGTGTTTGTATTGGTTGATATCTGGAATGTGTCATCAGAGAAAGTGATGACATTGGATATAATTGCTTTCAGAAGCATTTGGATAGGCTAGGCATAGAAAGTTATGGTCTTAATGCAGGCAAATGGGATTAACCTGGATTGGGCAAAGGTTGGCATGGATGTGATGATTTGAAGAGGCTATGATTTGAGTGATGTGACTCTGACCCTCCAAGACTCGGTATAACTGAATTAAACAGATGAGTGAAACCGAGCAAGCTATTTCGGCATTAGGCAACAACATCAGTTTAGAAAGTAGGAAATGGTGAAAATGCACAAATGTGATAAATTCAAACGGGCTCGAGGATCTACAGTGCGTTCAGAAAGTATTCAGGACCCTTCACTTTTTCCACATTTTGTTACGTTACAGCCTTATTCTAAAATTGATTCAATTCGATTCTTATATCATCAATCTACACACAATACTCCATAATAAAGTGAAAACGGGCGTTTAGAAATTTTTGCAAAGTAATTAAAACAAAATAACTGAAATATCATATTTACATAAGTATTCAGACCCTTTACTCAGTACTTTGTTGAGGCATCTTTGGCAGCGATTACAGCCTCAAGTCTTCTTGGGTATGACGCTACAAGCTTGGCACACCTGTATTTGGATAATTTCTCCCATTCTTCTCTGCAGATCCTCTTAAGCTCTGTCAGGTTGGATGGGGAGCGTCGATGCACAGCTATTTTCGGGTCCCTCCAGAGATGTTTGATCGGGTTCAAGTCCGTCTGGGCTCTGGCTGGGCCACTCAAGGACATTCACAGACGTCATGAAGCCACTCCTGCGTTGTCTTGGCTGTGTGCTCGGGGTCGTTGTCGTGTTGGAAGGTGAACCTCCGCCCCAGTCTGAGGTCCAGAACGCTTTGGAGCAAGTTTTTCATCGAGGATCTCTCTGTACTTTGCTCCGTTCATCTCTCCCTTGATTCTGACTAGTCTCCCAGTTCCTGCTGCAGAAAATATCCCCACAACATGATGCTGCTACAACCATGCTTCACAGTATCACCTGAACCAGGTGATGAACAGTGCCTGGTTTCCTCCAGACGTGACACTTGGCATTCAGGCCAAATAGTTTCATCACACCAGAGAATCTTGTTTCTCATGGTCTGAGAGTCCTTTAGGTGCCTTTTGGCAAACTCCAAGCTGGATGTCATGTGCCTTTTACTGAGGAGTGGCTTCCGTCTGGCCACTCTACCATAAAGGCCTGATTGGTGGAGTGCTGCAGATATAGTTGTCCTTCTGGATGGTTTTCCCATCTCCACAAAGGAACTCTGGAGCTCTGTCAGAGTGACCATCGGGTTCTTGATCACCTCCCTGACCAAGGCCCTTCTTCCCCCGATTGTTCAGTTTGGCTGGGCGGCCAGCTCTATGAAGAGTCCTGGCGGTTCCAAAGTTCTTCCATTTAAGAATGACAGAAGCCACTGTGTTCTTCGCAGAAATAGTTTTCTACCCTTCCCCAGATCTGTGTCTCGACACAATCCTGTCCCGGAGGTCTACGGACAATTTTGCTCAATTTTGAATGTCATAGCAAAGGGTCTGAATACTGATATTTCAGTTATTTCTTTTTAATTACCACAATTTTCAAAAATGTCTAAACACCTGTTTTTGCTTCTTCATTCTGGGGTATTGCGTGTAGATTGATGATAAAAAAAAAGAATATAATCCTTTTTAAAATAAGGCTGTAACGTAACAAACTGTGGAATAAGTGAATGGGTCTGAATACTTTCTGAATGCACTGGACAGGAATGGAAAATAATGAAAAGGGCTAAAGGAGTGCTGCTCTTTATAATGAGAGGAATGAAGTTATGATATAGTTATTAAATCCCTTATGAGACAATCACAGGAGAACTGAGCAGATCTGGGGATTACACTGTTGGAATCCATATTAGCCTCTGAGGTGTTTAAGAAAGATCTGCAGATGCTGGAAAAATTGAAGTTGACAAAAATGCTCGAGAAGCTCAGCGGGTGAGGCAGCATCTATGGAGCGAAGGAATCGGTGACGTTTCAGGTCAAGACCCTTCTTCAGATTGATGTGGGGGGGGGGCGGGAAGAAGAGAGGAAGATGCAGAGACAGTGAGCTGTGGGAGAACTGGGGAAGGGAAGGAGGGAGAAAGCAAGGACTATCTGAAATTGGAGACGTCACGGTTCATACTGCTGGGGTATAAACTACCCAATCAAAATATGAGGTGCTGCTCCTCCAATTTGCAGTAGGGCTCACTCTGGGCATGGAGGAGGCCCAGGACAGAAAGGTCGGATACGGAATGAGAGGGGGAGTTGAAGTGCTGAGACAGCAGGAGATCGGGTTGGTTAATGCGGACTGTGCAGAGGTGTTGGGCGAAGCGATCTCCAAGCCTGCGCTTGGTCTCACCGATGTAGAGCAGTTGATACCTAGAGCAGTGGATGCAATTGTTGAGTTTGGAGCAGGTGCAGGTGAACCTCTGCCTCATCTGGAAAGACTGCTTGGGTCTTTGGATGGAGTCGAGGGGGGGAGGTAAAGCGACAAGTGTAGCATTTCCTACGGTTGCAAGGGAAAGCACCAGGGGAGGGGTGGTTTGGGTGGGAAGGGACGAATTGATGAGGGAGGTACGGAGGGAGCGGTCTCTGCAGAAAGCCGAAAGGAGAGGTGATGGGAAGATGTGGCCGGTGGTGGGATCCCGTTGGAGGTAGTGAAAATGTCGGAGGATTATCTGTTGTATGTGACGGCTGCTAGGGTGGAAGGTGAGGACAAAGGGAACTCTGTCCTTGTTACGTATGGGGAGTGAGAGCAGAGCTACGGGATATAGAAGAGACTCTGGTGAGAGCCTCATCTATAGTCGAAGTGGGGAACCCCTGTTCCCTAAAGAATGGGGACATCTCCGATGCCTTGGTTTGGAACACCTCATCCTGGGTGCAGATGCAGCGTAGATGGAGGAATTGGGAGTAGGGGATAGAGTCCTTAGAGGAAACAGGGTGGGAAGAAGTGTAGTCCAGATAGCCATGGCAGTCAGTGGGTTTGTAGTAGATGTCGGTCAGTACTCTGTTACCTGCGATGGAGATAGTGAGGTCAAGAAATGGTAGGGAGATGTCAGAAATAGTCCAGGTGAATTTGAGTGCCGGATGGAAGTTAGTGGTGAAATGGATGAAGTCTGAGTTCTGCATGAGTGCAGGAGGTAGCACCAATGTAGTTGTCAATCTAGCGGCGGTAGAGTTCAGGGGTAGGGCCATGGTATGCCTCAAACAAGGATTCTGTCCTGGGAGGGAAGGATGGTTTGAGTTCCTCTTTCCCCTGACTCGGTCTGAAGACGGGTCTCGACTCAAAATATCACCTATTCCTTTTTTCCAGTAGTGCTGCCCGTCCCACTTCATTTTGTGTCTATCCTTTAATCTCTCAACCTGATATAGCAGAATCTCCCTGAATTAGCTTGACGCCATGACTGAAGCCGAGTATGGAAATGGCTCTGAAGTTTACCCATCATCTACTACGGCTTTTTTCATGGAGTGAACCATCTTGCTCTGCTCTATGATCTTTGACGCTACCTGACCCATTGAGTTAATCCAGCACTTTAGTCCTTTTTGAAGTACAGCAGTGATTGAATGACAAAAGTCTAATCCAAACAAAATGAGGTGATAATATGATACATTTAAAAGATGGGTGTAGACTAGGTGTGAATGGTCACAAAAGAGCAGTATTGATCAATTTACTTTACTTGAAAGAATTGAAAACATTATCTCTAAAGATGAGAAATAATTGAATGCTGGCGTTCAAAGAGTTTGAAAGAAAATAATTTAGCTTGCAGGAATGTTTAAGAACTGCAGATGCTGGAAAAATCAAAGGTAGATAAAAATGCTGGAGAAATTCAGGGTGAGGCAGCATCTATGGAGAGAAGGAATGGGCAACGTTTTGGGTTGACTCCCTTCTTCAGACTGAGGTCGGGGGAGGCGAGAAAAAGAAAGGAAGATGCGGAGACAGTAGGCTGCGGGAGAGCTGGGAAGAGGGTAGAAAGCAAGGACTACCTGAAATTGGGAGAAGTCAATGTTCATACCGCTGGGTGGTAAACTACCCAAGCGAAATGAGGTGCTGTTCCTCCAATTTGTGCTGGGCCTCACTGGCAATTGAGGAGGCCAAGGACAGAAAGGTCAGATTCGGAATGGGAGGGGGAGTTGAAGTGCTGAGCCACCGGGAGATCCAGGTTGGTTAGTGCGAACTGAGTGGGGGTGGTGGGCGAAGCGATCGCCAAGCCTGCGCTTGGTCTCGCTGATGTAGAGAAGTTGACACCTGGAAAAGCAGATTCAGTAGATGCGGTTGGAGGAGGTGCAGGTGAACCTCAGCCTCACCTGGGAAGACTGCTTGGGTCCTTGGATGGAGTCGAGGGGGGAGATAAAGCTACAAGTGTAGTATTTCCTGCGGTTGCAAGGGAAAGTACCCAGGGAGGGGATGGTTTGGGTGGGAAGGGACGAATTGGCTAGGGAGTTAGGGAGGGAACGGGCTCTGCGGAAAGCAGAAAGGTGAGGAGATGGGAAGATGTGGCCTGTGGTGGGATCCCGTTGGAGGTGGCAAAAATGCCGGAGTATTATATGTTGTATCCGACGGCTGATAGGGTGGAAGGTGAGGACAAGGGGATTCTGTCCTTGTTATGAGTAGGGGGGATGGGGCTTAAGAGTGGAGCTGTGGGAGCTGCGTTCCACCTTTTCCCAACACGTGCTCCGTCCACAAGGTCTGCTGGATTTCTCGGTTGCTTACCTTATAAACGCGCCTTCCCGTTCCCATAGTGACCTTTCTGTCCTGGGCCACCTTGGGCCGCCTTCATTGTCAGAGTGAAGCCATACACAAACTGGAGGAGCTGCACTTCATATGCTGTTTGGGTAGCATGCAACTGTACAGCAGTGGAGCAGGCCCTTTGGACATGTGCTGAACATGAAGCCAAAACCCTCACTTATATTCCTGCACATGATCAATATCGCTCTATTCCCTGTATTTCCACGTGCCTATCCTAAAGTCTCATAAAATGCCACCATCGTATGTGTCTGCACCGCTACGCTCGCCCATGCTTTCCAGGCACTCACCACCCTCTGTGTATAAAAACAAACTCGTCCCACACATATCCTTTGAACTTTGCCCCTCTCACCTCAAAGCTATGCTCTCTCGTACAGGCATTTCCCAACTTGCTTAAACTTGCACTTGCATACCTAATTCTTTATGCCCCTGGAAGCCCATGTGGTCTCCACATCGGAGCTCCCCCATGGTCTCCACGCCAAATAGTAAATTTACACATGCACGGTGACACCTCGCTCTCCGACCTGACTTGCTGACAGGTGACGTGTGACACCTGCATTGCTGACTTGCGCATGGATCCGCTGGACATAACCTGTATTTGGTATTTGTATGATATTTCCTGGGGAAAAGGTTCTGACTATCTACCCTATCCATGCCTCTTATAATTTTATGCTCTTCTGTCGGGTCTCCTCTCGTCCACTGGTGTTGCTGAGAAAACAATCCATGTCTGTCCGACGTGTCATTAATACTCTCTAATCCAGGCCGTGTACTGGTAAACCGAATCTGCACCCTTTCCAAAGCCTCCTCATCCTTCCTGGAATGGGGCAACCAGAGCTACACACAATGCTCCAAAAGCAGCCGAAGCAATGTCTTATTAAACTGCCCCCTTGTCCTCCTGACTTGTACTCAATGCAGTGACCTATATTGCGTTTACCATTTTATCTACTTGTGTTTCCACTTTCAGGGTGTTATGGACTTGGACCCCAAGATTCCTCTGTGCATCAATGTTGTGAGGGGTCACGCCATTAATTGAATTTTTCCCCTAGCATTCGATCTCCCAAAGTGCGGAACCTCACACTTGCACCGATTAAACTCCATCAGCCATTTCCCCACTCATTTCTGTAATTCATCTATATCCCATTGTAGACCTCGGCAACCTTCCTCGCAATCCATGATACCAGCAACCCTGGTCTCTGAAATCTTACTAACTAACCTGTCTACTTTTAAGTCGTGTGTATGTATCTATGTGGCGTCCTTATTCTTGACCAATGCTTCAATTTCCCTCGTCAGCAAGCTTCCTTACATTTGCCTGCCTTACCCTTTACTTCTCTAATGGGGACATGCATATCTTGAGCTCTTGTCAGCACTCTTTTAAAAACATCCCACTTGGCTGATGTTCCTTTCCACCTCAAATAACCTCCTCAAAGATCTCTTTCTTTCCTCTGAACTTTCCTATAAGAATACAAAGTGCTGTAGTCACCCAATGGGCCATGCAACATCTCTGGAGGATATGGATAGGTAACATTTCAAGTCAGGATCCTTGTTCAGACTGGTTCTTAAGAAGGATCCTGATTGGAAACGTCACCTATTCATGTTTTCTAAATAATATTTCCTTGAGTTACTTAAACACTTTTTTTGTAAACCAGTATCTGCAGTTCCTTGCTTCTCATAAGGAAGTTGGTTCCAGTTTTGTTGAGATACAACTAGATTAGCCTGTGCAAGACCCAGTGTTATTTTGTGGAAAATAGGCATCTAATTTGCAAACATCTGGCATGCTCAAAAAAACAGTGGGATTGAAAACAGGTAATCCGAAATTTAGAAAATTAAGTAAGGGATATCTTGGCCAGGATATTGGCCAGGAATAGCTCCCTTGCTCTTTTTTTATTTTTTTTATTTTAATTATATTAGAAGCTATTGTACAAAGATAAAACATTCGGCATCTAGAATTATACAGCTATTGTACAGCTTCATTTTTAACCTTATAACCTAAATTGAAAAAATGGAAAAAAGGAAACAAAGGGAAAGCGAGAAAAGAAGAAAGGATAAAGTGAAAGGATAGAATAGAAAAGAATGAGAAAATGTCCCCTAAGCTACCAAAGCAGTGCAGCAGAGAGAAAGAGGAATAAGAAAAGATGGAGATATACCTTGCCCCCCACGTAGCATCGGATTTAAATTTAAATTTGTGTTTCACCATACTATTGTTGTAAAAATTCAGTAAAGGGTGTCCATGTCTCAAGAAATTGATCTGTTTTTTCCGGCAGGTCAAGCCTAATGATTTCCAAGTGTAGTGTCTCAGACATATCTGTAATCCACATCTTCACTGTGGGGACTTTTGTCTGTTTCCAAAATTTAAGTAATAATTTTTCGCCATTATTAGGCCGTAGTTGTGGTCAGTCCTTGAGAGCGGATTATTCAAACCCACAAACTTCTGACAATAAGTGCAGTGGTAGGCCCTTTGTGCCAGCAGCACCATTCAATGTGATCATGGCTGAACATCCACAATCAGTAACCCGTTCCTGCCTTCTCCCCATACCCCTAGATTCCGCTAGCCCTAACACTCTTTTGAATGCATCCAGTGAGTCGGCCTCCACTGCCTTCTGAGGCAGAGATTTTCACAAATTCACAACTCTCTGGGTGAAAATGTTTTTCCTCACCTTAGTTCTAAATTGCCTACACCATTCTTAAACTGTGGCTCCGATTCTGGCCTCTGCCAACATCGGGAACATGCTTCCTGCATCTAGCGTGCCCAATCCCTTAATTTTATATGTTTCTATAAGATATCCTCTCATCCTTCTAAATTCCGGTGAATACAAGCCCAGGCGCTCCATTCTTTCATCATATGACAGTCCTGTCATCCCGGGAATTAACCTGGTGAACCTGCGCTGCACTCCCAATAACAACTGCGCTGCACTCCCTGATTGAGAGCTCTTAACTAAATCATGGGGTGTGCTCTTTCAGTTTGTACTGAAATGCATTTCAATTTCAAGGGAGTAGCCTCTCCTTTATTGATTTATTGCCATTGTTAATTGTGAAATCGGCAACGCTAATGACTGCACCCACGTAGTATGTACGTACATATGATTACTTGGTCATGCTTGAGCAGCTATCAAAGCTGGCGTCAAGCCAATGGTTATGGTGAAGATATTGGCCAGCATGATATTGTTGGGTTGTTCCTGCAGACAAAGAGCTTACTTGTGCTTTGGCCTAAAAAAAAATGAAAGCATGAGGATTTAAATAATGTTTAAGAAAATCTGGAAAAATCGAAGGTGGGCAAAAATGCTGGAGAAACTCAGCGGGTGAGGCAGCATTAAATAATGGTTGGAAAAAAATGAAAAATTCATAGATGTGACAGGCCTCACCTTTAATAACTTGTATTTTAACATCTTTGTCAGCAATAATATTTGTAAAATTACAAAAAAAACAAGAAGCAAGCTTGAAGGCATAAAAAATACCAGGATTCAAATTTAGCACATTTCTGAAATGTTGCAATGCTGGTCGATTTGTATTAAAATGTTTACATTTTTATTGATTCCTTTGAGTGCAATTCTCAAATGGAATAATAGATCTTTTTTCCAGTTATTTTATGAAGGGAAACTAAAGTGCAGAGTTCCTGACTGAGGTGCAAATTATACTCAGAATTCTGGTCCCATCTGAAAACAGTATCTTGCAATATGTTTAGTTTATTGTCACGTATACCGAGTTACAGTGAAAAGCATTTGAAATGTCAGTGGAAAGACAATGCATGATTACAATTGAGCTGTCCACGATGAAGGGAATAACTTGAATAATGTTTAGTTCAAGATTAAATCCGAAAAAAATTCAGAATAAGTTGAATACAGTGATTTTACAACCAAGGTCATAGGCACATGGATATGCAGGGATGTGGATCATGTGCAGGCTGATAAGAGTTTGACTTGGCATAATGTTTGGCACAGACATTTTGGGCTGAAGGGTCTGTTCCTGTGCTGCAATGTTCTACATTCTCTATTCCATGGATCAGATTAATACCTTATCGACTGACCAGGAATTATAGTGGGTAATCAAGGACATCCCATCCTAATGCGTGGTGGGGTTTGTCATTTGGTTATTAAATATAAGCCTGAAGCTTTTGCAATTGTAGTCGGCCAGAAATGTAGAGTGGACAATCTACCCATGAGTCCACTGGTTTTGGCCATTTTAATTTGCTCCAGGTGGTATCATGATGTTGCTGAGAGCACAGGATACAACAAAGCATACAGAACCAGATGAAGCCCCAACTGACGATTTAAATGCTGTGTTGCAAAACCACTTCATCTCTAGCCAAGGAGTAGTTCTGCAGTTACAACACTAGTTTCCTCTGGAAATTGTGGAAAATTGCTCAGGCATGTTACAGTCAAAGGTACAAAGCATGGAAACAGGCCCTTTGGGCCAACATCCATGCAAGCCAGGTTTTATAACTGAGCTGGTCCTGTTTGCCTCCATTTGGCTCATATCCATCTTTCCTGTCGATGTGCCTGTCTAAATGTCTTTCGAACTGTCATTATATCTGCAGCTCCTTTTGACAAATAGTTCCATATATGCACCACTTTCTGCATGAAGAAATTGTCCCTTGTCTTGTTTTAATCCCCCACCAGGTGTAGAAGCTGGGAGGTCATGTTACATTTGTACAAGATATTGGTGATGCCACGAGGCAATTTGTGAGATATGATTTCCCATGCACAATGCAGTGTTGACTATCGCTAATCAATGCTTGCCTATCCAAATGCCGGTGGATCCTGTTCCTCAGAATCATAGCTCCCTATCTTGTTTGTGCTACCATTTCTTAAATGAAGGTACAATATTAACCCCCTCCAGTCTCTGGCATTTCCTTGGATAGACATGTTGCAACTTCTGAACTTTCCACAAAAATCAAAGAAGTGCTTGGTCAGGCAGCATCCTTGGAGGGAATAGATAGGTGAGTTTTCAGGTCTGGAAGAAGGGTCTAAAAACATTATCCATTCCCTCCTCGGATGCTGCCTGACCTGCAGAGATCTACATTGTGTTTTGCTCTAGATGCCACAGTTCCTTGTGTCTCTATTTTTCTCCATAACTACTTTGAGAGGAAAAGAATAGAGTACACTGATCCCAAAGTGTTCCCCTACTGACACTGACGTCATTTGCTTTCTTAAGAAATGCCACCTCATCCAAGTCCATTGCACTATATGGCATGCCTAGTCAATTTCAGAGAAATTAAAAATTGCCTCCCATTACAACCCTATATTCTGCTTGCTGAAAGAAAAAATCTAGTTGTTAATTACTGCTTCATAGGCTATTCTCATATATCGGCAAAATGACAGGAAGTTTCATCATCATTGTTGTTAGTGGCACTAACTCACAGATAACTTGCACATTGAGGCCCTGTTTAGGTTTCACTAGGGCCACATAGAATACTAGAGATGAGGTTGATAGCAGGGCAGTATTTTAATTGTGTGGCATCAAAGACCTCTGGCAAAACTGAAATGAATGGCCATCAAACGAGAAATGTTCTAGTGATCTGGGGCCAAAAGTTGCTATGGTGAGTGATTTACATCTAATTCTTGACACCTGAAATAATTTCCATCAACAACAAACCATAAGTTGGGCTTGAATTGGAAAAGACTATTTGCATAGATGAATAATGCTCTAGCAACCAAAGATCATAGAGCGGAGCAAGATGGTCCACTCCTGCAAAATCCAATGGACTGACGTGTAGTACAGAACGGTGCGGGACGTCCGCCATTTTAGCAAACCCGACCCGACCTCACTCGATGCCCCACTCTCAAAATACAAAGCATTTTGAGTTCCAGTTCAAATTTCTATGGAATCTGATGTGCATAATCACAATTTTAGCATCAGTGGAATATTTCCACAGTTTGGAACAATGTTTGGTTCTCCTTGTACTGGTGAAACAAGTGTTGATGTATTTGGGCACTGTTCAGTTTTATTAGTGCCACACTGAATGGGTTTTGGCCAAAAGTGCTTATTCTTAATATCTCGCCCCTTGCCTTTGGATACCATTAACTTCAAAGAATATATTTATTAAAGAAAACTCCACAAAACCATCTAGTTTTGTCGATTTGCTCTGATTTTTAATTAAAAAAACACACAATTATTTAGACCTACTATATAGTTATTGCTCCCCATTGTCTATCATCTCAAGAAAGCTTAATGTAAATATTCTTATTCGAGGGCCACGACATGATATACTTACCACTAAATAATATGAACTGTAATGACTAACATGAACAGAGTTGCCCCCAGTGGAATGTTTTGTAAACCTAGCATAAAATATAATAAACTATTTATGATTTTTTTTTAAACTCTACCATTTGTACTAATTTGTCAAATTTTAGATGAATTGCAACTGAACGGAAACCCCACCATTATAAAATGTCACATTTTTAGATAGACACAAAATGCTGGAGTAACCCAGTGGGACAGGCAGTTGAGTTACTCTAGCATTTTGTGTCTATCGTCGATTTAAACAAGCATCTGCAGTTCTTTCCATCACATATTTAATGTGGTTTAGTTTGGAGATGTAACATGGAAACAGACCCTTTGGCCCACTGAAACCATGTCGCCCACCAATCACCCATTCTCACTAGTAGTTTAATATTAACCCACTTTCGTACACAAGGGGCAATTTAGAGGCCAATTAATTAACAAACCTGCACATCTCTAGGATGTGGAAGGAAATGGAGCACCCGGAGTAAATGTATGCGGTCACAGGGAGAACGTACAAACTCTGAGGTCAGGAAAGAACCCAGGGCTCAGGTGCTGTGAGCCAGCACCTCTAGACCTGCTCCACTGTGTGTCGCCACATAAGGCATTCTGCTGAATGTCTCATTTCCCCTTAAATTCATTTGATGGTGTAAGATTATTCAAGTTTGTAATATGTTAAAATACTATTTTAAAATTCTATGTCATGTTAGTGGATTCTCCCAGGTAATTTTATTCACAATCCTTGTACTGCCTTTATTCTTCCACAGCACAGCTGTGCTCTCATATGTACAACGAATCATGCTTGCAGCAGCATCACAGGCAAATAAACTCGGATAAACCCAAAAACAAATAGCATAAATAATACATTACATTTCTTAAAGAAAGAAAACTCTGCAAAGAAACCAAGTGCATTGTAGTGCAAGAGGTCATAGAAATGTACAGCATGAAAACAGGCCCTTTGGCCCAACTTGTGAAGAACTTTTTTCACACAGAGAGTGCTGAATCTCTGGAACTCTCTGCCACAGAGGGTGGTTGAGGCCAGTTCATTGGCCATATTTAAGAGGGAGTTGGATGTGGCCCTTGTGGCTAAGGGGATCAGGGGGTATGGAGAGAAGGCAGGTACGGGATACTGAGTTGGATGATCAGCCATGATCATATTGAATGGCGGTGCAGGCTCGAAGGGCCGAATGGCCTACTCCTGCACCTAATTTCTATGTTTCTATGTTTCTATGTAACTTACCCACAATGTCCAATATGCCCCATCTGCACCTGCCTGCATATGGCCCATATATCTCTAAACTTATCCCATCCATGTACCTGTCACAGTGTTTCATAAACGTTGTGATAGTATCTATCTCAACTACCTCCTCTGGCAACTCATTCCATATACCTATCACCCTTTGCGTAAAAGAAAGAAGTTGCCCCTCTGATTCCTATTAAATCTTCCCCCCCCTCCCCTTCGCCTTAAACCTGTTCTCTGGTTTTTGATTTCCATAATCTGTGTAAAAAATTCTGTGCATTTACTTTATATATGCTGTAGATCATCATAGTGTTCCATAGTTAATGTAGGATTAGGATTGTGCGGATTTGTGCAAGAAATATTGATAGTTGTTGGAAAGTAGATGTTCCTGAGCCTGGTGGCGTGGGACTTCAGGGTTCTGTACCTCCTGCTTGTTCATAGCTGCAAACTTGGGCTGGGTGTTGGAGATCCTTGATAGATGCCATCGGCTTGAGGGCAGTGTCTCGTATCAATGCTTTCGACGGTGGGATGCCTGTGATGTACGAGGTTAAGTGCACTACTCTCTGCAGCCTCTTGCATTGGAATTGCCATCCCAAACAAACTTAAGTGAAACTGGGTAGGAAGTTTTCTGCACAAAATTTACGGTCATTTAAGGCATGCAAGATCTCAGAAGCTTTATAACGCTGTTATTATTTTGGTTTTTAAAGGTTCATGGTTCATTCAATTTGAAATGCAGCAATATTTTCTTAGCATAAAAATATAGCTTGAATGAAGAACAATGATATATGGGTACTTTGATCTGGACAATCATAAGACCCATAAAGTTGGCGGAATCTCATTGGTCTGTCAGCAACTCCAGAGAAGTATTTTGCTTTTTGTTCAGCAAATATGTTTTGTGTCATTTCTAATAAAGATGTTATGCTGCATGGAGCTGTTAATGTGTAAGCTGGGTCAAGGTCTCCAGCTCACTTCAATAGATGGATCCACAAACGCACATTAATACACTGTCATGTTGGAAGGCCAGTGGCAAACCTCGAAGGACAAAGTAAAGTTTGGGCAATCAATTTTTCCATTAAAATTCTTTCATGGAGTTCATGTAAACATTGCACTGTGATAGAATGTCTGCGCAATAGCTTTTATTGTACAGAGGTGCAGCAGTTATTATTGCTGCTGTACAGCTTGAGCGACTGACCTTGGTCATTGATTATGTATAATATGCACATTTTCATCATATGTACAGGTTTCTTTGAATCCCAAAGATATTCTGACAGATAAATTGGGTACAATACCCCTTGGTATATTATACTAACAAAGAAAATTAAAAGATAGTTGATGTGCGTGTATGGCAGAGAATAGCACGAGTACAGAGAGATTGAGAGGAGGGATGGGATTAATTAATGTATTGGTTTATTATATTGTATGTACCAAAATATAGTAAAAAGCTTTTGTGTGTGTGTGTGTGTGCTATTCAATTAAATCACATAATACTATACATGGGTGCAATCCAGCCATATAGAATGTCTAGAAATCTTGAGATTTATAATTGTAATAGACATTTAAGAGTGAAATAACATATTGGATGACAGTAAATCATCTTCTGGGATCAGCGCACAGTCCCAAGCTGTGGGGCCATCTTGCAAAGTTGCAACATCAGATTTTTATTGTATTGTTCCCAGTGCATATGATAATTAACCACTCTTGACAGTAATTGGACTATTCTCTTGGATGACAGCATGATCTGATGGACACAATAACCTCCATCTTATACTCAATTAATTATTATGAGAATAAGATGCAGTTTACTTAAATGTTAATCTTTGCAATCTATCTCGCATCCATTTTTGGAAGTGGTGTCTGCTTTTCCTCCCAGAGGAAATCAGTTTTTTCTATCTGTTTGTTCCTAGAAGACAAGGTCTTTGGTATTTGCATGTTAGCTTTTACTAATAATGTGGTTCAAGAGGACAGTTTTGGCTATGAAAAGCAGTTGTCATGGAATGAAAGTTGACTTTGGAGGCTCCCAGTTAGTGAGGCTTAATTGCATTGATTCAAAGTATTATATAAGTCCAGTTCTATTGATAGGGGGTGCAAGTTGATCTGTAAGGATCAACTTCATTCCACCCATGTGCCCTCTCAACTTATTTCATAGTCTTAGAGAGTCATACAGTGCTGACCAGGCCCTGCAGCCCAACTTATCCATGCTGACCAAAATGCCCCATCTAAGCGAGACCCATTTGCTTGCATTTGGCTCATATCCCTTAATCTTTCCTATCCATGCACCTGTCCAAGGATCTTGTAACTACTATTATAGCACCTGCATCAACTACCTCCTCTGGCAGCTCATTCCATATATGCACCATCTGCTGAGTGAAACAGTTGTCCATCCATTCACGTTAATTCTTTCCCCCATCACCTTAAACCTCTGCCTTCTGGTTCCTGGGTAAAATACTCTGCATTCATCCTGTCTATTCCCCTCAAGGTTTTAAACAACTCCATAAGATCTCCCCTCAGTCTCCTCCACTCCTCATCTATGAAATCTGCCTCCACACCACCTGACCTATTTTATCAACCCTATATTCTATTTCTGGCTTTTGTGTCGGCTCATATTTGGTTTGCCTCCCAAGTTATAGTCTCCTCCCCTTGATATCCGTGATAATTACCTGTCTTTAGTCAACCAACCCTCAGTCTTTGCAACCCTCCCTCTAGCTTTCTTTAGCCTTCATGTCCTTCAACATTTGCTGTTTAAATTTATTCCATTGTTTTAGTTAAGAAAACGATGAGCAAGCTATTTTGGATAAGAAAGCTATATTAAGGAAAATTGGTCAGGACCTTTGACAGTGTTGCTGGAAGAGAGTACCATTTCTGTTCTACGCCAATGTCCAAAAAGCTGACCACGCTAACAGTCCAAATAATTGATGTGG
This sequence comes from Leucoraja erinaceus, assembly GCF_028641065.1. Taxonomy (NCBI): domain Eukaryota; kingdom Metazoa; phylum Chordata; class Chondrichthyes; order Rajiformes; family Rajidae; genus Leucoraja; species Leucoraja erinaceus. The sequence goes on along the minus strand of NC_073379.1, from coordinate 80,036,703 downwards.
TTTTCACCATTCATGTTGAATCTAAAATTCCCTAGCTCCTGTTATTGTAACATTTATGAACAGAGAGCATAACTAATGTGTAGGAAGTGGATGCAAAAGTGGGCTGACAATGAACTTGTGTGATGGTCGGCATGGACTTGGTGCTTCAAAGGTGTAGATATTGGTTTACACCGATATTAGTAGTGTGGATACATTGTTTTAAACTGAAGATATTGGTTTACACTGAAGATGGACACAAAATACCATAGTAACTCAGCTGGACAGGCAGCATCTCTGGATAGAAGGAATGGGTGACGTTTCGGGTCGAAACCATCTTCATACTGAAAATAAGGTTGATAGTACTTCATACTGAAGAAGGGTCTTAACACGAAACAACACCCATTCCTTCTATCCAAAGATGCTGCCTGTCCTGCTGAGTTACTCCAGCAATTTGTCTTTCTCTCTTCTGTGGTTCAAAGGGTCTAATTCCATGCTGTAACTGCAAACTAAATTCTTTGAAATCTTGTTAAAGGAACAGCTTGCTACAATATGAGTTTTATGTTAACAGGGTCGTCGAGGTTTGGGTTCCATCTACGTGTGGGCATCTGGTAATGGAGGCCGAAGCAGAGATCACTGCTCTTGTGACGGCTACACAAACAGCATCTACACCATTTCTATCAGTAGTACGGCGGAGAGTGGAAAGAAGCCTTGGTACTTGGAGGAATGCTCATCGACTCTTGCAACAACCTACAGCAGTGGAGAATCTTATGACAGGAAAATTGTAAGTTAAAACTTTTCTTCTCATCAAAATAAAAACTGCTGGCGGGACTCAGCAGCTCAAACGGCAACTGTGCATGGAAATAGATGGATGGTGTTTCAGGTTGGGGCGGGCCGGTGGCGCAGCGGTTGCTGCTTTACAGCGCAGGAGACCCGGGTTTGATCCTGACTACAGGTGCTGTCTGTACAGAGTTTGTACTATCTCCCTGTGACCATGTGTGATTTCTCCGGGTGCTCCGGTTTCCTCCTGTACACTGACGACCCACAGGGGTAGAGGAACTGAAAGAAATTTTCATTAGGCGAGAAATAGTATTGGTAGGCTAATGGGACTGAAGGATGATAAATCCCCTGGACCTGATGGTCTGCATCCCAAGGTCCTCAGGGAGGTGGCTTGAGAAATAGTGGACGCATTGGTGATCATTTTCCAATGTTCAATAGATTCAGGATCAGTTCCTGTGGATTGGAGGATAGCTAATGTTATCCTACTTTTCAAGGAAGGAGCGAGAGAGAAAACGGGGAATTATAGACCAGTTAGCCTGACTTCAGTGGTGGGAAAGATGCTGGAGTCAATTATTAAGGAGGTAAGTAATAATGGGGCATTTGGATAGCAGTAAAAGGATTAGTCCAAGTCAACATGGATTTATGGAAAGGAAATCCTGTTTGATAAATCTTCTGGAATTTTTTGAGGATGTGACAAGTAAAATGGATGAAGGGGTGCCAGTGGGTGTAGTGTATCTAGACTTTCAGAAAGCCTTTGATAAGGTCCCGCACGGGAGACTGGTGACTAAAATTAGAGCACTTGGTATTGGGGTTAGGGTGTTGACATGGATAGAAAATTGGTTGGCAGACCGGAAGCAAAGAGAGGAGTGAACGGGTCCTTTTCAGAATGGCAGGCAGTAGCGAGTGGAGTGCCGCAAGGCTCGGTGTTCGGGCCGCAACTGTTTACCATATATATTAATGATTTGGAAGAGGGAATTAGGAGCAACACCAGCAAGTATGCGGATGACACAAAGCTGGGTGGCAGTGTGAGGTGTGAAGAGGATGGAGGTTGCAGGGTGACCTGGACAGGTTGAGTGAGTGGGCAGATGCGTGGCCGATGCAGTATAATATAGATAAATATGAGGTTATCCACTTTGGCGGCAAAAACAAGGGGGCAGATTATTATCACAATGGGATTAGGTTAGGTAAGGGGGAGGTGCAGCGAGACCTGGGCGTCCTTGTACACTGGTCACTGAAAGTTGGCTTACAGGTACAGCAGGCAGTGAGGAAAGCTAATGGAATGTTGGTGTAGAGGGGAGATAGCTGGGTAGAAAGAAGAGCTAGTAAATAAACATTGAATTTACTAATGGCATGAGCATTTAATTCCCCAAATTCAACAAAATGCCTAACCCCTTCACATTCCTTCCGTTTTGTCCCAGGTCGTCTCATGCACAACTTTATTTCTACTCTCCCCATGTCTTCTGTCGCCCAGTTCCTATCCCCTCCTCCACCTGCTCACCATCAATCTCTGCCCCCTCTGGGTCTCTTATCTCCCCCCCCCCCCATTCACATCTACCCACCATCTCTCCCTCTGGTTCTACATTTTGCTCCTCGTCTTTCTTCCTTATCAGATTCCTTCACTTGCCCTTTGTTTCCTCCAGCCATTGTGACAATTTCCATCCTTCTACTCACTTCTTTCTCCCCTCTAGTCTTGGATAAGCGTCCCGACCCAAAATATTGATTGTCCAGCAATATTGATTGTCCAGGGAAAAAGCAGGAACGGGGTACAGATGCTGCCTGACCTGTCCCTCCAACATTATTTTTTTGGCCAAGATTCCAGCAGTTACAGTTTCGTGTCTCCTTCTCATCACTTCCCCCTATCCTCCATCCTTCCTCCTTTAAAAGTTCCTCAAATTGTATCGTAGAGAATTGATGTTTCCTGTTTTTCCACAATAATATTGTTGTTAATGAGCTTCAAGGCTAGAGGAGGACAGAGTGGTTGGGATGAGTTTTAGCTTTCGACACCTGACCCGCACAGTGAACACATGTATACTCTGCCATTGGAAAATAAATCGTAGTTGATCTTGAAGACCCACATTGGGCCAGGTTTGGGCACAGAGTGTGATTCTACACTAGAACTTGGAACCTGCTGGGTGGTTCAACGTCAGATTAATCTGAAATTAAAACTGAATTCTGGAAAATATTATGCAGGTCAGGCAACATCTATCCAAAGAGATATGGAAAATGTTTCAAAGACATTGTCAGAAGCAGTAAAATGGTCTATAAGCAAAAACATTATCTCCATCTGTGTTGCCTGATTTGCTGATAGTTTTGAGCATTATTTCGTTCAGATGTCCAGCATCTGCATTGTTTTGATCTGAGACTGACCTGGCTGGTAGTGAGATTGTCTCGGGCTTTTGATTAGGAACAGACTGCAGAGGGTAATAATTTCAGGATTGTTGAGCCTGGGACAGTAGTGGGTTGGATCAAGATGCATTAATGATATATAGTTATGTTAAAAGTAATATTCTTTATTGAAATATATTGATCAATTTCTTGGAAAGGGCAGAAGTGCAATTTTTCTTTACTCCTCCCTTTGGTAGCTTTAACTGTACATGGGCAAGAAATACATGTAATGCCAGTTGATCCATATTGCCCTCCTGACTCTCACTGAATGAGATCAGGGTTAAGGGAACCAAGGGACATGGGGGGAAAAGCAGGAACGGGGCACTGATTTTGGATGATCAGCCATGATCATATTGAATGGTGGTGCTGGCTCGATGGGCCGAATGGCCTACTCCTGCACCTATTTTCTATGTTTCTATTATGTGAGAGGTTTGGAGGAACATATGGTTTCCAAGTCTCGGGTATTCTCTTGAGATTTTCAAGAATTAAATATTAATTTCCTGGATGGATGATAAATTGCAACATTTAAACTTTGTTTCGGCTTACCTTTTTAAAGTTTTTATTGTTGTAGAAGGTGGGAAAATAGTGGGTTTGATTGCATGGTTTTGAAGGTCTGATAACCCAGCTGACGTTTCTGCGCTATGATGCAAGCGTTGCAGAAGCTCATTGTGAAGTCCTTAGTATATTCGTGCCCAGACTCCACTAACCCAACGTACACTAGCAAGTGAAAGCTTGCAACCTTCACCTGTTGTTCATTGCCAACAAATAGTCTTCAAAGAGTACAATTTTAAAGTGACTCTGTACATTTATTTTTTTGAATAGTCGTTCACAGAACACTTAATCAAGCCTGCTTTGGACACCAGTATGCTACCAGATTTCTTGGCTGGTGTGAATGAGAATTTTCTTGAGATGATCCCAGCAGGTTATTGTTAATGAATTTGGTCCACAAATGCTGGCTGATTTGCACATATTGCCTGTAATTATTAGCACACATCTTTGTGGGAACTAGGCTCAATTGTAGAGATGATAATTCAGCAACATTCACTTGCATCGTCACCCTTTCTTCACACAGTGTGAAGCCCCACAGCATGCTCTTGTTGAAATGCAGTACTGTGTGAAATCTCATCTGTGCACTGTACCTACATTTAATCTTTCTTCATGGTCACATCAGATGAGTTTTTGAAGAGGTGTCCGGCATCTGCATTATTCTATAGATGAAGAAATCAAATTTAGTTTGGGGGGGGGGGGGGGGGTTGCGATCTTTGGCGAAGGCTATTGTTATAAAATTCAAAGTCTTTGTATATGTTTCAGCATACAGTCTAAATCCTTCTATAATGATTGTTCTTTGTAAACAATTTATTCAGAATGCTGCAAAGAAGTTACTGATACTTTTCTCCTCAACTTGGTTTATTTTCAACTTCATTTAAAGGTATTGAGTACTAACTTTGTAGATAGTCTTTTCTGGTCCTTACCAATAGATCTTCTCTGAATCTTGCTCTTTAGGGTTACGATGAAAGAGCAATTGGAGGCAAAAGTTCTAAATAGTTTAGTTTTGTGTCATGTGTACTGAGGTACAGTGATAAGCTTTTTTGATGCGTGTTATCCAGTCTACAGAAAGACCATAGATGATTGTGATCAAGCCGCCCACAATATATAGATACAGGATTGCCTGGGTTTCAACAACTAAGTTACAGAGATAGGTTGAATAAGTTCGGTCTTTATTCTCTGGAGCGCAGAAGGTTAAGGGGGGACTTGATAGAGGTCTTTAAAATGATGAGAGGGTTAGACATAGTTGATGTGGACAAGCTTTTCCCTTTGAGAATAGGGAAGATTCAAACGAGAGGACATTACTTCAGAATTAAGGGACAGACTATGTAATATGAAAAGTCAGAGTGGTTAAACAGCTTAGTGGTCCAGGTTCATTGGTTCAGGCCAATGTGGTAGGGTTATGGTATGAGTCAGGACTGCTCTTGTAGGGTCGAGATCTAGTTTCTGCTGTAGTTATATGGTTATATGGTGAAAAGATGGTTCAAATGCTAGTTTGGTGAAAAGAATGATAACATCTGGAAAGAAACTATCCCCGGATAGATATTAAATTATTATCCCCTCCTTTGGGAGTTGTGCTGGTCAATTATAGCAACAAGCGCACTGCAGCTGCCAAGACCAGATAACTTGGCAATGAATCAGATGGAGGCTGGACCCAAGGCTTTCTGGTATAGGTGGTTAAAATGTATTTAGCTCTAACATTGGGGTGAAGCGATTGGGTGCAGTTACATCAACCTCGACAAAATAATCCTTTCTGCCACTGAGAGGAACGCTATAGAAAGAATGGAACAAAGGAAATTGATTTATAAATTTGAACTCTGGTGCACAGCAGGTTTACATCTGAACCAGATGCTCTAATGTTTAATGATGGCTAAAGGCAGCATTATGCTGTGCACCTCCAGCATTTCCTGTTTTCTTTTTGTTTTTTTGAGTCCTTTATATTCTTAACCATCCTGAATTGCTACTTTAGTGCAATTTTCTTTCTTGCTTTATATGTATTAAAATACTCTCATGAACTTTTGTGTTTCTAGACAGGATTTGATAGCAGAAACTGAACAGAGGATCACGCAACATAATGGCTTTCCATTCTGCTTACCACGTCGTTCCCAATCTTTGAAAGAGCTCCCCACTTAGTTTTACTCTCAGCTCTATCCCATTTTTTTTGTTAGTTATATATACAATTCCCATTTAAGAATTATTACTGAAACGGTTTCCTGATCTCTTATAAAGTAGTCTCCTCACCGTCCCTCTAGTTACTTATCATACATTTATTTTCTTTGGTTGCTATCTCCTGCAATGGATCCCTTCTATTTACATCATCAATCCATTGAAATAAATGCTATTAAAATTGCCCATAATCACCTTTGGTTTAAAAAAAGAACAAATTAAATACAAATAGTTCCATCCCTCCACATAACTGAAGCCCTGTATTCATTCTCAATTCTTGACATATTGATTTGTGCAGTTTCTTAGATGTTTCTCTCTTCCTCAAAGGGCAATGAAAGCAAAGTCCTTGACTATTTATGAGGCAGTGGTGATAGATTCTTGATTAGTAAGGAGTTACAATGTTACTGGAACAAGGTGGAAAAGTGACATTGCAGTCTGATCAATTATGATCTTATTGACTAGCAGAGCAAGCTGCAGATGCTGAGCAGCCCAACCCTGTTCCTGATTCACGTGTTCGTATGGGCCCGAACAAGCTTCAGTACTGAATCCAGTCATGAAATAAATTGTTACTTCTGCCTTCAGCCACAGTCATTCATTTCAGCAATGCAGATTATTAACTAGCTTCGTATTTAAAATATACACTTAAAAGAAAATGCCAGAATTTGTGTGCCGTGATGTTTTCCTTCTAATTATCGGTATTTTCTGGGGAGTATTCAGCAACAAGCCATCAAATGATGCCAACTTACTAATACTTGGCATAGATTTGCGTAGAACCAAAATACGGCAGATAGTGGAAATCTTAGAATAAAACTGAAAATGGTGGAAATATTTGGGTCGGGTTGTATGAAGAAGGACAGGGTGGGGGAGGAATAATGTTTAAGACAATGGCCTAACTGTGAACTCTGACCCTGGTTAGCAGCATTGTCTTGCAAGTGGCAACACAGCGTGTCGATTCTCTGTGTGTTAGTCCCAGAAAAAAGATCTACTGTCATCCAATACAATCGCTCCACTCTTTTAAATCAGGATTCCATTTGAAAATGGTATTCGTTTTTCTAGCTGTACTAACAATATTTTCTTAAAACTATATTCTGCTCTCTGGTATTTTTCTCTGCTCTGGTTGTATTATATGATTCAATTGGATAGCAAACAGTTTGTCATGTATTTCAACACTAGTTGAGAATCTTCTCTGAGTTTAATTGCTAAAATTATTCCATGCATTTCAGTTTTATATTTTTTCCCACCTCTTAAGAGGCTTCTCCCATCTCTTTGTGGTTTGGTTCTCAACTGTGTGTAATAGTATTTCCTTTAAATATTTTTTAAAGGAAAGAAAATTAATTAGCAATACAGACAAAGCCATCCAAACTTGTGTACTTCCCAATTGGATCAGAATTCATTCAAATTGCATCACATAGAATCAGGTAATAGAATGCAGCACAGAAGTAGGTCCTTCAGTCCACTACATCCATATTGAATATCGAGATGCTCTTTATATTAATCCCATTTATCTGTAGTTTTAGTGCCTTGCTAATTCATGTATTTGGCTGGATGCTACTTGAATGTTGTGAGAGTACCCCACCTTCTAAGACAATGTATTCCAGATTCCAGCCAAACTCTTGAATGGAAAGGGTCCTTCAACAGATCTCTTGCCCCTTATCCTAATCCCTTGTCTTTTAGTTTTGGATATACAAGAGATACAAGATACAAGATAGATTTAATTGTCACGTGTGCCAGATGGCACAGTGAAATGAATTCCCATACAGCCTACTAAACAGGACAACACTATAATCAACAGAAACATCCAGCAGCAAACCAAAGTTTCCCACTGTGTGGGAAGGCAAAGGGTCCTTTCCTCCAGATCCCCGTGGTCAGGGTCTCCCCAAGCCCTCCACAGTTGCAGCTCCGATGTAACCGCCCTTGTCCGACGTCGGGGCTGCGGGACGTTTAGTTTTGGATATCAGACTTCCAGCCGCAGGAAAGACTGTTTCCTCTGCAAGGCGCCCCAGGACTCCTCGGTGTTGTTCTAGCTCTCCGCACCATCCTCGATGCAACGCTCCGGAGGTCAGGTAGGTAACTTTGAAACGTCTATGTCGGGAGCCCGTCCCCGGTGGCCGCCTGTGCTCCATGAGAAAAAAACAATTTTCATCGCATAGAGAAAGTAAAATCTTTTCACCTAGAGAGTTGTGAATCTGTGGAATTCTCTGCCACAGAAGACAGTGGAATCCATGAAAAACAATTTTCATCGCAAATCTTTTCACCTAGAGAGTTGTGAATCTGTGGAATTCTCTGCCACAGAAGACAGTGGAGGCCAATTCACTGGATGTTTGCAAGAGAGAGTTAGATACAGCTCTTGGAGCTAACGGAATCGAGGGGTATGGGGAGAAAGCAGAAACTGGGTACTGATTTAGGGTGATCAGCAATGATCATATTGAATGGCGGTACTGGCTCGAACGGCCGAATGGCCTACTCGTGCACCTATTTTCTTTGTTTCTGTGTAAACCCGGTCTATCCAGCTTCTCAGGAGTAATGAATCTCTTTCTTGTTTCAGATCACCACTGACCTCAGGCAGCGATGTACGGATAGCCACACAGGAACCTCTGCCTCAGCACCGATGGCTGCAGGAATCATCGCGCTGGCACTGGAAGCAAAGTAAGCTCCAATTTGTTGGACAATGACCTGCGATAAATACTCCCTCTGCGATCCTAATGAATACTGACAAGCTCAGCCCATTTGTCTTAATTGGATAAATTTTAAATACCTACATCTAAATCATTCTCACGAGATGGGTTGCGTCATGTCTAAAATGTTTTTATAAACTAGATTCTGAATGGTATTGGCTGATTGCGTAGATATCTTCATTTTGCATGGGTATATTCATTTTGGTCACCACTGTCCAAATATACAAAATGTTAGCTGAAGAAAAAGCCCAATAAGGACATGCCTGGCACAACTTTTAAGCTTTCATGTTAATGAAGGATACTCTTAGGAAGCTGGTGCGAATGTTAGTGAATCAATTTTGCTCTTGCAATTTGGTTATTTACCAAACAGGACTAGTAGTAGTGAATTTGCTGGGCATCAGTCCAATCAGAAGGTAAACGGGGCCAAATTTTCTAAATGGACTCTATCGAAGATAGACGCAAAATGCTGGAGAAACTCAGCGGGTGAGGCACCATCTATGGAGAGAAGGTATTGGTGACGTTTCAGGTTGAGACCCTGAAGTCTCGACCCGAAACATCGCCAATTTCTTCTCTCCATAGATGCTGCCTCACCCGTTGAGTTTCTCCAGCATTTTGTATCTGCCCACCATATATACAAAATGATAATTTACAGTTGAATGTTTTGTAGTGTTCAAGAGCCTGAAACTTCTTGGGAAGAAGTTGTTCTTGAATCTGTAGGTCACAGTTTTCAGACTTTTATATAACCTCTTCCCAATATTAGGAAAGAGATGAGAGTGTGGCCAGGGAGGTGTGGATCCCCAATAACACTGTAGATCTCTTTAGATGGTGGGGAGAGCAGTACCCACGGTGGACCGCGTGGTGTCCACAAATTGTAGTAATCTTCATTCCTGGGCATTTGAATTGCTGAACCAGTCTGTGATGTAACCAGTCAATATTCCTCTACCCCATACCAAGAAAGCTTTTGTCAACATACCAAATCTCAATCTTCTAAGGAAGTAGAGGCTGAGATTAGTTCTTGGCATTTTTATTCCAACTGTGCATTTGACCTTGTTCGTAATGACTCTTGCTGTTGTAAATTTATATTTTACAATGCAGCTGCTCCCATCTAAACACAGCTGGAAACCACAAACCCATCCACCCAACATACTATTTGGTGTTATTGAAGATTTTTTTCACAGTCATAGTTCATCATGTTAACTTTTTCTAGCAAAAGCTATAATTTCCTTTAGGGCTTGTCCCACTTTCACGACCTAATTCACGACCTCTGCCGAGTTTGCCCTTGACTCGTACTCGCAGCATGGTCATAGGATGTTGTAGGTAGGTCGAAGCAGGCCGTAATGCTAGCCGTAGGAACTCGTGGCATCAAGTAGGTCGGGTCATTTTTCTAGCCAGATGAAAAATGTCCACAAGTAAAAAAGGTCTGAATTAAGTCGTGAAAGTTGGACAGGCCCTTTACAAAGCCAACAAGATGCAAAATACACGGTGTGTAGATTTGAAATAGCCTAATGTGTTCGCACTCGTGTTGACAGTCTATCTTAGCTGAATGCTTAGTGGCGTCATTCACTGGAAGGTTTGTGTTCCTATTTTCCTAGCTAAAATAAATGAAATGTGAATCGCAACAAATGGATGCTTTAAGTTAGTTATTTTAGTTAAATGATTATGAGTACATCTTTTATGAGTACAGCTCTTTTTCTACCCAACCCTTTATTTCCCAAACTGTGTTGTAACTTGTACTTTGGAATGCATTAGTAATTGTGGCTTTTCATTTGTGAAAGTAATATAGAATATCATGTATGCTCAGCTCATCAAGTTATGACTAATGATATCAGCCTATCCTGGCTGCATTCAAATACTTTTATTTAAGTAAGAAAGGCAGGTGTAAAATAAAAATCCACATATACTTGGCATGCAGGCATTATTAAATAGTGGCTGATTGGAGATTGCAGATATTGTTCAGTAGCTTGAAGTGCATGATTGCAACAATGTGGCCTTCTTTCTAGACTTGCTTTCTCCAATTTTATGCAGCACTTGAATTTATTTGTTTAAAAAAAATTATATTTTGATACGTTTCAAAGGAAATTCTGTTACATCTCAATTATTATTTGATTGATTGTACCCATTAGGGATGCTACTTTTCATTTGGTATCTGGTTATTTAGTCACTCCTAATGTATCGAAGGCACATAGATATTTGATAATACTGCCCGGATTAGAGGGTACTAGCTGCAAGGTGAGGTTAGACAAACTTGGATAGTTAATGAATGCTGCAGTAACTCAGCGGGTCGGGCAGCATCTCACAAACTTGGATTGTTTTCTCTAGAGCATTGGAACCTGAGGGAAGACATGACGGAAGTGCATAAAATGATGAGAGGGCATAGATAGGGTAGACAGTCTGAACCATTTTCCAATGCAACCTATCTGAGTTTTTGGTGAATATAGATGCATTACCTCATGTCCATCTGCTTATGTTTTTAAATCTGTTGATTCTATCTATCCCAACTGCCCACACAAATGCATGTGGTGTAGCCCAATTCATGATCTGTCGATGGAACATTTACTCCTTTTTCTTATTCGGTTTCTCAGCATTTAACACATTTTCCAGTAAATTTAACAAATTATATCAAATTCCATGAGCTTTATCTTGGATTAACAGTCTCTTGTGATACATTATACTCTTATAACCTTATGATTTCTAACCATGCCTGTCAAATCAGCTGACAAGCATAAATTCTGAAATTCAACTTCTAAGGTATTTTATCATGCCCTCTCTTTATTTATTAACCCCTTCATCTTAATATATTAATAAATTGGAAATAGACTATTCATTGCCTCATCAGAACTTGACGCGATTCCCAATCAGTTTGGTTTGAGATAAACGTGTTTAATTGTCATACAATAGCTTGTTGACAATATCTACTCCTCCAGTTTATGATTATTTCAGTAAACCAAGGCCAATGCCTAATGAGAATTTATACTTTTATGGAAAGTGATATTGCTCGCAAATAAAATAATACAGAAGATGGTCTATTCAAATTAAACAGTTGATGAAATGGGGGACAAAACTCCACAGCCAACTTTGTTCCTAAGTCTATGGCGACCTTTGTATTATGTGCTTTCATGGTGAAAGATTTAATGGATCAGATCCTCGACAGAAAGGAATATTGTTAACCAAGCTGCTTGAGCATTTTATTTTTGTTGCTCAGTAATAAGAGTGGTTATTGTCATCGAGATAGCTGTGAAATAGCTTTCCATTAAATTGGTGAGCTTACTTCAAAAAATGACTTTCACAAAAGTGTTTTATTTGTCAATAAACAGCCCAAAAGTGGTTTTATTCATCAATACGCAGTCCAAAGGTGTTTTATATTTGTCAATAAACTGCCGAACAGTGTTTTCTTAGTCAATAAGCAGCCTAAAAGAGATTTTTTTAAATCGATAAGCAGCCCAATCTATTTTAAGATGAATTTAACTGGCAATGAATATAGCTGATAATAACAAAGGTCCCAGTAGGGCAATTGTGAGCTTTCCTTCGCAATTGAATTTAAAGTGTCAGTTTAGTTAAGATTATAAGTAATTGGAGCAACAGGGGTTTCATTATTCGTGTCTCTGAAATTGTTCTTGAATGCTGCCTTTTAAGTGAAGAAAGTAGGTTGTGTAATAGACCTGAATTAGTGAAAGTATTGAGGACTACATTCTGATTTGGTGTTTTGAGGTCAGACTGAATATTGAAGGTGTGTTTAAAATTGAAGTAATTTTTTTTTTCAGCTCCAACCTAAATTGGAGAGATGTGCAACACATTATTGTCAAGACATCACGCTCTGGCCATCTGAATGCTCCAGATTGGAAGACCAATGGTGCAGGGTATAGAGGTACATGGCATGTGGATTTTTTTCCCAACTGTTTAAGAACTTCACACAGTTAAAGTAAAATGTCCCATTTTAACAAAATGAATTGTTTCCTTTGCCCATGCAAAGCTTCAAATTATACTATTGTTCATCTTGAGGTGCCATGCAGGGATACCTCTTTAGTTACAAGCAGTAAGCATAAGCTTCCATTTGCAGCTTGAGATGACATAAAATGCACTGCTCTTATTGTTGTCACATTAAATTAGATCAGTAGCGATTGAAATATGGGTCCCTTTATTTCCTTTGCAAAACAAATACTTTGTTACATGGAGATGATACAAATTTCGCCTTCGAATAACTTCCTACATTCCATTATAGTGAACACATTGGACTAGTGGCAGCTGCAAATTACACAATTGGCCTGATTCGGCTGCATGGGATTAGGAATTTTCTCGATTAAGTAGAAATCATGCTCAAATTGTTGGAGGGACCATTACCAGCTGCGCTGCCTTCGGTCAGCAGTTGTTATAAATTTGAGCAATATGGCAGTGGTATAGTTTGGACAACATAACCTCGTATTGTAAACAAGACATGGCTCCTGTTTATATTGACCAGGTTTGTGTGTTGGCTAAAGGAATGTATTTATAGCTGTTGGTCCCATTGACGTCAAGCATTCCTAAACCATGTCCAAGGTAGAATGTGCCAAGATCATACCTCAATATAAGAACACTATTCTTACCTGCCTTGGTGGTCTTCTTGGTTGAAACTGGTGCCATGATTCAATGATTCATAGTTGAATTTACTCTTGAGAGTTCATTGCTGTTGGTTCAAATTAGTTTTGGGATTCATGCATGCCAATGGCTGCTAACCCATTGCAGCACTTTCCATTTTCTAATTCAGATTATTGTCAGTGGTGAAAACTAATTCTTCTGTTGATCAAATTAAAATTCAATCTTCTACGACTTCCAGAAGTTTGAATTTACAGTCCTGAGTGCAAAACTGATGTTAAAAAACTGCAAGGGCTGTTATTTCTGACCTGTGCTCACAGCATGAAAGATATCAAGGACCCATATGTTGGTCACCATGCTGCAGGAAATGTGTCAAGCCAGAAAAGGTGAAGAGAAATTTACAAGAATATTATCAGGACTCGAGGGCCTGATCTATAGAGAAAGGTTGAGCAGGCCAGGATTATATTCATTAAAGCAAAGGAGGATGAGGAGTGATCATATAGAGGTGTACAATATTATGCGAGAAATAGATTGGGTAAATGCACAGTCTTTTGCCCAGAGTAGGGGAATCGAGAACCAGAGATAGGTTTAAGGTGAGGGAGAAAAGATTTAATAGGAATCTGAGGGGTAACTTTTTTTTTTTTTTACACAAAGGGTGGTGGGTGTGTAGAACGAGCTGCCAGAGAATGTAGTTGAGGCAGCGACTATTATAACATTTAAGAGACAATTGGACAGGTACATGGATAGGACATATTTAGAGGGGTTATGGACCCAGTGTGAGCAGGTGGGGCAAGGCTCCTGCCCAGAAGGCAGATGGGACATGTTGGGTGGCATGGGTAAGTTGGGCCGAAGGGCCTGTTTCCACGCTGTATGACTAACTCCTTGATACTTTTATCCTCGTCTTGCTCTTGAATGTACAAATACTGCTGACTTGCTATTGTGATTCCTATTTGGAAAGGTTCATCTGTGGTGCAAGGGTTGTATGTCGAAGTTGGCAATGCACTCTCTGCTTAGAAGGTGCCGCCACATTATTTTAATCGACAATCCTGCACTCAGTGTAGTGCAATGACTAGTGTTTCCTGAATATTTGAAAGAAATAAGGCAAATAGCATCAGATCCAAACTATATGGTTACAAGGAACAACCTTTTATCCCAGTAACATGGGGAGATTTTACTAAATAGTTTTTTTATGGCTTGGCTGTGCATACTTGCAGCTGGAGGCCAAATCCTTGAAAATGGAACCTTTGAAGTTTATTTCTTTCAGTCAGCCAAACATCAGCTGCCTAGGAGCCTTGCCCAATGGCAGCTTTGGCTCCTGATATGCTGCATTTTGTGTCTGCTAATAGTATATGAGAAAAGCACTTCAAAGCTGCTATCTATAGTTTGTGATGAAATGCTATTTCTGGTATGTCATTAATCCTGACATTTGCATTTTAATTGCTAATCTTCTGGTGTTTTCAATTGTGAGTGGCACAATAATGCAGTGGTAGAGTTGCTGCCTTACAGCACCAGAGACCCAGGTTCAATCCTGCCTATGTGTCAATCTGTACGGAGTCTGCATGTTCTCCCTGTGACCACGTGGGTTTTCTCTGGGTGCTCCGGTTTCCTCCCACATTCGAAAGAGATGTAGGTTTGTCCCTTGAGTGCAGGATACAGTTTACAGTTTAGTTTATTATCACGTGTGCCGAGGTACAGTGAGAAGGTTTTGTGTGCTATCCAGTCAGCAGAAAGACAATACATGATTACAATCGAGCCATTTACAGTGTATCGATACACAATAAGGGAATAACGTTTAGTGCAAGGTAAAGCCAGCAAAATCCGATCAAGGATAGTCCGAGGATCACCAAAAGGGGTAGATAGTAGTTCAGTACTGCTCTGGTAGGGTTAAGATGATTCAGTTGCCTGATAACAGCTGGGAAGAAACTGTTCCTGAATCTGGAGGTATGTGTTTTCACACTTCTATCCCTTTTGCCTGATGGGAGAGGAGAGAAGAGGGAGTGGCCAGTGTGTGATTCATCCTTCATTATGCTGCTGGCTGAGTCAATAGACTGCTGGCTGAGTCAATAAATTGAGTCAATAGAAGGGAGGGTGGCTTGTGAGATGGTCTTGCCTGTGTCCACAATTCCTTACAATTTCTTGCGCTCTTGGATAGAGCCGTTTCCAAATCAAGCTGTGATGCATCCTGATAAAATGCTTTCTATGGTGTATCTGTAGAAGACGGTGAGAGTTGTAGGGGACATGCCGAACATCCTAAGCCTTCTACAAAAGTAGAAGTGTTGGTGTGCTTGCGAACTAGTGATTGTTGGTCGGCGTTGACACGATGGGCCGAAGAACCTATTTCTACGCTGTATTTCTAAACTAAATTAATCTAGGATCTTTTCAGTCTGGAAAAAAAATCTGAAATCCACTTCAAATTGGCACCAATTGACTTATCGATGTATAAAATTAGAGTCATAGTGATACTGTGTGGAAACAGGCCCTTCGGCCCAACTCGCACACACCGGCCAACAATGTCCCAGCTACACTAGTCCCACCTGCCTGGGCTTGGTCCATATCCCTCCAAACGTGTCCTATCCATGTACCTATCTAACTGTTTTTTAAACGATGGGATAGTCCCAGCCTCAACTACCTCCACTGGCAGCTTGTTCCATACACCCACCACCCTTTGTGTGAAAAAGTTATCTCTCGGATTCCTATTTAATCTTTTCCCCTTCACCTTGAACCTATGTCCTCTGGTCCTCAATTTCCCTACTCTGGGCAGAAAACTCTGTGCATCTATCTGATCTATTCGTCTCATGATTTTGTTTACCTCTATAAAAAATTCTTCTGGGAAATCCCACACAAAATACATCACTTTCCCTCATTCTCTGGATTACACCCAAAAATAGCTGTCTTCTTATTTTTGTATCTAGACTTTTCTTTGTGGGGTGTTTTGTTTTCCTATTTCTGGTAATATTGAACTTAATAGTAGAATTGTAATATTCAACTCAATTCTCTGAAAGGGCATACTATTATTTGTATCAATATCTTTGGATCTTATAGAAATTTACAAAATTTTTAAGGGGTTGGACAGGCTAGATGCAAGAAGATTATTCCCGATGTTGGGGCAGTCCAGAACAAGGGGACACAGTTTAAGGATAAGAGGGAAGTCTTTTAGGACCGAGATGAGAAAATCATTTTTTACACAGAGAGTGGTGAATCTGTGGAATTCTCTGCCACAGAAGGTAGTTGAGGCCAGTTCATTGGCTAGATTTAAGAGGGAGTTAGATGTGGCCCTTGTGGCTAAAGGGATCAGGGGGTATGGAGAGAAGGCAAGGTACGGGATACTGAGTTGGATGATCAGCCATGATCATATTGAATTGTGGTGCAGGCTCGAAGGGCCGAATGGCCTACTCCTGCACCTATTTTCTATGTTTCTATTTTTCTATCAGCAAAACAATTAAAATGCTTCCGTCTATATCACCTCTAGAATCTGTTGTTCAAATAAGTTTGGATTTAGATTTTTTTATTATTATCACCTGTGCTGCAGAACAGTGAAAATGTTTGTTTTGCATGTTAGTGATTCAAATCAGATTAGAAATACTATAAATGAATACAATCAAGCCAAACTCGTGCAATGGGTAAAACAAAGGGAGAGACACAGAATGTAGAATACATTTAAACATTGTAGCGCATCAGTTCCAGAAGCAAAGACTGACATCTTGGAAAAAGCTCCATGGTACAGTTTCAAATCAAATGTTTAATGAAAACTTGGTTAGTAATGGGAAAATAAGCATGGTTTAAGTGATCAGTGGGTAGTAATGTGTTTTTTAACTGAATCAATAAAAGCCACAGATGATATCTACTCAATTCAGTATTAAATTTACAATATTTGATCAAGAAAGTATAGCTGCATTTACAGTTAAGCCCACCTTGGACAAATTGGGAGAGATTCCGGTAAAACTGTTCTAAATGGTCAGCCATGGTAAAGTGAAATATGCAGTTCTCCCAAGGGGTCTTTTGGTTCAGCAATTATACACATTGAGCAGAATCTCTCACACAGTGAATAGGCTATTCACAAGCACATGGAGAGCTTTCAATTTAAACATTGGGAGGTTTTTTTTGTGAAAATGGGTCAGGAGCATGAAGCTCATTCTACATATAACATGCTTGAACTGTGTTAATTAAAACACTTTTATTTGTTGGGCTTTTCAATTTCTACTTATTGATCCTTCCTCAGACTGATTGTTGGGGAGGGAGAAAGAAAGTTGAAAGAGAGATGGTGGTAATAGGTTTATACAGATGAGGAGGGTTTTTTGATAGATAAATGTTAGACAGGTGAAAAGTCAAAAGGTGCGAGACAAAAGGATTGAAGAGTTACGAATTGTGAAGCTAGAGGAAGGAAAGTAGGTTAATGGGGAGAGGGAGAGGTGGCTGAAGAAGAATCCCGACCCCAAAATTGAAGAAAGGACCAGATTCGAAACATCACATATCCATTTTCTCCCGAAATGCAACCGGACCTTGCTGAGTTACTTGCCTGCACCGCACTTTGTGCAGGAAGTTAACGCAGATGCTGGTATAAACTGCAGATAGACACAAAATGCTGCAGCAACTCAGCGTTTCTGCAGCATCTCTGGAAGGAAGGAATTGGTGACTGATGAGTCTGAGATCAGTCTGAAGCAGGGTCTCGACCTGAAACTTCCTTCTCTCCAGAGATGCTGCCTGTCCCGCTGAGTTACTCCAGCATTTTGTGTCTATCTGCACTTTGTGGCTTTTGTAAACCAGCATTTGTAGTTTCTTGATCCTAATCAGACTCTGTTGACTTCTGAAGAGAACACAACTTCAATTCTGATATTTGAAATTAAACTTACAATATTGGTGATGTGAGTGACTACCATCTTTACTATTAATTATTGTTATAATTTGACATTTATTTTAGAAAATTCTTACAAAGAAACAAGCGTGTTTTATAACCAGATCTATTGGCAAGGCCATCATCCTAATTATTCAATACCTCAGTCCTGTGAGTGGTACCTATAACTGCTTATAAGCATTCCACTAAAAAAAACGAATAAGACACTGGGGATATGAATTGGGGTGTTTATTGGGAAGATTCCTGTTGATATTAGGTGTGACCCTTCAATTCAAAAGGGATCTACATTTCAGCGAGTTACTAACAGCTAGCATTTCTTGTTTGCAGTGAGTCACCTTTATGGATTTGGATTAATGGATGCGGAGGCAATGGTGGAAAAAGCACTGCATTGGAAAACAGTTCCAGCACAGCACATCTGTATCGAGAATCCAGACAGGCAAAGCAGGTACTACATATCCCCAAATAATGTTAGCTAATGTATTTTACAGTTCTGATTTCCAGTAATAATATACTTTATTTTTATGTTGTCTTTGTTTCATTCTTTTCACGTTTTGCGTGATTTTGTTTAGCCATTGATTATCCTCTTTATGTTATTCACTTCAGCCATTATTCTCATTTGTGTTATACATCTATTTAGATTTATTTTGACCAACAGGTTCATTACTATAATAGGTGGATGTCGGGTACCTTCTCTGTACTGGAATTGAATTGCATTAACCCATTAAATCTATTTTGATTGTATTGAAACAGTAGATATTGTAAAAATGCTACTTTGAGGTTGAACAACTTTACACTTTGAACAATAATGCTGATTAATAGTGATCTGTACCTCTAAACTAAACCTAAATCAACAGATGTCATTTGTAAGCACCAAAAACACACAATATTAAAATCAAGATGAACTGACACTTTAAAAGTAAATTCTCAACTTTATAATCCCTATCAAAATTACTGGAGTCTTGAATCCCAGCACAGAACCTATAAAGCAGCTTCTTATTTCCCTCGGCTGACATGCTGAGCAACCTCAGTGAGACGGAGTTCTGACATAATCAGCATTATGAATCAGTATGTCTAGGATTTCTGTGTTTGCTAACACACCTGCAGAGGTTTTGGACATGCTGCCACTTGAATGGATAAATGTTGGTGCAAATTGGAATCATTGACAATTCTGCACCCAACTCTGGACTGTTACTAAACTTTGAGCCTTAAAAGGATACAATAATTTGGGAATCTTCATTGAACAGCAGCTCCTCGGTGGACCCCAGGAAACAAAGTTTTTTTTGCCATTTCTCAGAAGTAGGGCTTTGCTGGCTCGTAGTTGGAACAGTCTATAACTAATACCTCATAGCTATCTGTCTCTCACCACCTCAACACTTGAACTAATATTCCCTTAAGAGGTATAATGAACTATTCTTATTGACAGGTACTCCTGCTCCAATAGCCCACAGCAGATCAGACATTTTTCCTAACCTCATTTCTCATATTAACTAGACTTGTTTTTGATTTTGCTAACTTGCTATTATAACCAGAGAGTCTTTTAATTCTAAACACTATTATAACTTCAGTGTCCCGTCTAAGGAAATGAATACATTGTTTTTTGTACAATGTATTTTAAATGCCCAGAATGACTAAACCGTTTCATTTAATTAATTATTTTGGACGTATATTTTCTGGCTATATTCTGTAATAATTGCTTGGAGTTATTACAATTGTGATTTATTAAAAATACGACATTTTCTTTGTATTGTTATATATTCTGATCAATAATAATAAAGGAAATATAATGTAAAATAATTCTTAATATATTTATAATTCAGTTGCCTGGAAAAACAAGTGATTTACTTTTCAATGTCATGAATCTAAAATGGTAGACATTTCAAATTCCATTCAACTGAAGCATTTTCTGTTTATTTCATTAAAATGTAAAACTTGTGAACCTTCCCTCAGGCAGCAGTGAAGGGGTTTTCATCAGAGATTGTTGTCACTGCTTTTCTCCAGCATTATTTAAATTATGTCCGTCAACAGCAGTTTGAAACTGACCTTGAGTCTGCAATGTTATCGCTCCATGCTGACAATTTCCACTTATGCAGTGCTACTGATCTGTTTTTCCTATTGCAGAACTATTCGGCCTGAACATGCTGTGAGGGCCGTCTACAAAGCCACTGGCTGTTCTGATAACGCAAACCACTATGTGAATTACCTGGAGCACATTATTGTCCGAGTTACCATTGCTCACCCACGCCGAGGTGACTTGTCGATATATTTGACCTCTCCGTCGGGAACGAAGTCCCAGCTGTTATCCAACAGGTAACTAGGCTTCTTGCGTTAAGCAGGTTTAATTCAATGATGTGGACCATGTGGTGAGAAATAGGGAAGACAAAGTGAGTGCAAACTACGATTATAGAGTGAATCTGGCAGCAATTTCTGGCATAATCATATATTCCAGCAGCAATTTCTGACGTAATCATATATTCCAGCAGTAAATTCTGGAGCAAATCATGTAATTAAGAGTTGAATACCAGAAGTTGGTTTGAGCAACTTCCTGCAATATTTGCAGGGATGTTTCTTTGCAGCTGCCTGTAGCAAAATCTGCTGAAACAATAAATTGGCAAGAATTTGAGGTATTCCAAAAAGTATTATTTTTCTTTAAAAAAAAAATGGAATACCGTAAAATTAATGTGCTTTGTTAGATGAGAAATAATTTAATTTAATGGTACTGGCTGGTCTGTGATGGATTGGGCTACGGCCACAGCAGTCTGTAATGCGCTTCATTTTGCTTCCTGAAGTCAATAAGTGGTTCCTTCATTTTGCTGACATTGAAGGAGAGGTTGGCTTCACATCATGTTGCTAAGCTCTCTATTTCCATTCTACACTCTGCCTTGTTATTGTTCAAGACCTAGCCCGGTATCATGATGTCTTCTACAAGCTTTTAAATGTATTGGAAGCAGATTTTTGCTGCACAGTCGTGAGTGTATAGAGAGTATAGAGGCTAATAACACATCCTGGTAAGGGCACTGACGTTGAGAATTGTAGTGGAGGATGTTTTGTTGGCTATCCTTGTTGACAGTGGTCAATGGGTCAGGAAGTTGAGGATCCAGTCACGGAGGAGGGAGCTAACTCCTAGGTTCCTGATTGCAGACTCCAGTATTGTGTCCGGGCAACTTGTGTTCAAAAACAAATTACTTCAGTGTTTGGGGTTGATCCAAATTATTTGTCCTGCATTGTTTCTGTAAGATCCCTGGAGTACTCATGAATGTGCTAAGTTATAATACACCTTCTGTGGTTGAGGAGGGGCTTGGTGTCATAAAAGGAATACTACACACAAAATATATCTGCCACAAGAAATGTAATGTAATAAGAGATTTGATTGATCAGAGACTTTAATGCATGTAAAATAATTTTACATTGGCTGCATTGGAGAAATGGGTCCGATTGTGGAACAGTAAATACTGTGTGTAAGAAGGAACTGCATATGCTGGTATCAATCAAAGATAGACACAAAAAGCTGGAGTAACTCAACGGGACAGGCAGCATCTCTGGAGGGAAGGAATGGGTGATGTTTCGGGTCGAGACCCTTCTTCAGACTGCTTTGGGATAAGGGAAACAAGAGATGTAGACAGTGATGTGGAGAGATAAAGAACAATGAATGAAAGATAAGCTAAAAAGTGACGACAATAAAGGAAACAGGCCATTGTGAGGTGTTTGTAGGGTGAAAATGGGAAGCTAGTGCAACTTGGGTGGGGGTGGGGATAGAGAGAGAGGGAATGCCAGGGCTACCTGAAGTGAGAGAAATCAGTACTCGTACCACTGGGCTGTAAGCTGCCCAAGCGAAATATGAGTTGCAGTTCCTCCAATTTGAGTTTAGCCTCACCCTGACAATGGAGAAGACCGAGGACAGAAAGGTTGGTTCACACGGGCTGAGCGAAGGTGTTCTGTGAAATGATCGCCCAGTCTGCGTTTGGTCTTGCCGATGTATAAGAGAATACAGTAGATGAGGTTGGAGGAGGTGCAAGTGAACCTCTGCCTAACCTGAAAAGGACTGTCGGGTTCCTGGACAGAGTCGAGGGAGGAGGTATCGTGACGGGTGTTGTTGCATCTTCTGCTGTTGCAGGGGAAGGTACCTGGGGAAGAGGTGGTTTGGGCGGGAAGAGATGAGTTAACCAGGGAGTTGCGAAGAGAACGGTCTCTGCGGAAGGTGGAAAGAGATGGAGATGGGAAAATGTGGATAGTGGTGGGATCCCATTGGAGGTGGTGGAAATTTCAGATGATTATGTGTTGTATGCGATGGCTGATGGGGTTGAAGGCAAGGACTGGGGGACTCTGTCTCTGTTGCGACTGGGTGGAGGGGGAGCGGGAGCAAGGGCGGAGCTACAGGGTACTGAGAAGATACGAATGAGGGCCTCATCTATGATGGGAGAGGGGAACCCCCGTTCCTTAAAGAATGAGGACACCTTGGATGTTCCAGTATGGGACACCTCATCTTGGGAGCAGATGTGGCGTAGTTGGAGGAATTGTGAGTGGGGGATAGAGACTTTGCTGGAAGCAGGGTGGGAGGAAGTGTAGTCGAGATAGTTGTGCGAGTCAGTGAGTTTGTAATAGACGTTAGTCAATAGTCTATTTCTTGTGATGAAGACTGAGATCAAGAAAGGGGAGGGAGGTGTCGGAGATGGTCCAAGTAAATTTGAGTACAGGATGATAATTGGTGGTGACAGAATGCAGGGTTTGCTCCTGGAGTTGGCTTTGGGATGAGTTCATGATAATTAGTTGGGAGAAGATGAAGGAAAGCTTTGAGAGAGGATTCAGTCAAAGGTTGTTCCACCTCACTGGGCAAGAGAGGAATCGCATTGGAGTCATTTGACTTGGTGAGCTACATTAATCAAATGGAATGGTGGACAATAAAGGTTTTGTGTATGGAAAAATCCCATGCGGCCACAGGGAGAATGTGCAAACTCGTACACTCATCATGGTTAGGATTGGACCCAGATCTCTGACGTTCTAAAACAGCAGCTCTACTGCTTCACCATTGTGCCATCCTATAGGCATAAAGGGGCCAAGTGAAGCATCTACTGAACTAAACAAATGTTACTAAATGAGACTGCCTTAGAAAAGCCCCATATATCTTGAGAAATATTTACTATTTTGTCCATAGACAATCAGTATATTAAATGTTATCACAAACGAAGGACAAAAATACTTTGCAGTTTAACACATGTTTAGTATATTATTCTGGAATGTCTACACCAGGATTGCTCTGAAGAAAAATATTTCCAGGATAATCTGTCTCTAGGAACTGGACAGAAACATTTTATTAACCTGTTTAGTCTGTCTGGATTTCTTCTTGAGGTCCTTTTGCCAGCTGATGAGTGTTTGGAGCTATTCCTGAGGGAAAACAGCTGTTTGGTGGATAGTTTGTGTAACATTTGCAGGTGCAGAACAGTCAAAGGCCCACTACTGTGTTGAAACTGGTCTTGTTAAAAATATTCCACTCCATTAGCACACCGTATACAGGCTGCTTGCGTGCAACTTCACTTGATCGGAAGCTCTTAATAAATTGAACCCTGCTGGGTGGGTTGTGCAGCCACAGGCATATTGGGCCTGTTGTGTCGACAGCATGATCAATGTGAACAGCCCTGAGTTGATTGTAAAGTATAATGTGAGTGGAACTTTTATTCAATTAATATACACAAACTGGCATGGCTTCTGCAAACAGCTGCAAGGAGGGATTGTTCCAAGACCAATAAACTTTTACTGTTTATGCAATGTGTTTTATTTCCCAGTATTTTTTCTTACTTAATAATGTAAAGCAAATGCAAAATGTTTAAACATTACATTGTGATCTTTTTGCCTTTTGATGTTTATATAGCATTTATAGTCTGTTATTAACCTTGACTTCCTCGTCATTCCTCTTTTGGTTTTTTGAATGTTTTCTTTTCATCAGCCATTGGGATATTAGTACTTCAGAGTTAGGTTGACATCATTGAACATAAGCTAATAGAAATCAAATTATGTTTACTATAATCTAATATAAAAAATAATTTGTATATGGTTAAAAACTTCCAATTGCCAGGTGTGTTTAACTTTGTGCACAGACTGGAGACTTTGGCGACATTGGGAAAATGGCTTAATCTGAAAGGAATGTTATTAGTTTCAAAATTAAAATTAAAAGCTTTTCACTATTGTACAGCAGCCTTTTTAAAACTTTGAACCAGTTTCACAATGGTCGAAAAAAGTAATAGAAATAAAAGTCATATCAACGGTTTGGATGTGAATGGACAAAGCAAGATTAAGTTTTTAAATGGAATTAAAGTGGGTGTTAGGGTAGATGGTGAAGATGGCTATCAAAAACTACACCAGACTCTTGATCACAATAGACAATAGGTGCAGGAGTAGACCATTCGGCCCGTTGAGCCAGCACTGCCATTTAATGTGATCATAGCTGATCATCCCCAATCACGTGGGCTAAATAATGGCTAATGGAGTGTAAAGTAGATAGTGTGAGTGGGTACATTGGCCTTTTAATCAGTCAGAGTACGAGTGTGAGTATGCTTAATGTGGTGCATCTGTCGAAGTTTGTAAGTGACATTGGAGACACGCTGTATTTCCCTCAGTCCCCCAAGGAAGTAGAGACATCGCTATGCCGCCTTGGTTAGCACTTCAATATAGTTTGGTAATTGGTAATATTAATGCCAAGGATTTTGAAGCTCTCAACATTTATTTTTCTGCACCATTAATGCTGATAGGGCATGTACTCAACCATGTGTCCTGAAGTCCTCAACAGGCTTTTTGGCTTGCTGACATTGAGGGAGGGGTTCTGTGCCTGACATCATGTGTTCTCTATCTCCTTCCTGTATTCCATCTCATCATTGTTCATGATCCAGCCCACCACAGTGGTGTCATCCGTAAACTTGGTGATGGAGTTAGAGCTGAATTTGGCCACATTGTCATGAGTGTATAGTGGGTACAGTCGGGGACTGAGAATGCAACCTTGCAAGAATTATTGTGGAGAATGTGTTGTCACCTATTCTTGCTGAATATGATCCGTGCAAGAATAGGAGTTCCAATACCACACTAGTAGATGGAGAATATATGTTCATGTGTTCCCTGATTTTTCGATGCATCCCTTAAATAAAGGCACAACGTAGAAATATAGACATGGAAACATAGAAAGTAGGTGCAGGAGTAGGCAATTTGGCCCTTTGAGCCAGCACCGCCATTCAATATGATCATGGCTGATCATTCAGAATCAGTACCATGTTCCTGTTAAACTGTGACCCCTGGTTCTGGACTCCCCCAACATGGGGAACATTTTTCCAGCATCTAGCATGTCCAATCCTTTAAGAATTGTTTATATTTCTAAGAGATATCCTCTCATCCTTCATTCCAGTGAATATAAGCCCAGTCGATTAATTCTTTCATCGTTTGTCAGTCCCACCACCCTGAGAATTAACCTGGTGAACCTACGCTGCACTCCCTCAATAGCAAGAAAGTCTTTCCTTAAATTAGGAGACCAAAACTGCACACAATACTCCAGGTGCGGTCACACCAGGGCACTGTACAAATGCATTAGGACCTCCTTGCTCCTATACTCAAATCGTCTCGCTATGAAGGCCAACACACCATCTGCTTTCTTCATTGCCTGCTGTACCTATATGCTTACTTTCAAGGACTGATGTACAAGGACACCCAGGTCTCTTTGTACCCCCCCTTTACCTCATCTGACACCATTTAAATAATAATCTGCCGCCTTGCTCTTGCCACCAAAGTGGATAACCTCACATTTATCCACATTATACTGCATCTACCCACCCACCCAACTATCCAAGTCACCCTGCAGCCTCATAGCATCCTCCTCATAGCTCACACTGCCACTCAGCTTTGTGTCATCTGCGAATTTGGAGATGTTAGCCGCCCTCCAATCCTGCACCTCACCTGCCTCCAAAGATCACTTTAAAGTGATATACATTATTACATTTTATAAACTATAACACTTGGACCAACTGTGCTGCCTCTATCTCTAAAATTTAAGATTACGCCTAAATATACAAAGGGAAGCTTAAAGACACTTTGAAATTTTGGGGGCCACCAGCCCTTATAGGTCAATTTTTGCAACTTCTGTGCTTACTGTGTAGAACTGCTAATCTATTTTTATTTATTTATTTTTATTTAACCTTTATTTAACCAGGAGAAGTCTCATTGAGATTAAAAATCTCTTTTACAAGAGAGTCCTGGCCAAGTTAGCTTTCATTGCAAAAGGATTTGAGTATAGGAGCAGGGAGGTTCTACTGCAGTTGTACAGGGTCTTGGTGAGACCACACCTGGAGTATTGCGTACAGTTTTGGTCTCCAAATCTGAGGAAGGACATTATTGCCATAGAGGGAGTGCATAGACGGTTCACCAGACTGATTCCTGAGATGTCAGGACTGTCTTATGAAGAAAGACTGGATAGACTTGGTTTATACTCTCTAGAATTTAGGAGATTGAGAGGGGATCTTATAGAAACTTACAAAATTCTTAAGGGGTTGGACAGGCTAGATGCAGGAAGATTGTTTCCGATGTTAGGGAAGTCCAGGACAAGGGGTCACAGCTTAAGGATAAGGGGAAAATCCTTTAAAACCGAGATGAGAAGAACTTTTTTCACACAGAGTGGTGAATCTCTGGAACTCTCTGCCACAGAGGGTAGTTGAGGCCAGTTCATTGGCTATATTTGAGAGGGAGTTAGATGTGGCCCTTGTGGCTAAGGGGATCAGGGGGTATGGAGAGAAGGCAGGTACGGGATACTGAGTTGGATGATCAGCCATGATCATATTGAATGACGGTGCAGGCTCGAAGGGCCGAATGGCCTACTCCTGCACCTAATTTCTATGTTTCTATGTAAGACAGGCAGCAGCACAGTTCCACAGTTACAGACAATAATTTAAAAAACAACAGAGAACATATAAATAGAGTCACAGTCAGAACATCATCAAACAAAGCATGTACAGACAGAAGAGCCCGCTTCAACATCATTAAGAAGGGATTTAAATCTGTTTATAGAAACCAGCTCCTTAAGTTTCAGTTCATTCTGCAGCTGGTTCCATGCGAAGGGAGCAGCATAACTAAATGCCCCTTTCCCCAGTTCAGTACGGACTTTAGGTACAGTTAGTTAGAACAAGTCCTCAGAGCGGAGCTGATAAGTTCCTGTGCTTTTTCGAATTACATACTTCTGCAGGTATGAAGGAAGAACACCGAGGATAGTCTTATAAATAAGGATATGCCAATAATGGAGTCTGCGGGTGGACAGGGCAAACCATCCAACTTGAGCATACAAAGAGCAGTGGTGCGTGAGGGTTTTAAAATTAGTAACAAATCTCAGTGCTCTGTGG
Organism: Leucoraja erinaceus; assembly: GCF_028641065.1. Classification (NCBI taxonomy): domain Eukaryota; kingdom Metazoa; phylum Chordata; class Chondrichthyes; order Rajiformes; family Rajidae; genus Leucoraja; species Leucoraja erinaceus. The sequence continues at coordinate 80,009,392 of NC_073379.1, read as the reverse complement.
TAGACTGTGTCCAAAGACTGTAGGCATTTTGAAGATGCATTCATATATAAAACATCACCATGGTCCATCCAACACAGACATAAACGTTGCAGCAACAAGTCTTTTTTTGGCTTCAAAAGAAAAACAAGATTTGTTTCTAAAGTAAAAACCTAATTTTATCTTTAATTTTTCACAAGTTGCTGGATATGAGGTTTAAAAGAGAGAGAATCGCCAATTATAATTTCCAGATATTTATATTGAGACACAGATTCAATCACAGCCCTGCAAAGTGGTGATAGGAGGGAGGTCCGAGGGCTTTGATTCAGCTTTAGTGAACAGCATGAGTTTTGTCTTGTCAACAATTAAAACGAGTTTCAAATCACACAGGTTACGTTGCACAGTGTTAAAAGCAGTTTGGAGCTGACAGAGAGCCTGATTTGGGGTAGACGCAGAGCAATATGTCACTGTGTCGTCAGCATCAAAGTGAAAATTTGCGTTCGGAGCTTTATGATCTAGACTATTAATATAAATAGTAAATAATAAAGGTCCTAAAACCGATCCCTGTGGCAACCCTTGGATACATTAAGAAAGCTAGAAGTAATACCTTCTGCTCGCACACACTGAGATCTGCCTGATAGATAGTTTTTAAACCAACAGACAGCTTGATCAGATAAACCGATGCTGCATAGTCTTTGTAACAATAAGGCATGATCCACAGTATCGAAAGCCTTTGATAGGCCAACGAAAAGGGCTGCACAGTGTTGCTTACTGTCTAAAAATTCAATAAAATCATTTACTACTATGTCTGCCCTTTGAGAAAGAATACTCCTTTTGTGTCTAACTTTTAATTTTTTTTCCCTTCATACTAGGTTGTTCGATCATTCCATGGAAGGTTTCAAGAGTTGGGAATTCATGACTACTCATTGTTGGGGTGAAAAGGCGGCAGGTGACTGGTTACTTGAAATCCACGACAATCCTTCCCAGCTACGAAACTTCAAAACACCAGGTAGTCACTGTAAACATTTATAAATGACTTCACGTTGCCTTTCTTTATTCAAATATCAAAATGTTACAAAATGGTGCCTTGGTTGGTGCTTGGGCTGCAATCCTGGGGACAAGAGTATGAGTGGAATTGCGTCATTGCAGCATTATAGCTATGAGCGGACAGCCTCCTGTGCTGGGAACCTGAGTAAGGGCTCAGCCCTTTGCTGGTGTTCCCATACCATGGGAGTTGTTTGAGTCATGTTAGACAACGGACACTGGACAATAGGTGCAGTAGTAGGTCATTCGGCCCCTCGAGCCAGCACCGCCATTCAATGTGATGATGGCTGATCATCCACAATCCGTTGCAATGAGATCAGTCTACATAGGGTGTCATCTCTACACGTTGAGGAATGTTGTACTTTGTCTTTGCAATAATGCTGAGCACTATATTCTGCATTCAGTATCGTCCCCTTTGCTCTATCTACTGTTCTTGAGTTTGGCTTGATTGTATTTATGGTATATCTGATCTGTTTTGATAGCATGCAGAATGAGACTTTTCTGTACTTCTGTTATGTGAAATATTAGACATAAACCAAGCAGTTTATGTTCAATGGCTGCCCATGAATCATAATTATACAGCATGGAAACGGGTCATTTGGCCTACCTTGCTCACACTGATCAAGAGACCCCATCTACATGACTCTGAAGTGCTCACATTTAGCCCATGTCCCTCTAAATCTTTCCTATCCATCTACCTCTCCAAATGTCCTTGAAATGTTGTAAGAGTATCTACCTCAATTACCTGCTCTGCCAGCCTGTTCCATATACCCAACTCACTGTTGGAAAAAGTTGCCCCAACAATCCTATTAAATCTTTCCATCTCAGTTTAAACCTATATCCTCTGTTTCTTGATTACCCTAATCTTGGTAAAAGACTCTTCGCATTCAACATTTCATGCTGTGCTATTCCCTTCACGATCTTATACACCTCTATAAGATCACCCATCAGCCTACTGCACTCCAAGGAATAAAGTCATAGTCTGCCCAAACTCTTCCTCTAGCTCAGGCTCTCGAGTCCTGGCAACATCCTTATCAATCTCCTCTGCACTCTTTCCGACTTAATGACACTCTTCTTTTAGCAGGCTGACCAAAACTGAAGGCAATACCTCCACTGTGGCCTCACCAACATCTCATGCAACAGTAAAATACCAACACAACTTCTATACTCAATACACTGACTGATGAAGGACAATGTACCGATTGCCTTCTTGACCACCCATGATGCCATTTTCAGTGAACTATGTACTGCTCCACAACTCCCTAGGGGCCTGCCATGCACTTCCCAAAGTGCAACACCTCACACTTATCTGGATTAAATTACATTAACTATTCCGCAACGCTATTTACTCCTGCTCTTCATTTCTTCTTTTTAAGTACACACCTGTGCGTGTTCAGAGGTCAAGGGCACTGTGACCCATTAGTATTCTGCAGGATAGTGCTAACGAGAAATTTCATTGCCCACTGGTGTATCTGACAATGAAAAAAAAATCTCAAACTGGGATCAAAAATTTCGGGTGTTGATTAAATTAAATGTAAGTGTACAAAGATTTGGCAACACCAACGGGCTAAAGGGCCTGTCCCACTATATGAGTTTACCCAAGAGCTCTACCGAGTTTTAAAAAAAAAAATCAAACTCGTGGTAAGTACGTAGAATGTACATAGCGGGTACGTCGGGTCTCGGGACGTCTCTTAGCGGCTCGTAAAACTAATGGCAGGTACTCGAGAAGCGCGGTAAGCTCGTGAAGTTTTTTCAATGTGTTGAAAAATGTCCACGAGAGCCCTGGGTACCTATGAGCGGCTATTACTGTAATTCTCCGAGTTCGAATCGGTGGAAACTCGGGAGAACTCTTGAATTACCTCGTACAGTGGGACAGGCCCTTTAAAATGGTTTCCATCGATCAAAAGTGTTGTATAGTGGGTTCCAGGTGCCTTCAAAACCACAATATGCCCAATAGGAGGGTGGACGGATTGGCAACTATTGTCCTTTGCAGAACATAATGTTACTTGCAGAAGTGCCAGAAACACAAGAACAGCTCTGTTGGTGCAAATTCTCATCAGAATGTGCGTCAAGGGGAAATGGAAATAATAAGGTTACTTCCCCTGGTGAATGGGTTAATCCTCAAACGTTTATTTAGTTCTGGGTGCACCTGATCATGAACGTTTGCATTACATCAAAACTACGGACAGGTCTAATTTCAATCCCTCGGGCACAGTTTCCTGGATAATTTCTTCCAGAGTATTTCAGAATGTGTTGTTAATCACATTAAATCTGCTTATTTTCAGCCACTACTTTGAGCAATGGCCTTTGATCAGAATAATTTAATTTGAAAGTGGTTATGTGTCAGATTATTTTTTTGAATGCCATTTTACATTTGTTCTCTAAATCAGAAGCCAAATGTTAAACCTTTGAAGCCGTTAAGGGATGCTTCAGTTCCAGGTTTTTTTTTAAATGGAAGAATGAAACTTTTGGGTAAAGATACACAAAATGCAAATCACTTTGGCCAGAAATGGTTTAAATTACCTAAATGGAAAACCTCTTTTCCTAATTCCAGATTGTTCGTGTATGTATCTATATACAATTTATATAAAATTATATTGAGGTCTAGCACAGCTGTTTTGTGGTAATTTCACAGATGTGCGATCTATATTTCTTTGTAGCCGCTTTGACCCTGCTGTGTGCGGTTATGGACATGGATTGTTTACACAGCCCCAGAAAGGAAGCTTGGATTGCTAATGTAACCTGGAATAAAGCCCTATGCCAGAAGAAAATAAGAAAGAGGGGCAGGAATAGGCCATTCTTTGTAATTTTCCTGCATTTACTCCACATCCCTCGATTCTAGTAATATCTGGAGCCTCTGACTTGAAATTAGTGAGAGATTTACTATCTCTTTGGGTGCAGATCTTTTTTAAAAGCCTTTCTCCTAAATGGCTGTTTGCCTATTCCCAGACTTTGATTCATGCTTCCACACATCCAGGCAAGGGGAAGTTTCATCCTTGCATCTGCATCTTTGCTCTTGTACTCAAATCAACTTTAAAATAAAAACCAACATAAGTTGTGTTGCTAATTGCATGCTGTGCTATTCTTTGAAACGGGGGCGGAAAACCCGGGGGGGCAGGGGGGACACACCCCCACCCCCCCCCCCCCCCCCCCCCCCCCGTTTTGAGAGGTGGGGGACATCCCCCCCCCCCCCCCCCCCCCCCCCAAGTTTTCGTAATCTGGATTTTAAAACCCGGTGAAATCTCCGCTTTCCGCGAGACAGTGGAGATGGGACTGCTGATCGGGGGCACCGATTGGACGAGAGAGACGTCGGTCAGCAGGCAATGGGGGCAGGACATGATGATTCAGCGCGATCATTGGAGGAGGGAGGAGTGGGGGAAGGGGGTTGAAACTGAGGATAGAGTGCGATGATTGGAGGAGGGAGACGTGCCAAAACACTCTCGGCACAGACCTGCGCCTCATCCACAGCCAGGATCGATCCCGGCCGGGTCTCCAGCGCTGTCCCGTCCCCACTGAGTGCGCCCCCCCCACCACGGGTGGCCAGAGAGGTCAGGAGTCAGACAGGAGCAGTACCCCCAGGCCCACAGCCAGCGAAGGGAAGCAGCGCTAAACCCAGCTCAACTCTGCCTGCCCCGCCAGTTTAACCTGCCTGGGCTTGCGGGAAATATGGCCAGCGCGGAGAAGCAACGCAGGTGTCCCATCAGTCCAGGCAGGGCTTGGGTTAACCCGGCAGGACAGGCAGAGTTGAGCTGCATTTAGCGCTGGATTGAGCCTCCGAAGCCGCGTGCGTGTGTGTACGCATGCGCGCGGCGTCGGCAAAAAATTGTGGTTCCCCCCTGCCCCCCAGTCCCCTCCATATTTTGATAGCGATTTCCGTGCCTGCTTTGAAACACAAGTAATCCATGGTATAGGAACATGTTGACTTGCTGATCACTGTGCTATCGGTCTTGCAAATTGGGTGATCATTTGTGGAACAGATTGCATCCATTTCAAGAAAGCATTTATTAGAAATGTTGAACTTCAAAATTAAGCTTTGTTCACATGTCCTGTACTTTAGCCCTTTTCTCCCCACTGTCCCATATTTTCACAGAATGCTTGATTTAATAGTCATGGTTTAATAGTAATAAGGATTTTAGTTTGAGAGTAATGTTTTGAGGAAGAATCTAAGGAATTGGTGATGCAGATGGCAAGCACTTTTTTCCAGTCTAAGAGTGGAAGGTCATCGCTAGGGAATGAGGTTTATATGGAGTGTAGAAAATGTCAGCGTCAGTCTTAATTTTGCAGGTGAATAGAATTCAACACATTATTCCCCCATTTTCTAATAGTAAAATCATTACTATTCAATTGTAATATTCTTGTTTAGAATTCAATTGTTTAAAAAATTAATCCGTTTCATATACATGTACTTCAAGGTGTATTGTTATAACACATGTCATAAGGTATTGTGATCATACTTTTCTTCAGGAAAACTGAAGGAATGGTCTCTTGTACTTCATGGTACATCTACACATCCATATGCATGTCAGCCAAAACCACGATCCAGCCCAGATGAGGTCTCAGAGGATTACACAGATGAGCAGGCTGGTAAGTTCTGTTCCATTCTGTTTGTGGGGTTTTTTTGCAGAAAGTCCGCGAGCATTGCCACTTTTCATTTCACTGCACATCTCGTATGTGTATGTGACGAATAAACTTGACTTGAAGTTGCAAATTATTGTAGGGAACACATATGTCTGTCATTTTGGCCCATGAGTGGTGAAAGTCCATGCCAATCTACATCTCTTTTCCTTTCACCCTTTGCTTTCAGCCTATAATTGAACAAACGTACCACTAATTTTATAGCTTAGAACGGTATTCATTTAGATTGTCAGAGCATTGCTACTTTTGACTAAATTAATTAGGAGATGGAAAGTCTTTGTATTCTTAATGCACCCACTGATGTTAATTGTAGGGTACAGTTTGAGCTGAAATTCCCAGAAAAGAATTGATTTAACATTGCCACCAAAGTAAAGTATAGTGGTGAATCGCTGGAATTCTCTGCCACAGAAGGTAGTTGAGGCCAGTTCATTGACTATATTTAAGAGGGAGTTAGATGTGGCCCTAGTGGCTAAAGGGATCAGGAGGTATGGAGAGAAGGCGGGTACGGGATACTGAGTTGGATGATCAGCCATGATCATATTGAATGGCGGTGCAGGCTCGAAGGGCCGAATGGCCTATTCCTGCACCTAATTTCTATGTTTCTATGTTTCTAAAGTATGTCCCTTTTCTTGACTACATTGGTGTCAAAAGTAATGCATTTGTATACAGACCTGTCCATGACTGAAAGAAAGTAATTGAGAGCTGCCGCCTTGAACTATTGCAGGCCATGTAGTAAAGGTACTTCCATCATTGGTGGAAAATTCCAGGATTTAACCTGCTCAATGCAGGCAGAGCAGGTATCCAATTAATTTAAAAGTCAGTGTGGATTACGTGGCATCTCTGCAAGGGTGGTGATGTTTGCAGTGCAGAATCATGTATGTATTTACGACCAGACACTAAAATTCAGCATCATCATTGGAATTTATTGGTCATATCCATCGAAGCTTCTTTTTCCATATCCCAACCTTGACCTGTGGATCCCGTGCTCTTGGAATGCTTGTCCAGGGACATTGAAACAGGAAGGGGTTTTCTGCCTTAAACATTCTTTAAGACGGCAGATTTCAGACCCTGTGCAATTGAATTACCTCGTATCCCCCCCCCCCTTCCGATCCAGGTACCAATTAATCTTAACTGATGTAGGATTACTGGCATCTCCGCTAAGGGTTGTAGGGTATCATCTAGCATTGCAGAGTCTCACAGTATGTATTTATCCAGTCACTAAAATTTCCATCAGTCATTGGAATTGACATTGCTCAACAAAGCTAAACCTTCTTTTTCCATAGAGTTTACCATTTACCCTTGGATCCCGTGAAAAGAGAATACACTATAAATAATGGGAACAGGGAAAGCATGTCCTTAAACAATTGAAGAAAGTAGGACAGATGGATTAGGTGAATACCGAGGCCAGCAGGATATTATCCTATTTTGCCCATGACTTGTAATGTACATAGAGTACAACGCATGGACAGGCCCTTCGGCCGACAATGTCTGTGCCAAACATAATGCCGAGACTAACCCTAATCCACCTGCTCATAATTCATGTCCTTCCATTCCCTGCATATCCACTGGCTTATCCAAAAGTCTCTTTAACTGCCACTATTGTAGCCACCTCAAACGCCACCCCCTGCAGCGTGTTCCAGGCACTCGCCACCCGCTGCGGGAAAAAAAGAAAGGAAAACTAGCACTGCTCATCTCCTTTAAACTTGCCCCTCTCACCTTAAAGCTATACCCTCTAATCCATGATATATTTACCTGGGGGAGGAAGGTCTACCCTATCTATGTCTCTGATAATTTTATATGCTTTTATCAAGTCTCTCTACAACCTCTGGCATACAGAGAAAACAATCCAAACAAACAATCTAATACCCCATAATCCAAGCATCATTCTGGTAAATCTCCTCTGCACGCTTTCCAAAACCACCTTGTCCTTTCTGTAATGGGAAATCCAAAACGGCATGCAATACAGCCGATCTATAATCAATATATAGTATCATGATTTCCCGACTCTTATACTGAATGCCCCAACCTATGAAAGCAAGCATGCAACTTACTTTCTCTCCTCCAGCTTTTATTTCCACACCCCCTCCCCCACCTCCACTGCCCCTACAAACAGTCTGAAGAAGAAACGTCACCTAGGTAACATTAGCTACCCCCCAACCTCCCCAACCTTGTCGGTAACTAGAGAAGATTCAAGGATCTATATCAAGGCTCTCACAATCTCCTCTCTTCTTTCTCTAAGTAACCTGGGAGCGATCCCATCAGGTCCTGGGGATTTATCCACCTTGATGCTCCAAGAGCCCCAACACCACCACCTTCTTGATCTTAAGGGGCTGTCCCACTGCAGCGACCTAATTGGCGAGTTTAGGAGAGTTTGAGGAAGTGTCATATTGAAGACCTCCTTCGACTATGTGACCTCCTTTGACCTCCTTCGACTATGTTGAAGACTATCTACGATTACCTTCGACTACCCTCGATTACCTACGAATAACATGCCGACCTACTACGACTAAACCTATGAATAAATGTTTTTTTCCCCATGGCGACCTTTTGTTTACTCGCGGGCATTTTTCAACATGTTGAAAAATACGCCGTGACCTAGCTGAGGCCCCGAGTAAGTGGGGACTCCTCTCGTGCATGAAGGAGAGTTACAAAGTTACAAAGACCTCCTAGGACCTCGTGTCGACCATGCTGCGAGTACGAGTCGAGGGCAAACTCTTCTAAACTCGCCAATTAGGTCGCCGCAGTGGGACAGCCTCTTTAAATTACCCATGCATATTTGTTTCTCTATACTAATCTCGTTGTCCTTCATGTCTTTCTCCTTAGTAAAAATGAATACAAAGTACTCATTTAACACCTCACCTACATCCCCAGATTCCAAACATAAATTGCCTCCTTTATGCTTGACTAATCCAACCTTCTTCCTGGTACCCTCTTGTTCTTAATGTAGTTATAAAAGGCTTTGAGATTTTCTTTAATCCGACTGGCCAATGCCGTTTTGTGGCCTCCTTTCAAACATCTGCTTGTGTTCTTTACTCGTTATATTTTTCAATGGTCCTGTGATTCCATCCTCTTCCATCTACTTGCCTGTAAATAACTCCCACATGTCAGTGGTGGACTTGGCCCAATATCAACAGCTCTCATTGCACCCTCCCAAGCTTCTGCCTTATGTAACTACAGAGAGATCTCTAGTGCTGGAAGGTAGATAAAAATGCCGGAGAAACTCAGTGGGTGAGGGAGCATCTATGGAGCGAAGGACGTTTCGGGTCGAGCCCCTTCTTCAGAGCAGGAGATAACATTGTTTAGATCATAGAGGGACTACATTTTGTGTGGGTTTAGGCCATTATTTGAAGGATGTGATAATACCAGGGAGGATGCAGAGGAAGTTTAAAAGGCTGATGCCAGGATTGGAGATTTATAATTAAGATTGCAGAGTTCCAATCCACCTTCTGCAATATGGATATCTTAAATCCTCATAACTACGAAGATTGATCTAATCTGCGCTCAAAATGTGAATGAAATCTTTAATCTTTTGATGGACAATAAATTATGTAAGAAGCAAACCGTGGAATCCCTAAGGTCATATTAGTTTATCAGTATGTAATATCTGATGCTGAGTACTAACTAAATATTTTGTCAGTGATTAATTTGATTTCTGTGAGTAGATGTTCACGGGTTTTTATTTTAGAAGATAGGAGACAAGCCAGTTGCTGTTTAGGAGTCTACTATTTTACCAAAGCTTTAAGGCTATTGCACTGATTTTATATATAACCAGGATCTGAAAAACGGTTTGGCAAATAAGAATTAAATATTTTTCATCAAGCAGATGAAAGCAGTTATAAGCAGATTCCCATACCATAAATGTGCTGTCTTCTCCATGATTAAAGCTGCCATGGTTATTTGAATGTTACTTATTCCAATATTAGACTTGCAGACTTAACTTTTAACTCTTTTTCAATTCCAGTCAGAACTATTCTATAAAGTGTATTCAATCCCTAATATTTTTCATCTTGAAAGGTAAAATTGGCGCTGACCATGCATTGAAGCAAGATGGGGGGAAAAACAAACACTCAGCATGTTTTCTTATAGATTTAATTCATAACTTGCCTGTTTAAGATTTCTAAATTAAGTGTTGCTTCTCTAGACAAAAGTGAGATCAAGCACCAAAACTTTCATTGTTTAGGACCCTGTGACATTGAATGTCAAAATGGCTGTGAAGGACCTGGACCTCATCAATGCATTGATTGTTTGCATTACTTCCTCAAGTTTAAAAATAACACCAGGTAAGCCAATTAATGTATTTAAGATGCATTAAAAACATTTAAGAATTCACTGTTATTACAGATTAAGTTATAAATATAAAATCATAAAAAGTCAATGGTTTTCATATTCAGTTGGCATATAGGATAATGTACAGCAGATCTTCACCAGTTGTTTCAGAACATTGCATCTGGTGTGCCAGGTTTTGTTACATTATACATGACCCTATTTCATTGTAGCTCAGTTGCTTGGTACTACAATCACTGAAATGTCCCAACTAAAATATCAATGTAAAATTCAGTTCCCATTACTTGCATTTTCCATTTCTGGACATTGTCTTAACCATTCCGAGTGGTGGCGCCATCGAGTCTGGCAGCCTCGCCTGCAGTTGTTCGTACTTTCATCCTTTTTTTAATTTTTAGTCCGGTAAAAGTTTTGTGTTGGAGGTCTTTTGAGTGCCTGTCCCACTCACGTGACTTTTCAGCGACTGTCTTCGACCTTCAAGCTCGTGGACACGCGCCTGAAAAACCTCGAGCTGGATCGACCATCAGCGATGAAACCGTGAGCCGGATTGACTGTCTGCGCACACGCACACACGCAAAGGCGGGGGCCAGGGAAAGCGGGGGAGCGCTGTCTGAAATTCACACCTGTGGTGAACAGGAAGATAAAAGACGGCTGGCACAGTAACAGTAAGTCCTTTAGAGAGCGCAGAAGGGGCGGGAGAAGGAGTGGAGACACTTTTAAGAAGCCGGACAACTTTTAATAAAGTTTAGTGGGCATTTAACATTACCGGTCACTTTATTTACCTATTTTTTCAACGAGCTTTACCTTTGACTACCTTCGATTAGTTTCGATTGACTTCGATTACATACGATAGCATTGCGACCTACTATGACCTACCTCGACTAAACCTACGAGTAAAAAAATATTTTTTATTTCCACGGCAACCTTTTTTTAACTTGCGGACATTTTTTAGCATGTTGAAAAAAATGCCGCGACCTAGCTGAGGCCTCGAGTACGCGGGAACTACTCTCAAGCATGAAGGAGAGTTACAAAGACCTCCTAAGACCTCGTATCTACCATGCTGTGAGAATGAGTCGAGGGCAAACTCATCTAAACTCGCGAATTAGGTCGCCGCAGTGGGACAGGCCCTTTAGTACTTTTATGTGGGGTGGATCTTTTTCACAGTCGCTACCTGAGTCGAAGATGCGTCTTTCCACCGAGCCGCATCTTCGCCCCCTCCTGGCGGCCTACCATCTGGATTAGCACGGCCTTTCCTGCCGGAGCTTCAGCCACAGCGGCGGCGCAGCACTGAATGACCATCGTCAAGCGGCTGATACCTTACCGAGGTCGCCGTGTTGGAAACTCCGGAATGCTGGGACAAACGACTTTAACACCGTGGAGCTGTGGTCTGCGGAGCTCCCAGACGCGGGCAGAGCTGCCTTTAACATCGCGGAGCCCTGGGATCTTTCGCCGAGGTCGCCAGTGTTGGAGCTCGGCCCCGCACTGCCTGTGGACTTCGGGAGTCTCGGTCTCCGGCATGAAGCGGCCGATTCGGAACTCCAAGCCGCTGAGAGTGTTCTTTAGCCGCTGAGAGTGTTCCATCATCCCGGCCTGAAACATCGGGCCGCCCGCCCGCCGTTGCGGCGACTGCGGAGGCCTCAATAGGCCCCGACCACGGGTGAACAAGAGGAAGAGGACTGAACTTTGTTGCCTTCCCTCTCAGTGGGAAACGTTCATTCCGCTGTGGGGGGGATGTTTTTATGTTTATAGTTTTTCTTATTTGTGTGCTGCAATGGTAGCTCAAATTTTGCTGCACCAATTGGTGTAAGTGACAATAAATGTCCTTTGTTCTTTGGTCCTTTGGCACTTTAAATATCTCAGATCTTTACCAGAAAGTTTATAATAGTGTCTTTGAAGACATTTGTTTTTTCTTCTTAGAAAGCTTATTGCATGGATAGAAGCCAACTGGGTCATTAAATCTGTATTGGCTCTGTGCAACTACAATCCAACTAACCTCCCTTAGTGCCCTGCTCCCATAAACCTGACAATTCTTAGTTTCAAGTACTTGCCTAGTTCCCTTTTGAAAGCCATAATTGAATCTGACTCTTCTCATAGTGAAGTCCAGATTCCTACCACTTTCTGTTTTTAGTTTTTAAAAATAATGGCATTCATCTTGCAATGTTTTATTCTTTTCCCAAGCACTCTCATTCTATATTATCTGCATCTCCACCCATCTGAGAAGGAGTTGGTGGTGGGGTGTGTTCATTGCTGGACTTCCCCTTGCAGTGCCTACACAGCAAAGGTTTATTCCTTGAGATATGCGTTTAGGCAGTATCTAATTGAATGTATTTCAGAAATCTAATTGCACTGTCTACCAGTTTTCACCTTGGCTTTTTTAACAACAGGTGTCGGGCTAAACCTATCTTATTTCATAGCAAGAGGATTTGAGTATAGGAGCAGGGAGGTTCTACTGCAGTTGTACAGGGTCTTGGTGAGACCACACCTGGAGTATTGCGTGCAGTTTTGGTCTCCAAATCTGAGGAAGGACATTATTGCCATAGAGGGAGTGCAGAGAAGGTTCACCAGACTGATTCCTGGGATGTCAGGACTGTCTTATGAAGAAAGACTGGATAGACTTGGTTTATACTCTCTAGAATTTAGGAGATTGAGAGGGGATCTTATAGAAACTTACAAAATTCTTAAGGGGTTGGACAGGCTAGATGCAGGAAGATTGTTCCCGATGCTCGGGAATTCCAGGACAAGGGGTCACAGCTTAAGGAGAAGGGGGAAATCCTTTAAAACCGAGATGAGGAGAACTTTTTTCACACAGAGTGGTGAATCTGTGGAACTCTCTGCCACAGAGGGTAGTTGAGGCCAGTTCATTGGCTATATTTAAGAGGGAGTTAGATGTGGCCCTTGTGGCCAAGGGGATCAGAGGGTATGGAGAGAAGGCAGGTACGGGATACCGAGTTGGATGATCAGCCATGATCATATTGAATGGCGGTGCAGGCTCGAAGGGCCGAATGGCCTACTCCTGCACCTAATTTCTATGTTTCTATCTATGGTTTCCTCTGTTTTTTCCTGAATAGTAGGTTGACCTTTTTCATTTTCAACCCATTGGAGCTATCCACATCAACATGCAACCTCTTTGCCATCCATCGATTGCAAACCACCAGGCACAAGGTTGTTGTCAACTTTGTCTCTTAAATTTTTTCAATTCCCCATGCTCCCTAGATGCCATTACCCACTTATTTCCCAAACGACTTTCGTTTACAGATTCAAAATTCGTACCTTTCCAAAATTTCTTGTACCTCATAACAATTTTTGCCATTCCCGGTCTCCAACAGACCCATCTATGCTTCGCATATCTTTTTAAATACATTTATTGAATCTCTTTTTCTCTTTTTGCTTCTTTATTTTCTTTTCTTAAATTTTATTTAATCCTCCATTTTTGAATACTGCAATCCTCTCAATCCTCTAACTTTGCTAACTTTTCCAGCAATGTTATACAATGTTCATTTTTATTTTTATTTTGACTTCCAGGTGTCATTAATGTTCATTAATTTGTGGTTCCTTTTTTATTTCCTTGCACTCTTGCTTTTGTTTATGTCCATCATTTCTCATGACCATCACATTTCTCAAATGACCTCAGTCTAACTATGTCGGCATGAGAGACTATGTTCAAATTTAAATCCCCAAATGAATAATTCCACTCGTTCATTCATTCCAGATTTTTTTTTAATGTACCAATTTAGAAGGTTTAAATTTATCTTCATCCAAAAAAAGATGTTAGTAACTAAGTAAAAGTTAATGTAAATGTAGATGGCAGTGAAATATCCCATTTCTGAGAATGCAATTTCATTAGTTGGTCATTAATGATGGAGAAAATAAATTACATGCTTTATTAAGCTGAAATTGCTTCTCCAAATGTCTACTTTCAATTATTCCATGGAATTCCATTTTGAAGATTGAACCGATGTGATATGTTTATCCTGGTGCTCAAAAAATATGAAGTCAGTAAATGTATGAAATTTTAATAAAGCCATTATCCAATTTGGACTTCGTACAGTTGATCCAATGGAGTGCTGGATTACATATTGGCAATATACATCTGTAGACATGGCCCTAAGTCATTTTAATGCACCGATATAATGCTGTTTGAAATTCTTCAGTTCTTAGCTTCTAAGAAACTGAATCAGATTAGTTTATTATGTACACCTGGCCGCTATGAAACTCATTGTTCACATAAAGCTCACAGAGCAAGCAGTATACAATGTTAAATAAAACAATAAATAAAGGACGTATTCCAAACAGCAGAATGAGGTAAGAACAACCAGTGCAGTAAGAAGTAGTGCAGAAAATATTAAAATACAATAACAGAATAAACAGTTCAGGTAGAGTTAAAAGTAAGTATAAGTGGCAGCACCTCATAACGTGATGTAAAAGAGGTTATTGTTTCAGAAGCCTGATAGCCAAGGGGGAGAAGTTGTATTTAAGTCCGGTCATTTGAGCTCCTGTATCTTCTCCGAGAAGATAGAAGAGAGACAAATGAATAGCGAGGGTGGCAGACTCCTTGAGGATGCTTCTAACCATCCTGGTGCAATGCATGGTACTGATGTACTTGATGGAAAGACATGAGCCTGTGATGGATGAGATTGTGTTCGCCACTACAAGTTCAGATAGTCAAGAACAGAGCATTTGTCATACACATCCTCTGAGAAGCATCCCATCAAAATACTTTCTGTAGCATATCTGTAGACGTTCGGTCACAGGAGCAAAATTAGCCCATTCTGCCCATCTTCTACTTTACAATCCTCGGAGTCCAGCATGGTGGCGCAGCAGTAGAATTACTGCCTTACAGCGGCAGAGACCCGTGTTCGATCCTGGCTACAGGTGCTGTCTGTACGGAGCTTCTACATTCTTCCTCTGGCCTGCATGGGTTTTCCTTGGGTGCTCCGTGTTTCCTCCCACATCCCAAAGACGTACAGGTTTGTAGGCTAATTGGCTCTAGTAAATTTGTAAATTGTTCTAGTGTGTGTAGGATAGTGTTAATGTGCGGGAATCGATGGTCATCGCAGACTCGGTGGGTCGGAGGGCCAATTTCTGTGCTGTATCTCTAAATTGCACTAAACACATGGACATGTCAAATCTGCTCAGATGCCTAAGAAATTAATTCTACTGATGCACTTTCTTGATCATTGTGAAGGGATTATGTTAGGTTGCTGGTAAGAATGATACTTAGCAACACAAAATAGTAAGATTAAACGAGAACTTACCAGTTTGAAGTTTGATTGTTATTTTATGAGGAGTAACGTTGAGGGATTACATGAAGAAGAACCCCGTCAGGACACATGCGTGTCATTCTTCAAAGCAGCGGTGTGAAATCACAGATAACTGTAATGACTAAACATAGTAAGATTAGAGAAGAGATACCAGTTGAGTATATGATCAAGGGTGGGAGCGGAGGGCACGTAATCCCTCAACGTTACTCCTCATAAAATAACGATCAAACTTCAAACTGGTAAGTTCTCGTTTAATCTTACTACTTTACTTCGGAGTCACGTGAGTGACTACGTGAAGATTTTAAAGCTCTGTGATTTCATGCCGTGGAAACGAGTCCATGCATCACATCTGCCTTGATTATGGGGAGAATAGTGTTAACATCATTAGACATCAATATGATATTGAAAACCCAACGATAAATATTAACACCAAATTATAGCCCCTATTTATGAGGTAAAATTATATTACAAACTTAAAATTGTATCTGCAAATGTTCCAGGTTCAATGACTGGTTTGTTATAAAATCGTTGGAAAGTTTTCTCCGTTGACCATACTGCTGTCTTGAGGATTTGGTCCATAGGAACATCCAACTTCATAGCTGCTGGTGTAGCTGCAGCCCTGGTGGAGTGAGATTTTAAAATGCTAGTGTCGACTCCAGCCTTTATTAGGAACGGTTTTAGCCATCTAGAGAAGGTCTGGACTGTCATTTTTTTTGAGTGGCTGTTTGTAGCTGATTAAAAGTGACATTTCTTTGCCTCTGATGATCTTAGTATACTCCATATATAATAGTAAGTGTGTTACAATACAGAGACGATCATCTGTCGGGTAGGCCCTGAATTCTGTTTTTAGGCCTGGTGACCCCTGTCTGTTCTGTTTGACTAATTCATTGATGTGAAAAGTTAAATTTCCAGATGAAATAGTCATGTTGTCCAGCCTTAGTTTCTGTAGCGACTGGACCCTTTGTGCCGTGACCAAGGCCATCAGCATGACTGTTTTCATAGTCAGTTTCTGTAGGGACAGAGCTGTAGCGGGAGACCAGTTTCTTAACATGGTCAGTACAATGCTCTCATCCCATATTTGGGAGTACCTGGTTCTTGGGGGATTTACATTAAAAATGCCCCTCATGAGTTTGGTTACCAGGGTGTGTCCCAACAGAATGCCGCTCTGTTCCTTGCCACAGGTATGTTGACAGAGCACTTCTGGCGCAGTTGATGGCACTATGACTGAGCCCCTCATCGTAATGGAGGCTTGCCAGGAATTCCAGAACAGACGAGATGTTCATAGATCTGTGGGTGATGTTATTGTTGTGACAGTACTTTTCCCATTTCTTGATGACACCAAGTACTGTTTTTTGGTGGACTGTCTGTGGGCCGCTGAAATAATATCCACTGTTCGGTCCGTCAGTCCCAGGTGTAGTAGAGGTGCTTTCAAACTCTACAAATTAATAGGTTTATATAATTATGACATGGGTAACTTCCCCTTGTTGCGGGATGAACCAGTAAATTAGGTCTATGATGGATGGTGATGCATGGTTCTAATACCATGTTGAGTATTCCCGGGACCCATGGTGGAGTAGGCCAATCGGGTACTATCAAAATACCAGACGCGGAGTCTTGCTGTATTTTCCTTAATACCCGACTGATGAGGCAGAAGGAGGGAATGCATAAATAAACAATATCTCCCAATGCAGCGAAAATGCATCTGTTGCCGCTGCTCCAGGTTCTGGTTCCCTTGAACATAATTCGATAACTGGTGTGAGCCTGGATGCGAATAGGTCGATATCTGGTGTTCCATACCGTGCTGTAATTTCAACAAATACATTTTTATCCAACATCCATTCAATGTTTTCATTGAATTTGCGTGACCTGGTGTCTGCCACTAAATTTAGTTTACCTGGTAAGTAGGTAGCTAATATCCAAATTCTCTCTGGATACACTATTGCCAAATTGTGTTGGCCAGATTGTCACATGATGTCAATTTGTTTCCACCCATATGGTTGATATATGCTACCACGATGGTGTTGTGAATATGTAGTCTAACATGCTGGTGATAACCCAGAACAATATGACTTAAGGCTATGGAATGCACTTAACATTCCCAGGTAGTTTATGCCCAGTGTTTGTAATAATGATGCCTCCTGCGCATTCCATCTCCCCCACAGCTGGAGATGGAATTGGTAGCACCCCAACCAAGTGCACTGGCATCAGTATGTAGTACCATGGACGGGTTGCTGATAATGTTTGGATTGGAACAATGCCTAATGTTATCTTTCCACCATTTTAGTCCCATTATGGCCTCTGTTGGTAGCTTCATTGGTCTGTCAAAATGACCAACATAATTTTTGAGTTCGTATTTTGCCCTCTGTAATTTTTGATAATGTAAAGGTCCGATTTGTGTGGCTGGAAACGCAGCCACTATTACCAATTATTCTTGCTACCAGTCTGATGGATGGTTTTGTGATGTCAATGATTTTGCTGCAAGCCTCCATTAAGGCTGTAACCTTTTCTTTCGGTAAAGTCACTGACATGTGAACTGAGTTAAGGGTGAACCCCAGATGATCCATTGTGTTAAATAACATCTGTGGTCACCTCTAATGGGTACTTTATAGTAAGCATCTTTAAATCGATGCTTGCCATGCAGTAACCTTAGGAAATCAATTGCAAAGCAGTAACAAAGGTTTCCATCTAGTAATGAATATATAGTACGAAAGTATTCAAATTAGTCAAATCTATGATGATGCGGCAATTGTTTATGATACAGATTTTGGACACGAATTCCTGTGATTCGTGTTGGGTTTCCTCCATTACTCCTTTTTTATAAGGCCACTGTAGTTCAGCATGCGCTTTTGATTTTTCTTTGCCTGTAAGCAAGAACATTTGGTTCGGTACATGCTGAACAGGAGGGTTATGTTTTTGTATAAATTCTATGGTATAACCCTATACTTCTGAAAATATAAGTATCGGTAGTTAATTTATTCCATGCATCCAGATAGAATTGTAATCTCCCACCAACCTCGTAAGGAACCAGACCCACCTACCTCCATGGTTACTATTGGTAGGTTTGCTACTTTTTCGGCATCCTCCGTGGACGTTGAGGCGCCGGTGTCTGGATCTGTAGTTGGGTCGGTGTTGAGGGTTAGCGCATTTCCCAGGAAGGCCGGTCTGGGCCATGGCCTAAAAAAAAGACCGATGTTGAGTGTTCCTGGCCTTCGAGCTTTCACCAGTTTGTCTTGGCCGACTGGTGGTGCGTAGGGGTGCTGTTTCTGGCCGAAGTATTTTTAGACGTTGCTTTAATGAGCCCCAGGGTTTTACCCTCTTCGTCAAGTTCTTTTGCCTGTTTTGATACGTTGCCTCCAAATAGTAATATTGGTGGTTTGGAGGTTCCAGGTTTGCATAGGCCTGCAAATTAGGGTCTAAAGCTGGTTGGATGGCACTCTTCCTAATGCTGTTTACTCATATTGGTAGTTGCAAAATAAAGCCAGTGCATCCTGGTGATCTTGTGTCATGTCTTTTTCGTTTATTGTGCGGGCGAAAACCGTAATTCCCGCGTTAGGAATTTCAGAACTTTCTGTAGTTTCAAGTCCCTGGCTCTGATTGAGGCTCCGACATGTTTTCAAATACACTGGTTGACACTGGGAACATTCAGTGATTTGCAGTTCCCTGGTGGTAAGTGTCTTGCTGTGGTGTCCAATAATGCCTGTACTTATAGCTGGTTGAATGACAAGTAGTCGATACTTGCAGCTATTTTAGGTTCCAGGTTTTGGCCAGTTTGGTCGGGTTGAATAAATTGGGCCACCATATCCAATAGGTTTTCTTGCATCCCATGCACACTAGGGGTATGTTCTGCACCCCTCTTCAGGGTCAGCCCAGAATTGACCCCCTGTACTCCCCTCTGATGAGGGAGAAACACTGTGCAGCCCTACAAGAGGTACTGCTGTAGGACTTACTAGCTGCCCACTGTGACTAGTCTCCATCTCCCGGAGCCTGTCACTTTGGAGTATTTGCTCCAACAGCCGCTCCAACTGGCTCCAATGCTCTCGGGCACTGGCCACTCACGGCTGCTCCAGTTCCTGCAGTCGCTCCAACCGGCTCCAATGCTCTCGGGCACTGGCCGCTCGCGGCTGCTCCTGAAGCCGCTCCAACCGGCCCCAATGCTCACGGGCACTGGCCGCTCGCGGCTGCTACGGCTGCTGTAGTTCCCTGTTCCTGAAGCCGCTCCAACCGGCTCCAATGCTCTCGGGCACTGGCCGCTCGCGGCTGCTGTAGTTCCCCGCTCCCAGCCGCTCCAACCGGCTTCAATGCTCATGGGCACTGGCCGCTCGCGGCTGCTCCTGAAGCCGCTCCAACCAGCCCCAATTCTCACGGGCACTGGCCGCTCGCGGCTATTCAGAGTCGGACTCA
Organism: Leucoraja erinaceus; assembly: GCF_028641065.1. Taxonomy (NCBI): domain Eukaryota; kingdom Metazoa; phylum Chordata; class Chondrichthyes; order Rajiformes; family Rajidae; genus Leucoraja; species Leucoraja erinaceus. Next base: position 79,989,794 of record NC_073379.1, on the reverse strand, counting down.
TCGGAGTCAACGACTCTGTTAGTTTTTTCCTTCGCTCTACCGCCTGGCCATGGCCGGTGCGGGAGCGAAGTCGGGCACAGGTGTTCCCATTACGGGAGATTGACGTGCCGTTGGCTGCTGCTGCCGGCTGCCTGCAACTCTGCGGTTCTCCCCCGCCAGCTTTTTCGCAGCTTTCGTGGATCTGGTCCATGTCTCCAACTGTAAGGTAAGTGGAAGGAATGCAGAGTCTCCTTACCTGCTGTTCCCGGCTTTCAAATTCTGCCGCTAAGGGGAACGTTGTTCCCCCTGCTGTGACTCGTTGGAATGCGTGTAGCGATATGACACGCATGCGTCCTGGCGGGGTTCTTCTTCACGTAGTCACTCGCGTGACTCCGAAGTAAAATTGTTGACCATCTCTACAGATGGAGTTGTCTTCACCCCCTTGCTTCCTTGGGTCAACAGCCAACTCTTTTGTCATATTAAGGGCTAGGTTGTTATCCTGACGCCATGATACAAAGTTTTCTATCTCTTTCCTGCACTTAATCTCGTTGTTGTAGATCCGACTGATATCAGGAGTTTCATCAGCAAATTTATAGATTGAGCTAGCGTTGACCTTGGCCATGCAGCCATGGGTAGAGCAAGGGACTGAATGCATAACCCTGATGGGGACCAGTTTAGTTTAGTTTTCGTTTGAAGATACTGCACGGAATCAGGTCCACTGAGTCCACACCGACCATCGATTACACCATTAATACTAGTTCTATGTTCACTTTTGCATCCACTCCCTACTCATTTAAGGGCAATTTGCAAAGGCCAATTAACCTATAATCCCACACGTCTTTGGGATGTGGGAGGAAACTAGAGTACTGGAGGAAACCCATGTGATCACAGGGGGAACACGCGCAAATTCCACACAAACAGCACCCGAGGTCAGGATTGAACCTGGCTCTGGTGCTGAGGCAGCAGGTCTACCAGTTGTATTGTTGTGCCTCAACGAGTGTTGAGGGTCAAGATGGGGGAAGTGTTATGACCATTTCTAACTTAGTGAGGTCTGCTGGTCAGGATGTTTAGATATGAATTTAATCAGTACGATGCTTTTGAAGGCTAGGCTGTAGTCAATGAATAACAAGCTGACAGAGGTCCTTATTTTCAAGGTGATCTGGAGATGAATGTGGTGTAAGAGCGATAGCATCCTCTGTGCATTTATTTTTCCTGTATACAAATTGCAATGAGTAGTTGTTCTGGGAGACTGTCTATATTCTATGATTTTTTTCAAAAAAAGTTTGAGATCTTATTCTGATTGGTTTGTTTGCGAAAACTGCAGAACTTGCGTTCCTCAATGTCCAAGAGGATTCTTTGGTGATGAGAAGAAACGCTGTAAAAAATGCTGGTCCATCTGTGAGTCATGCATAGGGAGCCGCAGTGACCAGTGCACTTCCTGCAAAAATGGCTACCACTTGAGTGAAGAGACAAATTCCTGTATTCCAAACTGCTTAGACCGCTTCTACCTAGACAAAGGTAAGATTCGATATCGAGAAAATAAAATAATTCCATTACGTTTTGACAATTATTGCAGAATTCATAGGTAGTAAATATGTACTGGAATTGTAATCCAGAGACGAGGACTAACTTATTTTACCTCCCAATCTACTTGTGCTGCCACCGTTAGTAAGCTATGAACTTGGACTCCAAGATCCCTTTTCACAACAATGCTGTTACACGCCTTGCCATTAACTTGCATTCAACCTCCCAAAGTGCATGACCTCTCACTTGCTCGGGTTAAACTCCATCTCTCTGCCCGTTTCTGCAGCTGATCTATATCCCACTATCTTTTGACTGACTTCCTTACTGTCAGCATTTCCTTCAATGTTGGTGTTGTTAGCGAACTTACTCAACAGCCCATCACATTTATATCCAGTAGGAAAGAACTGCAGATGCTGGTTTAAATCGAACATAAACACAAAATGCTGGAGTAGCTCAGTGGGACAGGCAGCATCTCCGGAGAGAAGGAACAGGTGACGTTTCGGGTCAAGACCTTTCTTCAGAGTTACTCCAGTATTTTGTGTCTACCATACATTTATATCCATGTCCATGAGAGTGCAGTGGAGAGATAAGTTTTTTTGGCCTTCCATCACAGCAATGTGATGGATTTATGTAAATTATGTTGTGTCTTGGTCCCAGCATAATCACAAATGACAATTAATTGTATCTGGATCTTTGCTCAGCACTTTATCTTGTATGTTCCCAATAATCACAAATTTTTGCTCAGCACTTGGTATGTTAATATAATTGACAAAATTGATTGAGAGCAGTAGTCAAATATTTGAAAAGGGAAAAAAAACTGCAATTGTTAGGTCATAAGTGATAGGAGCAGAATTAGTCCATTCGGCCCATCAAGTCTCCCCCACTATTCAGTCATGGCTGATCTATCTCTCTCTCTCCCCTAACTACATTCTCCTGCCTTCTCACCACAACCCCGGACACCCGTACTAATCAAGAACCTATCTATCTCTGCCTTAAAAATATCCAGTGACTTGGCCTCCACAGCCTTCTGTGAAAAATAATTCTACAGATTCACCACCCTCTGACTAAATAAATTCCTCCTCATCTTCCCAAAGGAACATCCTTTAATTCTGAGGTTATGGCCTCTAGTCCTTGATTCTCCTACTAGAGGAAACCTCCTCCTCACTCTATTCCAGCCTTTCACTATTCCATAAGTTTCAATAAGGTCCCCCTTCGTCCTTCTAAACTCCAGCGAGTACAGGCCCTGTGCTGTCAAACACTCATCATATGTTAACCAACTAATTCCTGGGATCATTCTTGTAAGCCTCCTCTGGACCCCCATCCTTCCTCAGATATGGTGCCCAAAATTACTCATTATAACCCAAATACGGCCTGACCAGTGCCTTGTAGAGCCTCAGCATTCCTTCCATGTTTTTGTATTCTAGCGCTTAAAATAAATGCTAGTATTGTGTTTGCCTTCTTTATTACCGACTCATCTTGCAGATTAACGTTTTGGGAATCCTGCACCAGCACTCCCAGATCCCTTTGCACCTCCGATTTCTGGATTCTTTCCCCATTTAGAAAATAGTCTGCGCCTTAATTCCTTCTACCAAAATGCATGACTTCACACGTTGCTACACTATATTCCATCTGTCACTTCTGTGCCCACTCTCCCAACCTGTCCAAGTCCTCCTGCAGAGTCACTGCTTTCTCTACACTACCTGCCCCTCCACCTATTTTCATATAATCCGCAAATTTGGCCACAAAGTTTTCAATCTCCTCGTTGTAAATTGTTAATATACAACGTGAAGAGTTGAGGCCCCAGCACCGACCCCTGTGGAATTCTGCGAGTCACTGGCAGTCAACCAGATAAAGCCCCCTTTATTGCCACTCTTTGCCTTCTGCCATCTACCCAACCTGCTAACTATGCTAGTATCTGATTCTAGTGATTCTTAGAAACATAGAAAATAGGTGCAGGAGTAGGCCATTCGGCCCTTCGAGCCTGCACCGCCATTCAATATGATCATGGCTGATCATCCAACTAATTATCCTGTACCTGCCTTCTCTCCATACCCCCTGATCCCATTAGCCACAAGGGCCACATCTAACTCCCTCTTAAATATAGCCAATGAACTGTGGCCTCAACTACCCTCTGTGGCAGAGAATTCCACAGATTCACCACTCTTTGTGTGAAAAATGTTTTTCTCATCTCGGTCCTAAAAGACTTCCCCCTTATCCTTAAACTGTGACCCCTTGTCCTGGACTTCCCCAACATCGGGAACAATATTCCTGCATCTAGCCTGTCCAACCACTTAAGAATTTTGTACGTTTCTATAAGATCCCCCCTCAATCTTCTAAATTCTAGCGAGTACAAGCTGAGTCTATCCAGTCTTTCTTCATATGAAAGTCCTGCCATCCCAGGAAACTGTCTGGTGAACCTTCTCTGTACTCCCTCTATGGTAAGAATGTCTTTCCTCAGATTAGGAGACCAAAATTGTACACAATACTCCAGGTGTGGTCTCTCCAAGGCCCTATACAACTGCAGTAGAACCTCCCTGCTCCTATACTCAAAATATTATACTTGAAATGCTATACTTGAAATATTACTATTAATTCCTCCACAATCACTAAAGCCACCTCTTTCAGAACGCTAGGGTCCAGTCCATCTGATCCAGGTGGCTTATCCACCTTCAGCCCTTTCAGCTTCCCAAGCATATTTTCCCTAGTAAAAGCCACTCCACTAACTTCCATCCCCTGACTCTCTTGAATTTCTGTCACATTGCTGGCACTTTCCACTGTGAAGATTGATGCAAAAAAGTTATTCAACTCCTCTGTCTTTTCTTTATTCTCCATTATCACCTCTCCTGCATCATTGTCCAGTTGTCCAACATCCACTCTTGACTCTTTCTTAATCTTTATATAACTGAAGAAACTCTTGCTATCTTATATTATTTGCTAGCTTACCTTCGTATTTCATCTTTTTTCCCCGTATTGCTTTTTTAATTCTCTTCTGTTGTTCTTTGAAAGCTTCCCAATCTGACTTCCCACTAATCTTTGCAACTAATCTTTTAGTTTTATACTTTCCTTGACTTCCTTGAAATAGAAACAGAAAATCGTGGAGATATTCAAGAGGTCAGACAGCATTCGTGAAGAACCAATGTTTTGGGTCAATGATCTCTCATTAGAACCAGGAAAAGTTAAATAAATGGACATATTCAGATACAGCGTCGGAAAAATCTTTGTCTAATCATAATTTTCAAATTTGTCTTCTGAATTTTGCTGCATTATATGTACGCTTGTATTTTTCTTAGGTGACAATGTGTGCAGAAGATGTAGTGAAGGCTGCAGGAAATGTAGTGCATTCCACCACTGTACAGAATGCATGTCAGGTTGGAGGTAAGAAAATTGCACATAAAAGGAATAGGATGGAGAGAGCTGAGCAATATCATGCCTCGGAGGTCATAGAAAACTTACAGAAGAAGGCCATTCAGCCCATGGTGTCTGTGCCAGTGAGAAAACAGAGCTCTCCAGCTAAATTCCACCATTCATAAGGTCATAAGTGATATGAACAGAATTAAGCCATTCGGCCCATCGTCTACTGCACCATTCGAACATGGCAGAACTATTTTTCCCTCCTTACCCCATTCTCCCACCTTCTCCCCATAACCCTTGGCACCTCTCGATGTATAGTCAGCCCCGTCAAGTACATGTCCAAGTAATTTTAAAGTATTCTTGAATAAGTATGGACATCTTCAAATTAATGTAATCTGTAGTCCTGTTATCACAATTAGTCCAAGTTTATTTTACAGAAGTTTAACTTAATGTTGATAGTCAACCAGTCTGAGCATGTAAGAACATTTGCCTTGTAGTCCATTTTGATATGTATGACCACAGATTAAAACTAATCATATTATGATCACTACCTCCAAGCGGTTTCTTTACCTCGAGTTCTCTTATCATATCTGGTTCATTGGATGACACAAAATCCAGAATTGCCTTTTCTCTGGTCGGCTCCATTACAAGCTGCTCTAAGAATCCATCTCAGAGGCATTCTACAAACTCTCTTTCTTGGGGTCCTGAACCAAACTGATTTTCCCAGTCTACCTGCATATTGAAATCCCCCATCACCACAGTGGCATTACCTTTGTTACATGCCAGTTTTAACTCCTGCTACAACTTACACCCTACATCCAGGCTACTATTTGGGGGTCTGTAGATAACACCAATTAGTGTCTTCTTGCCTTTACAATTCCTCAACTCAATCCACAGTGACTCTACCTCATCAGTCCCTATGTCTTCCCTCGCAAGGGACTGAATTCCACCCCTCACCAGCAGAGCTACCCCCCCCCCCCCCCACCTCCTCTGCCCACCTGCCACCCTCCCCCCCCCCTCCTCTGCCCACCTGCCTGTCCTTTTTATAGGATGTATAACCTTGAATATTAAGTTCCCAGGCCCGATCCTCCTGCAGCCATATCTCAGTAATCCCCACAATGTCATATCTACCAACCTCTAACTGAGCCTCAAGCTCATCTACTTTGCTTCTTATACATCGCGCATTAATATACAATACTTTTAATTCCTTACGCATCTCACCTTTCACATCGATCCCTATTACACTTGGCCATACTCTCCTATCCCTTTGTGAGCTTCCTTTCCCATTAATTCTTGGGTCACTAACCATCCCTTTACTCTCTTTCCCTTTAACTCCATCCTCGACTATCCCATTTGACACCCCACCCCCCTTATTCAGTTTAAAACCACCCATGTAGCAGTGGCAAACCTGCCTGCCAGATGCTGGTCCCCCACCTGTTAAGATGAAATCCGTCCCTTTTGTACAGTTCCTCCTTACTTCAAAAACAGATCCCAGTGGTTTAAGAATCAAAATCCCTGCCCCCTGCACCAGTTCCTCAGCCACATATTCAGGTCCCGTATCTCCCTGTTCCATCCCCTTCTTTCTGACATCGTTTGTGCTGATATGCACTACCACTTCTGGCTGTTCACCTTTGCCCTTGAGGATTTTCTGAACTCTGTCTGTGACATTCTGGATCCTGGCACCAGGAAGGCAGCACACCATCCTCGAATCCCATCTGTTCCAGCAGAAACCCCTGTACGTACCTCTCACAATGGAGTCTCCAACTACAATGGCGTTGCCTGACGTTGGCCTCTTTGGTTTTGGCTCAACCGCCCTTTTTGCTTCGCAAGCCAGTCCGCCACTCAGTGTGATAACGTCTTCTGTCCCGACAGCTTCTAAGTGGGTGAACCTGTTCACAAGAGGTACAACACCCGGGGACCTTTGCATTCCATGTTTCCCTCCCTTTCTCACAGTCACCCACTCTCTCTTCCAGTACCTTAGGTGTAATAATCTTACTGTAGGACTTGTCGAGGAAGGACTCAGTTTCTCGGACGAACCTAAGGTCATCCACTTGCTTCTCCAGTTCCCCAACAAGGTCCTTCAGGAGCTGTACCTGGATGCACTTCTCACATTTGTAGCAGCCAGAGGCACCAGCAGTGTCTTGACCTCCCACATACTGCAAGCATCACACTGAATCAGCTTGCTTGACCTCTCCTTCTTTCGTCTCACTCTCTCTCCAGCGTTTTGCGTAGCCTCCTCTCCTCGGCCTCCTCGCCGAAGACACTCGAGCCAGATACTCACACTTTACTCACAAGACTCTCGATAAGACTCGCACTTTTCTCATAGGGCACTTCCCTCACAAGGCCACTCCCTAAGAGCCGTCCTGCTTATATTGACTGATAAATCGCCTAGTTTACCAATTTACAAACCAAATTCCTCAGTTTTTAACTGTTTTCCCCCTCTGACTCACTTCTAACTCTCCTCCCACTCGGGCACTCAGTGCTTTCTCCTGCTTCTCTTTGTTGTTGTTGCTTCAAAATCTACGGGAGCACTGAGGCACAGAAGACTAGGTTTAATGCACAGACTGCTAAGTAACAATGTGAAAGAAAGTGACAATAAAGCTTCCTTTTTTTGTGTCCTAATGAAGTCTAAAATTGTAAGTTCCCACATGAGGATATTGAATATGGGATCCAGATTGTTGATGATAATTTTCTCTTTTGATTCCATAATCTCATTTAATTTGGATGTCTGTATTATTGTCACACATGGAATTGTTACATTTTTAGCATGCAGACTCGGACATCCCACCAAAGATTCCTAAACCACTTCTTGCCACACATACACGAGAATTTTTTTTCCTGTAACTTCCTACCTGCTGTTCTCCAATAATAAACATTGAATAAAACAATTCAATCACACCAACTTTCTAACTTTACCAACCTCAGCCCTCCTAGGTGGCTGGCACTGAATTTCCAGTTTGAAAACTTTGACTCTGTTTTTATTTCCCAGCCCTTAAATACTATGTTGTGTTTCACTGTTGTCTCTGCGTTGAGTAACTTGTCTTCCTTGTCTTGATTAGGTTGCAGGGAGCAAAGTGCGTCTTAAACTGTGAAACTGGAACTTACTTTGATTCCCAGAGCAGGGAATGTGAGCGGTGTCCCTTGTCTTGTACAGCTTGTGCAGGTAAATTTGCTACATTTATCCATACATGTTCCGCTTCATTTTGGAGGGGACAAGGAGCATTGGGATGGTTGGTTTTCCCTGTTTCACTGATCCAAATGGACCAGTTGTTTGGTGTTTGTGTGCAGTGCTTCTGCCATTATATTGTCTTCATTTATTTTCTTCAGACAAATCAATATTTTGTATCGCAAGCTAAATATTGTGTTGAGCATAACTGTCTGAAGAAGAATCTCGACCCTCACCCATTCCTTCTCTCCAGAGATGCTGCCTGTCTTGCTGAGTTATTCCAGTATTTTGTGTCTATCTTTGATTCTGTTGCATTTTTATCATCTTATTTCAGTTTAGAAAATACAGGTGTTCGCCTGTCAAGCAGATTTCACCTTTCCTGAGTAAATGCTTACTTTGTCCTTTTGCTTCCCCTTTCCACCTCTGTACGGTAGTTGATGTTTATTTCATTCTTCCCTCTTCATTCCCCACTCTTCTCCACAAATGTCACCACAACTAAACTGGTTTACATTGTGTAAAGCCTGTGCACAGGTGCAAGGTCCTTCACAACAATATCCACCAAATTATCTGGTCAACGTTTTTACATCTTATACTTACAGTAATTTTATAGAGGTAAATATTCCATGTTATTGCCTGCAGATTGCTATATAGACAATCTGACTATAACTTGGGCTCTATCTGAACCAATTCCCTAACTGTTCCCATTCTTTCCTCTCCTTTGAACGCTTTGTTCACAATTGTCTTTTGCACATGTCCAACCACAAGCTTCTGGTTACACTTGGGTTGGTTGCTGGTATTTTTAGATCAGATCAGAAGGATATGTTCCAGTCTGCTATGAGAGTGAAACATACAAATCCAGGTTGACACGCCAGCATTGAAGTCGTTCTGCATAATTTAAATGTTTTCAGCTGAGACATTAAATTCAGGTTATTTGGGTTCTCTCGTGTTGAAGATCACAGGGCTTAAGGAAGATTAGGGGTAAGCCCCGCTGTCCTGCCCATTTGTTATCCCTCTGGTAATGTCACATAAAAAAAAAAGTTTATCGGGTAACTGTTGTATTGATATTTTTTGAGTGATTGAAAGACACAGCATGGAAACAGGCCCTTTGGCCCACCGAGTCCATACTGACCATCAATCACCTATTCATAATAGTTCTATGTTATCCCACTTTGTATCCGCTCTCTACACTCCAAAAGCAATTTAGTGGCAAATTAACCAACAAACTTGTTCATTCTTGGGATGTAAGAGGAATCCGGAGTACCTGTGGCTCAGTGGTGCAGTCGAGAAAGCCGCTGCCTCAGTTCCAGAGACCTGAACAAACATTCCTGACTGGGTGCTGTCTGTGTAGAGTTTGCATGTTCTCCATGCGACCGTGTAGGTTTCCTCCAGGTGCTCCGGTTATCTGCCATATCCCAGACATGTGGGTTTGTAGGTTAATTGGCCCTTAAATATCTGTAAAACTCAAACAATGCTCACAACCCATGAGGGAATTCTCGGGTTGTACTATCTACATGTTGTTTCAAGAACCCCTCTTGAATACATTTCACAAATTCTGAGCAAGTCCCAGTCAATTCTGGGGAAGTTAGAAGTCACTCGCTAAGACAACCCTGTTATTTAGGCATCTTTGGGAAATCTGTCTACAAATCTGTTCCTCTTTCTCCCATTTGGGGGGCCACCAAGCACACTTCTGTCAGGGTGCTTGCACCATTCTTATTTCTAAGCTATATTCTTGTCACCTCAGCAGACAAACCTGCCAGTATGTCCTCTGAGTGCCGCCGTGACAGTCTCCCCGATTAGTAGTGCTACTTCCACCTCTTGCCTCCCTCTGGATCATATCCAAAACATCCAAAACTTGTAGCATTGAACTGCCAATTGTGTCCCTCTCGCAACCATGTTTCTGCAATGGCCACAACATCATAATCCTAAGCACCGATCCAGGGTCAAGTTCATCTGCTCTCTCCACAATACTCTTCGCATTGAAATAAACACTTCAGCCCATCAGCGTCACCATATTCCTTCACCTATCCCTGCCTTCCCATCACCAATTTCCAATTTCTGACCACATGCTCTGGTTACCACCCCCCTGCCTCTCTAGTTTAAACCCTATCGAGTAGCAGTAGCAACCCACCCTGCAATGATATTGGATGCCCTCTGGTTCAGATGTAACACGTCCCTCGTGTACTGGTCATCTTTGCCCCAAAAGGGATCCCGATTGTCTAAGCATCTAAATTTCTGCTCGCTGCACCAGCTCCTGAGCCTTGTGTTCATTTTATCTATTTCTATCCTCACTAGCACGTGGCACTGAGAGTAATCTGGAGATTACTACCCTTGGGGTCCTACTTTTTAATCTTCTGCCTAACTCCCTGTATTCACTTCAGAGGACCTCATCCCTTTTCTGACCCATGTCATTTGTGCCAATGTGCACAACAACTTCCGGCTGCTCACCCTTCCCCTTGAGAATGTTCTGTAATCGCTTGGAGACATCCTGAATAACGAAGAGTAAAGATTTAAACTGATAAATGATGTTCCATCTGTTGGCGAGTTAAATGTTTTTACATGAACCCACACAACAAATACTGTAGGTTTGGATTATCACCTTGGGGGCCCAGAGTTGATTCCTATCCAGCATGTGGATGGGTTTCTGTTTGCAATTAAATGCAGTTAATCGAATCCTTCTGATGGGTCACCAGGCTGCAGTGTGGAGATAACTTCAGCATTTTGTGGATGAGAGTTCACAACAACATGGAAATCACTGAAGCCGAGGCAGAGCGTAAATAAACCTCCTGAAACCTTTAACCTTGGACTTGATTTTCATGCCCTGCAAAGCAAATAATTCAGGCTTGCAGTAACAGGAAATCTGTGTTTGCAGCTCCAGGTAAATAGCTGCCTGTAGGAGGTGAGCACAGTTGTGGCACACTGACATTAACTCATTATGACTGACATTAAAATATTACTAATGCTTTCCTCTGAATCCATTTTTGCTGAGCGTCATGTTAGTAGCACCATAGTGAAGAAAGGTCAATGTTTTATCTACAACAGTATCAGTTTGAAAAGTGAGACTTTTGTTGCAAATATGTAATCATGGAATTGACAAATTCTGGTTGAGGTACATGTAAGTGGGAAACGGTGCTTGGAAGCATCCACCTCCTGTACTCATTTAAAGACCATTTCTTTGCTTTGGAAGTGTACTGAGAGAGTATGTGGTTCTCTGTGATCACAAGATGCTGCAATGCAGGAGGTAGAGATCAGATGCCTGAATGAATGAGTAAACTACGGTAAATGGCCTGTTCTTGTCCTAATTTGCTTTGCTTCTGGTGCTGTTATTTCCGGGGGATTGCTGGAACATGAAATGTAGTCGATCCCAGTTGAATGGCATGTTATCAGAGATCACCCTGACAAAATTTGACCTCTCATCTCCAGCCAAAAGAAGTTATGTGGCCGGTTCAATGTTTATTCAAGTTATTTGTATATTTCAAAGGAAGTGCAGAAATTTGCCAAGCAAACAGATACACTAGCACAATATAATCAAATCTATGTGTATCCAAAATGAAAATTGATTGCCATTATCTATAATAAATTAAGCTGATTTCCATTATTGTGTAGTAATTACCATGTCTATTACATAATTTGCTTCATAAGATGACCATTGATTGGGAATGTAGTTCATAATTTATAGGAACAGACTTGGGCCATTTGGTCCATTAAGTCTATTCTGCCATTCAATCATGCCAGATCTACAGTATCTTTCCCTCTCAACTCCATTTCCCTGCCTTCTCTCCATAATTCCCGACACCCTCAATTGTAAATGCAATAGGAATATATTAGGACAATTGTAATAGTTAAATGCATTCTATCTTTGTAGGATAGGAATGTCACTGTCTGAAGTACTGCAATACTTCAAAGGTTAGATGATGCAAGAATTGTCAAATTTTAGCAACTTGAGCTTTCCAACTAACGATATTCATAAGGTCATAAGGGATAGTAGTAGAATTTGGTCATTCGGGCCATCAAGTCTACTCCATCATTCCATCAAGGCTAATCTATCTCCCTCTTAACCCCATTCTCCTGCCCTCTCCATATTATCATGTGTTGCAGGACCACGGCAAGATTCCTGTACACAGTGTATTGCAGATTATTACTTGGAGGAATGGAGATGTGTGTCAAGCTGTAGTAGCATTGGTTACTACATGGACCAGCCATCTGAATATGGAGAAAAGACCTGCAGGAGGCAAGTAATTATTTTCCTTTTAATACTTTCAAGTAATGATTTCAAAGTATTTAAGTGCCCTTCCAACTTTTTGAGTAAGCTTTGCACATCTGCGTTAATCTTCCTCTTGCTCTTTCTGGCTATCCATGAAGGAATATATAGAATTATCTTCAAATAACACATTGGTGAATAAGGAGTCTGCAATCAGTTCAAAATCATGGTTTCTGAAAATAGTTACTTGAGAACATTAGAGTATAGAAACAAGGAACAAAAAATGTTGGTGTACACAAAAGGACACAAAGGGCTGGAGTAACAACAGGTCAGGCAGCATCTCTGGAGACAATGATTAGGTGATGTTTGGGGTCAGGTCTGAAGAAGGAATTCCAACCTGTAATGCCACCTACCCATATTCTCCAAAGATGCTGCTTGACTAGTTGAGTTACTCCAGCACTTAAAGCCCTGTCATAGAAACATAGAAGCATAGAAATTAGGTGCAGGAGTAGGCCAGTCGGCCCTTCAAGCCTGCACCGCCATTCAATATGATCATGGCTGATCATCCAACTCAGTATCCCGTACTTGCCTTCTCTCCATACCCTCTGATCCCCTTAGCCACAAGGGCCACATCTAACTCCCTCTTAAATATAGCCAATGACTGGCCTCGACTACCCTCTGTGGCAGAGAGTTCCAGAGATTCACCACAGTACGAGTTCATTCCAAGAGTTCTCCCGAGTTTGCCCTGATTCAAATCGGAGATTTACGGTAATGGCCACTCGTTGGTACTCGGGGCTCTCGTGGACATTTTTCATCACGTTGAAAAATCTTCAAGAGTCTTCCTTTGCTTACCTGCCGTTAGCGAGTCTTCCCGAGTACCTGCCGCTAGCGCTAAGAGACGTTCCCGAGCTCCGACGTACCCGCTATGTTCATTCTCCGTGCTTACCACGAGTTTGATTTTTTTTAAACTCGGGAGAGCTCTTGGAATGAACTCGTACCGTGGGACAGGGCTATTAGTGTCCTTTAGTGGAGCACATTACATTTAGTCCAAATAAAGGTCATGACCTGAAGTATCTTCTGTCCATTCCTTGCGCAGATATTACCTGACCCACTGAGTTACTCCAGCACTTTGTATATTACTTTTTGTTACTTCCTCTACTGAAGGCCAGTTTTATTAGATGCATGGAAACAATCATTTATAATCATGATTTCATAATTGTTTTTAACTCAAAATCGACATTTACACAAATCTCTTGCATCTACTTTTTTTTAAAATATGCATTAATACATAATCTCTCAACCTCAAAGCCCCAAAGTATTCTACATCTGATGATTCTTCTGGCAATGTCTAGAATTTTAATGCTGAATGACAAATTAAATTCCAGTGTGTGAACTGAAATATTTATTTCTTGGTTTATTTAAGATTCTGAATATGAAATATTCCCAGACCTAGTCATTGGTCATTTATTCTAACACTTTCCTAATAACATTAGCATAGTCTTAACTATGAGAACCTGTGCATCCAAAAATAAATGAAACACTACCAATAAGCATCCAATACTGTCTAAACATTCTCTTGTCTGTGTTTATAGAAACATAGAAACATAGAAAATAAGTGCAGGAGTAGGCCATTCGAGCCTGCACCGCCATTCAATATGATCATGGCTGATCATCCAACTCAGTATCCTGTACCTGCCTTCTCTCCATAACCCCTGATCCCTTTAGCCACAAGGGCCACATCTAACTCCCACTTAAATATAGCCAATGAACTGGCCTCAACTATCTTCTGTGGCAGAGAATTCCAGAGATTCACCACTGTGTGAAAAATGTTTTCCTCATCTCGGTCCTAAAAGATTTTCCCCTTATCCTTAAACTGTGACCCCTTGTTCTGGACTTCCCCAACATCGGGAACAATCTTCCTGCATCTAGCCTGTCCAACCACTTAAGAATTTTAGAGAATAGCAAGAGGATTTATAAACAGTGAGTAATATTAGAGCATTTTGTCCTGCAAAGTTGTTTACCTCTTCAGCTCGGAGGGGAGCAACAGTCAATGTTTTTAATAATATGAATCTTGAGGTAGGAATGCTTTACTACTGAGAACATTGAAGCAAAAGCCACTGCTGTTTTCTAATGGAAAAGTGTCATATTTATTAAAGAGGAATAGGTACATCTAGGTGAGGCATAACACTGAAGGCAGACTCCTGCAGATTAATGGCTTGACACCATGAATATTGAATGTGCAATCTTTAACAAAAAAAGAATTTTCATGATGTGGATTTGAGCCAGTTGTGTAGAGTATTGTGTTGCTGTCATTTGCCCTCTGAATTATATTTATACACTAACAATTTAAAAATATTCCCATTCTTTTTCTCGTGTTTACTCCTTATTTAAGAATAAGGAGTAAGCCATTTAGAACGGAGACGAGGAAACACTTTTTCTCACAGAGTGGTGAGTCTGGAATTCTCTGCGTCAGAGGGCAGTGGAGGCAGGTTCTCTGGATACTTTCAAGAGAGCGAGATAGGGCTGTTAATAATAGTGGAGTCAGGGGATATGGGGAGAAGGCAGGAACGGGGTACTGATTGGGGATGATCAACCATGATCACATTGAATGGCGGTGCTGGCTCGAAGGGCCGAATGGCCTCCTCCTGCACCTATTGTCTATTGTTTATCTTGTATTTGCTACAAGAAAGCACTTATGGAATTTTTAAACAAAATATATTTATTCCTCAAGGTGTGATCCGAGCTGTTTAACTTGTATTGGGCATGGTGAAAGGAACTGTAGCTCCTGTCGCACTGGATACAACCTTGAGGGGGGAGTCTGTGTGGTTGGCACCGTTTGTAAAGATGGTGAGTAATCAGAGATCTTTTTTTTTTTGTTGGAAGTACTGAGGGGGGTAGAGAAAATCACTTCATCTGGATGCATTGAGGAGACTTCAATGTTATTTGAAAACATCTTTAAATATGAATGGTTCCTAGTTTGTAGTTTAATTTATATTTTAGTTTCAAAGAGCCTCTATGTAACTATCAATCTCCCTGTCAGCTAATAATGAGGGTGTTTTTAGTCCCGCTCTCAGGCCAGGGTTTTGGCATTTGACAATGATGTTTGAATTTGATTTATGCCACTTGCATACAAATTAGCCCTCCCACCCACTCCATTCATCTCTTGAATGTGCATGTTGTCTTTGAACAGGCTACTAGTCATCCATTCACTGACCCAAAAGCCGATCATTGTGTGCATGCCTAAACGATGAACAACAGCAGCCTATTCATTTTATTTTAGATTACTTTGTTGATTTACCAGAGGCACACGTGTAGTGTGTGAGGGGGAAAGTAAACGCTAATTAATAAATTGGTGGATAAACGTGTTAACTGGTATGGTAGAAGACACAAGGGCAGGAATGCCTCGGCTCTTTGCTTTTTCAATTGAATTTGAGATTGGCTATCTGCGCTTTGCCTCGGGCTCCACAGGTGAAAACTCGGCTCGGCATTTTAGTGTCCAAACTGTTGCGAAATGTGTAAGAATCCGAATGCAAGACGAGGATCAAGGCTTTCAGCCTTGCTGGGTGTGGTAAATCGGCAGTATTGGACAGCTGGCCTGTGTCACCCAAATATTTGGATTTTTTCCCTTAATTTTGGGATTGTTGAATATTTGTCGGGAATTGAGGGTTAAAACACCCGTGATAGCAGTGGGCACGATCATTGCCTAATTTGAAGAACAAAAGGTTTTGGACAGCGTTATAACTTAGCATCTGAAAGAAACAAAAAAATGGTGGTGCAGGAGAAATATAAAATGGATGACTGTCAAATGGAGGGGGTTGGAATATTGCTGTGAACTTCTGTTGACCCTCCTGGTCTTCATGGTTCATTTCGTATGAAATCCCAACACGTGTTCATGATCAGCCCTATCTCACATGGCTCAACTCTCATCATTATCATAAAGATAATTAAGCCCATCTCCATTCATTTCCTCGTCTTATTCCCCACCCACATACTTCTCCTGACCTTAACTTCTTCCTGTTTCATGCAGGGAAATGAAATTGTCCTGACCCACTTTGAACTACTCTTTCAATACTCTTTGATCCACCAAATCACCAAGATTTCTGCAGCCACTGAACTCTGACCACATTTTCCATAGTCCAATTCAATTATTATTTTCATTGATTATTTTTATTTATTTGTTATTAAAAAATTTATTTTTAATTTTATTTTAATTATTTTTGTTCATTCTAAATCATTCCCCAACAGGCAGCCCTCATCACCATTCTGTTAAATCCAAGGAGTGCAGAAACTGTACATTTCACAAACTGGTTTAGCTCAGATATGCCATATACTTACTTCAAACTCATTTTGCTTTTGAGTCCACCTTCTTCCTCTTTGACTTTATTTTGCTCAACTGCTAGGCACCCAAATAACCTCAGATTCATTCATAAATTTCACAGTTCCATTTCTGCAGGTGCAGAACTCGTGGCAACCTTGCCCTGATTTTCTTTTTTTTTTAATAACCCTTGAACTTGAATTCCATCTTTTCTAATTACCAACACCAATCCTAAAATTCCTTGGACATGCTTTGTCTCTAAAGCTTGTGCATCTTTAATGGAACTCCTTGTTTGGAAACGCTCCAAACGTGTTTCTGTCACTGTTACTGTATGGAGACAGTCTCAGGATAGTTAGAGGATATCCTACTTGATTATAAGAAGTTACCCATCCTTATTCTTCTCTGACTGCCTGAAGCCTTGACAGGTTTGACAACAGCCTACCTGTCCAGTTCCCTTCCACCACAATGCAGTAGCTTGCACAGTTCAAATCTTCCCCACCACAAAATTCATAATGTTTCCATTGATTTTATTCCTTCCCTTTGCATTTTCTATAAATGAACCAAATTTCTCATATCCTTTGTGCCATTTTGATCATAATATGAGATTCAAATCTCACCCGCTCGTTCCCTCAAAATGGATTTAAAATTCTATTCCTAATTTTTTTTTAAATGGTTCCTCTTGCACTACTTTTGGTTATATTTCCCAATCTCCATAACGCTGTCTCCTGGTTCTTGACCCATCTGTAACTTTATCCATCATAATTTTCACTCTCTGTCTGATCTTATTTTCTCCAAAGAGCACAGTCCCAGCTTGTCAAATTATCCACATTCTTAGAACTATTTTAGTTAATTTCTGCAGCCTCTGAGACATCTATTCTGAAGTGTAACACACAAGTGTGTGTGATGCTCATCAAGGTTTCTTTATCATAGCGCCCCCATTTATAAAGCTCATATAACTTGTCCTTGTCACTGTGAAGAATGTTTGCAATCCTTCCACCAGATCTGTGCTCCTGTGAACTTCCTAGAACTATTCCACTAACCTGTACCTTTCATTCTTACGGAAATGGAGCACTTTGCATTCTTCTGTATTAAATGTTATCGCATAGAACCATAGAAAATAGGTGCAGGAGTAGGCCATTCGGCCCTTCGAGCCTGCACCGCCATTTAATATGATCATGGCTCATCATCCAACTCAGTATCTTGTACCTGCCTTCTCTCCACACCTCCTGATTCCTTAGCCACAAGGGCCACATCTAACTCCCTCTTAAATATAGCCAAAGAACTGGCCTCAACTACCTTCTGTGGCAGAGAATTCCAGAGATTCACCACTCTCTGTGAAAAATGTTTTTTCTAATCTTGGTCCTAAAAGATTTCCCCCTTATCCTTAAAATGTGACCCCTTGTTCTGGACTTCCCCAACATCAGGAACAATCTTCCTGCATCTAGCCTGTCCAACCCCTTAAGAACTTTGTAAGTTTCTATAAGATCCCCCCTCAATCTTCTAAATTCTAAGTAGTACAAGCCAAGTCTGGCCAGTCTTTCTTCATAAGAAAGTCCTGACATCCCAGGAATCAGTCTGGTGAACCTTCTCTGAACTCCCTCTATGGCAAGAATGTCTTTTCTCAGATTAGGATACCAAAACTGTACGCAATACTCCAGGTGCGGTCTCACCAAGACCCTGTACAACTGCAGTAGAACTTCCCTGCTCCTTTACTCAAATCCTTTTGCTACGAATGCTAACGTGCTTGCTTCACTGCCTGCTATACTTGCATGCCGACTTTCACTGACTGGTGTACCATGACACCAAGGTCTCGTTGCATCTCTCCTTTTCTTAATGGGCCACCATTCAGATAATAGTGTACTTTCCTGTTTTTGCCACCAAAGTGGATAACCTCACATTTATCCACATTATACTGCATCTGCCATGCATTTGCCCACTCACCCAGCCTATCCAAGTCACCTTGCAGCCTCTTCACAGTTAACACTGCCCCCCAGCTTCGTGTCATCCGCAAACTGGGAGATGTTGCATTCAATTCCCTCGTCCAAATCATTAATATATATTGTAAATAGCTGGGGTCCCAGCACTGAGCCTTGCGGTACTCCACTAGTCACTGCCTGCAATATTCTGTGTGTTCTGCATGTTCTGTGTTCCACAGCCTGCCTTTATCCACTATCTAATATTAGCTTCCTTAAGGTTCAAGATGTTTCTGAGTTTTATGTCCTCTGTCAGATTGGAACTTGTGCCTTGTACATCCCCGTCAAAATGTGCCTTTGTATTGAACCCTTGTGAGTGCTACTGCACATTCCCCTCTAGTCTACGAACTGGATTGTGCTGGCCTGTGAGTTAATTTTGCAAAGTCTAAGAAATGTATTTCTGTGATCACTATAGAAAGCATTAATTTCCTATTGATAGTGGTTGATCTTTTTTAAATGGCCACAAGTGTTTTCACAATGCGTCCTATGTATAACTTGATCTGTTACAATTACAAAGGTAAGGTTTTCAGCTGGTTATTTTATGCCTTTTTCCCCCCTAGATTCCTATTTTGCCTTTTTTAATATAATTAAACAGATCTTTTGTCTGTGGTTATGATTCACTTTCATGATATTTTAAAGAGCTGTTTTCTAATGTCTTCCTCTTTGATCTTTTTTCCCCCTTCAAAAAATGGAATAAAATCACTTGTTGAAAACAAAACTGGAAACCTTACTTCCTGTTGGATACAATTACCTCTGATGAACAAAATATAATTGCTTCTGTCACCTTCTTGACTGGCTCCTTCTGCCCTGTCTGACAATCATCCACTTCGTCCTTCTGCTTCCATCTCCTCAACCTTCAAACTCCTGTCTCTGTGATCCCGATCTCTGGAAAGCAACGGAAGAATCGTGGGCCGAGGGAAGTTTCTGCGTCCTGGTGAAAAAGAACAGCCTTTGCCAGCGGAAAGTGCTTCAACAACTGTGTTGCAGAACATGTTCACTCAAAGGTTGAATGGCCAACTACATGGTTCTCCCCTTCCCCCTTGCTCCTGTATGCACACATGTAAATTCTTTTAAGATTAAAAAAAAAATAGAAAGCCACCCTTCTCCTCCAAGGAGATGGTGAACTGTGTGACAGAACTTATAATGGTGAAGCAACTACAACAGACCTACCTTTCACTTCGGGTGTTTACCGTCTGACATCTGGAATAACTAACTTGTCAGTATTTTACTTTTTTGACCAAAGCGTATAATGCCAAATTTCCTATTTAAAAGAGATCTGACCTCTACTGCCCATCTCCCTGCCAATCCCACTCTGCCCCCACTATAAATTGATGGTTTGTTTTTGGGAAGTATTTTCTTCACTGGTTGTCTTCTACAATATTGAGTCGTTTACATGATTACAGAATGGGTGTTTACTTTTAGAAGTGGACACTTACTAAAGCTTAAACCCAGGCAGATGCACAAATGCCTTTATTGAATGATTCCAGATATGTATGGACAGGTATGTAACTCAGCACTAATATGCTTCTTTCCAGCTGAAAAATATCATAAAAAATGCTATACTGCATGCTCACACTAAACCTCTTCTGCAGTAATAACTTATCAAGTTCAGTATGTTTATGCTTTCAATCATCATTATTAACATACTGCCTGTAGCAATATATTGGTCATGGCTTATTTGATGGTAATCATGGTGGTAATAGTGGTGGAAATTGCTGACATTTGTATCAATAGAGTAGCGACTGTGGTTGAATGTTTTGCTGATGCAAAACGGGTGGCAGTTTCGCTCGGCAATCTTTCCTTTTACTTCATCTGACAGCAAGTTGTTGGTGTGCAGTAGTACTGTCATTTAAAACCTAACCTTGTAATGCCTGAAGGGTAGACTTCTTTTAACGTTCATCTTGAAATGTATCTTCAGCATGCAAGAAGCGCATTATTAATATGCATTCCACTAATCAAATTCCTCACCGCATAATACTTCTTGCAACTCTCCTTATTATTTGCCTTGCTCTTTTCTAGGATGTTTAGCACTTTTACCGTTTAAAAAGTAACTTGAAGATTTTATTTTTCTGGAATTGTAGATCTTAATATTTTAATAGACGAGGATTAATACAGGCCTTTTTAAACTAAATTACCAAATTAAGTAATGCTGCTCATGCTCAACGTGATTTGTGTACAAATTAACGTCAAAAGAAAAATCTATGGCCCACTTCTATTTACACCAAGTTTTGTTTGAATTGAATCTGGATAAATTGATGCAGGTAATCTAACCAAGCCCATTCATTAGCGTTCTGTGCTCGTATATCCTGCTCACATTGATACATCACAGCCAGAGTAATAGATTATTTTAATTTTTTTACTAAACTCCAGATCTCATGCCCAGATAAACAGCTGGGCTTTCTGTTATTTACATGGAGAGTAGAATGGACTGATGGAGCATGTCAGTCGAGACGAAAATAATTTCAGGTTCATGGGTGTACTGCATGCTTGTGTGCCTCTTCAGCTTTGGGCTAAATTAAATACAAAACTTGCATGTTGCTACAGGTGCTTGTGTTTTTCACTTCAGATTTGGGCCATAGAAATAGACTAATCGAAGTTAATGCACAGCACAGTCTGTTGCACTAACAATGCTCGGAGTATTTCATGATGCTTGCATGCTTTAACTGCAGTTCATCTTCAGTGGAATTAATAATTGTCATTTTCATGGGCAAGGAAAGATGGCCCAGTAATGAAAGCATGTGCTTCAAATTGAAATAGATGTAAATGGTTGGTTCTAGGTGAAGTCAGGCACTACCTCACAGCAATCTCCCTACCACCCCTGTTCAATCGTGACCTAAACTTGATTGCAGCACATGTGCTGGAAAATCTTCTTTAATTTTAAAGCATTTGTGTTGTAAAGGATTTGTAGTGTACAGGTTAAACCTCAAATTGACATAGCAGACCAACTTTTTTTTATGTTGTGGGCGTGGAAATCTCTTCAGTAACAGATGGGTACCAAATGGTTTCATTTATTAATTTTTCTATTTTATTAATTGCAAGTACCATTTGGAAGTTTAGTTTTTATAACAAGAATAAAGATAGAAAAATGCAACAAATTTTAAAAGTAACCGTGTACCTTTTTTGTGCTCTCCACTACGCCTCTGCAGTTAATGGTGCTTATTTTGAATTTGATTAAGGGGGTAGTTTTCCCATTTCAGTGCACTAAATGTTTTCTAAATTTTCTATGACATCTGCAGTGATCTTGAAATTGGGCTCTGCCAACTTAAAAATTAAATGATTATGATCTTGTTTCTTTAGACATGCACCACTTCCACAAAAATCTTTGAGCTGCCATGGTTCCTGTAATCCTTGTTATTCCCTTCTATAGCAATCTGCACCCTATCCACAGTTCTTGCCCACCCCACCCTCACCTGCAACTTTAGAACCATGCTTGGTGGTGTATATGATAGCCATTTAATTGGGCCATCGTTTTGACGATTCCTTATATGATCTTTCACAACAAATGCAGAGCAAGCACATTTCCACATTGCAATGAACTGCTAATCATCAGCTATGGATTAAGGGATCCCTCTATTTTGCCTGATCAATTTATGAACTGATCTAATCAGTGATGACCTATTTGAATTTTAGATAGTCTATATATATCCCCATTAGCATAAACACATTGATTTCATCCCCCCCCCCCCTCCATTAACTGATATGTGCATCAGCCAAAATACTGTTAAAAACATTTTAAAGTACTACCTTGGTCTTATACCCAAAAGTTATAATTACAAGTCTCATTTGTTCAAGCAAGTACATTGTATTCATAATAATGGATATGGTTTGTGAAGATTTTTTTTGTCAACTACTAGCAAAAACGAATAACAATACCATAAAACAGGCGATAATCTGGTTTACATTTAGCTTTAGTATCAATGTCATTAATTTCAAGATTGCTTTTACTGATAGTTACTGTACATGTGTAAAATGCTCAGTCATGATGTGTAAAATATTGTAGTCCTGTTGTATTGGATAATGGCCAAAATCAGTGTAATTCCATATTTTATTTTTGCTATTAAATTAACCTTAATTCATATTTCTGTCTCAGAAGAATCGTTAAATCTTGTTTAGGATATCACTGTGTGCAAGAGCTTTCTATGTTTTAAGTTTATGTAGTTTGATAGCTTTAACTGTAAAGTGAAAGCAGCATTAAAATCAGTTCAATAAAGTTTAAAAATGTTTTATATACAAACATCGTATGTCTGTGACATTATTATGGCAATACTTTTTAATTGGTGAGGAAACATAATCCACTTTTGACCCTTTTTAAGGACGTATTAATTAATTGTTTGCTAAATTCATGCATAATGTCTCATAAAGTCACATGAAAGGATTAGAGGATTAAAGGAAAGAATTAGGCCATTTGGCCCATTAGTCTATCATTCAATCATGGCTGATCTATCTCTCCCTCCTAACTCCATTCTCCTGTCTTCTCACCATAAGCCCTGACATCATACTAATCAAGAATCTACCTATCTCTGCCTTAAAAATATCAATTGACTTGGCTTCCATAGCCTTCTGTGGCAAAGAATTCCACAGATTCACCACCCTCTGACTAAAAATATTCCTCCTCGGCTTCCTAAAGAAATGTCCTTTAATTCTGAGGCTATGACCTCTAGTCACAGATTCTCCCACGAGTGGAAACATCCTCTCCACATCCACCCTATCCAAGCCTTTCACTATTATGTACGTTTCAATGAGGTCCCCCCTCATTCTTCTAAACTCCAATGAGTATAGGGCCAGTGCCATCAAACACTCATCATATGTTAACCCACTCTAGTAAACCACCTCTGGACCCTCTCCAGAACAGGCACATCCTTTCTCAGATATAGTGTCCAAATGTATTATTCTTAAGCAAAGGATGAGTTGTGTAATTGTAAAAGTCAGTGTACTTTAAAATGAACAGAATGGCACCTTGGTAAATGTTCTAGTTGCAGCAATTTCCCAGCTGCGAATCAATAAATATTACTCAAATATTTATATTCACCTAGGTGAACAATACAGCACAGAAACAGACCCTTGGATCCACATGATGCCAAATTAAACTCCTCTTTTTGCATGTCATCCACATCTATATGTCATGCATATCCATGTGCCTCTCTAAAAGCCTTTTAAATTTCCTTATATCTACCTCCACCATTACCTCTGGCAGTGCATTCTAGGCACCCACCACTCTGTGTAAAATAAAAACTTCCTCACACATTTCCCCTGTCCTCTTAAACCTATGCCCTTTAGCCTTCGGGATTTCCACCCTGGGGAAAAACATTCTTTCTATCCAATTCTATGCCTCTCATATTTTTATATACATCTATCAGGTTTCCTCCAAAGTTCCAGAGAAAATGATCTAAGATTGTCCAGCCAATCCTTTTTAGCTATTACCATCTGTATATCCAGGCAACATTCTGGTAAACTCTTCTACACCATTTCCAAAACCTCCATGACCTTCCTGCATTGGAGCAATTAGAACTGCACACATTACTCCAAATATGGCCTAACATGACATATAAACCTGGAACATGACTCCTGACTCGTACTCAAAATAACCAATGAAGCCAAGCATAGCATAAGCATTCTTTGCCACTCTATCTGGTTGTGTGACCAATTTCAGAGAACAATGGACATGGACCCCTCTGGTCATCAGTGCTGTTAGAGCCTTGCCATTTACTCGGTACTTTCACCTTGTATTTCACTTTATAAAGTCCAACATCACAGTCTTGCTTGGATTAAACTCTATCTGCCATTTATCTGCCCATTCCTGTAGCTGATCTATGTCCTGCTGTATACTTTGACAGCTTTCCTCGCTGTCTGCAACTCCCCTATTTTTATTGGTGTCTAGAAACTTAGTTGCCAACCCATCTACGTTTAGGTCTAATGCCCCTGTCCCACTTAGGAAACCTGAACGGAAACCTCTAGAGACTTTGTGCCCCACCCAAGGTTTCCGTGCGGTTCCCGGAGGTTTTTTGTCAGTCTCCCTAATGGTCAAAAGTGGTTTCCGCTTCTTCTATGTTCCGGCGATTATTTCAAAAAATTCGAAACCGGTCGCAACTGAAAATAGGTTGCTGTTTTAAAAATCGGAAATGTTTTATTCTAAGCCGTTTGCGATGCTAGTTGAAGGTGGTTGCCGGAGGTTGCAGGTGGTTGCCGGAGGTTGCAGGTCTTACCTTCCACTACCTTGCAACCACCTTCAACTAGCATCGCAATCGGCTTCGACTAAAAAATTACCAATTTTTAAAACTGCAACCTATTTTTAGTTGCGGCCAGTCGTGAATTTTTTGAAATAATCGCCGGAACCGCGCGGAAACCTTGGGTGGGGCGCAAACTCTCCAGACGTTTCCGTTCAGGTTTCCTAAGTGGGACAGGGGCATAAGTCATTTATATACAACACAAACATCAGAAGTCCCAGTACAGATCCCTGTAGAATATGTCTGTTAGTTCTGTCAAGAATACCAAACAACTGACGTGATTGAAGTATCACTAAAATAATTTCATTGAAAATTTGTGTCACAAAACATCAGGAATGAAATACTAAAGTCCATTCCTCTAAAGGCCTCTGTTAAGATAAATTGAGATGTGAGAGATATTGTCAGTATTGAAAGTCAAGATATAGAAAGCTTTTATTGAATAGTCATAGACTGTAATCATAGTCCATACTCGTGGATTGGTGTGCTGCAGTGCTCAGTAATTCAGAGTATACCCTTTTATAATTTAACCTAATACAATGTAATGCATAATCTGGTGCTGAAGACAATTACATAATTGTAAAACCATGTTTTATTGAACTGCTGATCAGTTCAACTTTCATTGAACTGCTGATCAGTAAGACAATGATGCAGATTTTCAAAAAGATTTCAATTGCATTGTGCAATTTAATAGCTTTCAATATAAGCAAAAAACTGATGAAATACTGAACAGGTCAGACGGCATCTGGAGAAAGAGAGAAGCACATTTAATATATCAGGGCAATTACCTTTATTTGGAGGTCACAAAGAAGTGTTAACTGCTTCTTTCCCCTTAGATGCTGCATAATCTATGTATTACTAGCATTTTCTGCTTTAACTTCAGATTTCAACCTTCAAATCTTCTTGTTTTTCAGTTAGTACTTTAGACTTTGCAATTGTAATGGCATCATGGCCATTGAACTTAACTGTCATTACATTGTGAAGATGATAAGACTTTCTGGAATATACATTTGGAGTTAAAGGTAGAAATTAAGAAGTTGCCATTTCCATAGGGTATGATGTTTCGGAGTCTTCTCTATCATCATCATCTTCAGAATAGAAAGTGATTTGATAATAACCTAAGATAATTGTGAACTGTTGATGATGTAAATGGCTAAAAGTCTGGATAATATTGATTGATTGATTTAATTAATTGTCAGAGACCTTTAGGCCCAATGTGTCCAAGCCAACCATTTACCACCCGTTCACACAAGTTCGATGTAGCCACATTTTCGCATCCACTCCATACACACTAGAGGTAATTTACCAAGACAAATTAACCTGCAAACCCACACGTCTTTGATGATGTGGGAGAATACCAGAGCATCTGTATGAAACCCACACAGTCACAGTAAGACTATGCTAATTCCACTGAGGCAGCATGGAAGGGCGGGATCCAATCGGGGTCTCTGATGCTGTGAGGCAGCAGCTTCACCGGCTGTACCACAGTACAATTTTATTCCAGTAACATTAGTCAATAATTACTATCAGAGCTGCCAAGTGGTACGGATTTTCCGTATTTTGTATGGAAATGCAATAAGAAGACGGATGCACGAATTTGCTTTGTAAAATACGGATTTTTTTTTTAAATCTGCCTGACTTCCTGTTTCATCTTGCTGCTTAAAAAATGCAAGGATATAAAAAGTTATACTGTAACTCTAAAAATTATAGCAGATTAAATCTATTAGTATTTTAAATTTCAAGTTCTGGATGATTATTTTTGTAAGCTTTGATCTGCCTGTCCTGCTACTGGTTTAAACAGCGCTGTTAGTTTAACGCTATGGGTTCTAATTATAGCCCTGCCAGCTGGAGCGCTATTGCCTTTACACATAGCGCTATGGGCTTTACACATAGCGCTATGGCCACAGCGCTATGGGTCACGGACTGTTCAGGAGTGAGAGGGAGGGAGGGAGAAAAAAAGGGAGAGGGGGGGAGAGGGGGAGGGGGAGGTAAAGAGAGGAAGGAGGGAGAGAGAGCGAGGAAGGGAGATAAGGCTTCCAAAATGGCTTCTACGTTATTGTCTGATGCTAAAAGCAGGAAGCAACAGAAGTATTCAAAGACTTGGCAATGAATGCACTGTCAAGTAAGGTGCGTGTTAGTCATGTCAATTGGTAGCAAAGATATGCATTTTTGTACACTTACATGGGTATGACTGCACATAAAAAAACATTTTTTTCCAGCTAAATGGCACAGTGTAAAAATACTGATTTCCTCAGCAAAATACTGATTTTCAGGTAATAGAATGCTCTGACAAAACTTGGCAGCTCTGTACTATGTACCAATTTTGCAGCACCCAAAACGTAAACTAATTTTGTTTCTTTACAATATTTCTCTCATAAATACTTCACTGACTGATACACATAATATTGTATTTTAAGGTTTAATGTTTCGGATTGCATGTAGCTTTGTATATTTTAAATTTTATTTTGTACTCTATAAAAAAAAAAAATTTGAACTATTTGAACATAAATCATAGAAAAGCACGAAACATGAACAGGACCTCAGCCCACAATGTCCATGCCAAACGTGATGCAAAGATAAACAAATCTAACCTGCCTGCACATGATCCATATCTCTCCATCTCCTGCATATCCACTTGTCCATCTAAAAGCCTCCTAAATGCCACAGTGGTGTCAGCGTCCATCACCATGGCAGTGTGTTCCATGCACCCACTACCCCCACCCCCACTGGGGGGGAAAAGAAAACTTGACCCAGAAGAAAGGTCTCGAACCGAAACGTCCAAATTCTCCATAGATGGTGCCTGACGCCGAGTTATTCCAGCACTTTGTGTCCTTTCTAGCCCTACATATCTCCTTTATACTTTGTCCCTCACACCTTAAAGCTGTGCCCTCTCGTCTTTGGCATTTCCATTCTGAGGGAAAAGGTTTCTGCCCCATCAACGCTTCTCATAATTTTATATACTTCTATCAGGTTTCCCTTCTACCTCTGGCATTCTAGAGAAAACAATCCAAATTATTAGTTTAAAAACTTCACATTTTATTTCTTGTTTTGCCATCTGTGAGAAAATCCCTGGAAATGATGCCTGGCCATGACCAAACTCAGAAAAAGGGGTATAAGCCACAGAGATTGCCTTCCTTGTCATTTATTTAAGGTTAGTGCCATGTACTAGTGACGGTGATTGCTAAACCAGTGTTATCACTTATTAATTGCCAATCATGCAGGCAAGTTCTTGTTGTTTAGCTCATTTCATTTTCTTCACAGGAGCTGGACTCGTGTACTTGACAGCTTCTTTGTCAGGTTATAGAAACTTAGAAAACAGGTGCAGGAGAAGACCATTCGGCCCATCGAGCCAGCACTGTCATTCAATATGATCATGGCAGATCATTCAAAATCAGTACCCCGTTCCTGCTTTCTCCCCATACCCTTGATTCCGTACATTCTGCTGATGACTCTAGGTGTTGTAGATCCAGTGAAGAATTTGAAACAACTCATGTGCCGTAATTACATTATGTTCTTTTCCGTGATCATAGTTCATCTATGGGGAAATACTAATTTCCATGCTTACAGCTAAATCGATCACCTTAGACAGCTAATTTTATGTATTGAAATGTTACAATATTTTATAATATGTTTTATAATATGTTGTGTTTCATTTTTATTAAATGGTATTTTGATTATTTTAATCTTCACTCTAAAATCTTAAAAATAATGAATATAATGTTATTTTAATTCCTGTTTTGCTATTGCATTCTTCAATCCATTTTGCTGCTCATCCTACTCAATGCCATTGTGTTATAAGGTCAATGATCCTGTAACACTGATGCCTTGAAATATAAATTAAAATGGTTCCCATTTAAATGCCTTTTTTAGTTCTCAATTACTTAGAAAATGTATATTGAACTAAAGTCATAGTGACAGAGCTAAATATCACAGTAATGTGCCCTTCAGCCCAACTCGCCCAGGCCAACTAACTTGCCCAACCAAGCTAGCACCACCTTTTCCTCCCAAACCTTTCCTATCCATGTCCAAGTGTCTTGTAAATGTCACAATTGTACCCGCCTCTATGACTTCATCTGACAGCTCGTTCCATATATGCACCACCTTTGTGTGGAAAAAGTTACCCCTTATGTCCCTTGTAAATCTTTCCCCTCTCGCCTTAATCTCATGCCCTTTAGTTTTAGACTCCCCTACCTTGGGGAAAAGACCATGGGTATTCACCTAACCATTACCCTCATGATTTTACATACATCTGAGGTCATTCGACTCAAAGAAAAAAAACTCATAAGTTCTCCAGCCTCCTAGTAAATCAAGCCCTGATAGTATCCTTTTAAGTTTGTTTTTGCATCATTTCCAGTTTCATCACATTCTTCCTTTAGCAGGGTGACAATAACTGTGCACAATCCTCCATTTGGAGGGATGACAGATTTGCCTTCTCCTTTTAGTAATAACTATCGACAATTCATCGTGTAATTTCACTGAGCACCAACCTGGAATTGTGTTTAAAGTTATGGTATTAGAACCTCTGTGACTTTGTTCTGGTATTCCTGTCAGAAATGATTTGCAATTTATTATTGATCAAATTCTGATTTCATTTCTAATAGCTCATATATTTATTGTCAGAATATCAGTAAGCCTGTTACTGCTCACCTTATAAGAGACTGTTTCATACCTCCTTAATAAATACTAGCCTTCCACAATTCCTTTCTAAGCTAGAAAGAGTGTAAAGAAGATTTACTAGGATGTTGTTAGGACTTGAGGGCCTTAGCTACAGGGAGAGGCTTTCTTGTTCGATCATCGTGGGTGGTTGTGGATAACGTATTATCAGAGTTACCTTGCCCTCAAACTTTAATTGATGCCATTTGCTCTTAACTAACTATTCTGTTTGCGCTGTCACTGTCCTTTCAGCTTAACATTGGACAATGGAAGGCAACAAAAGAGAATTCAGTTTCTCTATATTCAGAGACACAAGGAACTGCAGATGTTGGAATCTTGAGTAAAACACAAAGTGCTGGAGGAACTCAGCAAGTAAGAGGTAGTATCTGAAGAAGGAATGGATAAGGAAAGCCTTGCATTCAGACCCATCCCTTCATAAATTGAAGTAGGGGGATAAAGCTGGAAAAGAGAGGTGGGTGAGAGATTCCCACTCTTTCCCCCCCCTCACTTTTCTCTTTTCCAGCTTTTCCAGCTACAATCAGTTTGAAGAAGAGTTGCGATCTGCAACATCGCCTGTCCATTCCCAGATGCTGCCTGACCCATTGAATTCTTCCAACATTTTGTATTTTCTTCTTGAGATACAAGAATTTTTCCCCCATTTTTTTAAAATTAGATGCGGACACCCTGTTCCAGGGAGTGCCTAAACTATTTTGGGACAGTGGAATATGTGTTTCTGGGGAATTTATTTATCTTTGCAATAAATGTTCTGCTGCTTCATCTACTTCAACAAATTGAGTTGATTATTGTTCTTGGCTGTTGCCGCGAGGGAATTCTAAAGAAAAGTGTTTAAATTCTTTCAGTTCTTTCAAGGAATTATTGACCAAGGCTAGTGGTTTTGTCCAAATAAAAAAATCATCACTTTTTTTGTCACTTTTCCACACTCTCATTGGTGAGTTCACTTGGTCATTAAGAGTTGATCTAATGTCAATTAAATTTAGCACTGACAGAATTACAGTAATACCAAAGGCATTGGAATAATTATCCCTGTTTACTGAATTACAGCGACTAGGGGAGAATAGTATGGCTTAGTGATCAAGTTACTGGATTATTGATCTGGAATCATGCATTCAAATCTTGTTACGACAATGGACAAATTTAAATTCATGAACTTGGGTTAACATCATGAAGTGCTTCACATGTCTGGTGATGGTGCACATTAACATCAGCTTCCCAGCCAGCCTTCATCCCCTGTAGTTTGCTTACCGTTTCAACAAGACCAAAGCAGATGCCATCTCCATGGCCCTAAACTCTTATCTTGATCACCTAAAGACACCTATTTATCGGCTATGGCTCTGTTTGTAAACCATGATCCCATTCAAACTCCTGGACTGATTGCCCCCCCCCCCCCCCCCCCCCCCCCCATTCTGCTACGGGATCCTTGACTTTCTGACCCACAGATCTCAATCAGTGAGGATAGGTGACCACCTCTCTTTCGCAATAATTCTTAACACCAGTGCCCCGCAATGATGATGTTCTCAGTCCCCTCATATAATTTCTGTACACTCACAACTGTATGGCCAAATACATCTCTAATTTAATTTCTAAGTGTGCCACATCACAAATAATGATGAGATGGAGTACGGGAAGGAGATAGAGAACTTAATGACATGGTGTCAAGACAATAACCTCTCCCTCAATGTGAACAAGATGCAGGAACTAATTGTTGATTTCAGGAAGCATGTTGGAGTGCAGAAGTGGAATGGTTGAGAGCTTCAAGTTCCTCAGCTTTAATATTACCAATGGTCTGTTGTGATCCAACCATATTGATGTGACAGCCAAGGAAACACACCAACACCTCTACTTCCTGAGGAGACTGAGGAAATTCAGCGTGTCTCCAGTGACTCTTACAAACTCTACAGATGCATCATAGAAAGCACACTGTTGGGTTGCCTCACAGTTTGGGTTGGGAACAGCTCTGCCCAAGACCACAAGAAATTGCAGATACCATCTCCTTCATTGTAGATCATGCCCTCAGATGTATGTTTTTACCATGTGGAATGAAATGAATTGGTTGAAGACTGGCTACTGGACAGGTTAATTTGCAGATAAATTTCTATGATGCTCAAGGGCTGGCATCAATTGGGGGAGCTTAATGCTTGCAAATAAGTTATTGGTTCATTGAAAACCCTGCCACAAAGTTAGGATGTGTAGGAAGGAACTGCAGATGCTGGTTTAAACTGAAGAAACCAACAAAAAGTTTGAGTAACTCCGTGGGTCAGGCAGCATCTCTGGAGAAAAGGAATGTGATGCTTCGGGTCGAGATCCTTCTTCAGACTAAGAGTCAGGGGAAAGGGAAACGAGAGATGTAGTGGGTACATAGGACAAATTAATGAAAAATGCAAAAAGCAATGATCAAGGAATGGTGAAGCCCACAATGGTCCATTGTTGGCTGCGGTGTAGGTGATAATATGTTATGCAGACAGTAAAACTCAACAGGATGTCAGTATGATGACTAGGGGACTGAGAGAGGGGATGCAAGGGTTACTTAAAGTTAGATAAATCGATATTCATACACATGCATTGTAAGCTGCCCAAGTGAAATATGAGGTGGACTGGTGGACTCTTCAGGAGTGATGATCACAAGGTACAAGGTGCTATTTCTCCAATTTGTGTTTGGCTGACAATAACAATGGAGGAGGCCCAGGGGAAGATAGGTTAGGACTCAGACTTGTCATGAATGCTGGGACACTGAGAAATGTGTGCACAGTTGCTGCAGGCCAGGTTAAGCCAAAATTTAGTAGCAAAGCACTTTTTTCTGCCATTATGCAGATTCATTTCTGTGCTGCATGTTCAAATCCTGTAAATTTGTAACTAAAAAGAACTTCAAAATCATAATCAAGCAAGGTGTGGATTTGTTGAATAGTCATAAAATCCAACAGATTCTCTGAAGAACTTCAGGAATGGAAACCTGGAATACTTCATAAAGTAAAGAAATATTTACTTCTATGTGGTACCCCGGTAGGCGGTGCGGCTCTGGCCAGCAGCGGCCTCTGCAGCCTGTCCGCATTTTTATTATTTTTTGTCTGTGTTTTTATGTAGTTTTTGTTATGGCGGATAATCTATGTGTGTGTGGTGGGGTGGGGGGGGGGTGGGGGGGGGGGGGGGGGGGGAACTTTTGAATCTCTTCCTGCACTGGAGACCCGACCTTTTCTCGTCGGGTCTCAGTTGTCGTTGGGGCCGCAACGAGGAGCGGCCTCCAACGGGAAGAAGCCGGGGACTCAGGTGCCGACTCACCGTCACCGTCGCGGAGCTGGCCGAGACTGGAGCGGGTGGAGGAGCGCTGCTGCTGCTGCTGCCGCTGCTGCTGCTGAGTCAGAGGCTGCTGCTGCGGGTCTGTGGACGGCGGCACCGGGAGCCCGCGGATCCCTGGAGGGAGACCGCTTTTCGGGGCTCCTGCAACGGCGACTTCTCCCGCCCGAGTTGCGGGGTCGAAGAGCTCCTGGAGCGGGGCCTACATCACTGCCCCGCGCGGCTTGGAACGCGGGACTCTGCGAGCGCACACCAGGGGCTCCAACACCAAGACCCGGTGTGCGACCTCGCACCACCCGGCGTGGCTTTAATGGTCGCGGGACAATCGCCATCGCCAGCCGGGGGCTTTGACTTTGACTCTGACATCGGGGGGGAGAGAGTGCAGTGGAGAGATAAGTTTATTTGGCCTTCCATCACAGCTATGTGATGGATGTTTATGTAAAATGTAATTATGTTGTGTCTGGGGTCTATTTGTGTGTATTGTATGGCTGCTGAAACGGCATTTCATTTGGACCTCCAGGGGTCCAAATGACAATTAAATAGACCATTGACTATTGACTATTGACCCTTTCCTGTCTTGAGTCAGTCAAAACATTTTACTGTAACTGGTTGTGGAAATATGACAATCAATTTGTGCACCAATAACCATCTGAAATGTTACAGCAATGGCCGGATAATCTATTTCTGTAATTAGTGAGGGGTAAACATTGGGAGATCATGTTCTTTGCCAATGTAGTGCTTATTTTTGTGTCCAGCTGAAATTAAATAGAGGGATTCAGTTTAACATCTTTTTGGAAAGATGTCATCTCTGATAATGTAACATCTTGGTCAGCTTTGCACTGGCTTGTTCCAGTAAGGAAACGTAAACCCAAGACTTCTCATTTGATAAAGGGTGCTATCAACTAAACCTTGGCTAGCACTGTTATTGACTCCAGTTCGTGTCAACATTCATTTTCACTTTGAGGTGGTTAAGCATTATTTGAAGTCCCAGATGCCTGTATTGACCAAAGGTGATCTTTGTCTGCGAACTGAGAACAAAAAGGCAATTTCAAGCAGTATTTTTAAAACCAAAATTCTGTTTCCTAATCACTTATTTAATTTTATTGATCATTTTTACCACTGAAATATAGTGCATTGTAATGCCTTCCATGTTATAGAGCAAAATAATATTGATTATTTGTCCGGTTACATGACCTTGAAAAGCTACTGCAATCCCTACCGCTGATTAACTAGAGACCATGCATTGACTTTGGTCGGTTGAGGGCGCTGCGAGTCGGCTGCCTTGCCAGCAGCATGTTTGTTATTTCGACTTTTTTTGTTTTTTTGTGTGTCCAAATGTTAGTTTAGGTGTATCTTGTGTGGGGGGTGGTGGGGGAGGGGCAAACTGCTTTCAGTCGCTTCCTCGACGGAGAGGCGACTTTTTCCATGTCGCCTCCTCGCGGCACAACAGCATGGATTTGAGCAGTCTTTCCCAGAGTCAGGCCGGAGCTTCAACAGCAGGCGCAGGGTGGATTTTTCTATTACGGACGGGGCCCCATGTCGGGGGTCGCCAGAAAGGAGTGTTCCGATCGCTGGCCTGGTGACGTTGGCATCATGGGGCCGTGGTCTGCGGAGCTTCTAGCTGCAGGCGTGGCATGTATTTACCATTCGGAATCTGGGATCCCTTGCTGGGGATCGCTGGGGAAGAGCTCCAACCGCTGACCTGCGGCATACAACATCCTGAAGCCGCGGTCTCCAGTCGCAAAGTGCCGATTCGAGCACTCCAAGCCGCGGAGTGTGTTTGACCATCCCGACACAGGAGTTTGGATCATCCTGACAAGGCCTTTACATCCGGCCGTCCGTAGCGGCGACTACAGAGGGTTCATGGCCCCGACCATGAATGAACAAAGGAGGAGGACTGACTGAACTTTGTTGCCTTTCACCACAGTGAAGAATGCTGTGATGGATGTTTATGTTAAATTCTATTGTGTATTGTGTGTTCTTTTTTTAAGTGTATTGCTCCTGGCAAATTCATTTCACTGCACGTTCAGGTGCATGTGACAAATAAATTTGACTTTGACTTTGGAAGTCTATATGGGGATGAAGCATACTAAGCAACAATATATGTTTCAAAATTTTTTGCCAATATTTCAGAATAAGTCTGGAAATATGCTGATGGAATAATTGATGCACAATCCAATAATGGATGCCTGGAGCTGGTTACTTTATTGCCGTTAGTTTATCGATGATTTTTATCTATCACAGCTCAGTGAACTGAAGTGAGATGAATTTATTAAGTTCAAGCCGGATGATGTCCCTTCAGCATGCTTGAACTGATCAGATTTTGATTTATTAAATATAAATTATTTAAATATAGCACACCATCAAAACGGTGTTAGGAAACTTTTTGGTCTTTCTCATTTTTTTATTATCTTTATCAGTTAAAATTTCTTAACTGCAGTTACTTGTTCAGAAAGGCTTGAGGATATCTTTAGAGTAATTTCTGCTTCTACTGAATTTTTTTAAAATGTAGTTCTGTTGCCACAACATGTACATTGGCTGTGAGCATTTGGAGTGTTGGTGCTTGTCACTGAATGACTTGTAAATACCTGTAGTTTGGTTAATGAGAGCAACGTTGACACAATTTGGGGGAATTGATTTAATTCGTACTCAAGAATAAATAGTGACTCATACTTTAGAAATACAGTATGGAAACAGACCTTTCGGCCCACAGAGTCTGCACCGACCAGCGATCACCCCCTATACTAGCACTATCCTACTCACCAGGGACAATTTACAATTTACAGAAGCCAATTAACCTACAAACCTGTATGTCTTTTGTGTGTGGGAGGAATCCGGAGCACCCAGAGAAAACCCACGCGGTCACAGAGAGAGCGTACAAACTCCGTACAAACCGCACCAGGATCGAACCAAGGTCTCTGGCGCTGTAAGGCAACAACTCTACCGCTGTGCCACTCTGCTGCCCAACTCAATAGGTAAGAAGAGACAAAAGCTTCTGGCTTCGCACTGAAATGGACATTTTGAGCTTCTGGTTGCATATCATTTAAATTCCCCATTCGAGTCCCGCACTGACTTGTCTGCTTTCTGCCATGTCCACTGCCATGGTGAGGCCAAATGCAAACTAGATGAACAACCATTCGTATTCCACTAGGGTATGGTATGAATGTTGAAGTTTCCAATTACAGGTAACCCACACTCCTGTATACTGTTCTCACCTCTACCAGTACATCTAGGTTCTCTCTTCCTTTAGCCATTTACAGCCCACCTGCCATCCCCGTAACCCAGATTATTTACCTCCCCCACCTAGTTCCATCTGCCCATCGCACCCACACACCTATCCACCTACGTATGGTCTCTCTTGGTCAATCCTTTCTATTGGCTCCATCTGGTTCATTCAACCCTTCATCTAGTTCCATTTATCACCTTCCAGCCTTTCCCCTTCCTCTGCCCTGATGACTCCATCTGCCCAATATCGTTTACCTCACCTGGTTTCATCTGTTAGATATCAGTCCCCCCTCACCTCTTTATGCTAACTTCCCTCCATTTTCTCGGTCCTGGTGCAGAGTCTCAGCACAAAACGTTGACCATTCCTTTGCCTCCATGGATGTTGCTTGACCCCCTCAGTTCCTCTTATTTTTTTTATTCCATTTTCCAACATCTGCAGTCTGTTGGGTCTACAAAATCAATGCATTCTATTTCAACCCAAAAATATTTCTCAACTTCAGCTTGTATTTCTGAAGTTAACTCAATCTTCGGGACATATTGGTTACTTTCATTCCATATGATTATAACCATCACTGACAAAGTATGTAATCTTGTGTTAGAATGATGTGATTGCTGCCTTTCTAACCCATTCAAATTCCTAACGAGCTGGGGACAAGAGTTCAAATACATGCAATTTAACATGGATGCCCGTGGTTCGATCTGGATTACTGCAACTAAACTGAAATAAATGTTTATGT
Organism: Leucoraja erinaceus; assembly: GCF_028641065.1. Taxonomy (NCBI): domain Eukaryota; kingdom Metazoa; phylum Chordata; class Chondrichthyes; order Rajiformes; family Rajidae; genus Leucoraja; species Leucoraja erinaceus. Next base: position 79,953,143 of record NC_073379.1, on the reverse strand, counting down.
CACCTGGGAATTATATTTGAGCTGCTGTTTCAATGAGGAATGCGGAGGGCTTGCCAGCTGCAGCAATGGGCAGTCCCAAAAAAGATGAGATTGCTCACAGTAAAACTGCAATACATGAATAGTTTTCTTCACAACAAGAGAGCATGAAATAGACGGAGCTAAGTGACCCTGCGGACAACAAACCCAAGGCTGATTTGTGCTGCTCTCTGGCAATTTTGATTCTAGTAAAACAAGATGGAGATCTCTATATTTAGACTAGTCACTAGGTATTGTATATGGATGAATTATTTTTCTTGAAACAACCTAAAAGGTAATGAATGGTCTGGAGGATTTTTCATGGTTTTAATTGGTATTTATATCTTGATATGATCACTCAATACAAATTCTCCTGTTGCCTTTAAGTTGCCAGAATATATTCGGTTGTTGAGCCAGTTTTAATCAATTGTGCTGAATATGAAGGCAAAATTACAGTGAAACTACTTGGGATGTATTGTTTTTCCACTGTTGGGGTGGGGGGAAGGCAGAAATTGCCTTCACCTTTCCATTTGACTCTAGTGTTTTTGGTATGTATGGCTGGGAGACAGTTTCATCTTGTTCATTATTTTTGCTGTTCTATGTGAGCATAGAAGATGACCTCTCCAGATAAACAATGTGTAGGCACTAGCCAAGAAATGGTCATTTATTCTCAACCAAGAGCAGAGAGGGAACATTTTTTTTTTTCAGTTGGCTGCACAATTAATTTTTTGCCCGTGCTTGCTACAACAGTATAACAAATATTATTCACTGTGAGATACATGTGGTGTCGTCTTGAAATGGCTGAAGTGATCCTATCATTCATAAATTGTAAAAATCCTCACAAAGAATCCTTTTATTCATAAGGATCAAAATATATGAATGTTGAACAAGGGGACTATAAAGGCATGAGAGAGGAGAAGGTCAACTGGAAAAGGATCCTAGCAGGAATGACAGTGGAACATCAATGGCAGGAATTTCTGGGCACAATCCAGAAGATGCACGATCATTTCATTCCAAAGAGGAAGAAAGATTCCAAGGAGAGTAAGGGGCAACTGTGGCTGACAAAGGAAGTTAGGGAAGGTCGAAAACTAAAAGAAAACGTATAAAACATAGCAAAGAGTAACGGGGAGCCAGAGGATTGGGTAACTTTCAAAGGACATCAGAAGGTAACAAAAAGGGCAATACGGGGTGAAAAGATGAAGTATGATGGTAAGATCGCCAAGAATATAAAGGAGGATAGTAAAAGCCTATGTAGCTATGTTAAGAGAAAAAGATTAGTAAATAAAAAATGTGGGTCCCTCAAAGGTAGAAACAGGTGAAATTATTATGGGCAACAAGGAAATGGCGGAAGAGTTGAACAGGTACTTTGGTTCTGTCTTCATTAAGGAAGACACAAATAACCTCCCAGATGTACTAGAGGACAGAGGATCAAGGGAGACAGAGGAACTGAAAGAAATGTGCATTAGGCGAGAAATAGTGTTGGGTAGACTGATGGGACTGAAGGCTGATAAATCCCCAGGGCCTGATGGTCTGCATCCCAGGGTACTCAAGGAGGTGGCTCTAGAAATCGTGGATGCATTGGTGAACATTTTCCAATGTTCTATAGATTCATGATCTGTTCCTGTGGATTGGAGGGTAGCTAATGTTATCCCACTTTTCAAGAAAGGAACGAGAGAGAAAACGGGGAATTATAGACCAGTTAGCCTGACATCGATGATGGGGAAGATGCTAGAGTTAATTATTAAAGAAGTAATAACGGCACATTTGGATAGCAGTAAAAGGATTGGTCCAAGTTGGCATGGATTTATGAAGGGGAAATCTTGCTTGATGAATCTTCTGGAATTGTTTGAGGATGTGACAAGTAAAATGGATGAAGGCGAGCCAGTGGATGTAGTGTATCTAGACTTTCAGAAAGTCTTTGGTAAGGTCCCACACAGGAGATTAGTGGAAAAAAATAAGAGCATATGGAGCAATTAGAGCAGAGGGGGTAGTGTATTGACATGGATAGAGAATTGGTTGGCAGACAGTTGGACTAAATGGGTCCTTGTCAGAATGGAGTGGAGTGCCGCAAGGCTCGGTGCTGGGGCCGCAGCTATTTATAATATATATTTATGATTTAGATGAAGGAATGAAAAGTAACATTAGTAATTTTGCAGATGACACAAAGCTGGATGGCAGTGTGAACTGTGAAGTGGATGCTATGAGGATGCAGGGTGACTTGGGCAGCTTGAGTGAGTGGGCAGATGCATGGCAGATGCAGTACAATGTGGCTAAATGTGAGGTTCTCCACTTTGGCGGCAAGAACAAGGAGGCAGATTATTATCTCAATGGTGTCAAATTAGGAAAAAGGGAAGTGCAACGAGACCTGGGTATCCTTGTACTCCAGTCACTGAAAGTAAACATGCAGGTACAGCAGGCAGTGAAGAAAGCTAATGGCATGTTGGCCTTTATAATAAGAAAAATTGAGTATAGGACTAAAGAGGTCCTTCTGCAGTTGTACATAGCCCTGGTGAGACCATGTCTGGAGTATTATGTGCAGTTTTGGTCTCCTAATTTGAGGAAGGAAATCATTGCTGTTGAGGAAGTGCAGCGTAGGTTCACAAGGTTAATACCCGGGATGGCGGGACTGTCATTTGAGGAAAGATTGGAAAGACTGGGTTTGTAGTCACTGGAATTTAGAAGGATGAGAGGATATCTTACCGAGACATTCCAAATTATAAAAGGACTGGACAAGCTAGAAGCAGGAAAAATATTCCCAATGTTGGGGGAGTCTAGAATCAGGGGCCACTCTCTAAGAATAAAGGGAAGGCCATTTAAAACTGAGAAGAGAAAAAACTTTTTCACTAAGAGAGTTGTGAATTAGTGGAATTCTCTGCCGCAGAAGGCAGTGGAGGCCAATTCACTAGATGAATTTAAAAGAGTTAGATAGAGCACTTGGGGCTAGCGGAATCAAGGGATATGGGGAGAAGGCAGGCACGGGTTACTGATTGCAATGATCAGCCATTATCACAATGAAGGAGGATAGTAAAAGCTTCTTTAGGGATGTGAAGAGGAAAAAAATTAGTTAAGACCAAAGTTAGACCCTTGAAGACTGAAAAAGGTGAATTTATTATGGGGAACAAGGAAATGGCAGATAGGTTGAACGGGTACTTTGGATCCGTCTTCACTAAGGAGGACACAAACAATCTTCCTGATGTACTAGTGGCCAGAGGATCTGGGGTGGTGGAGGAACTGAAGGAAATTCACATTAGGCAGGAAATGGTGTTGGGTAGACTGATGGGACTGAAGGCTGATAAATCCCCAGGGCTGATGGTCTGCATCCCTGGGTACTTAAGGAAGTGGCTCTAGAAATTGTGGATGCATTGGTGTTCATTTTCCAATGTTCTATAGATTCAGGATCAGTTCCTGTGGATTGGAGGGTAGCTAACGTTATCCCACTTATTAAGAAAGGCAGGAGAGAGGAAACAGGGAATTATGGACCAGTTAGCCTGACATTGGTGGTGGCGAAGATGCTGGAGTCAATCATAAAAGATGCACGTTTGGATAGCAGTAACAGGATCGGTGCAAGTCAGCATGGATTTATGAAGGGGATTGACAAACCCTCTGGAATATTTTTAAGATGTAACTAAGAAAATGGACAAGGGGGAGCCAGTGGATGTAGTGTACCTGGACTTTGAGAAAGCATTTGATAAGGTCCCACATAGGAGAATAGTGGGCAAAATTAGGGCACATGGTATTGGGGGTAGAGTGCTGACATGGATAGAACATTGGTTGGCAGACAGGAAACAGAGTAGGGATTAACGGGTCCCTTTCAGAATAGCAGGCGGTGACTAGTGGGGTACCGCAAGGCTCGGTGCTGGGACTGAAGCTATTTACAATATACATTAATGATTTAAATGAAAGGATTCAAAATAACATTAGCAAATTTGCAGATGACACAAAGCTGGGTGGCAGTGTGAACTGTGAGGAGGATGCTATTAGAATGCAGGGTGACTTGGACAGGTTGGGGGAGTGGGCAGATGCATTGCAGATACAGTTTAATGTGGATAAATGTGAGGTTGTCCACTTTGGTAGCAAAAACAGGAAGGCAGATTATTATCTAATTGGTGTCAAGTTGGGAAAAGGGGAAGTACAACGGGATCTGGGGGTCCTTGTACATCAATCAATGAAAGTAAGCATGCAGATACAGCAGGCAGTGAAGAAAATGAATGGCATGTTGGCCTTCATAACAAGATGAGTTGAGTATAGGAGCAAAGATGTCCTTCTGTATCCCTAGAGAGACCACACCTGGAGTATCGTGTGCAGTTTCGGTCCCCTAATCTGAGGAAGGACATTTTTGTTATTGAGGGAGTGCAGCATAGGTTCACAAGGTTAATTCCCGGGATGGCGGGACTGTCATATGCTGAGAGAATGGAGCGGCTGGGCTTGTATACTCTGGAATTTAGGTGAGAGGGAATCTTATTGAAACATATAAGATTATTAAAGGTTTGGGCATGTTAGAGGCAGGAAATATGTTCCCGATGTTGGGGGAGTCCAGAACCAGGGGCCACAGTTTAAGAATAAGGGGCAAGGCATTTGGAACGGAGATCAGGAAACACTTTTTCACATAGAGTTGTGAGTCTGTGGAATTCTGTGCCTCAGAGGACGGTGGGGGCTGGTTCTCTGGATACTTTCAAGAGAGATTTTGATAGGGCTCTCAAAGATAGCAGAGTCAGGGGATATGGGGAGAAGGCAGGAACTTGATTGTGCATGATCAGCCATGATCACATTGAATGGCGGTACTGGCTCAAAGGGCCGAATGGCCTACTCCTGCACCTATTGTCTATTGAATGGCGGTGCTGGCACGAAGGGTCAAATGGGCTCCTTCTGCACCTATTTTCTATGTTTCTATGAATTATTATCTTTTTTGCCTATTTCCCCAAATATTGCTAAAATTGAATATTCAAAAAAGATCTGATTGTAGACTTGAGGAGAGCTCCACCTCACCCCACTCACCATCAACAACACCACAGTCACATCTGTGGAGTCTTTTAAGTACCTGGGAAACATCATCTCCAAGAACTTTAAATGGGGGGGCCACCATCGACTCCACAGTCAAAGGCACAACAGAGGATGTACTTCCTACGACAAATGACGTCACACGCTCCAGACGGCTGTGCGGTCGAATGAAGTGGCACGCGACCTTCGCGGCTCAACGTGACCACAAGGTTGTGTAATTTGCGTGCCAAGGACACGTAAGTGGGGCAGGCCCTTAAGACTGGTGGGACAACTGTAAAGGGGGAGGGAATGGAGAGGGAGGGAAAGCAAGGGCTATTTGAAGTAAATGGTGTGTAATATTAAGGTCATTTAGGAGTTTCTGAGAGTTGTCGCCTGGTATGAATATTGACTTCTCCAACTTCAAATTGCCCTTGCTTTCCATCCCCTCCCCTTCCCAGTTCTCCCACCAGTCTTACTGTCCCGCCCACTCCCCTGACATGTCTGAAGAAGCGCCTCGACCTGAAACATCACCCATTCCTTCTCTCCAGAGATGCTGCCTGTCCCACTGAGTTACTCCAGCATTTTGTGTCTACCTACCTTATTAATGTGCTCATCAGTTTGGATCATAGTGTTATGCTTTTTACATTTATAACCACTGAAAGGAGCATTAATATTTCATGTTAACTTTCAATAGAAATACAAAGTGAGGGGAGAAAATGAGCACTCTCTTCTATCAGCAGCATTTTTAGAACATTGCTCGTAGATTATGCTGCAGATTTGTCACAATTTTGTATGAACTGTTCTTGAACTTGGCATAAATTCCTGAAAATATTGTTCAAATAGGTACAACAGCCTCCTGGTTGTTTTACGAGATTTATACCCAAGATCTCACAGGTTCACATTGCATCATAGCATTTTATGTGCTTGCAGTGGTGGATGAATTCTGCTAGATTGTTGTTAAGAACAAGATATTTCCATCAGTGAAGCCACTGTTATTTGTTTCAGTACCACACCAGATGGTAGCCTTTTCATGTCCATTGTCTACCACATTCCAATACTTGTGTACCATGGCAGCTGCTAGGTATATTTTAGAACACATTTTGAATATGCTCTGAGTGTTAAAGACATCAGGATTTGAAGAGGCAGTAGTTTCTAAATGCCACTTTGACTCGTAGATGATGGCTACAGTAACTTGAAAGGAGTTTCTCTGAACAGTACAAATGATTTCCATTGTTTACTACCCTGCTGAGTCGAACAGTTGAGAGCTCAGAGATTCAATAAACAATTGATTACCAGTCAATCAGCTACTGATTAATCCAAACCCAATCAGCTACTGATTAATCCATATCTACCAAATATTAAACAGGTTCTCCTCCCTGATCACTGATGAATAAGGTTAATGCTCATAGACCCAATATTCTTTGCATGCTAAGCAGAACTGTCAATATTAACTTTGTGTAGTAAATAACTAGGAAAGGAAAATAGCCATAGTTATAGTAATAGTCATACTTTATTAGCCGAGTGTGTTTTGCAACGTACGAGGGATTTGATTTGCCATACAGTCATACTAACAAAAAACAACAGAACATCTACCACAGTGACTCCTCCATATTCCTCACTGTAATGGAACGCCAAAAAAAAGTTCAATCTCTTCCCTTCTCGATTCTCCAGCGGTCGGGGGCCTCTAACCTTCCATTGACGAGGCGATCTTACTCCCGTCGTTGTGGCGATCAAGCTCCTGCATTGGGGGAGAATCTCAAGCTCCTGCATCGGAGGGGAATATTAGCTTAGTGGCACTTCAGAGAAATGAGAACCAAGCAATATAATTGATAAGAGATTGGTACTGATTATTTAAGCTTATTACTCCACTGTTAATATTCAACACATAATGCTACTAGAAGCAGTGTGAACATAACAAATTTTTGAATCTGAACTTATTAAAAATATATTAGGATGGGAAAGCAATTTAGCACATTGTGGCTATGTTGGTATTCATTCTTAAATTGCAGCTACTTCATCCCTCTCCACCTGCTGGTATTTACAAAATAACAAGTTCCCATATTTTATGGTTGCACTGTCTTAGAAATTGTAAGCATTGCTAATGCTAATGCTAATTATAAAAAGGCACAAGTTCTTGAAGTTGCAGTCACTACTCCAAAGGCTGTGCTATTCCGTGAGATGGAAATCATTGACCTCGCACCAAATTCACATTTTATATGCACTGTATTCACTCTTTAAGTGCAGAAGTTAATTAACCTTTTTTTAATGGCTCATTAATCCAATAATTACTGCTGAGCACCTCTCTGGCAATGAAAAACAGAATCTAATTCATCAAAACCACCTTCAAAGTGCATGGTCTTTAATCATTCATTTCTACTTCACCATTCAGATCTCTAAGGCAGCTGGGGGTGGGGGAATGGGGATGTGGAGAAATCTTTAACTATTAAATGAAACGAAGACCTTTTAACTTCCTAGTTTTCTTTCAATGCATATTTTGTTGACTTTGACTGGTTGTTCAGCCTGCCTGATGGCATCATTATTCCTGAAGGTCTGAGATCTTCTATATCTGAGTCACGGTGACACAGCGGTAGAGTTGCTGCCTTACAGCGAATGCAGCACCAGAGTTCCAGGTCCGATCCCGACTACGGGTGCTGTCTGTACGGAGTTTGTACCTTCTTCACATGACCTGCGTGGGTTTTCTCCGAGATCTTACCACACTCCAAAGACGTACAGGTTTGTAAGTTAATTGGCTTGGTAAATGTAAAAATTGTCCCTAGTGGGAGTAGGACAGTGGCTGATTGGCACGGACCCGGTGGGCTGAAGGGCCTGTTTCCGCACTGTATCTCTAAACTAAACTGATTCATTAGTAAAGCTACAGGTGCAATAACAAGTGAATTGTGTTAAATCTTTGTAAAGGATGTGTATTGCTTCTAAATTTGGGGACTGTACTGAGGGAGGATGTGCAAGTCCCAGAGTGGGTGTGGCAAAGTCAATGGAACCAGCAAACACTACCATTGGAGGGGCAGGAGATGCAGAACACCTTGAAAAGAAGGATAGAATTGACAGTTTAGAACATAAAACAGTACAGCACAGGAGCTGCACTTCATGACCCACCATGGTGCCAAATTGTATTAATCCATCCCGTTTATTTTGGATTTCCTACCTTTGCCATTTTACTACCCTTTTCTACATTTCACAGCCTTCTTTACTGAATGAAACCTTAGTTGCTGGAGTATATTTTTGTATAGCAGAGTGAAATATGCTCTATTTAGCTACAGCATATATGTTCACATATGTAGTGGCCGATCAGCCTGTCATGCTCCTGCTGCTTTTTTGCGAGAGCTGCTAATTCCATTTATTGGTAGTTGTTTTTCCTCAATTCCTCTTTCATAAGTTAGGCTATTGAGTCTACTCTGTCATGCAATCATGGCTGATCCATCTTTTCCTTTCAACCCCATTCTCCTGCCTTCTCCCCTTCTCTTCACAAAACAAACATTAAAGGGAGTAAATTTAGGATTAATGACTGCATAAAGTTTGTATATTATAGCATGTAACAATTTCAAAAACAGTTTTACGCAACAACTGTAATGTCCAAAGTAATCTCTGCAGTCCTATTTCTGCAAAGGGAAGGTTCCCATCCAAAATGTATGTCTTACATCTTTCCATCCACGATTACCTCTCACTTCTATCTAAGCACTCCTTCCTCTTTTTTGTAATGGCATTCTCTCCTCTCCATTCACAGTCTTGATGCAGTCACAGCCCAAAACATTGACCATTCCTTTCCCCCCCAAATGCTGCATGACTCATTGAGTTCATGCTGTAGATTGTTTGTTGCTCCAGATTCCAACATTGTCAATCTCTCGTGTCTTCATCCAACATGTTAACTGTCACTTCCGGTTTAGCCAGGATACTTTGTTTTTATATTGATTTTTTTTTCACACTCAATTTTCAGGATTATTATTTATCCTTGCAGTGACAAAAAAATCATTGTGAAAGAAAGTCTCGCCGGGAAATCAACTCTCTCAATATAACTGGGTGCGAATCCATGCAGGTTACTGCTGCCACATTGCTGAGATAACGTACCGTTTGGAGTGAGCAGTGCCTTGAGATGGGGTACTGTCATAAATAAACCTGTGTACAATACTCCAAAAAGACCAATTTTCATATCAACAGACACAATGTAACTACCAGGAAGGAGCAGGAGGGCAATCGTACTTCAGCATCTCAATACCAAAAATATTATGCACATTTTTTGACATATCTCCAACTAAACAGCAATGAGTAGCGTTCCGCAAAGTACTCAAGGTTCTGCTACATTGTGTTCCTGGAAATAATTAACTTTAAAAACAAATTGGAAACATCGGTCAGAAAATGACAAATCGGGCATCTTTTGCAGATGTGCAATGTTACACATCTGATCAGAGGACTCCCAGTCATTGGTACAATGAAGACCCAGGAGAGGAAGTAAAGCAAAATAAAATCCTGGACCAGTTATCCAAAGCAATTAAAAAATAAAAAAAAAAGATCATTTTGCAATCCCTTTGTGACTGGGACTCATCCAAAAAAAAACCCAGGAAATGCACAGCTGGTCAGATATCATCTGTGGAGAGCACGTTTGGCAGATGGCTGTATTGACCAATGTTTCTATTAATTGGCATCTGACATGCTGCCCCAGTCAGGAAATGAATTAGCTCTTTTTCCCAGCTAGATGGTACAGCAATATTCAGCACACAAACCATCAGCTCATTCCACCCATATCTCATTCCCTGGTATAATGTTTAATTCATTGCACCTTATCTCTTGGCAACTTGTCAATAATTTGTCAACCTTTGGCCATACCTCCCATGGGGGCTATGGGTAGGGGGTGGGTGCGTTGGGGGAGCAGACCCAACGAGCCTGCCCTTGGTCTAGTAGCTTTTAAACTTGCCTGTATTGGCTACGTTCATTTAGAGACATATATACTAATATTCAAATCTCTTCCTCCTACTATTCAATTCCAATCTAACGTTAACCATTTCTCTTTCCACAAATGCTGTCTGACTTAATAACCTTTTCCAACATCCTCCATTTTATTTAAAACTTCCAGCGTTTTAAAATTTTTCACCATCAAACTATTGATTTATTCATATAAATTTAGCATTATTCTCCTTTCCCAAAGTTGCTAAAATTTCTCAATCTTTAACTGAGTGGCATGAGGCAATGGTGGCAGAATTTTGAACTAGAAGCTGGATCTTTTACTTTAGTATATTCCCACAGTAAAGCACATTTGTACCCGGTGCCATGCTTTATAGCAAAGCTCTGGAATAGTTGGGTATTTAGCCAGAGTTATTCCAGGCTCCTTTGACAAACATTTGTCCCCCTTCCATCATTTTGTTTGAAATGGAATTGACTCAGAACCGATCTGGCATTTCAATGAAGCACTGTTGAATATTGGCAGCTGCAGAAGTAATCACTATCACAATCTGTAATCTCATTGACAGAGCTCCAACTTTGACATTCAAGCCAAGTTAAATCTGGAACTTAACCTTACCTCGATGAGTGCAGAAGCAAGTGCCCGGAGCAGCACTGATTTCCATAAAAATGAAGTGCTAACCTGGTGAAGCTGAACAGATGCAGTTGACATAACTAGATATTCACAGACTGATTCTTAAAATGGTCAATTTACACAAGGAAGAAAAATCAGAACCTGTACCCTAGTAAGTAAAGTACATTTTATTTATATAGCACGTTTAAATTAACTCGCGTTGACACCAACATAAAAGAAATCATTAAGTTTCTGTACATCCATAGAAAAATTAAAAATAAGAAAAAAATGACACAACACATTAGAATTCAACATGAACATCCCCCCACAACAGAATCAACATTTTACACTGTAGGGAAAGGTATCAGAAAGTTCAGTCCTCTTCCTCTGTGATCACCCGAGGTCGGGGCCTATTTGTGGCCACCGCAGCCAGTCCGATGCTTTCAGGCCCTCTTGCCAGAAAGCTGGAACTCCGGCGTCGGGTGAACGCTCCTCAGCGGCTTGGAAATGTCTGGAGCGGTCGCTCCCTCCCCGGAGACTGCGGCATCCGAAGTCGGCAGGCTGCGCTGGTTGGAGCTCCGACTCTGGCGATCTCGGCAAGAGATCCCAGGCTCCGCAGTGTTTTAAATCCAGCACCGCCCGTGGTTGGAAGCTCTGCAGGCCGCAGCTCCTCGATGTTGGAGTCGGCGGTCACAGCCCTCCGGAGCTTACCGCACGGTGACCCGGTAAGGCATCGCCCACTCCGTGATGGTGTCCCAGCGCTGTGCCGCCACCAAAGCTGTAGTCCCGGCCGGTCCCGACAGGAAACGCCGCTCCAGTCTCGATGGTAGGCCGCGAGGAAGGGACGAAGAAGCAGCTCTGAGGGAAGCCGCCTCTCCGACCAGGTAGGGACTATGAAATAAAGTTTCCCCCTTCCCCTCCCCCCACCCCCCACATAAAAGACCTCCAACAAACATTTTGTTTTTAACAGGACTAAAAATAAAAATAAAAAAGGGTGAAAGGGCGGACTGCAGGGAGAGCTGCCATACACAACGGCACTCCATTCCTGCAGTCCGCCATCAGAACTCTATAAAGAATGAGGGGCTTTTTGAAATAAACACAATTGTTGTGGGATATTGTTTATTTATTAAGGGTATTTTAGAATTAGGAGTTTCATTTTCAGAATAAAGAGCCAGCCATTTAGCACATAAATGACAAGAAATTTCTTTATGCAGAAAGTAACACATCTTTGCAATTCTATTCATAAAGTGGATGCTGAATCACGGAATATATTCAAATCGGAAATCAAAAGAAACTAAAACAAACAAAAAATATGGGTGGCGTGCAATTAAGTGGCACTGAGGTTAAAAGATCCATTATTAGATTGAATGAAGGAGTCTTGATAACACATTCAATAACATCTTTTATCACTTTGCTGGGATCTTAAGTATTTTTACTATGTTCTAAGGCAACCATGTTCATCCAGAGATGGCCACATCCTTCAGCTAATTTGATTATCTCCATGAGATATTAAGAAAGAACATAGAACAATAGATACAACAAAAGCAATGGATTCAGGCAACATCGGCCGTTGGGGAAGTCCAGAACAAGGGGTCACAGTTTAAGGATAAGAGGGAAGTCTTTTAGAACCGAGATGAGAAAAATCATTTTTTACACAGAGAGTGGTGAATCTGTGGAATTCTCTGCCACAGAAGGTAGTTGAGGCCAGTTCATTGGCTATATTTAAGTTAGATGTGACCCTTGTGGCTAAAGGGATCAGGGGGTATGGAGAAAAGGCAGGTGTGGGATATTGATTTGGATGATCAGCCATGATCATATCAAATGGCGGTGCAGGCTCGAAGGGCCAAATGGCCTACTCCTGCACCTATTTTCTATGTTTCTATGTTATACCAAAAAACAGTGGCACCTCTGGCCATCCTGCTATAGTACAGTTACAACATTGACAACTCCCAAATAATGAGGAAAATCACCCAGCTAATGTCTTGTTTAGAAATGTAGGACAAATCCAATCCAGCTCATTACAACAATCAATAGACCCTCAAGCATCAGCAAAGTGGTAGATGTTGTTGACTGTACTATCACCGGCTCTTACACGCCAACAGCCATCCTGGGGTTTGTCAGGACCCTCAGCTACAACCTCATTACAGCCTTGGGCTAAACGTAGACCAAAGCTGTGCTGAAAGGTGTTGAGGCTGCCTGGCCTTGAGATATTAAATGGCGGTGCAGACTTGAAGGGCCTGATAAAATGGAAGTTGATGAACATCAAGAGGAAAGCTTTCCAATGAATGGAGTCATCCCTGGTAGAAAAAAAAAAGCGATGACTATGCTTCACAAAGTTGAATCTTTTCAGTTATAGGAAGTCCTGTAAGGTGTTCCTCACAGGCTGTATCCTGGGCCCAGTAATCTTCAGTTGCTTCATCAGTGACCTTTCTTCCATCAAAGTCATGGTATTAAGTGATGGTTTCATGATATCCAATTCCATTCACAACTCCTCAGCCGGTGACAAGCCGTCTTTGCATACATGCAGTAACCCTTCGACAATACTTAGGGATGTGCCGATGAGTGGAAAGTAACATTCTTGGTGTTAAAGTGCCAGACAATCAAATCATATATCTATCTATCTTTATTATATATATAAAACTCAAATCTGTCCGCCTGCCGCCGTACGGCGTCCGCCGCGCGTTTCTTCCTTTGACGCTCCGCAACTCCGAAACCGGACGCAGGATCGCCGACGTATTTTCCATTTCGGTAGAGATTTCGCTTTTCTTTCTAAGTATCCGCTCCTCGTTACATTTCGTCGTGTTTAAGTACGCTTTTTTAATCAAATCCCACACCCCCCCCCCCCCCCCGCCACCTCAATATTTCAAAAAGAAACTGGATTCTCATCCACACAAGCAGCTCCCTGTGAACGTTCCATCGTGTGATGTCACAATGCCTGATGCTCACAGATGGCCAATCGGAATGGATTCATTTACATATGCCTTTGCAGGAGCCACAGCCCCGGTGAACATTCCATCGTGTGATGTCACAATGCCCAATGCTCAAATACATTGTTGCCATAGAGAACGCTCAGTGATTATTCAAATTCTTCACTAACTGTCATTTCTGATTTGCTTGTGAAGTGAAAAGTCCTGAATTGCATTTGTCTGATGCAGGAAGATTGTTCCAGATGTTGGGGAAGTCCAGGACACGCGGGACACAGTTTAAGGATAAAGGGGAAATCCTTTAGTTCTGAGATGAGGGAAACATTTTTCACGCAGATAGTGGTGAGTCTCTGGAACTCTCTGCCACAGAAGGTAGTGGAGGCCAGTTCATTGGCTATATTTAAGAGGGAGTTAGATGTGGCCCTTGTGGCTAAAGGGATCAGGGGGGTATGGAGAGGGGGGGAGCTGTGAGGAGGATGCTAGGAGACTGCAAGGTGACTTGGATAGGAAGGGTGAGTGGGCAAATGTTTGGCAGATGCAGTATAATGTGGATAAATGTGATGTTATCCATTTTGGTGACAAAAACGGGAAGCAGACTATTATCTAAATGGTGACCGATTGGGAAAGGGGGAGATGCAGCGAGACCTGGGTGTCATGGTACACCAGTCATTGAAGGTAGGCATGCAGGTGCAGCAGGCAGTAAAGAAAGCGAATGGTATGTTAGCTTTCATTGCAAAAGGATTTGAGTATAGGAGCAGGGAGGTTCTACTGCAGTTGTACAGGGTCTTGGTGAGACCACACCTGGGTATTGCGTACAGTTTTGGTCTCCAAATCTGAGGAAGGACATTATTGCCATAGAGGGAGTGCAGAGACGGTTCACCAGACTGATTCCTGGGATGTCAGGATTGTCTTATGAAGAAAGACTGGATAGACTTGGTTTATACTCTCTAGAATTTAGAAGATTGAGAGGGGATCTTATAGAAACTTACAAAATTCTTAAGGGGTTGGACAGGCTAGATGCAGGAAGATTGTTCCCAATGTTGGGGAAGTCCAGGACAAGGGGTCATAGTTTAAGGATAAGGGGGAAATCTTTTGTGACCGAGATGAGAAGAACTTTTTTCACACAGAGAGTGGTGAATCTCTGGAACTCTCTGCCACAGAGGGTAGTTGAGGCCAGTTCATTGGCTATATTTAAGAGGGAGTTAGATGTGGCCCTTGTGGCTAAGGGGATCAGGGGATATGGAGAGAAGGCAGGTACGGGATACTGAGTTGGATGATCAGCCATGATCATATTGAATGGCGGTGCAGGCTCGAAGGGCCGAATGGCCTACTCCTGCACCTAATTTCTATGTTTCTATCAGCCGTGATCATATTGAATGGAGAATGGTGCAGGCTCGAAGGGCCGAATGGCCTACTACTGCACTTAATTTCTATGTTTCTATGTGTCCCGCTCCTCACCCCTCTCCCTCTGCCACCCATCTCTCTCTTCCCCACCCCCCCTTCCCTCTCTACCACCACCCCCTTCCCTCTCTACCACCACCCCCTTTCCCTCTCTACCACCACCCCCTTCCCCCTATCCCTCAGGTCCCTCTTCCATCACTTCCCGCTACCCCCTCCCTCCTCCTCCCTCCCCACTCTTTCCCCTCTTTCCCCCCCCACCCCTCTCTCCCATCCCACCCTGCTCCCCTCCCTCCCCATCCCCCCTCCCCCAAAGCTCTCTCCCCATCCCTCACCCCCTACCCCGCTCTCCTTTCCCTCCCAAATCTATCCCGTTTCCTCCTCCTCCCTCCCCTCTTCTCACCCCCCCGCAAACGCCGTTGGGGAAACAGACCATAGAGGGAGTACAGAGAAGGTTCACCAGACTGATTCCTGGGATGTCAGGACTTTCAAATGAAGAAAGACTGGATAGACTTGGCTTGTACTCGCTAGATTTTAGAAGATTGAGGGGGGATCTTATAGAAACGTACAAAATTCTTAAGGGGTTGGACAGGCTAGATGCAGGAAGATTGTTCCAGATGTTGGGGAAGTCCAGAAGAGGGGGTCACAGTTTAAGGATAAGGGGGAAATCCTTTATGACCGAGATGAGAAAATTTTTTTTCACACAGAGAGTGGTGAATCTCTGGAATTCTCTGCCACAGAAGGTAGTTGAGGCCAGTTCATTGGCTATATTTAAGAGGGAGTTCGATGTGGCCCTTGTGGCTAAAGGGATCAGGGGGTACGGAGAGAAGGCAGGTACAGGATACTGAGTTGGATGATCATCCATGATCATATTGAATGGTGGTGCAGGCTCGAAGGGCCGAATGGCCTACTCCTGCACTTAATTTCTATGTTTCCCCTCTCCTCATCCCTCTCCCTCTCCTCACCCCTCTCCCTCTCCTCACCCTCTCTCACTCTCTCCCTCACCCCCCTTCCCTCTCTACCCCACCCCCTTCCCTCTTTCCCACCCGCCCCCTTCTCTCCCTACCCCTCTCCTCCTCCCTCTCCCCTCCCAACTCTTTCCCGTCTCTCCCTCCTCCCCCTCCTCCCCCCCCATCCCCCTCCCCCCTCCCCCACCATCTCTCTCCCCATCCCCCTCTCTCACCCCCCTTCCCTGCTCTCTTTTCCCTCCAAAATCTGTCATGTTTCCTCCTCCTCCTCTCCCCTCCCTCCCATCTTCTCACCCCCCCCCCCCCCCACCTGTGAGTTTGGGGGGTGGTTAATTTGAGTGTGATGCTGCATCCCCTACTCCCCCCCCCCCCCAACCGCCCCCCCCCCCCCCTCCGACCCCCCCCCCCCCCCCCCCCCCCCCCCCCCCCCCCCCCCCGCAAACGCTGTTGGGGAAACAGACCCAACGGTCTGCACTTGGTCTAGTATATATATAAAAACTCAAATCCGTCCGTCCGCCTGCAGTACGGATCCCTTCCTGCCTTTCGATTCGTGCCCGATACTCGCAGATGTCCAATCGGAATGGCCGATGCTCGCAGATGTCCAATCGGAATGGATTCATTTGCATGTACGGCTGCCGGCTGCATTTCTTCCTTTGATTAATTGCTACGCCCAATCCAGACGCTCAATCTCCGAGATATTTTCCATTTCGGTAGAGATTTCGCTTTTCTTTCTAAGTATCCGCTCCTCATTTCATTTCGTCGTGTTGAAGTACATGTTTTTAATCAAATCCTTCTCCCCCTGCAAGACAGGAACACTCTGAACTTTTCACTGCTGCTGCAGCAGGGGAGGTGCCATTGGATTTTTTTTTAAATCCACTGCTGAGGGAGGCAGGGCAGTGCTGGAATCTTACTTTTGAGAACGGCTTCCGTTCCATTGGAGGAGACGGGTGCATGGTGGAATATTGGGTTGGGGGATCACACCATTGGGGGAGCAGACCCAACGGGTCTGCACTTGGTCTAGTAACTTATAAAAGTCTGATCTTCGACATAAACCTGTAGAGATTTAACTCGTAATTTCAAAAATCCCTTCATCTGAAAATTTGATTCATTATTTCCCAATTTTTTTAACTAAAATTGTTCACCAACCTGACTATTTTTAACATCTAACTGCTGAAGCGAGCTGGATGATGTCACGATGCCTTTGCTCCTGGGGCACTGTTTTCCATGAGCTGCGAGTTACGTGGCCCAGCCGCTCGACCATCCGAAGGGGCTGCTACCCCAGTCCCGGCCACATTCCAGCCCCACACTCCCGACACCTGGGCACCCAGTACTGTGGGGGGAGTGCCAGGAGGGGTGGGGGGATCT
This sequence comes from Leucoraja erinaceus, assembly GCF_028641065.1. NCBI lineage: Eukaryota > Metazoa > Chordata > Chondrichthyes > Rajiformes > Rajidae > Leucoraja > Leucoraja erinaceus. The sequence goes on along the minus strand of NC_073379.1, from coordinate 79,935,972 downwards.
CCCCTGTCTGCTCCTGGGCCCGGCCAAGATGGCGACCCGTAGATGCAGGCAGCGAGCAGCCAACGACCGCACCGGGGTCGACCGAACCGCTGGCCCCTCCCTCCCCCTCCCTCCCTCTCCCTCCCTCTCCCCCACTCTTTCCTCTCCCCTCTCCCCCCTCCTCTATCCCCCCTCCCCCCCTCCGCCCCGCCTCCATCCCTCCCCCCCCCTCCACCCCCCTCCCCACTCGCCTCCCCCTCCACCACCCTCCCCTTCTCTTTGCCACCCCTCTCCTCTCCTCCTCTCCCCTCCCCTTCCCCCCCCCCTTGCCCCCTCCCCCCTCTTCCCCCCTATGTGTGTGTAACGCAGCAGTCCCCCCCCCACCCCCTGCAATCGCATGTTGAGGGGATTGGACCCAACGGGTCCCTCGTGTTCTAGTAACTATGATATCGGATGTGGACGTGTGTGTGCGTGTCTTTTCATATGTGATTCACATTTCCTCGAAAACCCAACGCGGTAACGGTGACATTTTTACATATTCCGGTAGAGATTTACCTCATGATTTCAAAAATCCCCCTCATCTGAAAATTTGACAGATTATTTCCCGAGTTGTTTACGAAAATTGTTCACCAATCTGACATCTTTTTAAAGTCTAATGTGTTGAAGCGAGCTGATGACATCACAATACCTTTGCTCCTCGCGGCCAGCTGTTTTCAACGCGCAGCCATGAGCTGCGAGTTACGTTGCCCAGCCAGCCTCCCCCCGGCTCTGGATTGAAGCCGTTGAACACGTCATCAAGTCATGCTACGCACTCTGCTGGGCTCCTTAAAATTCTTCAACATGGCGGCGGTCGTTATTGCAGTGCGGCCATGGACAAGTGCAGTGGAAAAGTGGCCATGGCAGCCATCACAGGGACGACCTCCTCTCCGTCTCCCCCTGATCGATCGTCTGCCACGCTGGTGGGTGTGCTTCCCCTCGCGGAAGCCACGATCGGCCCTCCACTGCTTTTCACCGTCCTCGGATCTTTCACTCCATGCCTCGTTCTGGTCCCCGCCGGCCACGGCCTAGCTCAGCCTGGCACCTGGTGGGGAGGCCTGCTCTACAACCTGGGTAGGTGCTGCCTCTACCCCCTCCCCCTCCCTCTCTACCTCCTCCCCGGGGCAGAGAAAGAGAGAGCGTGGTGGGGTGGAGGGTGGGAGAGGGGGAGGAGGTGGGAGAGGAGAGGGGGCCCTCCCTCTCTGCTCCCCCCCTCTCTCCCCCCCTTCCTCTCTTCCCCTCCCTCTCTGAACCCCACTTCCCTCTGTGCCCCCTCCCCTTTCTACCCCCCTCCCTCTCTGGGGAGTGGTGAATATTGGGACCTATGGGTGAGTGGTGGAGTATTGCATTTGGGAACCAGCCCTCCCCTGTGATGCCGCGCCCCCCCCCACCCCTCATTCTCGACCCCCCCCTCCCCCTCCCTCTACCCCCCTCCCTCACCCTCTCTACCCCCCCTCCCTCTCCCTCTCTGCCCCCCTGCCCCTCCCTCTCCACCCCTCTGTAGCCGCGCCTGCACAATTGGGGGTTAAGCATTGGTGGAATGGGCGAGTGACGGGGTAAAAGGAGTGAATGAATAATATTAATATGATATCAAAGGGGGGTTAGTGTGTGTGTGATGCCAAAGGCTGCCACCCCACCTCCGCATCCGTGCGTTGAGAGGACGGGACCCAACGGGTCCCCCTTGGTCTAGTGACCAATAAAAGGGAGTATTACCATCTATTCCCCACCAAAAACATCCTGGAGATTTCTAATAAGAAATTCAGCATTGTTCACCATCTTTAATTAATGCTCAATAGCATGGCTTTTGTAATACCGCTCACCATATTGCACGACAATTGAGAGATAGGTACTATGGGTGTAACTTGCAGAATGTTGTCTCTTGAATATCCAATCTTCCACAAGACATGTTTGGAATGGAATAGAATTCCTATTACTTGCCTGGATGAATGGACCTGCAACAATACTTGAAGCAACTCAACACTACCACAGGCAGCAGCGGGCTTGACTGATAGCCACCATCTATGCATTTAACTACTTTATCACCCACTACGTCAATGACATTTTGATATCCACCAGCTCCATGTGGAATGGGAATCGTAGCATGTGATACAAGCATCTCGAGACAAGAAGGGACCCAGCCCAAAAACCTCTCCTCACCACGTTCTCCAGAGACCCTGCATGACTCTCTGAGTTACTCCAGCACTGTGACTTTTTTTGGTAATCCACTATCTGAAGTTCCATGTGTTTAGTAGGAATGAAATTTAGGATCAACGGTAAGAAAGAAAGTGAAAGAAGGGAGAAGGAAAAAGATGATGAAAGACATTTCCCTTCAATATTATATTTAGAAAAATCCATACAAGGAAAGCATTAATGGGTAAATAACGAGAAAATTACCATATTAATCTACATTATGTTTATATAAAACAGCAAATGCAGAATACGTGGGTGATGTTTCAGGGCGAGACCCTTCATCGCGACCCGAAATATCACCCATTCCTTCTCTTCAATGATGCTGCCTGTCCCGTTGAGTTACTCCAGTATTTTATGTCTATCGTCGAAGTAAAGCAGCATCTGCAGTTCCTTATTACAACAAATGCAGAATGTTTGCCCATAATATTCTATTACTACATTGGTCTTAGTTTAAATGCTACCATAAATAGGCCATTTTTCTTCAAATTTTCAAAATACAAAACTAACGCTTTACATACTTCAGTAGATGTAATAATTACTTTATTACTAGATGTTTTCTCCAGTTCATGACAACCACATAAAATTCTGAGCAAAATCTATAAACAAAGTACCAGAATTTAAAAAAATTTGAATTACAGACAGCTTCAAAGGTGGCAAACTGACAGATATTTTTGGCAGTTGCCATATTTAGTCTTTTATCATATTTCCCTTTCAAAAGCTGTCCCGTACATTTAGATCATTTTGTGATCTTCACATTCTAGCTTTGAAAGGAGGACTAGTAAACTTTGCACTCCTGGTGTTTATTAGACCACCCTCCGATGTAAGAATCGGGTTCTTTGTGTATCCACCAGCTGAGACCGTTGCTCTTAATAGTTGTAACTTTTTAATATACAATTACAACTAGAAATGGTTTGAAAAAGTGATGTCCCCATTTTCATTTAATCTTTTTATTCTCGCCCAAATGTGTCTTTTATTAGTTGCAGGTTTTCAGGTAACAAGGAGAATGCTGGGGATGACTCCTTTGACAATCACCCAGGAGATATTTAAACTAGCAGCCTGTATGGCATGAATTTTGGAAGAACCAGACTCCTTTCATTTTCTTCCAACATCTGTTTAAACTCGACATATGCACCATGTCTAATATTCTGCATTTTAATACTAGACCAAGGAGCCAAAATGGGCCTATTGTAGCCCACAATATGATTTTTAGTGAGTTATTATTTAGAACCAGTAGCCGAACTCAGACATTTTTGTGACTTATCTTTGGAGAGATTAATTTATATTTGTACCGAGTGCAATGACTTTGTAAAAGATAGATAGATAGATAGATAGATAGATAGATAGATAGATAGATAGATAGAATTTATTTGCCACGTTACCAGGGTTGGTGGTATTTGGGTTGTCAGCAGCGGTACAATAATAAAGAACACACAACCACAATAAAAATGTAACACAAACATCCGCCACAGTATTCATCACTGTGGTGGAAGGCACAGAACTTGGCCAGTCCTCCTCCATTTTCCCCCGTGGCCGGGACCTCCACCCTCCGCAGCCGTTGCTGCGGGCGTCCAGATGTTAAGGGACAAAGTCAAAGTCAGGGTAAGTCCAGGATCGGCTCTTCCCCACCGGAGACCGCGGCTTCAGGCTGATGTAGGCCGCAGGCCGGCGGTCGAAGATTTAAGGTACAGGGCCGATGGTTGAAGCTCCCCTCCAGGGGTGATGGTAAGTCCACGCCGGGTCCGCGGTAGAAGTTGGCCGCGGGCCGGCAGTGATGGCTTCTTCTTCTCCCGGGTCCCCAACATGAGATCCCGGGCTGCGGACGCCGCGCCAGCTGGAGCTGCGCAGACCGCGGCTTCAGGCTGCTGGCTGCCCCGGGCCAGCGAAACGGAGTGCCCCCCTCCGGCGAGCCCCAGCGAGGGCTCGCCCGCTCCACGCCGAGAGTCCACGCAGCGCCCGCCGCTGAAGCCCCGGGCGCGTCTCCGGGAAAGGCCGCGCCAATCCTCATTGTTAGGCCACGGGGGAGGCGACCTGGAAAAAGTCGCCTCTCCGTGGAGGAGGCGACCAAAGCGGTTTCCCCCTTAACCCCCCTCACAAAACACATGAAGGAACATTAAAACAAACTTTAAAACATACTAAAAATTGAAAAGACTTAACGCGCAGCTGACAGGGCTGCTGCCACTGCAGCGCCCCATGCTGGTGGCAAATTGAGGCAAGGAGCCTTTACCATACAGTTGAGCAGCAGAAATTATTCTCTTATGTCAGAGCTAAAGAGGAAGGGTGGAAAACAAAACCAGAAAAGGTAAGTGCTCATTTCACTTTAAATGTTTTTTCACGATGGCGCAGCGGTAGAGTTGATGCCTTGCAGCTCTGGAGACCCGGGTTCAATCCCGAGTACGAGTGCGGTCTGTACGGAGTTTGTACGTTCTCCCCGTGACCACGTGGGTTTTCCCGAGGTCTTCCGTTTCCTCCTACGTTTCCTTGTTGGTTTGTTGGTGAATTGGCTTGATTAAGTGTAAAGATTGTCCCTCGTGTGTGAGGGATAGCGTTAATGTGCTGGCTGGTGCAGACCTGGTGGGCCAAAGGGCCTGTTTCCGCGCTGTACCTCTAAACTAAACTAATAGGTACTCTAGGTAAATGATAAAGAACTGACAAGAGATTCACATTTTGACCCTAACTGTGTGATATATAATTGGAGCTTAATTAAGTCAGGGAGCCACTTTCTTTTGCACAGTGGTGATCTTTGGTCAGAAGGATGCTTCCTACCATTGGCACAATCCACCTGAGAAATAGCGCAATCAATTTCGTGAAAAGTTGATTATCAGGAATACGATATTCAACTATTTTATTGGAATTCTCATGTAGAAATAGCCTCAGTTCAAAGATACAAATGCAGTTATTAAATCATTCGTGAAGAACAAGTGGTTAAATATGAAGATAATCTGATGTAAAAATGTAAATAGTTTTACAATTGTCCCATTAATAGGTTAGAACAGAATGCCTCCAGTTTCATTACAATTACCATAATATTCCAATTAGCATGAATTGTTGGATGTCTATAAATTGCATGGATTGGATCTTTCTCCAAGAGGGAGGTATGGCATGGTGGTGCAATGGTGGAGTTGGTGTCCTACAGCATCAGAGACCTGGGTTCGATTCTGTAGATTGGTTATTGCATGTGAACCAATCAGAGTAATGTATTAACATTAACTCCACCTTACTGTACACTTTATATTAACACTCACTTCCCATATTACGTAGTTACACCGGTGGTAGAGATGAACTAACAACGTATTGTACGTATTGCACCACCATGACTGATGATTAAAGCTGACCTTGAACACCAGACTGTGTCTGGACAGCTCTTTACATGTTTACGTGTTCTTAACATGTTTACAGATCCTACTATTTATGTCAGTATGGAGTTTGAATGTTCTCCCTGTGATCACGTGGGGTTTTCTCCAGGTGTTCCATTTCCTCCCACATTCCAAAGATGTAGGTTGATTGGCTTTGGTAAAAAAAAATTGTCAAATGACCCTAATGTGTAGAACAGTATTAGTGTGCGGGGTGGTCACTGGTCAGCGTGGACTTGGTGGGCCAAAGGGCCTGTTTCCGCATGTATCTCTTAGGTCTAAACTGGGTAGTTGATGCCAAAAGTACACCGTTTTTGTTTGTCTATATTGCTACAAACTCTTAATATCCAAGCTTCCTGCAAATCTCATTCATATATGCCTCAACTGTATCTTTTGACAACGTAATCAATGTAAATAGGGGCTGTTGTGGATAATGAAGAGGATTTCCAAAGACTACAGAGTGATTTAGGCCATTTGGAAAAATGGGCTGAAAGATGGCAGATGGAGTTTAATGTTGATAAATGTGAGGTGCTACACCTTGGCAGGACAAATCAAAATAGGACGTACATGGTAAATGGTAGGGAATTGAAGAATACAGTTGAACAGAGGGATCTGGGTATTACCGTGCATAGTTCCTTGAAGGTGGAATCTCATATAGATAGGGTGGTAAAGAAAGCTTTTGGTATGCTAGCCTTTATAAATCAGAGCATTGAGTATAGAAGCTGGGATGTAATGTTAAAATTGTACAAGGCATTGGTGAGACCAAATCTGGAGTATGGTGTACAATTTTGGTCGCCCAATTATAGGAAGGATGTCAACAAAATAGAGAGAGTACAGAGATTTACTAGAATGTTGCCTGGGTTTCAACAACTAAGTTACAGAGATAGGTTGAATAAGTTATGTCTTTATTCTCTGGAGCGCAGAAGGTTAAGGGGGGACTTGATAGAGGTCTTTAAAATGATGAGAGGGATAGACAGAGTTGATGTGGACAAGCTTTTCCCTTTGAGAATAGGGAAGATTCAAACAAGAGGACATGACTTCAGAATGAAGGGACAGAAGTTTAGGGGTAATATGAGGGGGAACTTCTTTACTCAGAGAGTGGTAGAGGTGTGGAATGAGCTTCCAGTGGAAGTGGTGGAGGCAGGTTCATTGGTATCATTTAAAAATAAATTGGATAGGCATATGGATGAGAAGGGAATGGAGGGTTATGGTATGAGTGCAGGCAGGTGGGACTAAGGGAAAAAAAAGTTGTTCGGCACGGACTTGTAGGGCCGAGATGGCCTGTTTCCGTGCTGTAATTGTTATATGGTTATATGGTTAAATAATCAGTCTAAGCATATGAGATACAAATATCATAAAGGTATTTAAAAATAAAAGTGTTCTTCTTCATAAGGGCAATATTGAAACATCTTTAAATAAACACGAGAAAAGAACACCTTCCTGTTACAGCTTCATTAACTTTGCATTCATTCTGAGTGGGAATGATTGTAGGAAATGTTGTTTTCATGACCTTCAGCTTTGGAGTTTGGCCATTATAATGATGCAAGGTGTAACTAAGTAACGAGACAAAAGACAAGTGCAAAAGAACAAGGAAACAGGTGTTTGAATTGTGTGTGAATTTTCTCAATCTTTTGTATAATGTTTGATAGGTAAACCAATCTTTTGAAATATTTAAGCTCAATGGATGAATTTCATAATGGCAAATATTATTTTAGTCCTTCTTAAATCTCATCTTTGAAGAAATTCAGTTGCCAAGATTGCTAACATTTTCCTCTTTGCAACAGCACATATTTTTTTCCTTTACAAATGGAGTCCCATGGATTTAGGCTCAGCATATGTACATGTTACTGTTGATTTCTCACAGAGATCATACTGAATCAATAACAATTCTTTAATTTAGATTTACACGTCCCATTTTTTCACATGAAGTAATGCAAAGAAAAGTCATGAAAATCAACCAAAAATTGTGAATGCTGGAATCTGAAATAAAAAACACAAAATTGGGGCAACAGTTGGTTTCATGAGCTGCAGTCATGAAAAGATAACAGAATTAATTAATGTCCCGGCACAAGACCCTATGGGTGTTGGTCTGATAAAAGGTGTTGAAGGTCAACCATTAACTCGCTTTCTCTTTCCAAACAAAAGTTGTGTACAGATTTCTGAAAGTGAAACATTGATTGTTTGCAAAAATTCAATTATGCCTAACATTTAAACATGAACAAAGCTTTGCACTGTACCTCAGTACATGTGACAATAATACATCTCACAAGCTCCCCTCGGTCATGACTGACCATGGGTGATGCATCCTAGTTGTTGGCTGCTTGCTCCAAACCTCGGCTGGAGCAGCATCGCTTGTGATTGAAGAGACCAATGCAGGAGTGACAGTCTCTGCGACAAAGGTCACATTTGGGTGTGGTCTCTGGTTTGTTGAAGTTGATGCGCTCCTTTCTGCATTCCTGCTTGTCTGCCGATAATACATCTAAACCTAATTTACGTGTATAAATCAATTGATTTATTATACGTTGGTTGTGCGTTTGTGTGTATATATATATATATACAGGTGCACAACCTTTTATCCGAAAGCCTTGGGACCAGACACTTGTCAGATTTCGGACATTTTCGGATTTCCGAATGGAAGATTTTTAGCGTAGATTAGGTAGGTAGCGCGGGCGGCTTGAAAAGTCTGGAGCGACTGCCTCCTCCCCGGAGACTGGGGAATCATTGTAAATCATTGCATAAATGTTAGTCAGTTAGTTTGGAGGGATTTTATGTGGTGGTGGTGGTGGTGGTGGGTGGGTGAAGGGGGAAACTTTAATTCTTAGTCCCCTACCTGGTCGGCGACTCCCAACATCGCGGAGCTGGGGGCTCCGTCCGGCCGCGGGCGGCGCCGGTTGGAGCTCCGACCCCGGCAACTCGACCCCTGGCTGCGAGGCGCTCCAAATCCAGCGCGGCACGCGGTCGGACGCCCGCAGCCCCAGCTCCGCGAATGTTGGGAGAAGGCGGTCTCAGCGCCCTGGAGCTTACCGCACGGCGACCCGGTAAGGCATTGCCCGCTTCCCGCTGGTATCCCAGCGCTGCGACGCCGCCGACTCGTGGGGGGCGTCCGGCTGCGGGCGGCGCTGGATTTGGAGCGCCTCGCAGCCAGGGGTAGAGTTTGCCGGGGTCGGAGCTACAACCGGCGCCGCCCCGCAGCCCCACCGGCCACAGTGCTGCGGAGCTTACTGCACGGCGACCCGGTAAGGCATTGACCGCTCCCCGCCTCTCCGACCAGGTAGGGGACTAGGAATTAAAGTTTACCCCTTCACCCCCCCTTAACATAAAAGCCCTCCAAACTAACTGACTAACATTTAAGCAATGATTTACAGATGTTTAAGTGTCTCCCCGGTCTCCGGGGAGGAGGCAGCCGCTACAGTAGTACAGACGGTTGACCGTGGGTCGTTTCGGGTCAAGTTTGGCGCCAAACGCGAGCTTTGGTGTGCAGACGACATCCTGGAAAAAATGGCCGGTTTTCGGAGTTTTTCGGTTTCCGGAACACCGGATAAAAGGTTGTGCACCTGTATATGTATATGTGTATATGTGTATATATGTATTATATGTATATGTGTGTGTGTGTGTGTATATATATGTGTATGTGTGTGTATGTGTGTGTGTATGTATATGTGTGTGTGTATATATATATATATATATATATCGCACACGCACAAGCACAGAACCAACGTACAATAAATGTGTATATGTGTGTGTGTGTATATATATATGTGTATGTATATATGTGTGTGTGTGTATATATATATATATATATATATATATATATATATATATACATATACATGTATATATATATATATATGTGTATAGATATATATATATATGTATAGATATATATATATATATGTATAGATAGATATATATATATATATGTATAGATAGATATATATATATGTATAGATAGATATATATATATATGTATAGATAGATATATATATATGTATAGATAGATATATATATATGTATAGATAGATATATATATATGTATAGATAGATATATATATATGTATAGATAGATATATATATATATGTATAGATAGATATATATATATATGTATAGATAGATATATATATATGTATAGATAGATATATATATATGTATAGATATATATATATATATGTATAGATATATATATATGTATAGATATATATATATGTATAGATAGATATATATGTATAGATAGATATATATGTATAGATAGATATATATGTATAGATAGATATATATATGTATAGATATATATATATATGTATAGATATATATATATGTATAGATATGTATAGAGAGAGAGAGATTATAATTTGAAAAAGCATTTGTAACAATTGTTATGAATAGAATGCATTGGTAAAAAATACACCATAATATTTTTGTTACTGCTGATACAATCAACACCATGTGAGCATTGTTCCACCATGTGGGCTGAGCTGTTGAGTGTTTCCAGTACTTGCCATTTTTATTTCAGATTTCCAGCATCTGCAGTTTTATTTTGATTGTCATGCTTTCCGCTGGCTGGCAGAAAATGAAGCAATTTCTTCCTTTACAGCTTTACATCAAGCAGATGGCCTTTTGGATTATTCCCAGTGAAAGAGATGAGAATGCAATCAATAAGCCAAGGCTGACTTTAACAAGCAAGATTACACGTGTACTTTTTGAGGTCATACAGCCAAAACAACTAAAGTTCACTGCAGTTTATAAACTATTTCTCACGCACCTTTCGTAGTTCATTCATTTTTATCAATCTTCTAACTTTACATAATTATATATTTTTTGCCGATCATATGATATGGCATTAGTTATTTTGTTCTTTGGATCGTTCTGTTGAGTTCTCTCATGTAGTGTTAAAATTATTATTTGCATTGTAACTTCATCAAAAAGGAACGTTTGCGAAGGACCATGTTTAATGCTATGCTGATGGCTGAAGACCTGAAAGATTTTAGAACGAATATTCACATCCAAATAAGGTTGTGCATGATCTTATTGTACTTTGCTTCATCTTTTTTTCATTATTGTAGGTGAATATATTGATGATGCAGGGAAGTGCCACCACTGTCATTCCCGTTGTGTTAAATGTTCTGGCCCAGGCAAAGATGAGTGTATTAGTTGTGCTGTTCCAAGGTGAGTCCTTTTGACAATATCCCCTATGTCTTCCTGCTTTACTTGGTAATTAGTTTGTAGTTACTCCTCTGTAGTCACGCCCGTCCCAACTCCAAAGCAAACCAACTCATAAATTACAACCGGAATAAATAACCAGCCAACATCTATGGGGAGAAAACAGTGTTGATATTGACTGTTGTTAACCTTTCATCCAAACTGTAAGTTGTTAAAAAATGTAACGGTTCATTGACAAGTTTGAGGGCTGGGAAGCTGGTGGGGATAGGGAAAAGCAAGAATGAAAAATAAGATTTGTGGTAGGGGAAAGAACATGAAAGAATAAGCAGCAAAAGAGTAATGATGGTACAGTGACCTAATGGAAAGGTGATGGACTATTTACTGGCTTTACGTTGAACTACAGTGAGATAGACGGCCAAGCTAAGAAGTAGAATAGAGATTTACAGTGCCATGCAGTGGAAAGGGTGGGGTCATCTTTTCTGACTGAAAGGAGTATTTTGCAAAGTGACTCTACATTTGATATCCAAAATCCAAAAGAATTTCCATCATAATAGTATTAGAGCAATATAAATCTCAGCTTCACTATAAATGAATATTTGGGACTTTTCAATATAATGAAGAGAGGAGGCCGATGTTTAGATGTTCCATCTTCTAGGTCAGCATTTGATGCTCGTCTTTATTCTTACGCAGTGTGGTGAGCTCATTCATGTAGTGAAGTACTTGCACAGTTTCGTTCGGTGGAGAGTTCCAGTATTTGGACCTGTATGGAATATGGGTTTAGGAAAATGTGTCCTGGGATATAGATTAGGGCAGTGTTGTGTGCATATTCAGTTGAAATAGGTGATTTGTTTGGTGGTTTCATTACCTTGGCTACAATAGAAATAAGGGAGAAGGATGCATTGAGTCTGGAATGTTAGTTTAACAAGAGGATATAGTGCATCTGAAATGGAATTGAAGGAATAAATGTTAACCTACGAGTAATTTAATAGATATTGTTGAGGGCCTTGTTGATCATGGCAAAGGGAAATCTTGATTTCATGGAAGGGAATACTTCCCAAAATAATTTATAGAATCTAGTGAAAATTATGATTTGGAGATAGATAGATGAAAAAAGGAATCAGCTCCTTACTACAATCAAAATGGGAGGGCGAAGTTGCAGTTGTAAGAGTTACCAGGTATAGTAATGAGGAACTGGTGTAAGTGAAAGTATAAAAGGACTGGATGTGGATTATATAATGGTAAGGGAAGAGAGGAGGTTTAAAAAATCCTGTGGTTTGTGATGAAAACTTGTAGTATCAACTATACGTTTGTCATAGGGAATGAATGCAAGACCTTTAGGAGGTGATTTTCACTCTTAAGAGCAATATTGAATATAATAATAATAATAATAATAATAATAACTTTATTTATAGAGCACTTTAAAACAACCACAGTTGCAACAAAGTGCTGAACATGACTGATCATGGACAAGAAATTATTACATAACAATACAAACATTAAACGAAAGAGTAAAAACAATAAAAATTAAAAACATTAAAAGCACTAAAAACAGGAGCAAAGTCTCAAGCAGTGTCAAAAGCCAAGGAATATAAATGTGTTTTAATACTGGTTTTGAAGATGGACAGTGAGGGGGCCTGTCTGATGTGCAACGGCAGGGTGTTCCAGAGTGCCGGAGCAGCAACAGAGAAGGCTCTATCCCCTCTGAGCTTCCGCTTAGACCTCGGTACCTCCAGGAGCAGCTGATCAGCTGACCTGAGGCACCGGGCAGGAGCGTATGGGTGGAGCAGTTCAGAGAGGTAAGGCGGGGCGAGCCCATTTAGAGATTTAAAAACAAATAAAAGAATTTTAAAATGAACTCGAAAGTGCACCGGGAGCCAGTGGAGGGAGGCCAGAATTGGCGTTATGTGTTCCCTCTTTCGAGTTCCAGTTAAAAAGCGAGCGGCAGCATTTTGAACCAACTGGAGACGAGCCAGTGAAGATCGTGCAACTCCAAAGTAGAGTGCGTTACAGTAATCCAGCCTAGATGTGATAAAGGCATGGATTACTGTTTCAAAATGCTGCCGCTTGAGAATGGGCTTCACCTTTGTCAGCTTCCTTAGGTGAAAGAAGCTGAACTTAACCACAGTGCTTATTTGATGATCTAGTTTAAAATCACTGTCCATCCTAAAACCCAGGTTTAAAACTGTTGGCTTCACGTACCGTGCCAGTGGACCCAAGCCAACAAGGGGAGGTTCACGGCAGCCATTAGGGCCAACAATATCACCTCTGTCTTCTTTTCATTAAATCCTAGAAACTTTAGGGCCATCCAGGACTTAATGTCCTTAAGACATGACAGAAAAGGCGTCTTCCTTCCTCAGCGGCATATATAATTGACTACCATCGGCATAACAGTGAAAAGAGATGCCATGCTTTCTAAAAATGGAACCCAGAGGAAGTTGGTATAGTGAGAAAAGCAGGGGCCCTAAAATTGAGCCCTGTGGAACCCCATATGACAGAGGAGCGGAGGAGGATTCAAAACCAGCAAGGCTTACACACATGGTTCTGTCTGCCAGATAGGACCTGAACCATCCCAGGCCACTGCCACAGATGCCCACTAGGTACTGTAATCGAGATATTAAGATACCATGGTCCACTGTATCAAAGGCGGCAGATAGGTCCAGCAGGACAAGAACCACATATTCCTGCCTTCTCCACATATTCCCTTACACCCTTACTAATCAAGAATCTGTCAATCTCCACCTTAAAAATATCCATTGACTTAGCCTTCACAGCCATCTGTGGAAGTGAATGCCACAGATTCAGCATCCTCTGCCTAAAGAAAGGCCAAGGCTGCTTGCAGTTGCTTCAGCCACAAATCTTGTGTTAGGCCATCTCATAAATTGCAATTTTCAAGAATGATCCCAGGAATGAGTAAGTTAACCTATGATGAGCGTTTGTCGGCACTGGGCCTGTACTCGCTGGAATTTAAAAGAATGATGGGGGACCTTGTTGAAGCATACCTAATAGTGAAAGACTTGGATAGAGTGGATGTGGGGTGGATGTTTCCATTAGTGGGAGAGTCTAGGAGCTAGAGGTCATAGCCTCATAATTAAAGGACGTTCTTTTAGGAAGGAGATAAGGAGAAATGTCTTTAGTCAGAGGATGGTGAATCTGTGGAATTCTTTGCCACAGAAGACTGTAGAGGCCAAGTCATTTTTAATGGTCCTGTCCCACTTAGGCGACATTTTAGGCGACTGCAGGAGACTATGCAGTCGCCACATGTTCGCGGGTGGTTGCCGGGTGTTTTCGCATTCTGGGAACTAGTCGCGGCCTCATTATGGTTGCCGTGAATTTTTCAACATGTTGAAAAATTAGCGGCGACGAGAATGAAGCCGCCATGGAGAGTAGCGAGAATTATCGTGCCGTAGGTGGGTCGCCAGGTGGTCCTAGTGGGTTGCCAGGAGGTCAAAGGTTCTCGTAGGTTGTAGCCGGTGCTGACCGGTGAATTTCATTGGCTCATTGGGAAATAAAAACGTAAGCAGTAGTTTTCAGAACCAAGGATAACTGACAGGTAATGTTAATGTCCGCCGTGCTTCACAGCCGTGTATCTCTGGCTTCTTAAAAGTTGTCTCCCCCCTTTCTCCCCCCCTCTTTTAAAGGACTTACTGTACACTGTGCTTTAGCCGTCTTAATTACAGCGCCAACTTTCCTGTTCATCGCGGTGTGTGTGTGTATCACCTTGGCCTTGCACCGTGTGAATTTCACTCAGACAGCGCTCCCCCACTTGCCCTGTCCCCCGCCTGCATAATGGGCTGGTGAAGGAAGCGATGTGTGTGTGTGTGTGTGTGTGTGTGCGTGTATGTGTGTGTGTTCCACTCTGACAGTCGCCGTTCCAGTTGCCAGTTTTTCGCAGAAAAATCGCCTAAGTGGGACAGGCCCATAAGGCAGAGATAGATAGATTCTCGATTTGTACGGGTGTCAGAGGTTATGGGGAGAAGGCAGGAGAATGGGGTTAGGAGGGAGAGATAGATCAGCCATGATTGAATGGTGGAGTAGACTTGATGGGCCGAATGTCCTAATTCTACTCCTATTCCTTATGAGTTTAATTCTCTAGAATGCATGTATCTTTTCTAATGCTGGCAAGCACTGGTGGGAAGAATGCAGCGTGTTGGATTGGCCTGAGCCTCTGGCACAGATGAAAGGTATCCCTGGCACAAGGGAATGTTAGCGTGCGGCTCCAAAACACACATGATGTAAGAGTTTGCTCTGCGACATGCCTATGGAATGTTCTGAGGTTGTGTGAGTGCTTGCGTGCCAGTGGGGATAAGAGGGATGAAACATAATCGGAGCAGGATGATACTGGCCCAGAGCTTGTGCAAGGTTTGCAACTTAACTGCTCCTAATCTTTTATTGACAATATGTTCCAAAATATTTCTACTCCAATCCTCAGTTGGCATAACCCGTAAGTTCTCATAATTTTAAAAAGCTCAAGTAATGACAGAGAGTGTCCAACCTACAGCAGTGTGTTAGTAACTTGCACACAATATAGATTAGTCTTGACTGTGTTAAAATGACTGCCTGAGTAAATTGCTTTTACGATTTGGTTTAATTTAGAGATACAGCGCAGAAACAAGCCCTTCGGCCCACCGAGTTCGCGCCGACCAGCGATCCCCGCACACTAACACTATCCAATACACTGGGGACAATTTACAATGTTACCGAAGCTAATTAACCTAATTTGGGGGTGGAAGATTGCAACCTACAAGTGGTCAGCACTGTTTTGACGAATGCAATCAACCCGCATGCCCAATCAAATAAGATCAAATAGAACAAGTTGTCCTACAACTTTAGGCTGTGCACGCCATACACACGAAGAAGAAGAACCTAATTTGGAGTGTGGGAGGAAACCAGAGCACCCAGAGTAAACCCACGCAGATCACGGGCAGAACATCCAAACTCCATGCAGACAGCACCCATAGTCAGGATCGAACCCGGGTTTCTGGTGCTGTAAGGCAGTGACTATCAGAATCGAATTGAATTGATAGCTATTTAGGCATGGCTGCATTTTGAAAGAGCTTCAAGATTTTCCATAGACTTGCAGACGAACTTTAGACAGCATGATTCTTAAACCAGTGTCAACCTCACTCTAAGAAACCCTGGCTTGGAAGGTTGTCTCTGCTGAAACATGACACATGTGACACCTTGTGGCCTACTGGTGTATTACAGCAGTCAAGAACATCTTCACTGATAACATGGACAATCTTTAATTTTTCGAGAGATTTTTGCCTTTCCATCTGGAAGGGGTACTTTTACAGTGCCCCCAATTGTGCAGATATTCATAGAGGGCACCTAAACCCATTTGTCCAACAATGCCCACTCAACCGCTCATTCCATCTCCAAT
The DNA here is from genome assembly GCF_028641065.1 of Leucoraja erinaceus. Lineage (NCBI taxonomy): Eukaryota > Metazoa > Chordata > Chondrichthyes > Rajiformes > Rajidae > Leucoraja > Leucoraja erinaceus. The sequence goes on along the minus strand of NC_073379.1, from coordinate 79,919,879 downwards.
TATTATCCATCAGCCTCCATCTCTACACTCCGTCCGTCCCCTTGTCCACCTAGTTCCATCTGCCCTTCAATTCCCCCTCTTCATCTGATTCCATCAATCCCATCCCTCCATCTTACCTCTATATACGGGCAATTTTGCCTCGACACTGTCAGTCCTGATGCATGGTCTCAGCTCGAAGCATCAACTTTCTGTTTGCCCCATAGACCCTGCTTGGCTCACCGAGTTTATTTATTTTATTTTATTTTATTATTTATTTCGAACAGAATAAAAGATTAAAAAGCAAGTGTGGAACAGCATACAAAAAACAAAACAAGAATATTTATAAAGTGTCATAAACAATGTCTCTAAATAAATGAATCGTATGTGTCCGAAAAGGAGCAGGAAGAAGCCAAAGCTTATTAATTCCCACCCCTTATTCAACTGCTTGTAATTATCTTATACAAATTTAGCAGCTATATGTACACCATATGTACACCAGAGGCTATATGTACACCAAATTATTTACGTTTATACACTAGTCAAATATTTACAAAGCCATACAAAAAAGAGAGAAAAAAATAAAAAAAAGAAAAGAAAAAAACCCTCATATACTATACAGTATCTTAGTTCCTTCAGCAATTTAGCTTTTGCTCCAGATTTCAGCATTTGGATTCTCTTGTGTGTCCTCACAGAAAACTCCCAGGCAACATCTTTCGATGAGTGCCTCTGCACAATGAAGCAGCTTCCTTTGTGCATTGTTCTTCAAAGGCCTGTGCTCTTATCTCTCTCTCTCTCTCTCTCTCTCTCTCTCTCGAGGTTGACTCTTCCAAACCACCTCGGCAAGGCCAGCAGCATTATCAAAGACGAGTGCCACCGTGGCCATTCCTTCTTCTCCCCTCTCCCATCAGGCGAAAGACACACCTCCAGTTCAGGGACAGTTTCTTCCCTGCTGTTATCAGGCAACTGAATCATCCTACCACAACCAGAGAGCCCTGCTGCACTACAATCTATCTCTTTGATGACCCTCGGACTACCCTTGATCGGACTTTGCTGGCTTAACATTGCACTAATCGTTATTCTCTTATCATGTATCTATACACTGAAAGTGGATCGATTCTAATCATGTATAGCCTCTCTGCTGACTGGTTAGCATGTAACTAAAAAGCTTTCCACTGCATCTCAGTACACGTGAGAATAAACTAAACTAAACTAAACACCCACGACCTTTCCAATTTCCATCAGTGTACCATGCATTCATTTCTTGCCAGAAGTCCCCAAAGGCCGAAAGAGTTCTGGCTACATTGTGACATGGCCCTATATGAGGGGTATTTCCTGAGGTTACTGCCATGGGGAAAGGAGCAAGAAACTCGCCCTCTAGCACCTGCTGTTCCTGAACCACAGCATCATTACATGAGAAAGCCTGCTGGCTCTGTTTTGGAACTGGCACTGTTTTAAAAAAAAAAAAAAATACTGCATGGAAACAGCCCATCGGCCCATTGATCCCACACCAACTGGCAATCACACACTCACTCTAGTTTATGTTAGCCCACTTTCTCATCCACTCTCTACACATTTAGGTCAATTAAGCTGCAAACCCATGCATCTTTGGGATAGGGGTGGACACGTGTGGGTTTAAACTAAATAGTGGGGGGAAGGGATTTACGAATTGGGAGTATAAAGATGGAGTTGAAGGGGAAGTGACTACAGGAATAATTACAAAAGATTCTTGAATTAATGGGAAGGAAAGCTTCAGAATGGACAACAGAGTAAGGTCAGGGCCAATTGCGAGGGGGGAAGTGAATACGGAGGTCAAAGTGCTGTATATGAATGCGCGAAGTATAAGGAATAAAGTGGGCGAGTTTGAGGCTCAGTTAGAAACTGGCAAGTATGATGATGTGGGAATTACTGAGACATGGCTGCAAGAGGGCCAGGGCTGGGAACTGAATATTCAAGGGTATACCTCCTATCGAAAAGACAGACAGGTGGGCAGAGGGGGTGGGGTTGCCCTGTTGGTGAGGAATGAAATTCAGTCCCTTGCAAGGGGTGACATTGAAACAGGAGATGTGGAGTCAGTATGGATAGAACTAAGGAATTGTAAGGGTAAAAAGACCCTAATTGGACTAATCTACAGGCCCCCAAACAGTAGCCTGGACATAGGGCGCAAGTTGAACCAGGAGTTAAAATTGGCATGTAGTAAAAGTAATGCTGTGGTTGTTATGGGAGATTTCAACATGCAGGTAGACTGGGAAAATCAGGTTGGTACTGGATCCCAAGAAAGGGACTTTGTAGAGTGCCTTTGTGATGGATTCTTTGAACAGCTTGTATTGGAGCCTCCAGGGAGAAGGCAATTCTGGATTTAGTGTTATGTAATGAACCGGATTTGATAAAGGACCTCGAGGTTAATGAGCCATTAGGAGGCAGTGACCATAACATGGTTTAATCTACAATTGGCGAGGGAGAAGAGTAGATCGGATGTGGCAGTGTTGCAGTTGAATAAAGTGGACTATGGGGCCATGAGGGAGGAGCTGGCCAAAGTTGACTGGAAAGATACACTAGCAGGGATGACAGTGGAACACAAATGACAGGTGTTTCTAGGAATAATACAGAAGGTGCAGGATCAGTTCATTCCTAGGAGGAAGAAAGATTCCAAGGGGGAGAAAGGGACGACCATGACTGACAAGGGACGTCAGGGACAGTATCAGAATTAAAGCGAAGAAGTACAACGTAGCAAAGATGAACGGGAAGCAAGAGGATTGGGTAATGTTTAAAGAACAACAAAAGATAACCAAAAAGACAATACGGGGAGAAAAGATGAGGTACGAAGGTAAGCTAGCCAAGAATATAAAACACTTGAAGACCGAAAAAGTTGAATTTATTATGGGGAACAAGGAAATGGCAGATGAGTTGAACAGGTACTTTGGATCTGTCTTCACTAAGGAGGAAAAATTCTGATATAGTAGTGGCCAGAGGATCTGGGGTGACGGAGGAACTGAAAGAAATCAACATTGGGCAGGAAATGTTGTTGGGTAGACTGATGGGACTGAAGGCTGATAAATCCCCATGGCCTGATGGTCTGCATCCCAGGGTACTTAAGGAAGTGGCTCTAGAAATAGTGGATGCATTGTTGATAATTTTCCAATGTTCTATGGACTCAGGATCAGTTCCTGTGGATTGGAGGGTAGGTAATGTTATCCCACTTTTTAAGAAAGGCGGGAGAGAGAAAACGTGGAATTATAGACCAGTTAGCCTGACATCGGTGGTGGGGAAGATGCTGGAGTCAATTATAAGATGTTGGAGTCAGCATGCATTTACGAAGGGGAAATCATACTTGACTAATCTTCTGGAATGTCCCCCTACCTTTTCATCTGTGCATTAATTGCCTCATATTGTGTTTTGAATTGATTTCTGTCTTTACTTTGTGTACTAGTCATGTCTCTACTATTTATTTCATTCCCCTTACATGTTTTTCCTCTACCTGCTAAATTTTTGTAAGGTGTCCTTGAGACTCTTGAAAGGCGCCCATAAATAAAATTTATATGCGGATAAATGTGAGGTTATCCACTTTGGTAGCAAAACCAGGAAGGCAGATTACTATCTAAATGGCGTCAAGTTGGGAAAAGGGGAAGTACAACGGGATCTGGGGGTCCTTGTACATCAGTCTATGAAAGTAAGCTTGCAAGTACAGCAGGCAGTGAAGAAAGCGAATGGCATGTTGGCCTTTATAACAAGAGGAATCGAATAGAGGAGCAAAGAGGTCCTTCTGCAGTTGTACAGAGCCCTAGTGAGACTACACCTGGAGTATTGTGTGCAGTATTAGTCCCCTAATTTGAGGAAGGACATTCTTGCTATTGAGGGAGTGCAGCGTAGGTTTACTAGGTTAATTCCCGGGATGGCGGGACTGTCATATGAGAGAATGGAGCAGCTGGGATTGTACACTCTGGAATTTAGAAGGATGAGAGGATATGTCATTGAAACATATAAGATTGTTAAGGGCTTAGACACGCTAGAGGCAGGAAACATGTTCCCGATGTTGGGGGAGTCCAGAACCAAGGGCCACAGTTTAAGAATAAGGAGTAAGCCATTTAGAACGGAGACGAGGAAACACTTTTTCTCACAGAGAGTGGTGAGTCTGTGGAATTCTTTGCCTCAGAGGCCAGTGGAGGCGGGTTTTCTGGATCCTTTCAAGAGAGAGCTACTTAGGGCTCTTAAAAATAGCAGAGTCAGAGGATATGGGGAGAAGGCAGGAACAGGGTACTGATTGGGGATGATCAGCCATGATCACATTGAATGGTGGTGCTGGCTCGTAGGGCCAAATGGCCTACTCCTGCACCTATTGTCTATTGACACTGGAGCACCCGGATGAAGCCCACGTGGTCACAGGGTGAACACACAAACTTGATACAGGCAGCATCCAGGATCAAGATCAAACCTGGGTCTAATTTTGAACGTTGTTAAGATGACCTAGACAAATTTGTGGGGCACACGATGTAGCAGTAAAATGCTGCTGTCTCGCAACTTCAGGGACCTGGGTTTGATTCAGGCCTCCGGTGCTGCTTGTGTGGAGGAAAATGTGAGCAGGGTGCCCAAGTTTCCTCCCTCATTCCAAAGACACACTGGGAGGGTAAATAAAGTCTCACTGCAGGTAAATAGAAAAGTTATCTACAGAATAAGTTAGGGAGCACGCAAGAGTGAAGAGGTTGCAGAGGCAGAGGGAATAAGGATCAGAGGGAATCATGATGGATTTTCTCTGGTGCAAACCATTATGGTCTCAATAAGCCAAATGCCGCCATCTTCTATTGTTAACATTATGTAAAATGCATGACTTCCATCATGCTATATTAAAATCATAATATACCTGTAGTGTATCATTGTCTCTGTACTGTACACTGCACAATCACGATAAAGATTGAATCTAGTGGCTCTGTAAACATGATGGATACTCCCTGATTCAGCAATGTGAAAAGTAGCCATTCGTGTTTTATGAGTCGCTTTTTTTTGTCTTGTTTATAGGGTCTTAGACAATGGTATTTGCGCCACAACCTGCCCCCCTGGTAAGTTTGTCTATAATGGCCAGTGTCACCCATGTCATCACACCTGCAAGGAATGTGTTAGAGGGGAACCTAATGACTGCACGTCTTGTGATAAAGGTGAGCTAACAGCAATTGTAAAAATTAAATTAATCTTCAAACACCCACTCATACACGCAAACATACAGCCCATAATCAAGGGCTAAAATACTATAAACAGACGTGGTACCAAGAACATTTTAAATTTAAATGTTGTCCATTCAAGGTTATTAATAGTAAATCAGATCTTGGCATCACAGACTAATAGTGAAATTGATTTTATCACAAATATGTTCCTGGCTTTAAAACAATGATGGATGTAATTACAATTTTATCAGTCTATGTTCCTGGGAGGAATCCATGAGAACATTGATTCATAAAGTTATATCCCTTGAGTAGATTGCTAGATAATCAAGGGTTGTTTCTTTGTATTTATTTTGGCAGAGAGCTTACTAGAAATGACTGATCTGAATTGGATCCCCAAGCAATTGAGCATGTCCGTCAAATAAAATTATTGCTTCCATTCCATCTTCACCTTTAAGATTCCACAGATACCTCAACAGTGATAACATATTTATTTCTTCTAATGATCCTGAAGAAATAAGCTGGTGAGGGTGCAGGGAAAGGTCATGAGGATGTTGCCAGGATTCCAGGGCCTGAGCTTTCGGGGCAGGTTAGGCAGGCTAGGACTGTACTCCTTGGAGTGCAGGAGGCTGAGTGGTGATCTTATAGAGGTGTACAAAATCATGAGGGGAATGAATAGGGTGAATGCACAGAGTTATTTCCCCAGAATTGGGGAACCAAGAAGTAGAGGGCATAGGTTTAAGGTGAGAGGGGAAATATTTATTAGGAATCTGGAGGGGTGACTTCTTCACACAGAGGGCGATGAGGATATGGAACAAGCTGCCAGAGGAACTAGTTGAGGCAGCCAGAATAATGACTTTTAAAAGACTTTTGGGCAGGAATATGGATAGGAAAGATTTAGGGGGATATGGGCCAAATGTGGGCAAATGGGGCATCTTGGTCGGCATGGACAACTTAGGCCAAGGGGGCTGTTTCCATGCTGCATGACTCTATGACTGCAAATAAATCCCTGATATAAATCCCTGATTTAATCAATGTGATCAATTCCATACCCTATCCTAAATCATAGTAGTGAGTACCAAAGGGATGGTTAAAAGAAACCTTGATTCCACTGTGCAGTCGTAGGTGTTCTGTGCTTGGCAGCTAATGGGTCATTTGGAGGCAAATATTATTAATATGGAAGTCCCTATCATGTTTTTTCATATGAAGCCAGTATTTGTATTCAATGCAAATTTTACCCCAGTTAAAGCTAAAAGAAATTCACATTTTTATTTTTTCCACAGATAAATTCAGGATTGATCGTTACCTTTTTAAAGGAGAATGCAGAGAATATTGCCCTTCATTTTATTACCCAGCATCTGATCAAACCTGCAAGGTGTGCTCCAGTAACTGTGAGGTGTGCGTGAGTAACACAGACTGTAAAAGGTGCTCCACTGGCTACTACCTCACAAATGAAGGATGCCAAGAGTTAAAATGTAAAGATGGTAAGAAACAACATTATTTTTTTATGTACAGTATGAAGTTAAAACTTGTACATCCTGTACAATATAAAACATCCTGTACAATAGAATCAGCATTGAGAAAAATAGATTTGCATGAAAAGATGTAAAGTATGATCTGACATTCATTATAATTATGAACGATAGGTAGAAAACATCTATTCAGTCAATGATGTTTCCAAAAATGATTCAATTGATATCGTCAACTCCTATTTGTGCAAGAGTCAGAGGAAGGAGGGATCTTAAGAATGGATTATATTAGAAATGCCTCTTTTTCATGACAATTACTTTAGGTTATCCAAATGAAATGCGTATATGTGTAGGTATGTTGCAAAACCTACCTGAATCGTCGCTGAGAATCTGCCCCAGCCCGTGTGTGTGATTTTGGAGCTGTTTAGAGGGGGCGGGTTTAAAACGCGATTTTTACTAGGCTGTTCCAATCGAAAATGTTCAGCCTAGTAAATCATTAACGAAAAATCGCTGAAAGACCCCGTCGCAAAAGGTATTATTAGTTTTATAGTCCTCGAATAATAGTTATAATAGTTTTAAAATCACTCTCTCAACCTCTCGCAGCCCCAGGGTTTTATAAAACAAACAATTAAAGGTATGTACCTTATTTTTACATTAAAAGGGGCTTCTTAAGACCCCTTTATACAAAGTTTACTATGGCGAGTAGTTCATTTTGGGCTCTTTATATCCCGCAATATTTTTCTGGGCATTTGAGGGCACAAATCCAGCGGAATGTGAACGTTCTAAACCAGCGCGTTCACAGAAACCCACTAGAAAGCTGATTTAAAATGGACTTTAATTCACAGCAATTGAACACTAAATTCCTTCCATTTGGCCTATAAATTGATGTAAATGAGATTTTAAAATCATGTTTTATTGTGAATTATTTGTGAAAATTATTTGGACACTTGGGCTATGTAAAAATGTCAATCATTTATTAAGAAATGGATAGATGTTTAGATCTAGTAATTGAAGTTTGAAATTAGCTACAAGTGGGTAACTAACTAATTATATGCTTTAATTTCAGGTCATCCAAGTAAGATTATTTTATATTTGTTTCAGAATGGTTCAATCTATGATAACTGAAAATTTCATTCAGTTCTCTTAATTTTTAAGAAGGTTATGGGCTTTTGACTGTCCATGATCACAGCTTTTTTGTTATGTCCATAGAAAATCAATAGGGAACAAGATGCTTATTTCCGAGTATGAAAATGGCCATAACTTTTTTATTACTTGAGATATGAAAGTGAATGAGGTGTCAGATTAAACTTCTTTTTATGCTTTATCTGATGGGATAAATTGCAGACTTGATTTTTTAAATCTCAAAATTTTGTAACATTGTTAATATGTGTGAACATCTAATGTGCGTATGATTGCAGTGGCAATAATGCTTTTATTGAATAGTCCATTAGCATTTATTGTTAGACATAAATGCCACATTTTCACATTCAGCATTAAAGTGACGTAGAAAGTGGTTCCCTTCTAAATATTTTCTTAACAGCTAAATGGCAGGAATGCATTAACATTATCGCTCACACTTATATTAGCAATAAAAGCTGCATTTCCATTCCACAGATGCATTTACAGATCGCCAACATGAAGAATGTGTGCAGTGTGAAACAGGATGTGAGAAATGTTTATTAGGTAAGCTGTAAAATAAAATGATGTGGAAATTACAAATGGAAAAAAATGCTGCTTTGCCCAACTTGTTTTACTCCAGTATTAGCAACGTACTTTATTGGAGCAGCTGGAACAGCATTTTTGCATACTCTCGAGTCATCAGGCCCAGATACTCAAATATAAAGGAGTATAATATATTACAGTCTGTTTTCAAGTTATTTTGTCAGGAGGAATTTGTGACTGATATTAAATTAAAATATGTTTGTTAATAGCTAAACCAGGAAGTGATGAAGTGAATACTGGCCCTATAAAAAATATGAGGTGAACTTTCTGAACAGGTGCAACATAATGGTTCTATCACATCCCAATAGCTGCTCTTTATTCATTCTGCAGAATTCTTGAAATCAACATACTTATTAATTTTCTCTATTCAAATAGAAATGATAATGGACAATTTGCATTGAAATATATTTTGTATTCCATGTCACACTATTAAGAAAAACTTTATAAAGGATGTGTTTTTTATAACTGTTTATAAAAAAACAGTTTGTTTTTTATGTGTTTAAAATGCATTATTTTGAAAGGGCATTACAGTTCCTTAATCTTTTTTCTCTTGAAAGTGCTTACTGTTACCTAAGAAGGAGTTTATAGGCACCTGCTGCCTCCCAATATCTCTCTCAATTCTCTATACAACAGGAGTGAACAGTGAGAACTGGTTGTTTGAGCTATGTCTATTCACATTCCCACTTATGGATTGGTAGAAATAATAAGCACAGAAGGAAACCATTCGATCCATTGTATCCATGCCGTCAGAAATTAACAATTTTGGTGAATTCCACTCACTGATTCTTGGTCAATACCCCTTAGATTTTCAAATACCAATAAAGTTACTTATTAAATGTGGTAGGGATTCCTACTCCTGTTCCCTTCCAAAAAATAATATTTAGATTTCAAAACTCAACAAACTATTATTTTTCACTCAATTTCACTCTAATCCTTCTAGTTATTAATTAAATCTATAACACTTATTACTGAACGATCTGCAATGGAGAGGTCTACTTATGCTATTTAGGTTTCAAAATAATAATTTAAGAAATACCAATTAATTTTATCTGCCCTTCAATGTCCTTTCTTCCCAAGAAGGCAAACCCATCTTAATTGGTCTCTACTCATGACTGTAGCCCTGGTAACATCTGCATATATCTATTCTCCATCTTCCATTATACAATTAAATCTTTTCAGTCGAATGGTGACCAGATTTTGCTGTCCATTCAGATGTGCTCTAGCTAGAGCTTTCAACCGTGATCTTCTTGCTCTTGTGTTCAATTCATTGTGCAACAAAGGGAATAATCCCATTGGCTTCTTAACCACGTTATCAACCTACATCTACCTTCTAGATTCAGTAGATTCTTATGTCCAATCAAGATCCTTATGTTCCTTTATATTTCTTGGTATTCTACCATTTATTCGATATTTCATTTGTCCTCCCCAAGTGCATTATCCCACATTTCTTCAGATTGTATTCCATTTGCCATCTTTGTACCTAACCAACATCTTCCTGTAGTCCAGAACTTCCTTCCTCAATATTAATTACATAGCAAATTTGGGTATTAATGGCACCAAACGGAGCACTCATGATCTAGTTGTTAATAAATAAATGTCAAGGCGGAACTAGACAATTCCTACTTTCTTCTTTTTGCTTTCTTCATCAATGGCAGCAAACTGACAGGGCAATAATTAGCAATAACCAGAGGGATGTGCAATTTTTTACATGGCAGTACAGATTCCAATTTTGTCACTGTATTTGCACAGCTTGGCTGGACCTGTGGCTCATTCCGGACCACACTTTTTAAGCACCTCAGCTGGAATGATTACTGGTGCATCAATGTAAGCTGCAGCAAGTAAGAATTTAATTCTTCTGTTGCTGCTATATATGACTTTTAAACACTTTTGACTCTAGACATAGTGGATTATTTTATGCCACATGTGGGCAGACATGGCCTAAGTTTAAAGTCTCACCTTTAATAGAAACATGATGTACATTATACACCAAACCAAAAGGCAAAGAACATAACGGTGCAGGCTCGAAGGGCCGAATGGCCTCCTCCTGCACCTATTTTCTATAATGTATCAGTTCCACTTCACAAAGTGACCGTCCCTTCAACTTTTTTGAAATGTGAATCAATAGATGGGTTAGAAGAAGGGTTTCGGCCTGAAACATTGCCTATTTCCTTCATTCCATAGATGCTGCCGCACCCGCTGAGATTCTCCAGCATTTTTGTCTCCCTTCGATTTTCCAGCATCTGCAGTTCCTTCTTGAACGATAGATTTGTCTGTTCACCAACGTTTGAAAACACATTTATTCTGAAAACTTGATGGCATTTGTATGCCATCTAGTGGAAAATCGTGGCAAATCTATGTGAAACAATTTGAAAAAAGGCCAATGCTGAATATTTGTAAGGAAATTTGTAAAAAAAAAAAGAAAGCGTAAGAGGAATTCAGGAACCTCAAAGACCAGTAATTATTTAATTATTGCTTCAATGTATCAAAGATAAGCAATAACATTCTAGGTGACTGGGTGCAGCAGTCAAAGTCCTGCTCTGAATTATCCAAGCAGTTCTGGTGGACTACACAGAAACATTGAAAATTAATAAGCAGAAGTCATTGAGGAAGTTGCAGATTGAATCCAGATAGAGTAAATTTACTTTCTTAACAATTATATGGCACAAAAGCATTGGGAGACACTAATTGAACCATGCATTGTCACTACACCATGCAGTTACTGTGTTCCTGATGTGTAACAGTATTTGTGGAATAGCAGCAAATAGAATGGCATGTATTGCATGTTTTTATCGGTACAGTCTTTTGCCCATAGGGGAATCAAGAACCAGAGGACATATGTTTAAGGTGAGGGGGGAAAGATTTAGTAGGAACCTGAGGAGTAACTACTTTATACAAAGGGTGGTGGGTGTATGGCATGAACTGTCGGAGGAAGTAATTGAGGCAGGTACTATCACAACGTTTAAGAAACATTTAGACAGGTACAGTGCTCGGAATAATAATAATAATAATAAATTTTATTTTCGAGCGCCTTTCAAATCTCAAGGCCACCTTACAAAGATTAAACAGAAGAGAAACAAATCATATAGTCGGAGAAAAATAAATAATAAGGACATCATCAATACACAAATTAAAGATAGAAATCGCTCCAAAGACACAAAATCAAAAAATCAAAAAAAAACACAATGTGAAGAGAGAGCAGCGGCAACTAAAGCGCACCAACGTCCACTCTCTCTTCCAACAGCCATCTTGGACACAGACTAACAAAGTACCTTACAGACAGAAAAATCATCCCCCCACAGTGGTTACCACTGTGGGGGAAGGAACAAAAGTCCAGTCCCCAACCCCAGTTCTCCCAAAAGTCAGGCCTAATGATCATTTACACTTCATCTCTGGTGCTAGAGCGTCTTACAGTAAAAAAAAAACAATTCAGCCCATCAAGATGAGACTTTTCACAAACTGCTAGCAATCTTACTTATATTGAAGATCACTATGGTACGTAATTTACCATCTGAATTAAAATTGGCTGTTTTTAATGCATCGTAGAGAGGAGAAGATTATGGGTATTGTTAAAAATGTCAAATTTGTGTTTAATCAAAACCAAGCATTGAGTTTCTTTGTTCTTAGATTAAGGCAATGGTATCTGATCCTTTCTATAGAGAGAAGGCTTACCATTATCACATCGAAAATGGGCTTCGAGAGTAAAGTTGTAAAGCTGATTTAAAGTTGGAAATCTGAAATAAAAACAGAACATTCTGGTACCACTGAAATATTATCTTTGTTTTCCTTTCCACAGATGCTGCCTGATAAGCTGTGTATTCTCGACATTTTCTGTGTTTTTAATTATACAATTTGATTATTATACATGACAAGACTATTCCAGCACTCTTTTATGAACCTTTGTTGTTCAAAATCTTCACACAGAGGGTGGTGGGCATATGGATCGAGCTGCCAGTGGAGGTGGACGAGGCAGGAACTATAACAATATTTAAACGACATTTGGACAAGTACATGGATAGGAAAGGTTTAGGGGATATGGGCTAATCATGGACAGGTAGGATTAGTGTAGATAGGACATCTTGGTCAGCATGGGCAAATTGGGCCAAAGGGCCTATTCCCATGCTGTATGACTCTATGACTCCTCCTAGGATCTCGTGTCGACCATGCTGCGAGTATGAGTTGAGGGCAAACTTCTAAACTCGCCAATTAATTCTCCGTAGTGGGACAGGCCTTTCAGAGTTAAAATATTTCACTTATTTACCCCATATTCCAAAGGGAAATGTCACTTCTTTCACTGTGGGCTACTGCTTAAAGCAAATGTTGGATACATTCAATTTTTATGTATTTGAACCTAGATAATACCCTTTCTTTTGTGCCGTAGTAAAGGATTATCACCAGCGACTGAAAAAATTAATTGTACACAAGTGCATCGTTTTTTTTCACAACCAATACAACAATGTCTATTTCTTTCTACAGATGATCCAACAAAATGTAAATCATGTACAGCTGGATTCTACATGTAAGTTATATTTTGTTATTAGAATTTTATTGTTTGAGTTACAGAGCATTGTGGCTCAAATTCCTGACTAGTCGTCGGAGTCTGTACTACAGGGCTGCCAACTCTCACGCTTTGAGCGTGAGAATCACGCCCTCAAGCAAACTCTCATGCCCTCACGCTGATCAGAAATTTCTCATGCTCTGTGGTGAGAAATTCTGTGATCAACAAATATTTCAAAACTCGGATAATGCATGGTCCGCGGGTGTTGGAGAGCCGGGGCTGAGGGAGGGATGGAAGCAGCGGGCGGATACAGATGCGGGGAGCCGGGGCTGGTGAGTTTGCGGGGCTGACGAGTATTTGCACGGCTAGCGAGTCGCTCGCTGCAGCTTCGGCCATGGAGCACTCCGGACGGTGTGAGTGTCCCGGGCCGTCGGAGGCGTCGGAAGCTCCACTGCCGCGAGAGTCTCTGTGCCGAAGGGACAGACTCTCAAAGGGAGGTGGAGAGAGAGAGAGAGAGGGGAAGGAGACAGGGAGACATGGGGGAGAGAGAGAGGAGGGGTGAGAGGAGAAAGAGGAGAGAGACAGAGGGGGACTGAATGGAGAGAGAGAAGAGGGAGAGGGGGAAAGAGGTAGGGGGGAGAGAGGGGGGGAGAGAGAGAGAGAGAGAGAGGGAGAGGGGGGGAGAGTGAGAGGGGTGAGAGGGAAGAGAGCGTAGGGGGTGGAGAGGGAGGAGAAGGGGAAGAGAGAGGGGTGGTAAAAGAGAAGAGGGGGAAAGAGAGAAATGGTCGAAATAATGAGATAGGGGGCAAAGAAAAAGAGATAGAGACAGAGGAGAAAGAGAGAGGGGAGAGAGCAAGGGGGAGTGAGGTGGGAGGGAGATATGGGGAGAGAGGAGGAGAAAAGAGATGAGAGAGAGAGAGAGAGAGAGAGAGAGAGAGAGAGAGAGAGAGAGAGAGAGAGAGAGAGGGGGGGGAGGGAGAGAGAGAGAAGGGGGAGGGGGAGAGACAGATAGAGGGGAGAGAGAGAGAGGGGGGAGAGAGAGAGGAGGGGAGCGAGAGAGGGGGAAGAGAGGGGAGAGGGGGAGAGGGAGAGAGAGGGGGAGAGATAGAGAGAGAGAGAGGGACAGAGAGAGAGAGAGAGGGAGAGAGAATGAGAGGGGGAGAGAGAGAGAAAGAAACAGACAGGGAGAGAGACAAACACACAGCGAAAGGGAAACAAAGAACAGGGTTAGAGAGAGACGGGAGAGAGAGAGAGAGAGAGAGAGAGAGGGAAATGGAGAGAGGGAGAGAGAGAAATGGAGAGAGAGGGGGAGAGAGAGGAGAGACAGAGAGGGAGAGAGAGGAGAAAGAGAGATGGAGGGGAGAGATAGAGGGGGAGAGAGAGGGGGGTTGAGAGGAGAGAGAGTGCATCCTGGAGGACAACCAGTGGCTGCTGGAAGTAAGTACCAAGCACTGGGTAGAAACGGTGGAAGATAGTGGACTTCAAATGGGGGTGGTTGGAGAAAGCATCCTGCTTGCCTGCTAGATTTTCACTTACTGTAACTGCAGGAAAAATGTTCCAGATGTTGGGGGCGTTCAGAACCATGGGTCACAGTTTAAGAATAAAGGGGGGGGGGGGGGGGGGGGCAGTTAGGACTGAGATGGAGGACAAATTTTCTTCACGCAGAGAGTTGTGAATCTGTGAAATTCTCTGCCACAGAAGGCAGTGCAGGCCAATTCACTGGATGTTTTCAAGAGAGAGTTACATTTAGTTCTTGGGGCTAACGCCATCAAGGGATATGGGGAAAAAACAGGAAAGAGGTACTGATTTTAGATGAATAGCCATGATCATATTGAATGGCAGTGCTGGCTCGAAGGGCCGATGGCCTATTCCTGCACCTATTTTCTATGTTTCTATGCTTGAGTATATGACAATAAAACTCGATCACTTGATTTTGAAGCATTCATGCATGGTGGAGGTATAATGTAGTCATAGAGTGATACAGTGTGAAAACAGGCCCTTCGGCGCAACCCGCCAACATGTCCCAGCTACACTACCTGCTTTTGGTACATACCTCCAAACCTGTCCGATCCATGTTACAGTAACTTTTTCTTAAATGTTGGGATGGTCCCTACCTCAACTACCTCCTCTGGCAGCTTGTTCCATACACCCACCACCCTTTGTGTGGTTAAAGTTACCCCTTAAAAAGTTACCTCTTAAAAATACTTCATACAAAAAGCATTGAAATCATACTTCTACAGTGCACTAAAACATGATTTTAATACATCAAATTTCAAAACGTTCCTACCCTTGGAGGGGGGACCCCTTCTTCCGCACCCTCTCCCCATTCGGTTGCTCCACTCCCTCACCGGGTACCCATACCCCAAGGCCAGTGATCAGTGATCGCACAGCCTCCCCCCTTTCAAAAATGCTCCAATCCAATTTAAAGCATATATATATTCAAGTGTAAGTTAAAAGACTTGCTGCAGTATGCACCATATTGCACAATTCCAAAGTGAGGGGGACACCCCTCCTCCCACCCACCCAGAGGATATGGTTGAATCAGATGCAATGATTCCATTCAAGAAGCAATTAGACAAAAACAATAAGAATGGAGGAATATTGTTCTAATAAGTCTAATGCAAGCAAATATAATACTTCATACCCAGAAATAAAATGGTGAATCTTTGTTGCACTCTATGCCAATTATATCCTTCTTAGGTAGAGACTAAAACAATGCTTAGTACTCAATACTGATATCATCTTCACGTTCACAAGGTATGGGAGTAGAATTAGGCTATTCAGCCCATCGAGTCTACTCCGCCATTCAATCATGTCTACCTCCTAATCCCATTTTCCTGCCTTGACACTCGTTCTAATCAAGAATTTGTCTAACCCTGCCTTAAAAATATCCACTATCTTGGTCTCCACAGCCCTCTATAGCAATGAGTTCCACATTTTTATTTGCTTAAACGTGAAAAGCTGCCTCTTTCTACTTCCTTGTACTTACTGAGAAACTTGGCCACATTAGTAAAATCACATGACCTTAGAACTCTGACTCTATAACAAAAGCATTTACGTTTCAGGAGAATCTTCTGTAAAAGATGAAAACATAATGAATATAGTATCATAATTTCTGAACACTACAAAGACCAACCATGTCATAACCCATAAATCTAGAAAGTGAGTTGCGTCATGCTTTGACATTGACCTGTTAAAATACTTTTATCTTAAGGTTTCATCAGCGGTGTTACTCAAGATGTCCATCTAAAACCTATGAAACAGAAGACACAATGGAATGTAAGGCTTGCAATGAGAATTGCACGCAGTGTGATGATACTCAGTGCTATTGGTGTGAAACTGGCTTCTTCTCTTCAGGTAAGCAATGCTCAGATTTGACATGAAACAAGTCACTTTGCTTATGTTAATCTTATCAGTGCAAATATATCTATCAATAATTATGACTGGGTCACATTTTCCTGAATGGCCTCTGTTGTCTGCTGCCTCCCACCCACCACAACCCTATTCCTCAAATTTCCCATCCCCTGTTCCCTCAAGCATATCCTCTCTGGATCTGGAAAGGCAATTTACTTGCCAAAAAGGGTTCTAAGGTCAAATAATGAGGTACTGTGATGATCTGAAATTACATAGTAGGCTAAGGGGGATTAAGCCTGGCTGGAATCACTGGAGTAATGAGGCAGCAGTTTCAACGCTAGCATCACTGTGGTGCGAGGCGTATGGTTGTGGTGGAGGAGACGTAAAAGAAAATTGAATTGGAGGACAAGTTGTATATCTGGGGTCAAGGATGGATGGCTATGGGAGATTGCAGAGACAAGTTGAAATAATGAGACGTTATAACTCAACGTATTATAGATTGGAGCTGGAAATCCGCTCGTGTCAGAGCAGAGGAGGCGATAAATAGAATAGAATAGAATAACATTTATTGTCATTTGAACCCAAGTTCAAATGAAATTACATGTCTGCAGTCATACAAACAAGAAAAAAAACCAAGACACACAATGAACACAATTTACATAAACATCCATCACAGTGAATCTCCAAACACCTCCTCACTGTGATGGAAGGCAAAGTCTTGTCTCTCCCCTGTTCTTTATTCTTCTCCCGATGTTAAAGCCCCCGGTGGGCGATGGTAAGTCCCGCGGCCGTTAAAGCCGCGCCGGGCGATGTAAGGCCCTGCTCCGGGTTGTTTTTAACCCCGCGATTCGGGCGGGAGAAGTTGCCGTTGCGGGAGCTCTGAAAAGCGGTCTCCCACCAGGGACCCGCGAGCTCCCGATGTTACCGTCCACAGGGCCTGTGGCTGGAGCCTCCGAAGTTCCAAAGTCGGGTCGCAGCCGCGCACCACCACAGCTCTCCACGCTCCGAATTTGGATGGTGAGTCCGCAGGCTCCGCGACTGGAGCCCCCAGGTTGTTCCGGTTGGAGGCTGCTCCACGGTGCTAGGCCCCAACGACAACGGAGACCCGACAGGGAAAAGGTCGGGTCCCCCGTACAGGGAAGAGATTTAAAAGTTTCCCCCACCCCACCGCCGCCCCCCCACACATATACACAGCTAAAAATAATATATAAACTACAACAAAAACATGCACCTAACAGTACAAAAAGAAAACAAAAAGGCAGATGGTCTGCAGAGGCCACTGCCGCGAGGCACCGCCACTTCCGAGTAATGAACAGCATTTAGTGCAGAACAGATTTCAACAGGCACATTTATGAAAAATTGGTGTTAACAGAGGCTGGAGCAAATAAGACTGAGATTGGAAAGTATTTGAACAAGTTATTCTAGATAGATAAACGCACACATAATTATTAGAGGAGTGAAGGTAACCATGTACAAATAAAGACTGATCTGTGCCTGGGAATTATGTCACCAATAACGGCATGTAGATAAGGTAGAGGGTCACAAGAATAATTCCTTGCTGGAAAGGAATAAATATAATCACTGCTGGAGATACCGATGGGTTAAATGGTATGAGAGGGTGCTCCATAGAACAAAATGGCAGAAACATGCTTGAAAAATGATATCATAATCTGAAGAGAGGACAAGTGTTTCCTATCTTTTATTATCAGATGTTTGCATAGTTTGAAGAAACATTTATCAACCTATTTACGTGTATGTATTCGTGATGCGAGATTGGAGACCTTTGTGGAAATATATCTCAATTTCTCTCTCTTCTTTCAAACGTATTTAAGTTAATTAGCCAATCATTCAGATTGAAAATATTCAGAATTAAACTCCTATGAACAGGCTTATTAAATTTTGACTCCTACATATATTTTCAAACAGATTACAACTTTGAATTAAGAATTAAGGTAATTGTACTACTGAGTGCCAAAATAAATATATTCAAATTTTCAGTTGTAAATTTTTAATATTACAATTTAATCTGGAGAGCAAGTGCATTTGAAAAACATTAATTTATTAACCGAGCTAATATATTTGTATTATTTTAGATTTAAAATGTGTAACCACCTGCACATCTGGTTACTATGGCAACAAAGATAGTGCCACGTGTGACGTTTGCCCTCCTGCATGCAGCACATGCCATGGTCCTGTCCTTAATGAATGCGATTCCTGCAAAGATCCTTTCAAATTTCAAGATGGTATGTGCATCTTACCTTCTTCGGAAGTCTGTGAAGATGGACGCTACTGGAATGGTGAGTAACACAAACAACAAGTTGAAGCACTTGTTTAAGCACTTGGTGTGGTGAAGATTATTAAAATAATCTTTCTGCTGACTGGATAGCATGCTTATAGGGGCAACACTTATAGGGGTGTATTATAGACCGCCAAACGGGGAACGAGATTTGGAAGAGCAAATATGTAAGGAGATAGCAGATATTAGTAGTAAGCACAAGGTAGTGATTGTGGGAGATTTCAACTTTCCACACATAGACTGGGAAACACATTCCGTAAATGGGCTGGATGGGTTGGAGTTTGTAAAATGTGTGCAGGATAGTTTTTTGCAGCAATACATAGAGGTACCTACTAGAGGAGGGCAGTGCTGGACCTCCTGTTAGGAAATGAGTCGGGACAGGTGGCGGAGGTATGCGTTGGGGAGCACTTCGGGTCCAGTGATCACAATACCATTAGTTTCAACATAATTTTGGAGAGGGTCAGAACTGACTGGACCTAGGGTTGAGATTTTTGATTGGAGAAAGGCTAACTTTGATGAGATGCGAGATGATTTAAAGGGAGTGAACTGGGACATTTTGTTTTATGGGAAAGATGTAGAAGAGAAATGGAGGACATTTAAAGGGGACATTTTAAGAGTACAGAATCTTTATGATCCTGCGGTTGAAAGGAAACAGTAAAAATTGGAAAGAGCCCTGGTTTTCAAGGGAAATTGGACATCTTGTTCGGAAAAAGAGGGAGATCTACAATAATTATAGGCAGCATGAAGTAAATGAGGTGCTTGAGGAGTATAAGGAATGTAAAAAGAATCTTAAGAAAGAAATTAGGAAAGCTAAAAGAAGATATGAGGTTGCTTTGGCAAATAAGGTGAAAGTAAATCCAAAGGGTTTCTACAGCTATATTAATAGCAAAAGGATAACGAGGGATAAAATTGGTCCATTGGAGAGACAGAGTGGACAGTTATCTGCAGAGCCAAAAGAGATGGGGGAGATATTGAACAATTTTTTTTCTTCGGTATTCACCAAGGAGAAGGATATTGAATTATGTGAGGTAAGGGAAACTAGTAGAGTAGCTATGGATACTATGAGGTTCAAAGTAAAAGAAGTACTGACACTTTTGAAAAATATAAACGTGGATAAGTCTCCAGGTCCTGACAGGATATTCCCTAGGACATTGAGGGAAGTTAGTGTAGAAATAGCCGGGGCTATGACAGAAATATTTCAAATGTCATTAGAAACGGGAATAGTCCCCGAGGATTGGCGTACTGCGCATGTTGTTCCATTGTTTAAAAAGGGTTCTAAGAGTAAACCTAGCAATTATAGACCTGTTAGTTTGACTTCAGTGGTGGGCAAATTAATGGAAAAGATACTTAGAGATAATATATATAAGCATCTGGATAAACAGGGTCTGATTAGGAACGGTCAACATGGATTTGTGCCTGGAAGGTCATGTTTGACTAATCTTCTTGAATTTTTTGAGGAGGTTACTAGGGAAATTGACGAGGGTAAAGCAGTGGATGTTGTCTATATGGACTTTAGTAAGGCCTTTGACAAGGTTCCTCATGGAAGGTTGGTTAAGAAGGTTCAACTGTTGGGTATAAATGCAGGAATAGCAAGATGGATTCAACAGTGGCTGAATGGGAGAAGCCAGAGGGTAATGGTGGATGGCTGTTTATCGGGTTGGAGGCAGGTGACTAGTGGGGTGCCTCGGGGATCTGTGTTGGGTCCTTTGTTGTTTGGCATGTACATCAATGATCTGGATGAAGGTGTGGTAAATTGGATTAGTAAGTATGCAGATGATACCAAGATATGGGGTGTTGTGGATAATGAAGAGGATTTCCAAAGTCTACAGAGTGATTTAGGCCATTTGGAAAAATGGGCTGAAAGATGGCAGATGGAGTTTAATGCTGATAAATGTGAGGTGCTACACCTTGACAGGACAAAGCAAAATAGGACGTACATGGTAAATGGTAGGGAATTGAAGAATACAGTTGAACAGAGGGATCTGGGTATAACCGTGCATAGTTCCTTGAAGGTGGAATCTCATATAGATAGGGTGGTAAAGAAAGCTTTTGGTATGCTAGCCTTTATAAATCAGAGCATTGAGTATAGAAGCTGGGATGTAATGTTAAAATTGTACAAGGCATTGGTGAGACCAAATCTGGAGTATGGTGTACAATTTTGGTCGCCCAATTATAGGAAGGATGTCAACAAAATAGAGAGAGTACAGAGGAGATTTACTAGAATGTTGCCTGGGTTTCAACAACTAAGTTACAGAGATAGGTTGAATAAGTTAGGTCTTTATTCTCTGGAGCGCAGAAGGTTAAGGGCGAACTTGATAGAGGTCTTTAAAATGATGAGAGGGATAGGCAGAGTTGATGTGGACAAGCTTTTCCCTTTGAGAATAGGGAAGATTCAAACAAGAGGACATGACTTCAGAATGAAGGGACAGAAGTTTATGGGTAATATGAGGGGGAACTTCTTTACTCAGAGAGTGGTAGCGGTGTGGAATGAGCTTCCAGTGGAAGTGGTGGAGGCAGGTTCATTGGTATCATTTAAAAATAAATTGGATAGGCATATGGATGAGAAGGGAATGGAGGGTTATGGTATGAGTGCAGGCAGGTGGGACTAAGGGAAAATAAAGTTGTTAGGCACGGACTTGTAGGGCCGAGATGGCCTGTTTCCGTGCTGTAATTGTTATATGGTTATATGCAATGGATAGTTTTTCACTGTACCTCAGTACACGTTCTCATGTGCTGCGATGGCAACAAGTTTCGTTCTGATCGGTGGTATATTGTAAATGTTATCGACGTTTAAAAATCTTTAAAACCGTGCGTGCGCAGATTTCTTCAGTCAGCGCCATGCAGATTGGTCTCTTCTGTCGGTCAATGCCACGTCCATTCCTGCCCCATCGGCCGAGGTTCAGTGTATGCCCTGCGGAATCCCAGTGGAGACCCTGGTCCAGTCTCTCTCTCCCTCATCACTCGCCCCTCTCCCCCGCCAGCCCTCTACGGCAATGGCGGTCCCATCTACCTCTCCCCCTGGATCCGTCTCTGCTGCCATTGTGGTAACTCACCCTCACGGCCTTCTCGGAGGAGATCTGGTCATCGAAACTCGTGGTGCCCACCGTGACGAACACAGGCCCCATCCCCCCCGCGGCCCAGCCCGGATTGGGCAGAGGGAGGGAGGGAGAGTCGGGTTGTAGTGTGGCCAACATGACTGATCGTCAAGTCAACTGGATCTAAACCACAACTAACAATAAATGATCTGTGGAGGAAGGAACTGAAAAAGCGGTTTTTCATGGATGGAGGAAGGGAGTGACTGAGGGTAGGGGAAAGGAGAGGAATGGAGAGGCGAGGGAGAGATTGGGGAGGGGAGGAGGAGAGGGGAAAGATCCTGGGTTGTGAGGAGGGAGTGTAGGGGGATTGAGGGAGAGGAGGGGGAGTGGGGAATAGAGAGAGAGGGCAATGGGGGAGGTCAGGAGGGATAGTGGGGGGGGGGAGGGGATAGGGGGAAGTGATGTGTGGGGAATAGAGGAGGGGAGAGGAGGTATGGAGGGAGGGAGTGACAGGGTAGGGGAAAGGAGGAGTGTGAGCAGGATTGGAGGATAGGGGAAAGAAGAGGGAGGGTGAAGAGGAGGGGGAGGGAGTGCTGGGGGATGAGGGGAAATGAGCCGTGCCCGCGCAGTTGGGGGCTATGCGCGAGTGATGCAATATTGCGTTGGGCGATTGGGTTGCATTGGGAACAGGTGAGCGGTGGAATGTTGCGTCGGGGAACGGGTTGCGTTGGGGGACCAGGCCTCCCATGTGACAGGGACCCGTCCCACGTAGTCTAGTAGTTTAATAAATATGGTGTGATACTAAATCATTTATGACTTAACAGGACATTATTTCTTTAAACTGACTTTTTCTTTGCATGCTGTTCTTGTGTGCTTATTGAATTATGTTGGAATATGTCAGATTGTTGGGATGTAGTAAATGCAACAAGATTCATCCAGGGTGCAGTGCAATCAAATGGCAGGATGACCAGAACACTACAACCAATCATTGACATTGACAGTCCACCTCCCTGCCTGAGATTGAACCAGATTATTTGCATCCTTGGAACCATTAGTATATGACATTATTAATAGGCCTGAGACCTGAAACGTTAATTATTTCTCCTTCCACAGTCGCTGCCTGATTTGCTAGGGGTATCCAGTATTTTCTGTTTTTATTAACATGTGAGACTGGGCATGTTTTCATTCCAGCATTTGCATATCTTTTGCTTAAAATATCTAATTCTTAAACACTTTCTAACTTTATAGCAATCCCTAAAAGCACAATCTAACCTATTATTATAATAAATGAATAAGGTCATGCCAACTCACCTTGGGTCTGGAGAAGGGTCTCGAACTGAAGCATCACCCATTCCTTCTTTCCAGAGATGCTGCCTGTCCCGCTGAGTTACTCCAGTTTTTTGTGTCCAACTCCTTGGGACTATCTTGTTTGGTCATTGCTGCCAAAGTGCATTGGTGTAGACATTAGGAGTGGCGGCGCCTAATGGCAGCAGCTCGACTACAGTCGTCTGTCTTTAAAAAAAAATTTGTCTTGTTAAATGTATGTCTTTGAGTCAGTTTTTATTATTATTTTAGCTGTGTATATGTGGGGGGGGGGGGGGGGGGACTGTGGGGGAAACCGTTTAAATCTCTTCCCTGTGCGGGGACCCAACTATTCCCTGTCGTGTCTCGGATGTCGTTGGGCCTAACATCGTGGAGCCGGCGGCGACCTCCGGCCGGGACTAACCTGAGGGCTCCAGTTGCAGAGCCTGCGGAACGGACATCGCGGAGCTGGCCAACTTCGGAGCGGGAAGAGCTGTGGTGGCGTGCGGCTGCGACCCGACTTTTGGAGTTCGGAGGCACCGGCCGCAGACCCGGTGGACGTGAACATCGGGAGCTCCAAGTCCCTGGTGGGAGACCGCTTTTCCGAGCTCCGCAACTGCGACTTCTCCCGCTGGAATCGCGGGTTTAAGGACATGGAGCCGGGGCCTAACATCGCCCCGCGTGGCTTAAACGGCCTCAGGACTTACCATTGCCCGCTGGGGGCTTTAACATCGGAGCCCCAGTTCGCCTCGACACTGCAGTTGGACTGCTGGACCACGGGAGAAGGAACAAAGAGAAGAGATAAAGACTTTGCCTTCCATCACAGTGAGGAGATGTTGGAGACTCACTGTGATGGATGTTTATGTAAACTGTGTTAAGTGTGTGTCTTGCATTGTTTTGTAATGTAAAAAACTGTAGAAATGGAATTTTGTTCAAACTTAGGTTTGAATGACAATAAATGGCATTCTATTCTAGGTGTGGATGGCATTGCCCCTTCCCTCACTGTTTACATCTGTGCAATGGAGACAATAATCTATCTTGTACAAGTGGCAATATTGTTTTTGAATAACATTCATAGTGTGATTGCAATTGAATGAGTAGAACAGTCTTATCTTACTGGACTGCAGCGATACAAACCTCTGCTCTAATTTTCATTTAGCTTACGAAAATGACTGTCTTCGCTGCAGTGACCTGTGCAAAACATGCACAGGAGAGGGATGGAATGAATGCACCAGTTGTCCTCCAGGTACTAAACTCCAAGTTTACATCTTTCTGCAAATAAATATTTCATGTTATTTATTTGTAAAGCACCAGTCTACTTCAAGCAAATTGTTATCAGTAGTTCCTTTCTTTTGGGAGCTTTGCAGAAAGCAATATTTTCTGTTTGCATTTTTGGTTGGTTTATCATATTTGAGCAATGTAGCACTTTCCTATTTTTGGAACCGAATATCGACATTAAGCGCCCCCTAGATCAGGCATATTGTTAATAAATAAAAATCCATTAAAGCCTACTGCAGATACATATCCATAATTAGGACTTTACCCATAAAACCCCACCCATCTTAATGAATTGTATAAGTGAAACTATCACCTTGTTTTACTAGAGGCTATGGTGTTAGGAGACATTCCCATTAGGAACTGAGCTGAAAGGAATTAATGCACATCGGATACTTTCAACGACAAGAGATATTAAATATTTCATCTGCCTGCCCTCGGGCAAGATAACAGTTTTAGATTAAATCCAACAATCCAAAGGATCATGCCACATCTCTTTTCTCAAAAAGTCATAAGAAGATGTACTTAGCACAATAGGTATTGTAGGTACCTACAATAGGTACAAATATTGTAGCACAATTAGCAAGTAAAATGTTACATCAAAAACATAAAAGGTAGAAGACCAGGTGGGAGAGTCCAAGAGGAATATTGGGGATGTGAGAAAGAGTTGTCACTTGGGGTGGGGGCAAGGACTCCATCCATGCCAGATACATAGACCCGGTAGTGGTAGCAATGGTAGAAGAGCTTAGCATTATGGTGACTGGTGAGCTTGGAACTTTTTTGAGCTGTGGACACAGGATACAAAGGTGCGGCCTCTCCTGAGGATAGACTGTTCAGCATTAGAGTGGGGGAGGTCAGGATGAATGGTGAAAACCCACAATTTAATTTGGTCCTGTGGTCAGATGCAGGGTCTGACGAGGGCAGTTAGAGGGACAGGGGCTCGAGAAAGGTACTGTGCCCCTCTAGCTCTCCTAATTGTTTTATTTTAAATCCCTCAAGAGACTAACCTGATTCCAGTTGCCTATAGCATCATATTCTTCCATTTTTGTTTCCTGATGAAACTTTCAATATCCTTCGAGGCATAAGAGACTGCAGTGTTGGAATCTTGAGCAAGAAGTAAAGTGCTGGAGTAACTTAATTGGCCCAGACTTCTAAGTTCTTCCAGTTCTTCAATATCCTTTGTCATCCAAGATTTCCTAACTTTGCAAATTTTGTCTTTCACCCTTACTGGAATTTGCTAGCTCTGAACTCTTTTTTGCCTAATAAATTAGATTAAGTTCTAAGTATAATTCATAATTAAATGCATTATTTATTTTGATACTTAGGACTGTATCTTGCAAACAATGCAGTTTGTGTCACGAGCTGTCAAAGTCAGACCTTTGCAAATTCAATTACTGCAAAGTGTGAGCGATGTGAAGAAGGTTGTGAGATCTGTTCAGTAAACAAGACTAACTGCCAGAGATGTATTACAATACCACAACAGCCTCGTTACCTTTATATGGGGAGGTGTCTAAGTGACTGTCCACAGTAAGTAAATATCAAAACAAACATAGTGGAAATATATTTAGTTGTTTACTGATACAGTAGTAAAGTCCCTGAATTATTTAATTTTATTCAGGATATTTTAACAGTCTATACAATGACAGCGCCTCGAAAATCTGGTTGTTGTACGTCTCTGAACAGTACGGACAACAGTAAATCTTGAGCTTGGTCTGAGCTTGGTGGGCAATGTTCAATCGTGCCTTTGCTTAAGAAAACATATTCCATCAATCTGCAGACTATTCTTGCTGGTTTTCAGGTTAACACAATTAGGAATTTGGACAGGGGGCATGAAGGATGTAGGTCAAAATAGTATATCCATATGCCTGGGCACATTCACCAAATATAAAGCTGAATGATTACACATATGATTACCTGTGAAACCTGGAGAAGTTCTCGACTGCTTCAAACAAATTTAACACACCCCTAAAAGATGACATCTGAAGACACTTTCAAAGCAGGTGAATGTTTTTTCCTGCAAAATCAATTTGTTTTTTGCTCTGAAGTAGCTGCATCCAATGCATTGTGTAAGAAAATAATTTGTTACAATGCAAGGGCAGTGTTAAACACACTAGTCGTAAGTTAAACTACAGCTTCATTCAACACTAATAGTTGTATAATGGCCCTGTCCCACGGTACGAGTTCATTCCAAGAGTTCTCCCGAGTTTGCCCTGATTTGAACTTGGAGATTTACGGTAATGGCTGCTCGTCGGTACTCAGGGCTCTCGTGTACATTTTTCAACATGTTGAAAAATCTTCATGAGTCTTCCCGAGCTTACCTGCCGTTAGCGAGTCTTCCCGAGTACCTGCCGTTAGTGTCACGAGTCGCTAAGAGACGTCCCCGAGCTCCGACGTACCCGCTACGTTCATTCGCCATGCTTACCACGAGTTTGATTTTTTTTTAAACTCGGGAGAGCTCTTGGAATGAACTCGTACCGTGGGACAGGGTTATTACTGTTTGGAAAATGTATCTATTGCATAAAACATTTTTCATAAGAGTGAGGCAGATAAGAAGGTTGAGGCAAATACAGAAGTTTAAGTGAACAGGTTCAGTAGACAGTCTAGGCAGGAGAAGGACAGGGAGCGCGGGAAAACTGATGGATTAAACTGCATTTAGTTCAATGTGGGACCTGAAAGCCTGACAGTAAAGCAGATGAACCCGGGGCACAGATAGGTACATGGTACTGCAATATCATACCTATTACAGAAATATGAAGTTCAAAGAAAATTTGGTTTCTGCAGTCATAAAACAAGAAAAAGAACCAAGACACACACCAACATAATTTACACAAACATCCATCACAGTGAATCTCCTCCTCACTGTGATGGAAGGCAAAGTCTTGTCTCTCCCCTGTTCTCCATTTCTTCTCCCGATGTCAAAGCCCCTGGCGGGCGATGGCAAGTCCCACGGCCGTTAAGGCCCCATTCCAGGTCACCCTCAATCCCGCAACTTGGGCGGGAGAAGTTGCCATTGCGGGAGCTCCGAAATGCGGTCTCCCACCAGGGACCCGTGAGTTCCCGATGTTACCATCCACCGGGCCTGCGGCTGGAGCCTCCAGAAGCTCCGGAGTCGGGCCTCAGCAGCGCGCCACCACAGCTCTTCACGCTCTGAAGCCAGGTCGGGTCTCTGGTGCAAGGAAGAGATTCCCCCCCGCCCCCCCACACATACACAGTTAAAAACAATTTTAAAAAACACTATAAACTACACTCAACGGGACAAAAAAAAAAAAAGACAGACGGACTGCAGAGGCCACTGCAGCGTCGGTTGCGCCACCCACTTTATGTAGATGCCCAACTAGAGAAGGGGCAAACCGTGATCACCTTTTGTATCTACAGGTAGGTAGTCTGCAATTAAGGTCATTATTAAGCTCCTTATTCACTCTCTTGGTCTCTAGTCTATCACCGCTGTTCTTTTCTCCAGAACTCCCTTTTTCCTGCAAAATGAAACGCTAAGATTTCTAACTTTTCTGAATTCTAATGAAAATTAACCTTAAAAAAGTGACCCTGTAACTTTCTCCATCGATTTGATCAGACATGTTGAGTTTTTTCCAACATTTTCTTTATTTCACAATTCCAACAGATAATTTAATTTGCATTTGATGCTTATTCTAAGTACATTTTGAAGCATGTTCGGAAATACGTTTTAACAAATAATTTTTACAAACTTTAATTTGAGCATTAGAAAAATGTTAGCAAGGGAAGAACATATAATTGATCCAATTTGCCGGATAATGTGATTAGATTATTTTTTGCTTTTTAATTGAGACATCTTGCATACAGTATTCATAAGTTAAATCTTTGAGTAGAAGAAGCAATGAATGAAAATGTTTTAAGCAGACTAGATAAATGTTCTTGTTGCTATCCATCTTTGAACCATTTTACTTTGCAACTTTTGATCCCTGACCATATCTATGCTCATAGTGTTAAGCCACAATTTCAAGAATGTAATTTCCGGCCAGAAATCCTCAGTGGTTTGTAAGTCTTTCATAGCACTGTAAATTTTCCATCAAATCTTTAATGCTATATCTATGCACTAAATGTCCTTTATCCTTTAACTTAGAACTGTGGACGGCTTGATTGTATTCATGTATTGTATTTTTCTTGACTGGATAGCATACAAACAAATGCTTGTCCCTGTGTCTCAGTGCACACGACAATAATAAACTAAACTAAATTAAATCAATGTTACTACTGTAAAAAAAATGTTTGATCTAACTGAGGTGGGAACTACTGGAGCCACAGACCACCAGGACCAAACCTGCACAAGATAGTACTGCCATTTTGATATGGATCTTGCTGTCTTTACTGCGGCCCTAGAGAAAATGTTGATGTCCTGGTCTGTTGAAGAGTTACAATTTCCTGTTATTTCTGCTGAGCTCCAAGCGCAATAAAGTATCGCGAGAAGCAGGAAGAGCATGTCTGGATTAGTTCCTTGAACTGAATTCCATTTTGTTATGTTTTTCACTGTAAGATATATGTCTAAATTACAATATTTCATTTTTGGTAGAGGACATTTTAAAAGCGCTGGTTATACCTGTGCAAAGTGTGATGATGCCTGTCAACGATGTGAAGTTAGCCCCACAAACTGCCAGTCCTGTGTCAAGCCCTTCATTCTGGAGAACAAAAGTTGTCAAATGAAATGCTCCAGGCAATATTATGCTCATTCAGATGGACTTTGTAAACGCTGCCCAATGAACTGCGAAGAGTGTAATGGAAATAGTTGTACAGGTAGGGCTGATTGCATAATTTACAACAGTAAAACAATGTATTTATAGTCTATTTTGATAGATCTATGACGACAATCTATCTATATAATATTAAAACTGTATGTGTTTCTCCCTGACTTGTGGGTGCCAGCCTTTGATTCATTGCTACGCCAACACCAGAAGCAGAAACGCCAAGATTTTTTCCATTTCAGTAGAGATTTCACTTTTCATTCCAAGTATCCACTCCTGATTAAATGTTGTCGTGTTTATGTACACATTTTTAATAAAATCCTTCTCCCCCCCCCCTCACTCATTTTGTCGCCTCCTGCTGGCCAGCGACCATAACGGCTGCTGGCGCCCGCCTCTCGCCTCAAAGGCACCATTTAAAAACAGCCACACTGCGTTGTGCGGGAATCTTATGTTCGGGAACGGCTTGAGTTGGAGGACCACGTCTCCCGTGGGGGCTACTGGTAGGGAACAGCTGCGTTGAGGGAGCAGACTTGGTCCAGTATACTATTAAAAGTCTCATCTTATTTGTCTGTCTGTGAGATCAAGGAACTACGCCAAAACAGTACACAATAGTGTAAACATTTTTTGAGAGGGAGGGAGAGACAGAGATAGACCCCGACCGACCTTCGGCCCAACTCGCCCACACCGGCCAACATGTCCCAGCTATACTAGTCCCACCTGCCTGCGCTTAGCCAATATCCCTCCAAATATGTCCTGTACCTGGTTCATAAATGTTGGGATAGTCCCAGCCTCTACTAGCTCCTCTGGCAGCTTGTCCCAGACACCCACCACCCTTTGTGTGAAAAAGTTAACCCTCACATTCCTATAAAATCTTTTCCCTTCACCTTGAACCTATGTCCTCTGGTCCTCGATTCACCTATTCTGGGCAAGAGACTCTCTATGACTCTCTGACTCTGTGTTACTTTCAGGTTCATCACAGCCCAGCCCAATTCTGATCCTGGCACTCCCTGACAAAGTCAGCTTATTGTACTCCCTCAGTTTGCTGTCTCCTTCCCCCACCCCATCATCATGGCCTTCACTGATGTCTTTTATCTGCCTTTGACATCTGACTTCACCTAACCTTCACCATCTCTCTGGGATCTCTCTTAAGCCTGGAGGTAGACACAAAATGCTGGAGTAACTCAACGGGTCAGGCAGCATCTCTGGAGAGAAGGAATGGGTGACATCTGAAGAAGGGTCTCGACCCGAAACATTGCCCATACCTTCTCTCCAGAGATGCTCTCTGACCCGCTGAGTTACTCCAGCATTTTGTGTCTACCTTCGATTTAAACCAGCATCTGCAGTTCTTTCTCACACATCTCTTAAACCACTTCTTGATTAGTGATCTGCAACTTGCCCAGCAATGGCTCTATTGTCCTCATACCAAGACCATTTTCATATTGATTCTCTCTATTGTGGCTGTTAAAGTTCTCACACATTAGATATTTGGGCTGCTTGCTGAGTGTTTGTAGTAGTTTCTGTTTCTATTTCCGATTTCAAGTATGGGTAGTTTTTTATTTATGAAGCTGCGTATAAAGCCTCCTGGGCTTTGGATATAAATGTAATTTATTCCAGCCTATCTTAGGAAAACAAAAAATTATACAATAATATTTTCATGCTGTCCTTGCAGAATTCCTCAATTGTCTTCAAATCTTCTCCCTCCATCTCATTTGCCGTGTTTGGCTGCTAATTACCTATATTTGCTTCTTACTCCTTCATACTGTTTGCTTACTGATTCTGTCTTAGCAGAACTTCCAGAGAGTGTTGCCTCTTAGTTTGAAGAAGGGTATCGACCCGAAACATCACCCATTCCTTTTCTCCAGAGATGCTGTCTTTTGTGTCCTATCATCTGATTTCTCTGTCCATTATACTATACTGTACAAGGCAGACAATTAAGCTCTCCAGATCAGCAACTAAGAGCCAAACCTGAAAGTGTGTAGCTATCGTATTGCAGGGCATGACGCACATAACATAGAAACATAGAAAATAAGTGCAGGAGGAGGCCATTCGGCCCTTCGAGCCAGCACCACCATTCATCGTGATCATGGCTGATCGTCCCCTATCAATAACCCGTGCCTGCCCTCTCCCCATATCCCTTGACTCCACTAGCCCCTAGAGCTCTATCTAACTCTCTTAAATCCATCCAGTGACTTGGCCTCCACTGCCCTCTGTGGCAGGGAATTCCATAAATTCACAACTCTCTGGGTGAAAAAGTTTTTTCTCACCTCAGTCTTAAATGACCTCCCCTTTATTCTAAGACTGTGGCCCCTGGTTCTGGACTCGTCCAACATTGGGAACATTTTTCCTGCATCTAGCTTGTCCAGTCCTTTTATAATTTTATATGTTTCTATAAGATCCACCCTCATCCTTCTAAAACTCCAGTGAATACAAGCCTAGTCTTTTCAATCTTTCCTCATATGACAGTCCCGCCATCCCAGGGATCAATCTCGTGAACCTACGCTGCACTGCCTCAATCACAAGGATGTCCTTCCTCAAATTGGGAGACCAAAACTGTACACAATACTCCAGATGTGGTCTCACCAGAGCCTTATACAACTGCAGAAGAACCTCTTTACTCCTATACTGAAATCCTCTTGTTATGAAGGCCAACATTCCATTAGCTTTCATGCTATTCATGTATAATTTCCATCATTGATATCATGAAGAAACAAATAGTTATGCATGTAGTGACTTCTCAATACAAATTATTTCTTGGAGGATAGTGCTATTGAAATGATAAAGTTCACATTGATGTTGAGGACCGGTTGTACAGGTGTCAGAGGTTATGGGGAGAAGGCAGGAGAATGGGATTAGGAGGGAAAGTGTAAAGAAGTCTCAACAACACATTGTCTTAACTGTAGCTTTTATTAACTGTTCACATAATTGCTATACTAGCTGTACGTGGTCTGTCACTGGAGCTAGAGAGAGAGACACCAGGGAGGGAACATGCAATTATACACCTAATAAGGGGAGTGGTTAAGGGTGGTGAGGTCACTATGTTAAAGGCACATGCACTAGCTATCTACATCCTTCCTCTTGGAACAAAGCAATATAACAGTGACAGGGCGACCACGTCTCATGCGCTACAAGCAGGCATACAATGATTACAGAGCTAAACAAAATCCCCGTAGCGAACAGGCGGCTTGACCAGCCTGCCTGACCGGGTGCGAAGCTCGCCACCCCCTCCCCCTGCAGGAACAAGAGCAGCCGGGGCCGGGGCAGGCGAGCGAACCGGGGATACAGGGGGAGAAGAGGCAGGAGAAGACCCACCCGCCGGCGGGGTAGAGGGAGAACGAGGGCTGGGAGGCGGAGACGGGGGCTTAATCAACGGCGACGGGAGGGATCTGGGCACCTGCGGAACGGTAGGAGCGGAAACAGACAAGGGAGGGGAGAAGGGGGCAGCAGGCGGAGGTCGGGGCTCGTTAACGAGCAGCAGATGCTGGCGGGAACGGCAGTAGATGACCCCGTCGTGGTCCACCAAGTAAGACCGCGGTGAGCCGGCATCACCGACCACCGTGGCGAGCTTGTAGTGGCCAGAGGCAGTCTGCATCCGGACGATCTGGCCGGGAAACAGGGGCGGCAGGGGGCGGCAGGACTGGTCGTGGGAGCGCTTCTGCGAGTCATGCTTGGTGGTGATACGCTCCTGGACAGTAGCAGGGGGGAGAACAGAGGGAACAAGGGATTGCTGGGCAACAGGGAGGGGGGGGCGAGTTCTGCGAGACAGCAGTCGTTGTGCCGGCGAACCCAGGGCAGGGTCGCGGGAGATGTTGCGGAGATTAAGTAGGGCCAGGTGGAAGTCCGACTTGGACAGCCGACAGTGCTCCAGCAAACCCTTAGCACTGCGGACTGCACGCTCCGCCAGGCCGTTGCTTTGCGGGTACTCAGGGCTGCTGGTAAAATGTTTAAAGTTCCACTGAGAAGCGAAACGCTGGAACTCGGCACTGGTGAACTGGCTGCCGTTGTCGGATTGGAGGCGAGCAGGGGAGCCAAACGTGGCAAAGTGGCGACGCAGCCTCCCGATGACAGCCGAGGAGGAAAGGGAGTGGAGTTGGTCGACCTCAAACCAGTTGGAATAGGAGTCGACGAGGACCAGGAAGTGCTTCCCACGCCACTCGAAAATGTCAGTAGCGACCGCCGTCCAGGGGAGATCAGGGGCAGGTTGTTGCAGCAGCGGCTGACGTTGTTGATGTGGGGCCTGGCTGTTGCAAGAAGGGCAAGCAGAGACCCACTCCCGGATGTCGTTGGCCATGCTGGGCCAGTAGAACTGGCCCTGGGCGCTGGACAGAGTGGCCTCGGCCCCAGGATGACCGTTGTGGGCAGACTGAAAATAGGCAACCCTCAGTGACTCGGGCACTACGACCTTGTGCCCCTTAACCACCACGCCGTCGTGCAGGACGAGCTCATCGCGGACCAGGAAGTATGGGACTACACTGGCCGGCAAGGAGGAGCGGCGTTCAGGCCAACCCTGGATGATGATGTCGGACAGTAGCTGCAGGGTAGGATCCTTGGCAGTGTGGGAGACGAGGGACTGCATCTGCTTGGAAGGCACAAAGTTGACATTAAGCACCATTAGGTCCGACGACTCGTAGGGGTGGCGGGCAGAGGAAGGCAGAGGGGCGCGGGACAGTGTGTCGGCAACGAACATGTCTTTGCCTTTTCGGTAAACGATGGTAAAAGTAAACCGTTGCAGCTGCAACATCATACGCTGCAACCTGGAGGAAGCAGCGTGGATCGGCTTGTTAAGAATGGTCACTAGCGGCTGGTGATCCGTTTCAATCGTGAAGGTATTGCCCAGAATGTAGTCCTTGAACCTCGAGCAAGCAAACACCACAGCAAGGAGTTCTTTTTCAATTTGAGCGTAGCGCTGCTCGGCAGGGGTCATGGTGCGGGACGCATAGGAAACGGGCAGCTGCTGACCGTCGTGGAGTTGCATGCAAGCGGCGCCGAGGCCAAACTTGGAAGCGTCACAGGTGAGAACAACGGGGTGCTGTAGGTCAAAAAACTTGAGTGTGGGGGTACTGACCAGTCGGGACTTCAGGACGTCAAAGGCGCGTTGGTGTTGCGGGAACCAAGCCCAGGCAGTGTCCTTTTTGATGAGCTCCCTCAGGGGCGCACTCAGTTCGCTGAGGTCGGGGATAAACTTCCCCAGGTAGTTCACCATGCCCAGGAAACGCTGCAGAGCGGGCACATCGGTAGGAGGGGACATTCCAGAGACGGCAGCAGTCTTGTAGCAGCTGGGCAGCTTGCCCAGCCTGTCATCGAAGCGATCAGGGTATTCACGCAGGGGGTCCATGAGGGTCTGTACCTGATGGATGTCGTGATGAAAGGAGACCAAACCGAGGTCCTGGCATGCTCGGGCGCCGAGTAGGGTCACGTTGTCGGAATCTAGCAGGTAGAAAGTGAGGGGCCGAGAGGCCTCCAGGACCTTGCAGTGCAAAGTTGTCTTTCCCACAGGAACGAGTACAGCTCCCCCATATGCATGCAGGCGGGAGTGAGCAGGAGACACTTTCTCGCAGTTTTCTCCGGGTCGGGCTTCAGCCCCGAGGCGGTAAAGACGTGGCCCACGAGTTGGAGACCAGAACTGGAGGCGTGGGTTCGAATCCCACTTCTGACACCATGTAAAGAAGTCTCAACAACACATTGTCTTAACTGTAGCTTTTATTAACTGTTCACATAATTGCTATACTAGCTGTACGTGGTCTGTCACTGGAGCTAGAGAGAGAGACCCCAGGGAGGGAACATGCAATTATACACCTAATAAGGGGAGTGGTTAAGGGTGGTGAGGTCACTATGTTAAAGGCACATGCACTAGCTATCTACAGAAAGATAGATCAGCCATGATTGAATGGCGGAGTCGACGATGCCGAATGGCCTAATTCAAATGGCCAAATGGTCTAATTCCACTCCTATCGCTTTTGACCTTATGACCATGCATAGTAACAAATGGGATATATTTTATTCTATTATTTACAACCTCTATCAGCATTCACTACCAGGTATAGGTTAAGTTCCCAGAATTTGAGAGGTTACATTTGTTTCTCATTCCGTTTCATACAAGGATCAAGACTCTCCATGCTGACTCAACATTGCTTGATTTTCTTTGATTCATTAGTATTCATAGGTACTAAACTTACTTAATACAATTCAAAAGACAGACACAAAATGCTGGAGTAACTCAGCGGGACAGGCAGCAAACGAGATAAGAAATGGGTTGACATTTCAGGTCGAGACCCTTCTTTAGGCTGAGTAAAGTCTGAAGTTCCCTCAGTCTGAAGAACGGTCTCGACCCAAAACTTCACCCATTCCTTCTCTCCAGAGATGCCGCCTATCCCGCTGAGTTACTCCAGCATTTTGTGTCCGTCTACGGTTTAAACCAGCATCTGCAGTTCCAACCTAATACAATTCCAATCTCATTTGGAATTCTTACTCTGCAGCCATCTTTCAGCAAGCAGATATCGCTGCATGTCAGTAACTTGAATTTGTGAATAATTACACCCCAGTTTTCCCACAATGAGTCGTATAAATAATTAAATAAATGATGGGTTAGTTTGTAATTGCAAATCTAAATATTCAAACTTGCATTTTGGAAAATAGGGGCTAAAATCCATTTGAATTTATGCTTATTTAATGAGTAGATTTAACTATATATGTCTGTAGTTTTCTAACGTGTTTAAGTGGATGTCAACAGATCTCTATGCAAGAAGGTGCAGAATAAATTGAAGAGAATGAATGGATTGCTTTTGTTTATGTGCCCATAACTTTTTGTTCTACAAATTTGTTATAATTAATTCTTGAAACTACATACTTCCAGCAAAGCTTGATACAGTATATAGATCATCTGGACATCTGGTGGCACTGGTGATGGCTGCCTCCGCCTACAGTCTGTGGACTTCGGGAGCCGTAGACTCCGGTGGGAGGTGGCCGATTCAGGGGTCCAGGCAGCTGAGGTTGTTCTACCTTTCGAGGTCGGGGTTCCATCGTTCACGGCGAGAGGGCCTGAACATCGGGCCGCCCGTGGCGGCGATTGCAGAGGGCTCAGGAAGCCCGACCACGGGTGAACATTGGGGAACATCAGTGAGGAGGTTGACTGGACTTTGGTTCCTTCCCTCACAGTGGGGAACTTTGGTGCTGCTGTGGGGATGTTTGTGTGTGGACTACTGTGTTCTGTGTTTTTGTGTTTGTATGACTGTAAGGAAAATAGCATTTTGTTGTCTCTTAATTGAAGACAATGACAATAAATTGAATCAAATCAAAACCAATTCAAATCAAAATCACATGTGATTGGTTTGCTGTGATGATATGCTTGCCATGGTATGAAGAAACTCTTTGGAAGCTGACAATATTGTGTTTGATTTATACAGAATGCAGCAGATATTTTTTCTTTCACAATGGAACATGTTTGGAGGATTGTCCCCGAGGATGGTTTCAAAACACGCAAACCTTTACATGCAGTTTGTGCAACTCCAAATGTTCAGTATGTGATGGTCCAGACTCTGATGACTGTGAAGAATGTGCTGATCCTCTTTCAGTTATGGATCAAGGGCAGTGTTTGGACAGCTGCCCTGATGGAACTTACATTGACGTGCATACTAAAGATTGTCAGGGTGAGCACAATTGGAAAGAACCAGAGTTGTAAGAATACAAAGAAAGGACACTGTCATTTAACATTTTTAATCATAAAGTAGAATTGCATTTGTGTAGGTGGTCTGCTGCGGAAAGGATTTAATAAAGAGATGTTATGACTATATGATTCCATCATGTTAACATCCTTCAACATCTTGAATTTTCATTTGGCTGTAGATAAACATATTCTCAATTTACTTAAAGCATAACCTCAATCAGAGTTCTGATCTAAAAATAGTAAAAGTTCTAATTTTCAAACATATGTATATATCTTGTTACTTCCATTCTAGTTCAATGAATTACCGTGCTCATGTCAGAGCATATTCTATGAACAAGAGTGGTGGCGGAGGTACAAGCGATTGTCGCAATTAGGAGGCCTTTAAATAGGAACTCATGTGCAGGTGGATGAGATTAGTTTCTCTTGGCATCATGTTCTGCACAGGCACTGTGAGTCGAAGAGCCTGTTCCCGTGCTGTACTTTTCTATGTTCTACAGTGCATGACTGCTGCAAATGGCTTGTAATATCATTCCGAATTTTTAAACCATGGGTAATGTATGTTTTCTTTTATTTACAGAGTGTGATAAGTCATGTAACACGTGCAATGGACCTCATTCAACAGACTGCATTCAATGTAGGAATGGATTTATAAAAAACCATCACGGGAACTGTGTAATGCACAAGGACTGTGCTCTGAATATGTATATGGACCAGATCTGTCGGCCATGTCACAAGAAATGTCGCCGCTGTTATGGACCCACAGATAATGATTGTCTCAGCTGCACACCAAATCATTTTTTACTCAGTAAGTATGCGTTAACAGTTTCAACAAATCAGGATTTAATTTTCTTTTTGGATAATATCATGATGCATTTTTAAAATGAAGAGCTATTGATAATTATTCTTAACCAAGAGCAAGAAATCTCATTTTTGAGCCCATTTTGTTTTAACCTATTTTCATGATTTTCACTCCAAAAGGTAAGTGCCAAACTATTAACATAAATAAATTTTACAAGTAAGATTATTTGTTTTGATCATAAACCTTACTCTGGAAATGTTTTCAAGATTGAAAGTTCTGCCTAAC
The DNA here is from genome assembly GCF_028641065.1 of Leucoraja erinaceus. Lineage (NCBI taxonomy): Eukaryota > Metazoa > Chordata > Chondrichthyes > Rajiformes > Rajidae > Leucoraja > Leucoraja erinaceus. Next base: position 79,882,343 of record NC_073379.1, on the reverse strand, counting down.
AGAGATAAGGAAGGTGCTGGATTACACTCATACACATTGAAATACAATTATCAAAAGGAACTCAAAACAGATTTTTAAGCATTGATTTTTCCTGATCATAATGCCTGTCAAACTAGCAATAAATGTGATAACTACTCCACCAAACACAATAACTCCGATTGCCCAATGATGTGATTTAAACTTCAAAACTACTGAATTGGTTGTATATCACTATGGAGTGAACTGAAGTGATATAAAACTGCAACAAATGCACATTTTTCTCTTGTAACTTTGATTAGCCAAGGATATAAAATGTAATTTGTTTTTGTAATTTTGACATGGGCTAATTAACTTTCGATAAAATTGCTCAATCTATTATGTCCCTGGCTATCTGTCTGTCATTCAGTTGGAGACTCAGAGAGAGGAATTATTAAGAATTCTGTTTCAGACATTGTAGCCTTGGGAAACAAGAGCATTGCTTTACCACATTTTATCCTCCAATGTACGTTGGACATGGCCTATCAATAAATGGTATCTACATAACACTCTGATGGCACTGACACATTATTTTGGGGATTTGATTATTCCATTGGATTATAATGAGATGTGGACAAATGAAATGAGAAAAGTGAGGGAACTGGTTTCACATTGAAGTTGTTGCAATAATGTAAAATTAATCAAATATTTGCCAAATAGGAACTGCTTTGGAACCATTAAGTATAATTGTATTACTGTTACAGACAATTATATTCCGTTTGTCAGACATGATTAATTGGATTGGTTAAACCTATATCCCGTATAATACATTTAGGTTTAAATTTGTTCTTAATAGCTACGTGGTAGAAGTATTCCACACTAAATTGTTTCATCTCCGAATGTTAATTAATGTTATAATTTATCTCTCAATTAGATAAGACATGTGGAGACTCTTGTCCTGATGGATACTACACAGATCGGCAGCATTGCTACGCTTGCAACAAAGGCTGTGAGACTTGCAGTGGGCCATTAAAGACAGACTGTCTAGCCTGTAAATCGGACTGGTACAAGCTGGAATCAATCTGTGTCAAGACCTGTGGATCTGGGTAGGTGCCATGGATCGAATTGAAATGTTAACTGGAGAGATTGATTGGTTGAAAGGTCTGACCCTAATGAGTGGCAACAATTGCACCAACATCTTTTAGAGTTATGTTACATAGGTTACCAGCATGGATACAATGGGCAGCGTGGTGTTCTTCCATTTCATAAATGTTCCATGATTCCATAATAAATGCTGATTGCTTTGAAATTATAATTTTGTTTATGATCTTGGAACTAAAGTTTTTTTTTAAAGTTGGTGCACACAGCCATAAAAAAAGTTGTTTTTAAGAGAGATTTTCTTTAAAAAAAAAAATTGACTTTGGTGTTGGAGTATAGGGAACCAGAATCAATTATATTGATATAGAGTTGTCTTGCAATGGACATAAAACTGATGCACAGGTGAAATAATGAGGGCTGCATTGAATTAAAACTGATTTTGAAACTGGCGATCTTTAGTGCAGTTTTGTGCATTTTAGCCAAATTATCAAAACAAAACAGACACTGAGTAAAAATGAACTTAGTTTCCAATCTATCTTTATACTGATGAAATAAATACCAGGCTTTTGGCCAAGTGGCAAGTTAATTTGCACTCAATTAATTCTGACATTGTTTGGGGACTTGGAATTTCTAAGTTCTATGGTTTCTGAAAAATCTGGATGTTCCAATTTCCTTCAATTTTAAAATTGAGCAAACTCAGGTTAAAATGTGTTTTTCCAATTTCAATTTCCCCCTTTTACTTGCATAGCTTGATGTAATTTTGCCGCGTTACAGAGCTTGAATAGTTTTGAATAGAGATTCCTGTAAAATGACTTATCCCACACAAAGTCTTTTACTACAACTGTTTATTAAAGTTACTGTTTCACACTATGCAATAGCTGTCCGTGGTCATCACTGGAGCTAGAGAGCGAGCTAGAGGTGGGGACACTACAATTATACTGGAGACAATGGGGAGTGGTTAGTAGTGGGGAGGTCACTATGGTTAAAGGAACATGCACTGATCTACATCCTTCCTCTTAGAAATAAAAGCATGACAGAACAGGGTAATACACAGAGCGACCACGGCTCATACGCTACAAACATAAACCGCACCGGGAACAGTTAAAAGCTACGCGAACTCCCCGTAACGGACAGGCGGCTTGACCAGCCGGCCAGAGCGGGTGCGCAAACCGCACCCCCCTTCCCCCGCGGGTGCAGAAGGGACCGCAGCTGGGGCATCGGCAGGAAAGCCGGGCGGTGGAAGGAGAGGAGGAGGCGGAGAACCGGCCGGGGAGACGGGTTTGGCAGGCGAGGCAGGGGAACGAGGCTGCAGGGAGCAGGGGACAGAGAGTTGGGAGGGGAGGGTGCGCGGCATGCGAGGAGTGGCCGGGGCTGTCGGAGCAACGGGAGGGCTGGTGGGGATGGGGGGATGGAATGGATCGGCGGGAGGCGGAGTAGGCTCGTTCACGAGCAGTAGGTGGTGGCGGGAACGGCGGTAGATAGCCCCCTCGTAATCGACGAGGTAGGACCGTGGTGAACCGGCGTTGCCAACCATGACGGCCAGGTGGTAGTGGCCGGAGGGGGACTGCATGCGAACCACCTGTCCCGGGAACAGCCGTGGAAGTGGCCGGGCGGACTTATCAAAGGAGCGCTTCTGGATCTCCTTCTTTTCGACAATGCGCTCCGTGACAGTGGCAGGGTTCTGGACCGAGGGTTTGAGGGACTGTTGCGAGACCGGTAGGGGGGGTCTGGTGGTGCGGGACATGAGGCGCTGGGCAGGGGAACCGAGCGCGGGGTCGCGGGAAATGTTGCGGAGGTTGAGCAGGGCAAGGTGGAAGTCGGAACGGAAAAGGCGGCATTGTTCCAGCAGCTCCTTGGCACTGCGGACGGCCCGTTCAGCAAGTCCGTTGCTTTGAGGATACTCGGGGCTGCTGGTGATGTGGTGAAAGTTCCAACGGGCAGCGAAGGCACGGAACTCAGCGCTGGAAAATTGGCTGCCGTTGTCCGATCGGAGGGTCACCGGGGAGCCGAAGGTGGAAAAGTGGCGGCGAAGCTTCCCGATGACAGCGGCAGATGTGATGGAGGGCAGCTGATCCACCTCGAACCAGCTGGAATATGAGTCCACCAGGACCAGGAAGTGCTTTCCGCGCCACTCGAACAGGTCCGTGGCAACGGACATCCATGGGAGCTCGGGAGCCGGCGGCTGCAGGAGAGGCTGGCGCTGCTGATGAGGATGAAGGCTGTTACAGGCAGCGCAAGCGGAGACTCTGTCACGGATGTCTTGAGCCATACCTGGCCAATAGAATTGGCTCTGGGCCTGGGACAAGGTAGCTTCCACCCCGGGGTGGCGGCTGTGAGCAGATTGGAAATAGTGATCCCGCAGAGCGGCTGGCACCACGACTTTGTGACCCTTCACCACCACGCCGGCGTACAGCACCAATTCATCCCGAATCAGGAAGTAGGGCACCGCACCTGCAGGCAGTGCAGAGCGTCGGTCAGGCCAACCACGGCGGATAACGTCCGCAAGTTGTTGCAGGGCAGGATCATCAGCAGTGTGTTTGACCAGGGACTGCATCTGCTGGGAAGGAACAATGTTAACGTTCAGTACCATAAGGTCGGACGATTCGTAAGGGTGGCGGGCAACGGAAGGCAGCGGAGCACGAGACAAGGTGTCGGCTACAAACATGTCCTTGCCCTTACGGTAGACGATCTGGAACGTGAAACGCTGGAGTTGCAGCATCATACGCTGCAACCGGGAAGAAGCAACATGGATAGGTTTATTTAAGATAGTGACCAGCGGCTGGTGGTCAGTCTCGATGGTGAAAGAGTTGCCTAGGATGTAGTCCTTGAACTTGGAACAAGCGAACACCACGGCAAGCAGTTCTTTCTCAATCTGGGCATAGCGTTGCTCGGCAGGGGTCATGGTGCGAGAAGCGTAGGAGACAGGTAGCTGCAGGCCGTCATAAAGCTGCAGACAAGCGGCACCGAGACCGAACTTAGAGGCATCGCAAGTGAGGACAATGGGTCTGTGCAGATCGAAGAATTTCAGAGTCGGCGTGTCGGCGAGCTTCGACTTTAGAGCCACGAAAGCCGACTGGTGATGTGGGAGCCAGACCCATGCGGAGTCCTTTTTGATTAGTTCCCTCAGGGGAGCACTCAGTTCACTGAGGTCGGGTATGAACTTACCCAGGTAATTGACCATGCCCAGGAAGCGCTGCAGGCCAGGGACGTCGGTAGGAGCGGGCATCTCGGTGACCGCCGAAGTTTTCTGGGGGTCGGGCTTCAGACCCCCTGCCGTGAAGACATGGCCAACGTAAGTGACTTCCGGGACCCGGAATCGACATTTCTTCGGGTTGAGCTTGAGGTTGATCTCACGAGCCCTGTCAAGGACTTTGCGGAGGTGCAGGTCGTGCTCAGCGACGTCCCTCCCGTACACCAGGATGTCATCCACGATGATAGCGCACGGTAACCCAGCAAACAGCTGTTCCATGGTGCGCTGGAAAACCTCACTAGCCGAGTTGATCCCGAACGGCATGCGGAGGAAACGGAACCTGCCGAAGGGAGTGCTGAAGGTAGTGAGGAATGAGGAGCGTTCATCCAGAGGGATCTGCCAGAAGGAGCTCTTGGCATCTAGGACAGAGAAGACAGTGGCAGGGCCGACCTGTGCAGCAACGTCCTCCACCGTCCGCATGGGGTAGTGCGGGCGCTTGATGGCAAGGTTCAGGTCCTTTGGGTTAATGCAGATCCGGATCTCGCTCTTGTCCTTCTTGGTGGCAACGACCATGGTGGAGACCCACCTGGTGGGAGCGCTCACCTCCTTGAGGATGCCCATGGTCACCATGTCGCGCAGAGTAGATTCCACGCGGCCCTTCATCGCAAAGGAGACGCGGTGTGCCGGCCGAACCACCGGGTCGACGCTCGGGTCGACAACAATCTTGTAGTCACAGGGCAGTTTGCCCAAAATGTCATCAAAGCGGTCGGGGTATTCGCCCAGGGGGTCCATGGGGGCCTGCACCAGGTGAATTCCGTGGTGGAAGGAAACTAACCCAAGGTCCTGACACGCACGGGCGCCCAGCAGGGTGACGTTGTCAGAGTCCAGCAGGTGGAAAGTGAGGGGCCGAGAGGTCTCAAGAACTGTGCAGATAAGAGTTGCCTTTCCCACGGGAACCAGAACGCCTCCCCCATAGGCATGGAGGCGGGTGTCACCAGGAAGAACTTTCTCACCAGATCTGATCTGCTTGAAAAGGCTTATTGACATAACATTGGCGAAGGCACCAGTATCAACCTTGGCTGAAAACGAATGGCCGTTCACAGTAACATGCACAGAGGGATCTGTTATCAGAGCAGGTGCACCCAAAAGCGAAAACACCGTTGGATCGCCATGGGAGGAGCCCGCATCAGTGTCTGGGAGCTCCTCCGGCTCGTACTGGGAAACCAGAGCGCTATCAGGGACTGCAAGGTTGTTTAGATCTGCAAGGTTGTTTAGATTCCTCCTCGGAGCTGGGACTGGCTTCCCACGGGAACGACAAGCGGCAGAAAAATGGTTGAGTTTGCCACAGGAAAGACAAGTCTTACCCTGTGCGGGGCAAATGTTTAACGGATGAGATGTGAAATGGCAGTTAGGGCAGCGGCATGTGGTAGTTGAGGTGGTGACCTTTGCGGGCAGGACAGCGGGGTTACGTCGTTGCGGACCAGCGTACTGCTGGTGACCGGCTGAACCGGTAAAGTTAATGCCCTGGGACGCCGGGTGGGACACGGAGCCAACGGCAGAGGACATGCGGGCGGCATACATTGCATCCCGCAGTGTCAGATCGGGCTTCACAAGGAGCTCCTCACGCAGCTTAGCGTTCCGGAGACCATGGACCAGGACGTCCCTAATTAATTCTTCAGTGGTGATTGTTTCAAGGCGGCAGCGCCGAGCCAAGTGACGCAAAGCGGCAATATAAGCGTCGATATGCTCGCCTGGAAGCTGCCGCCTCTGGAAGAAATTAAAGCGTTCGATAATGTTATTGGTAGGTATATCACAGAGGGCAGTGAACTTAGCCATGAGACATACCGGGTCGTGACGGTCCTCTCCGGCGGCGAAATCGAACGAAGCATATTGATCCATGGCTGCTGGGCCAGCGAGGTTGAGCAACAGGTGAGCCTGTACAGCAGGAGTGGCATCAGGATGAGCAATCGCAATATAGTGTTCGAAATCGCGCTGGAACACGGTCCAGCGATGGACAATGTCCGTGTCGAAAACCAACGTGTCAGGTCGACGACAGGAGTGGGACATAACAAAACGAACGGAGGGGACAACTGGGAGAAAGAAAAAATAAAAACAAAAACCGATAAACAGGAGACGCAGGTCTACCGCTGTGACACCATGTAAAATGACTTATTCCACACAAAGTCTTTTACTACAACTGTTTATTAAAGTTACTGTTTCACACTATGCAATAGCTGTCCGTGGTCATCACTGGAGCTAGAGAGCGAGCTAGAGGTGGGGACACTACAATTATACTGGAGACAATGGGGAGTGGTTAGTAGTGGGGAGGTCACTATGGTTAAAGGAACATGCACTGATCTACAATTCCGTGGTTGCAAATGGGATTTAAAGATAATACAAGTAGACACAAATAGACAATAGGTGCAGGAGTAGGCCATTCGGCCCTTCGTGCCAGCACCGCCATTCATTGTGATCATGGCTGATCATCTGCAATCAGTACCCCGTTCCTGCCTTCTCCCCATATCCCCCGACTCTGTTATCTTTAAGAGCCCTATTAGCTCTCTCTTGAAAGTATCCAGAAAACAGGCCTCCGCCGCCATCTGAGGCAGAGAATTCAACAGATTCACAACTCTCTGTGTGAAAAAGTGTTTCCTCATCTCCGTTCTATATGGCTTACCCCTTATTCTTAAAATGCTGGAGTAACCCAGCAGGTCAGGCATGGTCTCTGGAGAACAGGAATAGATGACATTTCAGGTTGAGAACAGTCTTGATCTGAGACATCACCTATTCCTTTTCTCCAGCGATGCTGCCTGGTCTGCTGAGTTACTCCAGCATTCTGTGTCTATCTTCAGTGTAAACCAGCATCTGCAGTTCCTTCCTACTCAAACATAATATTTTCCTCCCTGGTCTAGCATATTTCGGAACAGTTGCAGACCATTCTCAAGGGGAGGATAATCAGGCAGGAGTCATTGTACATGTTGGCACAAATGGCTTAGGTAGCAAAAGGAATGGGGTCATAGAAACATAGAAAATAGGTGCAGGAGGAGGCCATTCAGCCCTTCGAGCCAGCACCGCCATTCATTGTGATCATGGCTGATCGTCCCCTATCAATAACCTGCGCCTGCCTTCTCCACATATCCATTGACTCCATTAGCCCCTAGAGCTCTATCTAACTCTCTTAAATCCATCCAGTGACTTGGCCTCCACTACCCTCTGTGGCAGGGAATTCCACAAATTCACGTAGGGACCTGCATAGGGAGTAAAGTTAAAGGTTAACAAGCAGAACCATGAGAGTATAATCTCAAGATTGCTCCCGGTACCACATGATTAATTTCAGCAATTTGTGTATTGTGGCATTTTATATATGAATCGTCATTGGACATTGCTGAGTTGACGGAAGATCACAGTACAGTTAATATTGTGCCTCTATTTAAGAAAGGCTGTAAGGAAATGCCTGTGAGCTCCTTCACCAGGACTTTTGTTTTCCCAATTAGAACGTTAAATTTGCATTTATCTTTTGGAAAGAACGTACTCTGAGACTTGTTAAGTTGCCCTTCACTTTACAAGTATCAAACAGATTCACTTGCATTAGAAAGACTACCATTTGCATTAAAAATAGCCCTACTGCAATATTTAGGGAAACCCTTAAAATGTTTACTGAAGATAATCAGCATGAAAATATTAGCATGCATCCTGCATATATGTGATAAGTTATTGTAATGTATGGCTGAAAGTAAATTAAAAAAATCTTAAGAATAATGTTAATGGTTCTGTTTGGTAATTTGCAAATTTTTTATCTTCTTGCTGAGAAATGCAATATTATGAATGGATTAAAATTATTTGATATGTTGTAATCAAGGGATTTATTGTCACACACCATTTATTTCAGACGTTATGGGGATCCATTGGATGGAATTTGTAAAAACTGTCATCGTACCTGTAAAGAATGTTGGGGGTCAGGTATAGCTGAATGTCAGACATGTGCAAATCATCATTTCCTGTTGAAATCGGATGACAAATGCTATAAAAAATGTCCCAGACAATACTATGAAGAAGGATTGGAGCAGACCTGTGAAAGGTGCCACCCTAGTTGCAAAACTTGTGATGGTAAGTTCAAGATTTAAAATCTTCTAACAGTGAGGATCCATGTTATCTTTGAGGATTTTGTGATAATTGGGGTAGGCTTTTAAATTCTGTAAATGGAAATTAATTAAACAGCAAATGCTGGAGTCCAAAATATAATTAAAATGCTGAAATAGTCAGCAGGTCAGGCAACATCTGTAGATAAAGAAACAACGTGAATGTTTCAGATTGTACCAGAACCAGGAATTTATTTCCCTACTTTTGATTCCCTTGCCCTGGGAAAAAGACTCTGTACATTCACCATATCTATTCTCTTAATGATGTTATACATCTCTTGAAGATCACCCCTCGGCCTAACCTGCCCACTTCTCCCTATAGCTCAGACCCTCGAGTCCTGACAACATCCTTGTGTGTTTTCTCTACACTGCTTCCAGATTAATGTCATTTTATCTTCAATAAGATGACCAAAACTGAACACAATACTCCAAGTACAACCTCACCAATGTCATGTATAACTGCAATGTAACACCCCACTACCTCACATTTATCCAAATTAAATTAGCCATTCCTCAGCTTACTTGCTGAAGATGGAACTATAATTCTTGATAACCATCTTCATTGTCTACGATACCATCTATTTTATGTAATGATGTTTTTATTTTACTAGGCGAAGGACCTATTCGATGTACTTCCTGCTTTTGGGGCTTCAAGATGATTGGAAGCATCTGCAGTTCTCATTGTTTTGCTGGGGAATACTTGATCTCAGAGGTACTTATTGTATAGTGATTACTATTGTCACTATCTTACTTGGTGTATTTTCTTGTATTGTAGCTGTAAAGAATTGCTTAAAATTGTTTTTACTGTGAGTATAACTCCAAGTACATATATTTCAAGCTTCCTACTATTCAAACTCACACAGGGGTAGAATCTAATCTGATATTCCACCCTTAAATTGAGATTTTAACATAAAGATGAACAAATGAGATATATATTTACATTCAACAACAGGAAAAGAAAACATTGAAAACATATTATTTTAGTGATGCAGAACATCAGTGAGGTGCTGCTCTTTGGAAGGACACTAAAATTGATTGCTTTTCCTGCCAGTGAATGTGGAGGATTTTGCAACGTCGGTGGTGAAAGTATTTCTCCAGTGCTTTGAAGTACCTTCTGTAGTTAGTCCATCTCAGAAATATATAATGGGCAGAAATCACTACTGACTGTAGACTATAAGCTTTGTGCTTGAGTTTGAGTTGTTGATGTATGAATGATTTGATTGTGCCAATATGAAAAATTATCCACATTTTCCATTGTTTGATCATAAGCTTGTTGTTGTTGGCAGTGGGGAAATGGGGCAAAAGCAGTGGGGTGTTTGCAGCAGGTGCAGGGCTGGGAGACAACCTTGGTCTTATAAAAAGTTAGTGTCAGGCCCATTCTTTATTTCTCCCATCCTGGGTTCAGTGTTAGGTTTCATGTTTCTGGGACAATTAAATTGTCAATGATCTGGATGATGGTGTGGTAAATTGGATTAGTAAGTATGCAGATGATACTAAGATAGGTGGGGTTGTGGATAATGAAGTAGATTTTCAAAGTCTACAGAGAGATTTATGCCAGTTGGAAGAGTGGGCTGAAAGATGGCAGATGGAGTTTAATGCTGATAAATGTGAGGTGCTACATCTTGGCAGGACAAATCAAAATAGGACGTACATGTTAAATGGTAGGGAATTGAAGAATGCAGGTGAACAGAGGGATCTGGGAATAACTGTGCACAGTTCCCTGAAAGTGGAATCTCATGTAGATAGGGTGGTAAAGAAAGCTTTTGGTGTGCTGGCCTTTATAAATCAGAGCATATAGTATAGAAGTTGGGATGTAATGTTAAAATTGTACAAGGCATTGGTGAGGCCAATTTTGGAGTATGGTGTACAATTTTTGTTGCCCAATTATAGGAAGGATGTCAACAAAATAGAGAGAGTACAGAGGAGATTTACTAGAATGTTGCCTGGGTTTCAGCAACTAAGTTACAGAGAAAGGTTGAACAAGTTAGGGCTTTATTCTTTGGAGCGCAGAAGGTTAAAGGGGGACTTGATAGAGGTCTTTAAAATGATGAGAGGGATAGACAGAGTTGACATGGATAAGCTTTTCCCACTGAGAGTAGGGAAGATTCAAACAAGGGGACATGACATGAGAATTAAGGGACAGAAGTTTAGGGGTAACATGAGGGGGAACTTCTTTACTCAGAGAGTGGTGGCTGTGTGGAATGAGCTTCCAGTGAAGGTGGTGGAGGCAGGTTCGTTTTTATCATTAAAAATAAATTGGATAGTTATATGGACGGGAAAGGAATGGAGGGTTATGGTCTGAACGCAGGTATATGGGACTAGGGGAGAATACGTGTTCGGCACGGACTAGAAGGGTCGAGATGGCCTGTTTCCGTGCTGTAATTGTTATATGGTTGTATAGTCAAGAAAAATCTAAAAAGTGGAAGATACTGGATCGACTAAAGATTTGCCAGAGTTTGTTTACATGGTAACTACTTTACATGCATAACCATTATGCCGTTTCTGTGCTTATTAGGATCCAGAAACACTGTGTGATAAATGCGACAATACTTGTCTGGAATGTAAAGGGCCAGGACCTTTCAACTGCACAGACTGTCACCCAAATCTCTTGATGAATCTCGAAGGGGGCAACTGTTTAAAATGCTGCAGAGCTGTTTTGCCAGATGTTGAAAGCTGCTGTGATTGTGAAATGAAATTTGGTAAGACTGGTTGTGGGTAAAGGTTTTATTTAACATTTTACTCAAAACATTTTTATTAGTTAGAGATTTATTTCTGACTGCATGAATAAGCGAGTTCAGTATTCCAAAAAATGCTTTTTCTGCACAGAAAAAGCATTTGATCAAGTGGAATGGGACTACCTGGTTAATATATTGCAAACATTTCAAATGGGTGAGAATTTCATCTTATGGATACATTTATTATATGGTACTATACCTATTCCAGTCAATTCCAATATACCTACCAAAAAAGTATTTTAAAAAATTGGACATTACAAATTTTATATGGGACTATAAATCCCACAGAATACAAAGAACACACTTGAGCAAACCTAAAGAATTGGGTGGTTTAGCACTTCCTACCTTTATGTACTATTATTGGGCAGTAAATATCAAAACATGATTCACCTGCTGGACAATTTTACCCAGCAGGTGGATTGGATTGTAAGGGAGAGAGAGGACTGCTCCCCTTGCAATATTGGAGTGATCCTCCTCTCACCAATGAACCTGAATAACACAAAATACAATAAAAATCCAATTATACATAGTACAAATAGAACTTGGAAACAAATAAAACATACCCTAAAATTAAGAAATCTATGTCTTTTATCTCCAATAGTTAATAACCCGTCGTTTAAACCTTCTATTATAGATAAATCATTTACACAATGGGAAAGAATAGGAATTAAAATGCTCGGAGACATGTATGAAACTGGAAAATTATTATCATTACAACAATTACAATTAAAATACAATTTGAGAAATCATTATTTTAAATATTTTCAAATATGTGACTATCTGAAAAAATATACACAAGATTATTATAATATGCCACCAGATTTACTGGACGAAGCAATGAAGACAAAGGCCGAATCAGCAAATTTAATATCATACTTGTATAACATAATTCTAAATATAGAAATACCATCAACCAACGGTATTAGAAGAGACTGGGAACAAGAACTAGCTATAAAAATTTCAAAAGAGAGGTGGGATAAACATTTATTATATGTGCATAAATGCTCGATTAACGTAAGACACACTCTAATGCAATTTAAGATCTTACATAGATTATACTATTCAAAAACCAAAATAAGTAAACTTTCCTAACGTCTCACCTATTTTTGACAAATGCCTATCTGAAGAAGCTACTATAGTGCACTCATTTGTTTTTTGTATATAAATTCAAAAATTTTGGACTGAAATTTTTGAAATCTTTACAAAATTATTTAAAATAAAATTGATACCAATGGCAGAATGGATTATCTTTGGAACAATGGAAGGCAGCCTTGAACTAAATGGGTTTCAAAATAATCTATTTAATTACGGGTTAATAATGGGAAAAAAGCATACTTAAATTCTGGAAAAACGCTCCTATACCAACAATAAATATGTGGATTTCAAATATGTTTGAAACATTACACCTGGAAGATATGAGACTCCTTCTTGCAGGCAAATCAGACCACTTCCAAAAGACGTGGTCTGCATTTATCGACTTACTACAAGTATAAGGTGCAACAGTACTTTAAAAATAAATGGTGTCAGGATCTGGTAAGGGGGGATGACAAATACGTTGGTATATCCCTTTTTGCGCGGTCTTCATAATAGAGCTTTTGTTTCTTTTATTCTTTTCTATGGCCTATTTCTTAACTTTTTTCCCTAACTCTTTGCTTAATGGGTCCTTCTTTTTGATCACTTTCACAATATCACGACTTTCTCTCACTTTCTTTATTTTCTTTCTTTTTTAAAGCTTAAAAAATGGTGGTACAATAAATGTAATAAGATATATTTGGCTTGTTCTATTGTAATGCACCGTACTTCTAATAAATAAATAAATAAATAAATAAATAGACAAATAAAAGTTTTCCACAAAATGCAAGGAATCATGGGATTTGTCAAAGGTCACTGGCTATAAAGAAAAAGTGAACAAAGTGCTAGCTGCATAAACTGTATGTAAATTCTTATCTTTATTCATGATTTATGTGTAAAAATGTATTTCATCTGAGGAACGGGGGTGCTAGGTAGCGGGATAGCGAGTGTAACAGCGAGAGGGGGCTGACGCCAGTGGGAGACGGGAGAGCGCGCACAGACCCGCGCCTCATCCGCAGCCCCCTCGCCCCACCAAGCGGCCGGCCAACCTCCCTGGCGTCGGCGGGGGTGCGCACAGGAAGCTGCGGCGGCGGCTGGATGGGCAGCATCCCCAGAGAAAAGGAATGGGTGACGTTTCGGGTTGAGACCCTTCTCCGGGGAGGTTGCCTGGCCTGTCGCGGTGCCCTGTGTGCGTCCCCGCCAGTGGCCGGCACTCAGTCCCCGTGGCCACCAAACCTCTCCGTCTGAATCGCAACCCTCCACCAGCAGGACCTTTGATGCCGGAAGATTACATGCAGCTCCAGTGGAACTGATTGCCTATCCCAGCTCCGACTGACTCATTGTGGGGACAAACCGATGGCCTATGGAGAGTGAGAGAGGCGCAGCCAGCGGTCCCCGGCCCGCCGGGCGACAGCCCCCCCGAGAGCTGGAGCGGAGCCCCCCCCCCCACCCACGCCGGCTCCGAGCCCGGCCTGACACCTCCAGATGAGGACGGAATGAGGATGGGGGCGGGGAATGCCCGGCGGCGCCTGAGGTCCGCGCCCAACCCCGACCATGGACCCCGAACCCACTGAGCACCACAACAAAGGTCTGATAACCAAAGTTAACACACAGCAAATCCGCACCTCCAATGTTTATCTCCAGTGACCTATGACCTGAGCATGCACAGTCAGAATATCAAACTCGCTTATTAATATGCATTGAAAAACAATAAATTAATTTATTGTAATTTATTTTTTAACAAATCTATTGCAGTACTTCCTAATATATGTTTCTTACCTGTTTCCAATGATGTAAATCATAATAATAATACGGGAAGTGAGAACATGGCTTTAGCTAATTTCATGGCGAGGCAGGTTTTGAATGCAGAAGAGTTTAAGATGTAATCAGACTTTCTCATTAATTTATAGAACACTAGAATCAGTTCTTGCTCTCTACAGTAAATCCTATATCTTATAAATAATAAACCATCTCCAACGATTTTAGAACCACCAACATTTTACTTTAGTTTTTTGTTGTCTTTGATTGAAATCTTTCAAATGTTTCTATTCTTGAAAATCAGAAATGTCATCGGATTTCTAACTGGATAATTGAAAACTAAATCTTAATCATGTCTTCTGTAGTTGTATTTATTAATTATTTAAAATAATTCAGCCATAGTCAATAATAAAATCAGAATCATACAGTGTAGAAACTGGCCCTTTGGCCCAACGTGCACATGCTGACCAACATGCCATATCTGCATGTTGCACTGCTTGCGTTTGGTCCATATCTGTGTAAGCACATGCAATCCATGTACCAGTACAAATGTCTCAAACATTGTGATAGTATCTGCCAAAACTGGCAGCTTGGCAGCTTGTTCCTTATCTATCTATATACGTGTGTGTGTATGTGCGCGCCCACGGGGAGATTGTTACATGATTCGGTAGACATTTACCTCATGAGTTCAGAAATCTCTAAATTTGGTCAATTATTTCCCCAGATTTTGAATAAAATTGTTCGCAAAACTCACTTTAAAAAAATTAATCGCCGCTTGCCAGCTGCTGACGTCACAATGCCCACATGCCCACCAATCGAGGCCCACCTGCCTCCTGCCCCCACCCCCGGCTGTGGACTAAAGCATTGTTTACTTTTTTTCATAGCATTGAATTTTACTGTTTGTCTGTGTCCCTCCCCCCCCCCCCCCCCCCCCCCCCCCCCCCCTGTTCACGAGTTAGGTGTTTAGCACCCTCTTAGGTCTCTGTCTCCCTCTCCCTCTCCCTCTCCCCTCTCCCTCTCCTCTCCCTCTCCCTCTCCCCTCTCCCCCCCCCACCCTATCCAGCTTAACATCATCTTATAACAGGGTAACCAAAACTGAACACAAAACTACAAATGTGGCCTAACCAATGTATTGTACAACTGTAATATAACCTCCCAACTTCTATACTCAATACACTAATGAAGACCAATGTGCCAAAGGCCTTATTGGCCACCCTATCTACCCATGACGCCACTTTCAAGGAACTATGTACCTGCACTCCTAGATCCCCCTGCTCTACAACACTCCCCAGAGCCCTGCCGTTCACTGTGTAGCCCTGCCATTCATTTTCACCACTGCGTTATAAATGTTTCTTCAACTTACTGAATATAGTTTGTAACTGTTATTGCAAATAAAAGGTTGCATGTGCACATTAAAATCTTATTTTTCTCTATTTAAAATTTGTAGATGAATGCATTTTGAGAGCAGTTGTGGTTCCAGACAGCAAACGGGCAACAGGCAAACCAGCTTTATTTGTCACTGCTTCAGTTCTGCTCATTTTGTGTAGTGGTGTTGGTATATTCTTTCTCCTGAAGTCTCGTTCAAAAACAAAGCATACTAACAGAGCCGGCTACGAGAAACTGGCCAATCAACCCAAATCCACTCCAATTTATAATGCTTGCAAGGACAGTATTAGTTTTCAAGATAATCAAGCAATGGACTATATGGATCATCAGGACGAATTACATGATGAAGATGATGATGATGACATTGTCTACATGGGGCAGGATGGCACTGTTTACCGTAAATTTAAGTATGGCTTGCTAGAGGATGATGAAGATGAACTAGAGTATGATGATGAAAGCTATTCCTTTCGATAAAGGAATGCTAATTACATTGCTTTACAGTACCTTGGAGAAATTCTGTACTTACTCCAGGCACTCATACTGAAGATACTGTAAAGCAACATCTGTGAGTGAGACCAATGCATCCCAATACAGACAACCATGACGTGTGTTATTGAAGTTGGCCCCTATCATGATTTTCAAATAACCATATTCCTGCATATCTGTGCATGTTTGCTCTAATAATATTTTAAAGTATTAAAGTGTTGATAAGATTGAAATCATATATTAAGAGCAAGTCAACTATGGTGCTCCATTGGAAGATTTTAAACAATGTAAATTCCCCTCAGATTTCAAACCATTGTTTCTGCACCAAAAGATACTCCGAAATTCACCCGTTTCTCAATTTGGTGCACGGACTTTTTAAACGATATTAGAGCGATATTAGCCACCAAAAATATTGATACAATTCCAAATACAAAACCATGTTCTTCAATTTTTCTCTTCCACATGCCTCCCATCAGCCATTTAGATTTCCA
Organism: Leucoraja erinaceus; assembly: GCF_028641065.1. Lineage (NCBI taxonomy): Eukaryota > Metazoa > Chordata > Chondrichthyes > Rajiformes > Rajidae > Leucoraja > Leucoraja erinaceus. The sequence goes on along the minus strand of NC_073379.1, from coordinate 79,866,034 downwards.
AAATCCAGATCTCCGAAGTGTTACTGCTTATAGTGAAATATAGCAATTGAACGAGTTTTTATAAATTATGCTTATAGATAATACACACGAGCAAATAATGACTATGCTATATCTTTAAAATGTATTAAAATTTAAATTGAATGTTATTCAGTATACTATCATTTTTATTTGTGTGATTTACGTTTTAAAGAATTTACAAAAGCCCTTTTTTTTCTCTCTCAGGTGTAAGAAAGTTACTTTAAATTTCCAGATTTTTTAAATTATTTCTTCAAATCTGGTTATTAGATTGGAATTTCAGATATCTTTTTAATAATGTACAAACAAGTGTTTTTGGATTAAGTTTCATCTATAAGCAATAAAGCCTCTGCCATCACTTTATCCCACACAACTATCAAAACATACTGAAGCTGAATGTGACAAGAAGAGTCTGTTTATATTATGCATACCAGCACACATGCTATAGAGAAATGGCAATGTAATTTGCATTACCTTTGTCTGGAGTTCTTGTTCAGTAAGATTAAATACAGAAGCCATTATTTTATTACTGCAGACTAAAACATTGAAGATATGTTAAATTTGGAACTACAATAATTATTATCAATTAACAATAAATGATATTTGTAATCTGTGGGATTGGGGTTGGTAGGTTGCAAAGGACATATTAAAAGATGAAATATTACTTGTTAGAATGTACTAATATTCATAACTGTTTATAGTAACCAAAGCAGACAGCAAGAATTTCAGATTTACAAAGCAAATCTGTTCAGAATAGTAACATAAATTGTAATAATAATTAATGGTTTAAACTGTTGCATTCTTTATCTGTTATTTGCTGGTATAGAAAATGAAATAAACAATTGCAGATGATTGGAAAAAATATCCATCCATTGGTTAACTACAAATGAATGGCAGATGTGGTTTTACTCAATTTTATGGTATTACACCTTGGTAATAATGCAAGGGGACAAAATAATTACTTTTTTTTAAAAAAAAAAATCCTCAATATAAAATCTACGTTTTTTTACCCTATAATCTATGTTATCCAGTGTCCATTCAGTGTCACTGAGCTGACAACTCGAATCAAAAACCTTGCTTTTTAGTTTCCAATACAATTACCTGACATGCAACTTACAATTAGTACGTTCTGCAGACTGTTAATAATACTTGCAGAAATTTGAAAATTGCAAATGCTTTTCATAATCCTGGTATTGAGTATTGCACTTAAATTTAAGATAGAATTATGAACAAAATGTTAGAAATGCCCAGCATTTTCTGTTAGTTCCAATTTCATGAATGTCTTTTGCTTCAGATTTTCATAAGTTTCTGGATTATGATAATTCACAAAAAAAAGCATTGATATTGTTGGGAACTAATTCATTCATTAGTTTTTCATGGTGTATTGTGTTGGCAACAACTGATGCTTATGAAAAGGAAATAAAAGCAGGGTATAATTAGATTACATTTCTTGTTTAAAAATATCTTTATTTTCATATTGAACTAAATTATGTACATATTGAGCATATGAAACCCTAATTGGTGAGGATTTAAGACATCATTGATTTTTAAAAATGGTTAGAATATTTCATTTCACCGTAGGGAACTTATTCAACCAAATGCGGTTTGCTATAATTTAAATTCATGTATTGCATTTAATGGCCAGATCACTGCTTTGTTTATGAAACGTGTTTGGTTGATCAAGGGCCCATGTTTTGCTCATGAACAGATACTAGTTTTTGAATGGAAATTTAATTGTATCAGGTTAGACTAGCTTGACTGAATTAAATAATAATTTCATAATTTGTTGGTGTAACCTCACAATTCAGTTACTGTGTACTACAGCAAACTCAAACAAATCTTGGAAATGGGAAACCTATTCATCAATATGATTTTAATAAATAGTGTTGCTTTAATTAATCAGTCTGTACAAATTTGTACCACTCGGGGTTAAAAGATTTCTTATGTGTGATTGAATTTTGATTTGCTTGCTATAATTTACTGATGTGATGACACTTATGTTCTTTGTGATGACAGAATAAAAGTATGCTTTATACAGATTGACTGGAACTTTTAACCGTGTAAAATACAATAGACAGGTGCAGGAGTAGGCCATGCGGCCCTTCGAGTCAGCACCACCATTCCATGTGATCATGGCTGATCATCCCCAATCAGTACCCCGTTCCTGCCTTCTCCCCATATCCCCTGACTCCGCTACCTTTAAGAGCCCTATCTAGCTCTCCCTTGAAAATATCCAGAGAACCGGCCTCCACTGCCCTCTGAGGCAGAGAATTCCACAGACTCACAACTCTGTGTGAAACATTATGTAATTTGCTCCCCAAACCTAACTTTATCTAAATGCTAATGGTTCCAGTGAAACTTCTACATAGAATGGTATTTTAAACTCTTGCCTTTGGATAACATTTATTTTTCACCAGCTATTCCAAATCAAATACACCAATTGAAATTTAAAAGGTAGACCTGTCAAGCAATTCAAAAGTTTAAAATTACTGTTAAATAATAGGATGTTAATGGGTCAAAAGAAAACGTTGTCTTTAATTTTGCATTGATTATGCTTTTGCCTTAATTACCTCTAATTTAAATGCTCCATGTTCAAATCCCTCAGGGCTACTTCCAATCCCTTTAACCATTGCCAGTTTTATGACTTTCAGTTCCTCAGTTCTGCTTTGTTGCACATATGGATTGAATTATTTCATCCCGGTTAGTGATGAACCATGTGGTCCATGGTGAAACAGCTCGATTACACTGGAGACACATACTGCAGATGCTGGAATCTGAAGCAAAAAACAAACCTCTGAAAGAACTCAGCAAGTCCTCAACCACTTCCATTTTGACTGCTCTCACTTTCTCCACGTTAAAGATGTGGCATGGGTCTCGGCTACACCTCCCTTCTTGTTGGTTACATCAAATAGTACTTATTCCAAATGTACGTTGGCACCATCCCCCAACTCTTTCTCCAACATAGACGACTGCATCATGGCTGCCTCCTGCACATGTACAGAACTCATTGATTTAATTAACTTTACCACTAACTTCCATCTGCCCTGAAATTCACTTGGACTAAATCTGGCACCTCTCCCCTTTCTCAACCAGTGGACAGACTACCAACTGACATCCACTACAAATCTACTGACTCCCACAGTTATTGGATTACACCCCCTCCCACCCTGTCTCTTGCAAAGACACTATCCCCTGACACTCAATTTCTGTCTCTGCCCCAACTGCTCCCAAAATGAAGTTTTCCATTCCAGGGCATCTCTTGTGTTGTGCATTTTTGCTTTCGCTCCTCCTCACCCCAGATGGAACAAGGATAATGTTCCCTGAATCTTGCATTTCACCACACCAGCCTCGACATCCAACACATCTTTCTCGGATATTGCCGCCACCTTCAATGTGATCCTACCACCGGTCGCATCTTTCCATCCCCACTCCTTTCCACCCTTCTGCAGCTCCTTGGTTCGCTCATCTCTTCCCACCCAAACCCAAAGGGTATTTTCCCCTGAAACTGCATGAGATGTAATACCTGTCCCTATGCCTCCATCTAGGGACTCCAGCAGGCCCTCCAGGTGAGTCAGAGGTTCACTTGCACCTCCTCTAACCTCAGCTACTGTATTCAGTAGTCCCGATGTATTCAGTAGCACCTCCTCTAACCTCAGCTACTGTATTGGCTATATTTAAGAGGGAGTTAGATGTGGCCCTTGTGGCTAAGGGGATCAGAGGGTATGGAGAGAAGGCAGGTACGGAATACTGAGTTGGATGATCAGCCATGATCATATTGAATGGCTGTGCAGGCTCGAAGGGCCGAATGGCCTACTCCTGCACCTAATTTCTATGTTTCTATGAATTCAGTAGCTTCCTTTACATCGGTGAGACCAAGCGTAGATTAGGCAACCATTGTGCTGAATACTTGCGCTCAATCCACCAAAGATTATTGGATTGCCCAGCTGCTTTTCATTTTAACTCCCATTCCCATATTGACCTTTCTGCCCTGGGCCTCATCCACTGCCAGACTGAGGCCACATGCAACCTGGAAGTACAGCAGCCAAATAACTCATATTCTGTTTAGGAGCTAACAACCCAACAGAATGAACATGAATTCTCCAATTTTAGATAATTGACCAAGAATAACTCTCTTCCCCTTCCTTGTCCACCTTGTCACTCAGACTACCCATTTTTTTTGCCTCTTCTCTCCTTATCTAGGCGTAAACAGTTTAAACAGAGAGGCATAGCACAGGCAGACTTAACTCAGAGCTCCTGTGGATTTTGAAGAAACAGCAACAAAGAGAAGCAGGAAAAAGCACTGATTGGCTCTAACCCAAGTGGGAGGAGAGTTAGAAGTGAGGGGGAAAACAGTTTAAAACAGGAATTTGGTTTGTAAATTGGTAAATTAGGCAATTTATCAGTCAATATAAGCAAGACGGCTCTTAGGGAGCGGCAGTGAGGGAAGTGCCCTTGTGAGGGAAGTGCGAGTCTTTGGCTCGAGAGTCTTCAGCGAGGAGGCTGAGGAGAGGAGGCTATGCATAAAGCTCGAGAGGACGGAGCGTGGTGAACACATGTCGGGGCAGATGAGACTTGCAGAATGTGAGAGCACAGGGACACAGATGGAGCCTCTGGCAGCTACAACGGTGGCAAGTGCGTCCAGCTTCAGCTCTTAAAGGACCGTGTTGGGGCACTGGAGAAGCAGCTGGATGACCTCAGGGCCATCCGGGAAAACAAGAGTTTCCTGGACAGGACCTACAGTGAGGTAGTCACGCCGAGGATACGGGAAGAACCAAGGTGTGTGATGGAGAGAAAGGGTGGAAATCGTGGAGTGCAGAGGACTCAGGTTGCTGTGCCTAATGAAAACAGGTACGCCCTCTTGGGAACTGTCCGGGGAGACGATGTTTCCAGTCCGAGCGGCGGACACGTCGGTGGCTCCAATCCTAGAGATGGGACTTGACCGACGAGACCGATGTCGGGCAGAGCCCTAGTGGTGGGTGACTCCATTGTCCGAGGAGTGGACAGGAGATTCTGTGGCAGCAGACGAGATACGAGGATGGTCTGTTGCCTCCCTGGTACCAGGGTTCAGGATGTCATGAACCAAATTCGAACATCCTCGAGAGAGAAGGTGAACAGTAGTTGAGCACGTTGGCACAAATAACATCAGGAAGAAGAGGAAGGAGGTTCTCCAACATGACTTCAGATAGTTGGGAAGAAGACTGAAATGCCGGACTTCTAGGGTGGTTATCTCTGGATTGCTTCCAGTACCTCGTGCTAGTGAGGACAGGAACAGGGAGATAGGGATCTGAACGTGTGGCTGAGGGGCTGGTGCGGGTAGCAAGGATTTAGATTTATAGACCACTGGGATCTCTTCTAGCGTAGGGGTGACCTGTACAAAAGGGACGGGTTACACCTTAACTGGAGGGGACTGACAGGCTGGCAGGCAGGTTTGCTAGGGCTACACGTGTGGGTTTAAGCTAAATAGTGGGGGGGGGGGGGGGGGAGGGATTGACAAATTGGGAGTATAGAGATGGAGTTGAAGGGAAAGTGGCTGCAGGAAAAATTACAAAAGATTCTCGAATTAAAGGGAAGGAAAGCTCGAGAATGGACAACGGAGTAAGGTCAGGGCCAATTGCGAGCGGTGCGAGGGAGGAAGTGAATACGGAGGTCAAAGTGCTGTATATGAATGCGCAAAGTATAAGAAATAAAGTGGATGAGCTAGAGGCTCAGTTAGAAACTGGCAAGTATGATGATGTGGAAATTATTGAGACATGGCTGCAAGAGGGCCAGGGCTGGGAACTGAATATTCAAGGGTATACCTCCTATCGAAAAGACAGGCAGGTGGGCAGAGGGGGTGGGGTAGCTCTGTTGGTGAGGAATGAAATTCATTCCCTTGCAAGGAGTGACATTGAAACGAGATGTGGAGTCAGTATGGATAGAACTAAGGAATTGTAAGGGTAAAAAGACCCTAATGGGACTAATCTACAGGCCCCCAAACAGTAGCCTGGACATAGGGTGCAAGTTGAATCAGGAGTTAAAATTGGCATGTAGTAAAAGTAATGCTGTGGTTGTTATGGGAGATTTTAACATGAAGGTAGACTGGGAAAATCAGGTTGGTACTGGATCCCAAGAAAGGGACTTTGTAGAGTGCCTTCGTGATGGATTCTTTGAACAGCTTGTATTGGAGCCTCCCAGGGAGAAGGCAATTCTGGATTTAGTGTTTTGTAATGAACCGGATTTGATAAAGGACCTCGAGGTTAATGAGCCATTAGGAGGCAGTGACCATAACATGGTCAGGTTTAATCTACAATTGGAGAGGGAGAAGAGTAGATCGGAGGTGTCAGTGTTGCAGTTGAATAAAGGGGACTATGGGGCCATGAGGGAGGAGCTGGCCAAAGTTGACTGGAAAGATACACTAGCAGGGATGACAGTGGAACAAAAATGGCAGGTGTTTCTAGGAATAATACAAAAGGTGCAGGCTCAGTTCATTCCTAGGATGAAGAAAGATTCCAAGGGGAGAAAGGGACGACCATGGCTGACAAGGGACGTCAGGGACAGTATAAAAATTAAAGTGAAGAAGTACAACGTAGCAAAGATGAGCGGGAAGCAAGAGGATTGGGTAATGTTTAAAGAACAACAGAAGATAACTAAAAAGACAATACGGGGAGAAAAGATGAAGTACGAAGGTAAGCTAGCCAAGAATATAAAGCAGGATAGTAAAAGCATCTTTAGGTATGTGAAGAGGAATAAATTAGTTAAGACCAAAGTTGGACACTTGAAGACCGAAAAAGTTGAATTTATTATGGGGAACAAGGAAATGGCAGATGAGTTGAACAGGTACTTTGGATCCATCTTCACTAAGGAGGGCACAAACAATCTCCCTGATATACTAGTGGCCAGAGGATCTGGGGTGATGGAGGAACTGAAGGAAATCCACATTAGGCAGGAAATGGTGTTGGATAGACTGATGGGACTGAAGGCTGATAAATCCCCAGGGCCTGATGGTCTGCATCCCAGGGTACTTAATGAAGTGGCTCTAGAAATCATGGATGCATTGGTGATAATTTTCCAATGTTCTATAAACTCAGGATCAGTTCCTGTGGATTGAAGTGTAGCTAATGTTATCCCACTTTTTAAGAAAGGCGGGAGAGAGAAAACAGGGAATTATAGACCAGTTAGCCTGACATCGCTGGTGGGGAAGATGCTGGAGTCAATTTATAAAAGATGAGATAGCCGAACATTTGGATAGCAGTAACAGGATCAGTCTGAGTCAGCATGGATTTACTAAGGGGAAATCATGCTTGACTAATCTTCTGAAATTTTTTGAAGATGTAACTAGGAAAATGGACAAGGGAGAGCCAGTGGATGTGGTGTACCTGGATTTTCAGAAAGCATTTGATAAGGTCCCACATAGGAGATTAGTGGACAAAATTAGGGCACATGGTATTGGGGGGGGTAGAGTGCTGACATGGATAGAGAAGTGGTTGGCACACAGGAAACAAAGAGAAGGGATTAACAGGTCCCTTTCAGGATGGCAGGCAGTGGGGTACCACAAGGCTCGGTGCTGGGACCGCAGCTATTTACAATATACATAAATGATTTGGATCAAGTTTTTTTTTTTTTTTTTTATTTGTTTATTTGTTCCGAACAAGTAAAGACATAAATAGGAATAAATAACAACAACAAAATCGAAATAGTCAAACAATTGGACATTCCAGGCAATATTTGCAAAGCAATGAAAAGCATAAAGCAAAATTTAAATGTCCAACACTTTTTCTTTACAAGCTCGAAAAGGAGTGAGAAGAAGAATAACTTATTTAATCTCACCCCTTCTCCCTAAACCCTTCTTCCATATTTAATAATTAATTATTAATAATAATACCCCAGACAATTTTTAGAGATGCATACAGACATATATATACATACAACTGATATACACATACAAGTAATATGTATGAAGTAACCAAAAACATAAATTAATAATAAATAAAATATTAAATAAACATTAACCCCTGTTTGTCAACCAACCCCTTCATCCCTGTACCTTGTGAAAAAAAGTTTTTTGTATGTCATTTTGAACTGGTTCATATTTGGACATTGCTTTAACTCCACATTCAAACTGTTCCACAATCCTACTCCACAGACCGAAATACAAAAAGTTTTTCTGGTCGTGCGGACTCTTTGTACCTTAAAATTAAATATTCTTCTTAAATTATAACCCCCCCCCCCACTTGCTCATTGAATAATTTTTGTATATTTCCAGGTAAGTTTTTATTTTTGGCCCTAAACATTATCTGTGCTGTTTTAAATGCAACCAAATGTTCTAATTTTAATAATTGTGACTAAGAATAATGGATTAGTGTGACCCAGATACCTGACATTGTGAATAATACGTATTGCTCTTTTTAGCAGAATAGTTAATGAATGTAGCAAACCTTTATAGTTATTGCCCCAGACTGCTGCACAGTAATTTAAATAGGGTAAGATTAGTGAACAGTAGAGAATGCGGAGTGATTTGTGATCCAGAACCTGCTTAACTTTGTGTAATACAGAAATGCTTTTTGACAGTTTGGATTGTACATGTTTAATGTGTGATTTCCAGCTGATTCTATCATCCATTATAACCCCAATAAATTTATTTTCATGAACTCGTTCAATTTCAACCCCATTTATCTTTATATTTGCTTGTGTAATTGCTCTGCAATTACCAAATAACATTATTTTGGTTTTGCTCAAGTTTAATGATATTTTGTTCCTGTCAAACCATGTTTTCAGTTTGCCCATTTCTTTTGTCATTTTGTCCAGTAGTTGTTTTAAATTCTCCCCAGAACAACAAATATGTCTAGTCTATTGTTGAACATTTTTTCTAGTATTTTGGAGAATTGAGGGAGTAAAGAAATGGGTCTATAGTTTGTGAAATGATACTTGTTCCCAGTTTTGTATATTGGTATTCTGGACTTCCAGAAGGCTTTCGACAAGGTCCCACATAAGGGATTAGTATACAAACTTAAAGCACAAGGCATTGGGGGTTCAGTATTGATGTGGATAGAGAACTGGCTGGCAAACAGGAAGCAAAGAGTAGGAGTAAACGGGTCCTTTCACAATGGCAGGCAGTGACTAGTGGGGTACCGCAAGGCTCAGTGCTGGGACCCCAGCTATTTACAATATATATTAATGATCTGGATGAGGGAATTGAAGGCAATATCTCCAAGTTTGCGGATGACACTAAGCTGGGGGGCAGTGTTAGCTGTGAGGAGGATGCTAGGAGACTGCAAGGTGACTTGGATAGGCTGGGTGAGTGGGCAAATGTTTGGCAGATGCAGTATAATGTGGATAAATGTGAGGTTATCCATTTTGGTGGGCAAAAACGGGGGAAAGCAGACTATTATCTAAATGGTGGCCGATTGGGAAAGGGGGAGATGCAGCGAGACCTGGGTGTCATGGTACACCAGTCATTGAAGGTAGGCATGCAGGTGCAGCAGGCAGTAAAGAAAGCGAATGGTATGTTAGCTTTCATTGCAAAAGGATTTGAGTATAGGAGCAGAGAGGTTCTACTGCAGTTGTACAGGGTCTTGGTGAGACCACACCTGGAGTATTGCGTACAGTTTTGGTCTCCAAATCTGAGGAAGGACATTATTGCCATAGAGGGAGTGCAGAGACGGTTCACCAGACTGATTCCTGGGATGTCAGGACTGTCTTATGAAGAAAGACTGGATAGACTTGGTTTATACTCTCTAGAATTTAGAAGATTGAGAGGGGATCTTATAGAAACTTACAAAATTCTTAAGGGTTGGACAGGTTAGATGCAGGAAGATTGTTCCTGATGTTGGGGAAGTTCAGGACAAGGGGTCACAGCTTAAGGATAAGGGGGAAATCCTTTAAAACCGAGATGAGAAGAACTTTTTTCACACACAGAGAGTGGTGAATCTCTGGAACTCTCTGCCACAGAGGGTAGTTGAGGCCAGTTCATTGGCTATATTTAAGAGGAGTTAGATGATGGGCCCTTGTGGCTAAGGGGATCAGGGGGTATGGAGAGAAGGCAGGTACGGGATACTGAGTTGGATGATCAGCCATGATCATATTGAATGGCGGTGCAGGCTCGAAGGGCCGAATGGCCTACTCCTGCACCTAATTTCTATGTTTCTATGTTTCTATGTATGACTTCTGCTATTTTCATTTTGATTGGAAAAGTACCGGTTTGGAAAGATAAATTACAGATGAATGTTAAAGGTTTGTAAATCCCCTCAATGACCATCTTAACTAACGACATGTCAATGTCGTTGAAATCAGTAGACATTTTGTTTTTATATGTTTTAACAATGTCCAACAGTTCTTTTTCATCTACTGCCATAAGAAACCTAGAGCAGGGATTTCTCTCCAATAAATTCTCAGGAGTTTCTCCAGATGTCCCTGGATCAGGAATTTGTTTAGCCAGGTCTGGTCCAACATTTACAAAAAAATTATTAAAGCTATTAGCTACATCCTCCATATTATAATTTTCATTGGCCTTATCAATAAAATAATTCAAAGTAACATTAGCAAATTTGCTGATGACACAAAGCTGGGTGGCAGTGTGAACTGTGAGGAGGATGCTATGAGAATGCAGGGTGATTTGGACAGGTTGGGGGAGTGGGCAGATGCATGGCAGATTAAGTTAATGCGGATAAATGTGAGGTTACCCATTTTGGTAGCAAAAATAGGAAGGCAGATTATTATCTAAATGGCGTCAAGTTGGGAAAAGGGGAAGTACAATAGGATCTGGGGTCCTTGTACATCAGTCTATGAAAGCAAGCATGCAGGTGCGGCAGGCAGTGAAGCAAGCGAATAGCATGTTGGCATTTATAACAAGAGGAATTGAATATAGGAGCAAATAGGTCCTTCTGCAGGTGTACAGAGCCCTAGTGAGACCACACCTGGAGTATTGTGTGCAGTTTTGGTCCCCTAATTTGAGGAAGGACATTCTTGCTATTGAGGGAGTGCAGCATAGGTTTACAAGGTTAATTCCCGGGATGGCGGGACTGTCATATGCTGAGAGAATGGAGCAGCTGGGCTTGTATACTCTGGAGTTAAGAAGGATGAGAGGGAATCTCATTGAAACATATAAGATTGTTAAGGGCTTGGACACGCTAGAGGCAGGGAACATGTTCCCGATGTTGGGGGAGTCCAGAACCAGGGGCCACAGTTTAAGAATAAGGATTAAGCCATTTAGAACGGAGACGAGGAAACACTTTTTCTCACAGAGAGTGGCGAGTCTGTGGAGGGTGGTGGAGGCAGGTTCTCTGGATGCTTTCAAGAGAGAGCTATATAGGGCTCTTAAATATAGCGGAGTCAGGGGATATGGGGAGAAGGCAGGAACGGGATGCTGATTGGGGATGATCAGCCATCATCACATTGAATGGCGGTGCTGACTCGAAGGGCCGAATGGCCTACACCTGCACCTATTGTCTATTGTCTTACCTCACAGCCTTTTGTCATCTTCCCATCTCTGGCCTTTATCCATCTATATGCCAATCATATCCCCCTTTGGCTGTATCTTCTTATCACTTGTGTAGGAAGGAACTACTGATGCCTGTTGACACTGAAGTTAGACACAAAATGCTGGAGTAACTCAGCAGGACAGGCAGCATCTTTGGATAGAAGGAATGGGCGATGTTTTGGGTAAGGACCCTTCTTATCACTTGCCAGGCTTTATTCCTCTCTTACCACTTTTCCAGTTTTCAACCCCTCTCTACAATCAGTCTGAAGAAGGATCCAGACCCAAAACATAATCCATTTTCTTCAGACATGCTTCCTGAACTGCTGAGTTACTCCAGCACTGTGTCTTGTTTTGTAAACCAGAATCTGCCATTCATTGTGTCTGCTGTAGAAACTTAGCAGGTCGGGTAGCATCTATGGAGGCAGAGAAATAGCAAAGAAACCCAGCGCTTTGCTTCCACTCACAGCTACATGATTCTTTGTAGGTGCTCTACCCATCCTCCAGATCAAAACAGCAGATGCTGTTTTGCAGGTCAGAGTGAGTGGACTACTTTCATCAGTAAGGTAGTGGGAAGAGAAGGAAAAATGTCTCCAACCAGACATCGGGTGCGTTGAAGTGAATTGTCAACTCTAAAGTTAAACATTTAGTAAATTTTAATTACCTAAAAATGTCACAAAAGAAATGAAAAATTCAGGACAGATATTAAGGTGAATGCTGCCTGGCCCATTATCACTACAAGAACAGGAAATACTGGAAAAACTCAGATCAAGAAACATCTGTGGAAAGCAAAACTTTACCTTTTCAAACCTTTCAAGAGAATGCTGATGAAGGGTGTTAGATCTGAAAGATAACTATTTCTATTTATCTAATAGTGCCCCTATTGAAAGATATCTCACCAGTTAGGCTCTTTTACGAAACTAGCATATTCAGTTTTTTTTTAGTATACCATCAATGAGCATCCCTCCCAAAAGTCATTTTAAAACTGGACTAACAGCTAAAGATAAATGAAAAGTCACTCATTGAAGCCCTCAAAACAAACCTACATAAGACAAACTTGCAGATGTGGAGAGGGAATCAAATAATCTTTCAGATTGATGAACTTTCAGCAGACCAAGGAAATGTTGGGAAACAAAATTTGTACAAAAGGGAGGTCTATGATAGGAAAGAGACGAAGAGAGCCTGAATTAATGGGAAGGAAAGTTCGAGAAGGGATAAGAGAGTTTTGGGGCCAATAGTGACCGGAGTGAGAGGGGAGGTGAATACCGAAGTCAAAGTGTTGTATATAAATGCGCGAAGTATAAGAAATAAAGTGGATGAGCTTGAGGCTCAGTTAGAAATTGGCAAATATAATGATGTGGGAATTATGAAGACATGTCTGCAAGAGAACCAGGGCTGGGAACTGAATATTCAATAGCTCTGTTGGTGAGGAATGAAATTCAGTCACTTGCGAGGGGTGACCGAATCAGGAGATGTAGCCAGTATGGATAGAACTTGTAAGGGTAAAAAGACCCTAATGGGTGTTATCTACTGGCCCCAAACAATAGCCTGGATATAGGGTGCAAGTTGAATCAAGAGTTAATATTGGCATGTCGTAAAGGTACAGTTGTTATGGGAGATTTCAACATGCAGGTAGGCTGGGAAAATCAGGTTGGTACTGGATCCCAAGAAAAGGAGTTTGTGGAATGCCTCCGTGATGGATTCTTAGAGCAGCTTATACTGGAGCCTACCAGGTAAAAGGCAATTTTGGATTTATTTGTGTAATGAACCGGATTTGATAAGGGAACTCGAGGTAAAGGAGCCATTAGGAGGTAGTGACCATAATATGATAAGTTTTAATCTACAATTTGAGAGGGAGAAGGGAAAATTAATGGGAAGGAAAGTCTGCGAAGGGATAAGACAGTAAGGTCAGTATTACAGTTGAACAAAGGGGACTATAGAGCCATGAGGGAGGAGTTGGCCAAAGTTGACTGGAAAGATACCCTAGCAGGGATGACAGTGGAACAACAATGGCAGGTATTTCTGGGAATAATACGGAAGGTGCAGGATCAGTTCATTCCAAAAAGGAAGAAAGATTCCAAGGGGAGTAAGGGGCGATCGTGGCTGACAAGGGAAGTCAGGGTCAGTATAAAATTAAATGAGAACAAGTATAACAAAGCAAAGATGAGTGGGATGCCAGATTGTGTAACTGAAAGAATAACAGAAGATAACTAAAAAGGTAATACGGGGAGAAAAGATTTTTTTTATTTTTTTATTTTATTTTTATTAGAAGTACAGTAAATTACAGTAATACACATCACACATATATTATTACATTTGTTGTACCACTTCGTTTTTCGAGCTTTAAAAAAGGTAGAAATAAAAGAAGTAAGGAAAGTGAGCAAGAATCGTGGAGGTGCAGGAAAGTGTTGGGAGAAGAATGCCCCTTAGGGAAGAAGTTAGAGAAGGAAGTAAAGAAAGGAAATAGACCCTAGAAAGAAAAGAAAAAAAAGGAAAAACAATCGCTCTATTATAACACAAAACTCCGCAAAAAAGGATATACCAACCGTGTTTTTTTTTTTTAATTTTATACCCCCCGTTACCAGATCCTGGTACCATTTATATTTTAAATTACTATTGCACCTTATGCTTGTAATAGTTCCATAAATGCAGACCATGTCTTTTGGACGTGGTCTGCTTTGCCTGCTAGGAGGAGTCTCATCTCTTCCAGGTGTAATGTTTCGAACATATTTGAAATCCACATTTTTATTGTTGGTATTGGAGCATTTTTCCAAAATTTGAGTATAAGCTTTTTTCTCATTATTAGCCCGTAACTAAGTAAGTTCTTTTGAAACGCGTTTAGTTCGGGGTTACCTTCCGATATTCCAAAAATGATCCATTCTGTTTTTGGTACAAGTTTTATTTTAATTAATTTTGTAAAGATTTCAAATATTTAGTTCCAGAATTTTGGGATTTTTATACAAAAAGCAAGAGTGCGCTATAGTAGCTTCTTGTGACTGACATTTATCACAAATGGGTGAAACATTGGGGAAAAGTTTATTCATTTTAGTTTTTTAATAATATAGTCTATGTAATGTTTTGAATTGAATTAAAGAATGTCGTACGTTGATCGGGCATTTATACACATATAGTGTTTATCCCAGCTCTCTTTTGAAATTTTTATAGCTAGTTCATGTTCCCAGTCTCTTCTAATACCATCGGTTGTAGGTATTTCTATATTTAAAATAATGTTGTATAAGTATGATATTAGATTTGCTGATTCAGCCTTTGTCTTCATGGCTTCATAAGTCTGGGGGCATGTTATGATAGTCTTTTGTGTATTTTTTCAGATAGTCACGGATTTGAAGATATTTAAAATATTGATTATTTTTCAAATTATGTTTCAGTTGTAATTGTTGAAATGATAATTTTCCTAATTCATACGTCTCCGAGCGTTTTGATTCCCATTCTTTCCCATTGTGTAAATGATTTATCTATAATTGAAGGTTTAAACGACGGGTTATTGACTATTGGCATTAAAAGAGATAGATTTCTTAATTTTAGATTCTGTTTTATTTGTTTCCAAGTTCTAATTGTGCTATGTATCATTGGATTTTTATTATAATTTTTGTTATTCAGATTCATTGGTGAGAGGAGAGTCGCTCCTGTATTACACAGAGAGCAGTCCTCTCTCTCCATTACAATCCAGTCCACCTGCTGGGCAGAGTTGTCCAGCAGGTGAATCATATTTTTAATATTTACTGCCCAATTATAGTACATAAAGTTAGGGAGCGCTAGACCACCCATCTCTTTTGGTTTACTAAGGTGTGCTCTTTGTATTCTGTGGGATTTATAATCCCATTTAAAATTTGTAATGTCTGAGTGTTTTTTGAAAAACCTTTTTGGAAGATATATAGGTATTGATTGAAATATAGGATTTGTGGCAAAAAGATAATTTTTATAGCATTTATTTGACCTATTAAAGACATCGGGAGCGTTTTCCAGAATTTGATTAGATTATTTAGTTTCTTAAGTAAGGGGCTATAATTGGCATTAAACATAGCGTGATAGTTTCTAGTGATCTCAATTCCTAAATATTTAAATTTTTCTGTGGCTATTTTAAAGGGGAATTTCAAGAGATGTTGAGTCTTTCGGTTTTATCGACATAATTTCACTTTTGTTCCAGTTTATTCTGTATCCTGAGAAAGATCCAAAGTCCTCAATTAGATTTAATATGTTTGGTATACTGATTTGGGGTTTTGTGATATACAGTAGTACATCGTCTTCATATAAAGATCTTATGTTATTTGAATATTTTGTATTATAACCGTAACTATCCGGGTGTGTACGGGGAGAAAAGATGAGGTGCGAAGGTAAGCTAGCCAAGAATATAAAGGAGGATAGTAAAAGCTTCTTTTGGTATGTGAAGAGGAAAAAATTAGTAAAGACGAAAAATTGGACCCTTGAAGGCTGAAAGGGGCAAATTTATTATGGGGACAAGGAAATGGCAGACGAGTTGAACAGGTACTTTGGATCCATCTTCACTAAGGAGGACACAAACAATCTCCCACACTAGGGGCGCTGCCCTGGCAGCAGCCTCTACCTACAGCCTGTATGTCATTTCTATCTTTTTTATTATTTTTAGTTAGTCTAAAGTCTGTTTTAGGGGGAAACTTTTACTTTTCTATGTGGGGGAGGGGGGCAGGGTAAGGGGGAAACCGTCTCCAAGTCTCTTCCTGGCGGGGACGCGACTATTTCTCCGAGTCGCGTCCTCGCCCCCCACCTCGCGGCCTACCAGCTGGACCGGAGCGGCCTTTCCTGCCGGGGACCGGGATCCGGACCAGGGCTGCTACAGCGGCGGCGCAGCGCTGGAGTCACCGTGGAGTGGGCGATGCCTACCTGGGTCGCCGTTTGGACCTCCGGAGCGTTGGGCCGTTGCTCCAACATCGTGGAGCTCTGGTGCGGAGAGTTTCCAACGCGGGCGGCGCTGAACAACACCGAGGAGTCCTGGGGCGCATTGCAGAGGGTCTCCAGCAGCAGTCTCCACCCGGCGCGGCCTGCGGACTTTGGAAGCCGCCAACTCCGGTAGGAGGGGGCCGACTCTGGTGTCCACGCCGCTGAGGACGTCCCGCAGCCCCGACGTCGGACTGGTATCATCCCGGCGAGCGGTCCTGGACATCGGGCCGCCCGTAGCTGCAACTGCGGAGGGCTTGGGGAGACCCTGACCACGGGGAGCAGTGGAGGAAGAAGACTGTCTTTGGTGCCTTCCCACACAGTGGGAAACTTTGGTTCTGCTGTGTGGGGATGTTTTGTGTTGAATTCTATAGTGTGTTGAGTCCTGTTTATTTTTATTGTATGGCTGTATGGGAATTCATTTCACTGTGCCATCTGGCACATGTGACAATTAAATTTATCTTGTATCTTGATATACTAGTGGCCATCTGGGCCACTAGGATCTGGGGTGATGGAGGAACTGAAGGAAATCCACATTAGGCAGGAAATGGTGTTGGATAGACTGACGGGACTGAAGGCTGATAAATCTCCAGGGCCTGATAGTCTGCATCCCAGGATGCTTAAGGAAGTGGCTTTAGAAATCGTTGACGCATTAGTGATCATTTTCCAATGTTCTATAGGTTCAGGATCAGTTCCTGTGGATTGGAGAGTAGCTAATGTTATCCCACTTTTAAAGAAAGGCGGGAGAGAGAAAACAGGGAATTATAGACCAGTTAGCCTGACATCGGTGGTGGGGAAGATGCTGGAGTCAATTATAAAAGATGAAATAGTGGCACATTTGGAGCGATAGCAGTAGCAGGATCGGTCAGAGTCAGCATGGATTTACAAAGGGGAAATCATGCTCGACTAATCTTTCGGAATTTTTTGAGGATACAACTCGGAAAATGAGCAAGGGAGAGCCAGTGGATGTAGTGTACCTGCATTTTTAGAAAGCATTTGATAAGGCCCCACATAGGAGATTAGTGGGCAAAATTAGGGCACATGGTATTGGGGGTAGAGTGCTGACATGGATAGAAAATTGGTTGTCAGACAGAAAACCGAGTAGGGATTAACGGGTCCCTTTCAGAATGGCAGGCAGTGGCAAGTGGGGTACTGCAAGGCTCGGTGCTGGGACCACAGCTATTTACGATATATATTAATGATTTAGATGAAGGGATTAAAAGTAATATGAGCAAATTTGCAGATGACTCCAAGCCAGGTGGCAGTGTGAACTGTGAGGAGGATGCAAGGTGATTTGGACTGGTTGGGGGAGTGGGCAGATGCAGATTAATGTGGATAAATGTGAGGTTATCCACTTTGGTGGCAAAAACAGGAAGTTAGATTATCATCTAAATGGTGTCAAGTTGGGAAAAGGGGGAAGTACAACGGGATCACAGGGTCCTTGTTCATCAATCACTGAAAGTAAGCATGCAGGTACAGCAGGCAGTGAAGAAAGCGAATGGCATGTTGGCCTTCATAACAAGAGGAGTTGAATACAGGGGCAAAGAGGTCCTCCTGCAGTTTTACAGGGCCCGAGTGAGACCACACCAGGAGTATTGTGCGCAGTTTTGGTCTCCAACTTTGAGGAAGGACATTCTTGCTATTGAGGGAGTGCCGCATAGGTTCAAGAGGTTAATTCCCGGGATTGCGGGACTGTCATATGTTGATAGAATGGAGCGGCTGGGCTTGCATACTCTGGAATTTAGAAGGATGAGAGGGAATCTTATTGAAACGTATGAGATTATTAAGGGTTTGGACATGCTGGAGGCAGGAAACATGTTCCCGATGTTGGGGGAGTCCAGAACCAGGAGCCACAGTTTAAGAATAAGGGGTAAGCCATTACAGAACAGAGATGAGGAAAAACCTTTTCACACATAGAGTGGTGAGTCTGTGGAATTCTGTGCATCAGAGGGCGGTGGAGGCCAGTTATCTGGATGCTTTCAAGAGAGTTAGATAGAGCTCTTAAAGATAGCGGAGTCAAGGGATATGGGGTGAAGGCAGGAAGGGAGTACGGATTGTGAGAGTTAGATAGAACTCTTAAAGATAGCGGAGTCAAGGGATATGGGGTGAAGGCAGGAAGGGAGTACGGATTGTGGATGATCAGCCATGATTACATTGAATGGTGGTGCTGGCTCAAAGGGCCAAATGGCCTACTCCTGCACCTATTGTCTATTGAATGACGCATCTGCTAGCTTTAGTTGGAGAGAGGGTGCTTTAAGCTTGTTCATCTCTGTTGATCTATCAGGAGGAATTAAAAAAAATCCCCAAAACTTTAGATTTTGATAAAGTTCTGTCTTTATTGTGTTCAGGATCTACCTGTGTTGAGGCAATAAATTGCTCTGTTTTCTAAAATGTAAAAACTTTGTAAAGACTAGCTACTTAAAATCTAGAAATTAAAATAGTTAAGGAGGCCAAGAATTTATGGTATAATTACAAAAATAATCATTACACATTCCATAGTTTAAGAAATCTATTTAAATCAAAGAAAAATACATGCCACCTCTTTGGTCTTAAATTTTAAATAAATAGCACATGAAAATGAGTTTTTATTGTGGGTGGCTATAGGTGGTGTATTTTTTTTTTAACATTTCGCAGACAATGCACATTCCTGGCAATTAGTAACATTTAACAATATTTTTTTCAGGAATCCATTATATAAATATATTTTTTAATGAATTATTTTGCATCTGCATGGTTAACACTTATAAATGCAACAGAGGAAGCCAAGACAATTAATTACAAATGTAGACGGTTCAGCTTGCAAAGTTATATCCCATTAAAGGTCCTTCAGCTCTCCAATGTCTTGTATTCTAAATTATATCTTTCCAATTGAAGTATTGCAGAACTACGACTTAATAAAGGTCTTAATACACTATGGAACAATTCCCTCTATTTATTTGGGCTTTCCCCACTCTATGGGAACTTCTGACAATTTCCTTCTTAAGATGATAAAACTTCATATATGATTGATCCTATGACCAAATCACATTTTATAAAGTTAGCATCAGCTATACACTGACAAGAGTTTGTATTTTCTCCCAGGGCTTCAGAGAAATGCCTGCAGTTAAAAAACCAGACACAAAGGGAAGTTACTCACCAAATCTTTTCCAAACTTCACCTTGGAACATTTAGTGTTCAAAAGGGCACTTGGAGCCCAAAAAAAACAATATAATTCTGTGACGACATGAATTAGTGATCAGTGGTGACACTAACTTTCTCACAGTTCAGTGTTGGACGGAGGCAGACATACCGATTTATTTTTTTATGGCACTCTACCACAAAAACAATGCAATTCCACCATAGGTGGACAGCATTTAGGGAAAAATGTAGGTTGAAAAGATGCCTTGATCTCAAATCTGGAATAGAATATTTTCTCTGGTTCCTATGCTATTGATTATCCACAAGTCAATCTATGCCAGATCAGATGGGTGCAGTAAAGACACATCTGTAAAATGCTGATCTACATTACACAGTAATACACATTGACAAAAGGAAGAAAAATCATTTGATGATGTTTGATTGATGGCAGTGGATATATAATTTTCACAAAATTACCAGATATTTGATGATGCCTGGATAGTAACGGCTACCAATTTTGATTGTAACTAGCAGAAATTGTGGCAAAGTATTTTTAATGATACAGAGCAAGTGAATAAAGACAATTACAAGGATGATTTTGTTGCTTTTCTTTAGTGATTGATACAAAAAAACATGTAAGAGTCTAATGAGAAAGTTGTAATAGCAACTGGAAAGTAAGATTTGATAGCATGATTTGTCCTGTGCTGGGAAGCCTGAGCTGACATCAGGCAAATTCAGACCTTTACATAGTCATTAGAAACAGCTGGCCACAGGTAGCCAATAGGTTTAATGTAAAGGAAGCTTTCCTCCTCTATTTTCCCCCTGGGGAACACAACCTGCATCAAACAGTACTGGCTCCATAGCCTAAAGCAACAGTAATTATGTTACTGTCGAATCACTGGCCGAAAGCATGTACTTCATGAATGCACTACGCAAGGCATTTGTCATCAGTTACATCAATTACTGGATAAGATGGATGGGTGAAGAATTTCTCCAATCATATTCCGAGGTAGCTAAGTTACCAGCTTAAAATGCAATTAATACATTTCTCCACAAAACGGCATCAAATTTGGCTGCTTCGGGATTTGTTTTTCTTTCCATCTGAACAAGTGCTATTAGCAACAAAAAAGAAATTACTAAAGATATCAGTAATGATTCTCAACATGACCATTTGATATTCTTCCACATTAACATGCTGAATTATACCCCATTTAAATAAATAAATGTCATAAAGGCTCATTAGGCAGTCAACAAGAAATTCCAACCTCCTCAAGGAATCACTTTTTAGTAACTGATTCACTAAAAAACAAAGACTATAATAATCACCAGGATTTCAGTAGTCAAATAAGTTGCAAATGCAAATCTGGAAAACTTAAGCTACTCTCACATCCATCCAATTATGTTTTGCAAAAATTATTCTTTTGAGGATGAGTTTAATTGTCTACTAAATCTGTCAAATGGAAAATCTGGTCAGATATTCGCACAGTTAAAATCAGAATCTAGATAATTACTAAAATACACTTTAAACGATACAAGAGAAAAAGGTTACACAAGCTCTATTTTCAACTTGGTCAATGGCCATTCATGATTTTGTTTTCAATGGGCCTGAAGAAGTTTTCATCCTTCATACTTTGGTATTCTGGCAAATCCAATTTCTCTTTTGCCTCAGATATGTCACTATAGATGGCTGTGATTAGGGAATCTGAAACGAGATGCGAAAACAAACAGTGATCTAAAGAAAAGCAGTAAGAATTAAAAGACCCAACACAGAACATGTCTTAACATTTCAATAACAGCACAGTGGTGCAACGGTAGACTTACAGCGCCAGAGATCCAGGTTCAATCCTGACTACAGGTGCTGTCTGTATGGAATTTGTATGTTCTCCCTGTGACTTTGTGGGTTTACTCCAGGTGCTGCAGTTTCCTCCCACATTCCAAGACATGCAGGTTTTTAGGTTAATGGCTTCTGAAAATTGTCCCTGGAGTGCTGGATAGAACTATGGGTGATCGTGGTCAGCGCGGACTCGGTGGGCCAAAGGGCCCGTTTCCACGCTGTACGTCTAAACAAAACTAAATTTAAAATTCTGGTAATGATCACACAGCTGTGACGTTTTTCCACAGCATTGAACATTTCCTCAATACAAGTGAAACCTCAATAACTCTATGACTAGCTCAAAGTATAAATAATACAAGGCTAGTAGTGAATATAACATGCAATGTAACATTGAAATGACATGGTGGAAACAGCTAAGGATAATTAATTATCGAAGCTCGCAGGCCTAAGAGTCTGTTTTCATTCTGTATCTCTAAAACTAAAACTAAATCATCCCTGGGATCTTGTCATACCCCATATTAAACTTTGATTTTAACTACAAGAACCCTAATCTGAGAGCATGCACAAAGTGTACCCATCTGCAGCTCCCACCTCACGTCATTGAGCAGCATGAGCGGCAGTTGGACTCACGCAAGAGCATTCATGACGCTAGGAGCATCATAGGTAGGAGTTTCAAAAATTTTGTCACACCAATGGTGCAGATGGCAGAAAGTTGGGTGATCATCAAGAGAGGAAGAGGGCAGAGAACGCAGGATTCCCTGATGATCATTTCCCTCAATAACAAAGACTATTTCAAATACAGTTGCAGGGAATGACAGGGGAGAGCAGTAGCAGAGCCAGGTTTGTGGCATCAAATTGGTTCTGAAGCACAGCAAGGAAGGATAGAGACAAGGAGAGTTATAGTGATTCAGTTATTAAAGGGACACAGACACAAATGAGAAACCAAGATAATAGCCTCTCCATAAACTCCACCTACACTTCACGTTGCCTTGGAAAAGCAGCCACCATCATGGAGGACCATTTATACCTCGTACATTCTTTCATCTCCCCTCGGGCAGAAGATTAAAAAGCTTGAAAGCAATCTCTAGATTCAGGAACAGCTTCTTCCCTGCTGGTATTGGACTACAGAATGGTCCTCATAGAAACATAGACATAGAAACATAGAAATTAGGTGCAGGAGTAGGCCATTCGGCCCTTCGAGCCTGCACCGCCATTCAATATGATCATGGCTGATCATCCAACTCAGTATCCCGTACCTGCCTTCTCTCCATACCCCCTGATCCCCTTAGCCACAAGGGCCACATCTAACTCCCTCTTAAATATAGCCAATGAACTGGCCTCAACTACCCTCTGTGACAGAGAGTTCCAGAGATTCACCACTCTCTGTGTGAAAAAAGTTCTCCTCATCTCGGTTTTAAAGGATTTCCCCCTTATCCTTAAGTTGTGACCCCTTGTCCTGGACTTCCCCAACATCGGGAACAATCTTCCTGCATCTAGCCTGTCCAACCCCTTAAGAATTTTGTAAGTTTCTATAAGATTCCCTCTCAATCTCCTAAATTCTAGAGAGTATAAACCAAGTCTATCCAGTCTTTCTTCATAAGACAGTCCTGACATCCCAGGAATCAGTCTGGTGAACCTTCTCTGCACTCCCTCTATGGCAATAATGTCCTTCCTCAGATTTGGAGACCAAAACTGCACGCAATACTCCAGGTGTGGTCTCACCAAGACCCTGTACAACTGCAGTAGAACCTCCCTGCTCCTATACTCAAATCCTCTTGCTATGAAAGCCAACATACCATTCGCTTTCTTTACTGCCTGCTGCACCCGCATGCCTACCTTCAATGACTGGTGTACCATGACACCCAGGTCTCGCCGCATCTCCCCCTTTCCCAATCGGCCACCATTTAGATAATAGTCTGCTTTCCCGTTTTTGCCACTAAAATGGATAACCTCACATTTATCCACATTATACTGCATCTGCCAAACATTTGCCCACTCACCCAGCCTATCCAAGTCACCTTGCAGTCTCCTAGCATCCTCCTCACACCTAACACTGCCCCCCAGCTTAGTGTCATCCGCAAACTTGGAGATATTGCCTTCAATTCCCTCATCCAGATCATTAATATATATTGTAAATAGCTGGGGTCCCAGTACTGAGCCTTGCGGTACCCCACTAGTCACTGCCTGCCATTGTGAAAAGGACCCGTTTACTCCTACTCTTTGCTTCCTGTTTGCCAGCCAGTTCTCTATCCACATCAATACTGAACCCCCAATGCCGTGTGCTTTAAGTTTGTATACTAATCTCTTATGTGGGACCTTGTCGAAAGCCTTCTGGAAGTCCAGATACACCACATCCACTGGTTCTCCCCTATCCACGCTACTAGTTACATCCTCGAAAAATTCTATAAGATTCGTCAGACATGATTTACCTTTCGTAAATCCATGCTGACTTTGTCCAATGATTTCACCACTTTCCAAATGTGCTGCTATCCTGTAGATGTCATGTGCATGTACCTTTAATATAGTGACCTCACCACTACTAACCATTCCCCATATCAGAAGTATAATTGCAACCTCCCCACCCATTGATCCCTCTCTAGCTCCGATGACAGACCACGTACAGCTAGGGCAGCAACGGTTATGTGATATCAATAAAGTAGTAAAGACACAGTGTTCATGAATCCTCTTTACATGGTGTCAGAAGTGGGATACGAACCCACGCCTCCAATTGGAGACCAGAATTCTGGTCTACGGTAAGGACGTGGCCAAGCACGACCTCCACCTCCGTCAAGTCCTAGATCGGGCCCGTGAAATCAACCTCAAGCTCAACCCAAAGAAGTGCCGTTTCCGCGTCCCGGAGGTCACTTACGTGGGCCACGTTTTTACTGCCTCGGGGCTGAAGCCTGTCCCGCAAAAAACGGCTGCTGTCTCCGGGATGTCCTCACCCACCGATGTGCCCAGCCTGCAGCGTTTCCTGGGCATGGTTAACTACCTGGGAAAATTTATCCCCGACCTCAGCGAGCTGAGTGCGCCCCTGAGGGAGCTCATCAAGAAGGACACTGCCTGGGCCTGGTTCCCGCAACACCTACGTGCCTTCGACGTCCTGAAGTCTAGACTAGTCAGTACCCCCACTCTCAAATTCTTCGATCTACATAGTCCCATCGTTCTCACCTGCGACGCTTCCAAATTTGGTCTGGGTGCCGCTTGCCTGCAGCTCCACGATGGCCGGCAGCTGCCCGTTTCCTATGCGTCCTGCACCATGACCTCTGCCGAGCAACGCTACGCTCAGATTGAGAAGGAACTGCTTGCCGAGGTATTTGCTTGCTCCAAGTTCAAGGACTACATTCTGGGCAACAACATCACGATCGAGACCGACCACCAGCCGTTGGTCACCATCCTAAACAAGCCGATCCACGTTGCCTCTTCCCGGCTGCAGCGCATGATGCTGCAGCTACAGCGCTTCACTTTTAAAATTGTGTATCGCAAGGGCAAGGACATGTTCATGGCCGACACGCTGTCCCGCGCACCACTATCGTCCACTGATCGCCACCCATACGAATCGTCTGACCTGATGGTGCTTAACGTTAACATTGTGCCTTCACAGCAGATGCAGTCCCTTGTCAAGCACACTGCCAAGGATCCTGCCCTGCAGCAGCTTGCCGACGTCATCCGACAGGGCTGGCCTGACAGCCGTTCATCCTTGCCGGCCGGTGCCGTGCCCTACTTCCTGGTCCGTGACGAGCTTGTCCTGCACGACGGTGTGGTGGTGAAAGGACACAAAGTCGTTGTGCCCGCCGCGCTGCGGGACCACTATTTTCAAGCTGCCCACCGCGGTCATCCTGGGGCCGAGGCCATTCTGTCCCACACCCAGAGTCAGTTCTACTGGCCCGGCATGGCCCAAGACATCCGGGAGAGGGTCTCCGCCTGCGCTACCTGCAATAGCCTCGCTCCCCATCAGCAACGTCAGCCGCTTCTGCAACAGCCTGCCCCTGAACTGCCCTGGATGGCAGTCGCCACTGACATTTTCGAATGGCGTGGCAAGCACTTCCTGGTCCTCGTTGACTCTTATTCCAGCTGGTTCGAGGTGGACCAGCTGCACTCCCTCACCTCTTCGGCCGTCATCGGGAAGCTGCGCCGCCACTTCGCCACTTTCGGCTCCCCGGCGAGCCTCCAATCTGACAACGGCAGCCAGTTCACCAGTGCCGAGTTTTGGGGTTTCGCTGCCAGTTGGAACTTCCGACACTACACCAGCAGTCCAGAGTACCCGCAAAGCAACGGCCTGGCGGAGCGCGCTGTCCGCAGTGCTAAGGACTTGCTGCAGCATTGCAGACTGTCCAAATCTGATTTTTACCTGGCCCTCCTCAATCTTCGGAACATCTCCCGTGACACTGCCTTGGGCTCGCCAGCTCAGCGGCTGATGGCTCGCACAACGAGACCTCCACTCCCTGTGACCCAGCAGTCCCTCGTGCCCTCTGTTCTCCAGCCTGCTACTGTCCAGGAGCGCATTGCCCTCAAGCACGCAGTGCAAAAGCGCTCCCACGACCAGTCCTGCCGTCCCCTGCCGCGTCTATTCCCCAGCCAAGTCGTCCGGATGCAGCCCCCCTCCGGTCACTCCAAACTTGCCACCGTCGTCGGTGATGCTGGTTGGCCGCGGTCCTACCTGGTCGACCACGACGGTACCATCTACCGCCGGTCCCGCCAACATCTGCGGCTTGTCAACGAGCCCCCACCACCGCCTGCCGACCCTTTCTCCCCTCCGTTGTCCGCTACACTGCCCGCCGCCCCACGCATGCCTCGCTCCCTGCCATCTCAGCTCGTCCAGCCCCGCTCTCCGCCTGACAGCCCTCGTTCCCCTGCCCGTCCAACCGCTGCTGCGCCTGCGTCCCCTCCTCTGCCTCCGCCGACTCCTTCTCCTCCAGGGTCCCCGGTTCGGTCGCCCGCCCCAGATCCGGCTCCTGCTCTTCCTGCAGAGGGGGGAGATGGCGAGCTGCGTACCCGGTCCGGCCGGCTGGTTAAGCCGCCTGTCCGCTATGGTGATTTTGCTTAGCTGGTTGCTCATCTGTTTGTTTAACTGTTTGCTTACATGCTCGTAGCGCATGAGACATGGTCGCCCCGTCACTACTGTATTGCTTTGTTTCCAAGGGGAAGGATGTAGATGTCATGTGCATGTACCTTTAATATAGTGACCTCACCACTACTAACCACTCCCCATATCAGAAGTATAATTGCAACCTCCCCACCCATTGATCCCTCTCTAGCTCCGGTGACAGACCACGTACAGCTAGGGCAGCAACGGTATGTGATATCAATAAAGTAGTAAAGACACAGTGTGTTCATGACTCCTCTTTACATATCCCATCTTTAATAACTGACTCTAGCAGTTTCCCCACTACCGATGTTAGACTAACTGGTCTGTAATTCCCCGTTTTCTCTCTCCCTCCCTTCTTAAAAAGTGGGGTTACGTTTGCCACCCGCCAATCCTCTGGAACTACTCCAGAATCTAAAGAGTTTTGAAAGATTATTACTAATGCATCCACTATTTCTGGAGCTACTTCCTTAAGTACTCTGGGATGCAGCCTATCTGGCCCTGGGGATTTATCGGCCTTTAATCCATTCAATTTACCCAACATCACTTCCCGACTAACCTGGATTTCACTCAATTCCTCCAACTCCTTTGACCCGCGGGCCCCTGCTATTTCCGGCAGATTATTTATGTCTTCCTTAGTGAAGACGGAACCAAAGTAGTTATTCAATTGGTCCGCCATATCCTGGTTCCCCATGATCAACTCACCTGTTTCTGACTGCAAGGGACCTACATTTGTTTTAACTAATCTCTTTCTTTTCACATATCTATAAAAACGTTTGCAGTCAGTTTTTATGTTCCCTGCCAGTTTTCTTTCATAATCCATTTTTCCTTTCCTAATTAAGCCCTTCGTCCTCCTCTGCTGGTTTCTGAATTTCTCCCAGTCCTCCGGTATGCTGCTTTTTCTTGCTAATTTGTACGCATCATCCTTTGCTTTGATACTATCCCCGATTTCCCTTGTTATCCACGGATGCACTACCTTCCCTGATTTATTTTTTTGCCAAACTGGGATGAACAATTTTTGTAGTTCATCCATGCAGTCTTTAAATACCTTCCATTGCATATCCACCGTCAACCCATTAAGAATCAATTGCCAGTCTATCTTGGTCAATTCACGTCTCATACCCTCAAAGTTACCTTTCTTTAAGTTCAAAACCATTGTTTCTGAATTAACAATGTCACTCTCCATCCTAATGAAGAACTCAACCATATTATGGTCACTCTTGCCCAAGGGGCCACGCACAACAAGACTACTAACTAACCCTTCTTCATTACTCAATACCCAGTCTAAAATAGCCAGCTCTCTCGTTGGTTCCTCTACATGTTGATTTAGATAACTATCCCGCATACATTCCAAGAAATCCTCTTCCTCAGCACCCCTGCCAATTTGATTCACCCAATCTATATGTAGATTGAAGTCACCCATTATAACTGCTTTGCCTTTGTCGCAAGCATTTCTCACATAATGCAAGGATGTAGTCTGCATTTCCCAACTTACCACAGCATCCCTCGCACGTTTTTTATTATCTGTATATACCCTGTGATAAGACTATTTTCTTCCCTCTGGTATTTTAATTTTGTAATGGCATGCCTAAATTCATGTATAGAATAAGACTGAATAGCACAACATTTTTCCCTGTACCTCCGCATACATGACAATAATAAAGCAAGAATAAATCTTACCTAATGAATCAAAAGATTTCTCTGCACGGATATATCCAACAATAGCAATGCTCAGAATTTCTCCATAAAAATCTTCCTTGAAAGTATGAATAATATGTGTTTCCTGAAAAGAGATAATAGAACTAGAATTTTAAAGTACTTGCATAGCTGTGTTATTCCTAGCTGAACACATTAACTATTATTTCATGAATTCTAATTGCTACCAGTGAAATACAACTGCACACCCCAAAATCCCTACCCGAAATGGCTTATTTGTTCAAGGCAACTCAACATATTATTTCACAACCTGAATCAGCTAATCCTTCCAGATCTTTGGAATGATCAAAGTGGGTCTAAAGCTCTGGATCAATTAAAAGTAAATTTCTGATTTAATGGTATTTGCTTATTCAGAAATTCCTTCCGCACCCATCCTACCACTAGAATTGATGATTCATACAAGGTGCAACACACAAATTGCATTCTGCACCTCCTCATTTTTAAAGCCTATACCGTGAATAATACTCCAAAATAGAGATTTATCTCATGGACTCTCTTATCTGAAAGATTCATGCATTATTTCTCGAGTTATTAATCAAAATGTTCATAAATCTGAAATTACTTTGAATCTAAACGAGATGGTCTCGCTGATGACGTCACAATGGGTCTGCGGCACACGCCCTGCGCTGTTTCACGTGTTGCGAGTGACGTCCCACCCCCCCCGACACGTAGTCCTTTATTTGCCCACCGCTCACCGTCCGCCCAAACTGCTCGCCGTGCCCCCCACCCCACCCGCTCAGCATCTGCCCCACCCCATCCGCTCAGCGTGCGCTCCGCTCGCCGAGTTCAAGTCCAGCCTGCAGTAGGCACAAACGACATCGGGAAGAAGAGGAAGGAGGTTCTCCAACATGACTTCAGAGAGTTGGGAAGAAGACTGAAATTCCGACTTCTAGGGTGGTTATCTCTGGATTGATTCCAGTACCTCGTGCTAGTGAGTACAGGAACAGGGACATAGGGGATCTGAATGTGTGGCTGAGGGGCTGGAGCAGGGAGCAAGGATTTAGATTTATAGACCACTGGGATCTCTTCTGGGGTAGGGGTGACCTGTACAAAAGGGACGGGTTACACCTTAACTGGAGGGGGACCAACATGCTGGCAGCAGGTTTGCTAGGGCTACACGTGTGGGTTTAAACTAAATAGTGGGGGGGAGGGATTGACAAATTGGGAGTATAGAGATGGAGATGAAGGGAAAGTGGCTGCAGGAAAAATTACAAAAGATTGTCAAATTAAAGGGAAGGAAAGCTCGAGAATGGACAACAGAATAAGGTCAGGGCCAATTGCGAGCGGTGCGAGGGAGGAAGTGAATACGGAGGTCAAAGTGCTGTATATGAATGCGCGAATTATAAGAAATAAAGTGGACGAGCTTGAGGCTCAGTTAGAAAC
This sequence comes from Leucoraja erinaceus, assembly GCF_028641065.1. Classification (NCBI taxonomy): domain Eukaryota; kingdom Metazoa; phylum Chordata; class Chondrichthyes; order Rajiformes; family Rajidae; genus Leucoraja; species Leucoraja erinaceus. The sequence goes on along the minus strand of NC_073379.1, from coordinate 79,836,499 downwards.
TGGCAAGTATGATGTTGTGAGAATTATTGAGACATGGCTGCAAGAGGGCCAGGGCTGGGAACTGAATATTCAAGGGTATACCTCCTATCAAAAAGACAGACAGGTGGGCAGAGGGGGTGGGGTAGCACTGTTGGTGAGGAATGAAATTCATTCCCTTGCAAGGGGTGACATTGAAACAGGAGATGTGGAGTCAGTATGGATAGAACTAAGGAATTGTAAGGGTAAAGATACCCTAATTGAACTAATCTACAGGCTAAACAGTAGCCTGGACATAGAGCATGTTGAACCAGGAGTTAAAATTGGCATGTAGTAAAAGTATGCTGTGGTTGTTATGGGAGATTTCAACATGCAGGTAGACTGGGAAAATCAGGTTGGTACTGGACCCCAAGAAAGGGACTTTGTAGAGTGCCTTTGTGATGGATTCTTTGAACAGTTTGTATTGCAGTCTAACCAGGGAGAAGGCAATTCTGGATTTAGTGTTATGTAATGAACCGGATTTGATAAAGGACCTCGAGGTTAATGAGCCATTAGGAGGCAGTGACCATAACATGATCAGGTTTCATCTACAATTGGAGAGGGAGAAGGGTAGATCGGAGGCGTCAGTGTTGCAGTTGAATAAAGGGGACTATGGGGACATGAGGTGACCAAAGTTGACTGGAAAGATCTAGTCTATTGTCTCCCCCCTGGCCCCTCCCCCTCCCCCTCTCTCTCCCCTTCCCTTTCTCCCCCCCCCCCCCCCCCCCCCCGACGGGTCCCACTTGGTCTAGTACTATACTAAAACTCTTCCCTTTGTTCTCAACATTCTAAATTTCTGTGCGTATGCAGGGTTGTGTTGGCATTCTTTTAACCTCCTTAATTTGTATCTTCTTCCAAAACGCTTGGCTACATCCTTCCCATTTTCACATGGTATTCACATTTTCACCCAGGACAGGATAAACATCTTCCCGTCGCATTCCAACTTATATTTCCAATTTTTAAATAAAGTTTTAATCGTTTATTTCAAAAAAGTAACTGCTTTTCAGTGGGAGACTCTTGCAGCACTTTCCATTGATGTCACAGTGCCATCTCACAGATGTCCAATCACAATGGTTCTCATTTACATATGACATCACAATGGGACAGGAGTGGCAGATTGCAACCTTCACGTGTTTCCACGAATGCAATCAACCTGGCGAGCACCATCAAATGAGATCAAATAGAACAAGTTGTCCTCACCCTCCATCTCTACCCCTCTCCCTCTCTAATCCTAGAAGTATACAGAAACAGCTTTATTAGCCCAACTAGTAATGCTAGAAACCCATGTGCGTACCAACAATCTTCACATTTTCAGTCTGATACTCTCTCATTAATCTGGCTATTTCCAATTATCTGAAACATCAACTTTTCTTACCCTCTCTGCAGAAACAGTCTGACCAGTTAAGTATATCCAGCAATGTTTTGGTTATTCTAATATATTGGCATCTGGCAAATTGGTTTCAATTTCACCCTCATAATGCTAAGCAACTTGTAAATTAGTGGAAGTAAACATCACCAGGGTATTGAGACCAAAATACCCTGGGTAAAGGAGGATGAAAACGGATATCACCAGATGCAGGGACAGTTTTTTCCCAGTTGTTATCAGGCAACTGAACCATCCTCTCAGTAATTAGAGAGCGGTCCTGACCTCCCGTCTACCTCATTGGAGACCCTCAGACAATCTTTAATCGGACTTTACCCTGCACTAAACGTTATTCCCTTTATCGTGTATCTATACAAGATGGATGGCTTGATTGTAATCGTGCATTGTATGCCCGCTGACTGGATGGCACGCAACAAAAAAGTTTTGCACTATACCTCGGTACATGTGACAATAATAAACTAAATGGTTTTGAGAGGATTTAGAAATTAGATGCCAGGACATAATGGCAACAGAAGATTAGAGCTAGAGAACAAAATCTCAGCAAGGAAGGTAAGTAAGGGTTTAAGTGGTGATCTTTGTCAATTGACAAAAAAAAAAATCACTATATTTCTCAATGTAAATGAATGGTTGACATTCACTGCCAGTCCTCACACAGAAATTGCAGGGACTAGACAACAAAATGCGTAAATATATATATATATTTTTGCAGCTATAACCATCATGAACCTTCAACAAAATCAATGATAGACAAATATTCCAAATATGAAAGGAAAAAAGGTTACCATAGACTTCTTTATATTTTTATAATACGGATTCCAACCAATGCTCATGACCATTTTATGTACATCTCTATAGCCGACAGAAGCCCAGCCATAGTATATGCCAGTAGTGATGTCTCCGGGCAGGTTGTCCACAACAGTTTCTGGAAAATTTGCTGGAAAAATTAAACAAAAGAAAGTAAGTTTTGTTCAACATATCTCTATACACTAGAAAATAATGAATACTTGTGGGCTGTAACCAACAAAGGTGGTACAATCTTAGCGTTAATGTGTAAACCCATGGAAGTCATGAAACCTACAATCTTTCCTAACAGAGATGAAAACCTAGCTCAACTAATCATATATTAAGGATTAAATGATTTTAAGGATTTAAATGGTCACTTTACTTGATGAAACCAATTAGTTTCACACTCACTAGGCAATGAAGCCTCAATTTTCATCACCCATAAATCACTGAGGTGACTATCTTAACGTGGTGTCATAAAAACCCCCCACAAAATGCACCTGGTTAATTGTAAAACCCCATTTGTTTCATTTGAAGTGTAAAATGGTGCCACACATGAACAAATATGAATACACACCAACAGTTCAGAGTGAAGTTAAATAGTTTGTTTAAACATTTTGTCTAAGGCATCGTGACATACTGCATTGAAATACAAGAATGGAATCAAATTTATCTTGCAATTGATATTTAATGAAAGGCAAATTGCAATTTTATGACAACACTTCATATTTGATATCACATTTATATCAGTTGCATTTCTTGTAAAAGTGTCTAATTGTCATCTGTATCGGCAAAGAAGCAATCAAATTTTATTTTACTGCAGCTTAACAGGTGTGTTAACACAATAATCCAGATGAATATATAATAATCAATAATACAATAAATTATTAACAGGTGCTAAGTAACCATATTAGTGCAAAACCAAAGTCAATAGTGTAATCAAAGGCACAGTCCGTAGAACATCATAATTGCTGTTGGTGGTGTGCAGAGCTCAGGAGCCTAGTCATTGCTGGGAGGAAGCAGTTCTTGAACCTGTTGGTCACAGTTTTCATACCTTCGACCCGATGGTAGTAGCTAAACAAGAGCATGCACAGAATAACGAGAGTTTTTGATGATGTTGACTGTCTTTTTCCTCCTACAAGTCCTCTTGATGGTGGGGAGGTCGATGGACCAGGCATTGTTCATCATGCTTAATAGTGTCCTTCATTCTCGGGCTCGAAATTAGCGGTTGCCCGGGTGCCATTGACCACCCAAAGTGCCGCCGGGCAACCTAAACAACGAATCATTTTGCCCGGCTTGGCAATCAAATACTGGTTTATACCGATAGACACAAATAACTGGAGTAACTCCGTGGTTCAGGCAGCATCTCTGGAGAATAGGAACGTGACGATTCGTGTCGGCGGCGGCTGTGCGGGGCAAAGATACTAGGTGCGTGGTGACGAAGGGTCGGAGCGAATGACGGGCCCTGAACATTGGCAACAGCGGGCGCGATAGCGGCTCCACCACCTCCTCCTCCTCCCGCACCCCGCCCGGCGGAAGGAGGCCTCCCTCTCTCTCTCTCTCTCTCTCCCTCCTCCCGGCCTCGGCGTGCGAGAGGGGTTGTTTTGAAAGCGCCTTTGGTGGATTTGCAAGCAGCGGCCGCTATCGCCCTGATAACGGCCGCTGCTTGGCAATCCGCCAATGGCGCTTTCAAAACAACCCCTCTCGCACGCCGAGGCTGGGAGGAGGGAGAGAGAGAGGGAGGCTTCCTTCCGCCATTTGAAGCAGCTGCACTAAAGATCCTATAACTATAGGATCTTTGAGCTGCACCACTCAGCCCCGCACCTTGCTGTTAGCTGGCAAAGGAGGGGAGGCGGTTGCGATGAGTCCCAACCGCCACCCCCTTTGGCGGCGGCACTTTGGCGTTGGACAGGGACGACCAAGGCAGCGGGGCAATGTTGTCCGAGGAGAGCTGACCTTCCTTCCTCCCCACCTCCTCCTCCCTCTCTCTCTTGTACGCCTCCCTCCACCCCTCTTATCCTGGGACCTATCCTCTCCATCCCGCACTGATCCCCATTCCCTCCTCTATTCAGTCCTCACTGACATCCCCTCCCCATCTACCCCCCCCCCCCCCAAATCTATTCATCACCCTACCCACCTCGCATTGATTCCCCCCCATCCATCCTACACTGGTCCCCCAATGCATCCTGTACTGACCCCCCCCTTCTCATCCATCCTGTACTTCTCCCTCCATTCATACTGCACTGATAGAAACATAAAAAATAGGTGCAGTAATAGGCCATTCGGCCCTTCGAGCCTGCACCGCCGTTCAATATGATCATGGCTGATCATCCAACTCAGTATCCTGTACCTGCCTTAACTCCATACCCCCTGATCCCTTTAGCCACAAGGGCCACATCTAACTCCCTCTTAAATATAGTCAATGAATTGGCCTCAACTACCTTTTGTCCAATGAACTGGCCTCAACTACCTTCTGTGATCCTCCCATTCATCCCGTACTGACCCGCCCTCCATTTACCCTGCACCAATCCCCCCCATCCATCCTGTAGTGATCTCCCTATTCATCTTTTACTGATCCTCCATTCATCCTATATTGATCCCCTCATGCATCCTGTACTGATCCCCTCATGCATCCTGTACTGATCCCCTCATGCATCCTGTACTGATCCCCTCATGCATCCTGTACTGATCCCCTCATGCATCCTGTACTGATCCCCTCATGCATCCTGTACTGATCCCCTCATGCATCCTGTACTGATCCCCTCATGCATCATCCTGTACTGATCCCCTCATGCATCCTGTACTGATCCCCTCATGCATCCTGTACTGATCCCCTCATGCATCCTGTACTGATCCCCTCATGCATCCTGTACTGATCCCCTCATGCATCCTGTACTGATCCCCTCATGCATCCTGTACTGATCCCCTCATGCATCCTGTACTGATCCCCTCATTCATCCCATACTGATCCCCGCATTCATCCTGTAGTGATCTCCCATTCATCTTGCACAGACCCTCCGATCCACACTGTCCTGACCCCCACCCCCCCCCCCCATTCATCCTGTATTGATCCCTCCATTCAACAAGAATGGGGGGGAACAGTCTGAAGAAGGGTCTCCACCCGAAACGTTGCCTATTTCCTTCGCTCCATAGATGCTGCCTCACCCGCTGAGTTTCTCCAGCATTTTTGTCTACCCCCATTCATCCTGTACTGACTTCCCATTCATCCTGTACTGATCCCCCCCCCCCATCCATCCCGTATTGAACCCCCCATTCAACACCACTGACATCCCCCGTGCTCTCCCCTCACAATTTTACATACTCCAACCAACACGTACTAATTCACCTGCCTCAATCCATCCATTCCTCACCGATTGCCTTCTCAACCCCCTCCCCCCCCCCCCCCCCCCCCCCCCCCCCCCCCCCCGCCATCTATCCACCCCGCATTGATTCACACACCCCCTCCCTCCCTGACCAGATTGTGCTTCATGGTCTTCAGAGCGAAGATTGACTATGTTTGATAACGGAATACAATGAAATGTGTTTTAATTCCCAATGTTATTATTTGTTTTGTCACCTTTAAACATGTTTAAAAGAACATTTGTTGCAGTTATGTACTTTGGCCATCTCTTGTCAGTTAGTTTAATGTTTAACCTGTCAGATGGGTATAGTCGGTTTTAACAGCTATGATCATAAAATGCCTTTAGAAATTTCATTGCAACCTGTATATTTTGTTATGGATAAATTATGTGAGAAGCGAGAGTGTTTCTGTACCCATGCTAAGGCCATGCCATGATAATTTTCGGTCTTACACAGAGAACATGCTTGCATCAACCATATGCATGGTTAAGCATATATGTTACCATGGTCCAGGATTTATTGACACAGGTTGATCATATGCTGAATAATCCAACCACATTTTTGTTTGGAAGTGGAAAGAACTAATAGAAATTGCATTAATTGCAATGTGTAAAAAGAGTTAAGATATTGTATTATAATGTTGCTGCATGTCATTGTGGTATATATCATGTCTTGATTGGTGAATATGTTTAGTTTGTGAGTTATTTGAAGCAGAAATAATATGTGAATGTAGACAAAAGTGCTGGAGAAACTCAGCGGATGCGGCAGCATCTATGGAGCGAAGGAAATAGGCAACGTTTCGGCCGAAACCCTTCTTCAGACTGATGGGTTTCGGCCTGAAAAGTTGCCTATTTCCTTCGCTCCATAGATGTTGCTGCACCCGCTGAGTTTCTCCAGCACTTTTGTTTACCTTCGATTTTCCAGCATCTGCAGTTCCTTCGTGAACATAATATGTGAATGCTTCATTGAGCATAATTCCGACTGGTAACTACGCACTTCGTCCAAGCACATTATCGCACGCGTCAAGCAAACCGTCTTAAATGACCACCTAACCCGTCATTTGGCAACCTAAAAAGCTGTCAAGGTTGCCCGGCTGGCAACAGAGAAAAAAGATTGTGAGAGCCCTTCATTCCCATGTGTTCAAATAGCAGAATGAGGGGGAAACTTCATTAAAATGTCTTGGTCTTGTTAACATTGAAAACAATCGTTGTTTTGATAGGGTGGTCAAAAAAGCTTTGGGCACATTGGCCTTCATCAGTCAGATTATTGAGTATAGAAGTTGGGTAGTCAAGTTACAGTTGTACACGACATTGGCGAGGCCACATTAAGATTATTGTGTTCAGTTTTGGTCACCATGTCATAGGAAAGATGTCAAGCTGGAAAGTGTGCAGAAAAGATTTACGTGGATGTTGCCAGGAATCGAATGCCTGTGCTAAAGGGAGAGGTTGAGCAGGTTATTACTTTATTCCTTGAATTGCAGGAAGATGAAGTGTGCTCTTGAACATCAAAAAAACGAAGGAGCTGATCATGGACTTTAGGAGGGCACATCATCCGAGGACGTACACTCCATTGAGTATAAATGGGGATCCTGTGGATAGGGTGAACTGTTTTAAATATCTGGGAGTCCACATCTCTGAGGATATGACATGGGCATCACACGCCTCAGCACTCGTGAGTAAGGCAAGGCAGCGCCTTTACCACCTCAGGCAATTGAGGAAATTCAGAGTGTCTCCGAGGATTCTCCAGTGCTTCTATGCAGCGGCGGTGGAAAGCATCTTGTCCGGTAACATTACCATCTGGTTTGGGAATTGCTCTGCCAAGGACAAGAAGGCTCTGCAGAGAGTAGTGCGTTCGGCCGAACGCACTATGGGAACTTCACTCACCCCCCTGCAGGAACTATACAACAGGAGGTGCAACTCCAGAGCAAACAAAATCATGAGAGACCCCTTCCACCCCTGCAACGGACTGTTCCAGCTGCTACGGTCAGGCAAATGCCTCCGTTGCCATGCGGTGAGAACGGAGAGGTTGAGAAGGAGTTTCTTCCCAGAGGCAATTCGGACTGTAAACGCCTATCTCACCAGGGACTAACTCTACAGAACGTTTTTCCTTCTATTATTTATTATGTAAAAGAATATGTGTGTTATGATTGTGTTTATAATTTGTTTGGTTGTTTTGTTGTTTGTCTTTTGCACAAAAATCCGCGAGCATTGCCACTTTCATTTCACTGCACATCTCGTATGTGTATGTGACAAATAAACTTGACTTGACTTGACTTGATCTTATAGAGGTGTATAAGATCATGAGAAGAACAGATAAGGTAAATGCGGAGAGTAGGGGAATCAAGACCAAGAGGACATAGATTTAAGGTGGTGGTGGGGATAGTTTTAAATGGAATCTGAGAGGTAACTTTTTTTGGGGGGGGGAATTCAACGATGTTAACACCAATGAATATCAGGGGTAGGTGTTTGGGCTATCCATTGGCATTTGTGGTACAATATAACGTCACTTTAGTAGCAGATGGCTGAATATTATCTTTATCTTCCCACATGTATTTGCTGCAACATCAGCAAAAATTGCCATCTCTGATCTTTAGATGAAAAAACTTATGCAGCTGAAGATGCTTAGAAATTAAGGGCACCAGCCTGAGGAACTCTTAATATGATGTCCTATGGCTGAGCAGATTAACCTCCAACAACCGTAAACAAGTTTTTCCATGTGAACTACCCTCTGACACATTTCATGGTCTTTTGAGTATTGCTTTACCCGGACTCTTTAATGTCATTTTGTCAAAAGGGCGGCAGCGGTAGAGTTGCTGCCTTACAGAGCTTGCAGTGCCGGAGACCCGGGTTCGATCCCGACTACAGGTGCTGTCTGTACAGAGTTTGTACATTCTCTCCGTGACCACGTGGGTTTTCTCCTAGATCTTTGGTTTCCTCCCACACTCCAAAGACGTACAGGTATGCAGGTTAATTGGCGTGGTGTACGTGTAAATTGTCCCTAATGTGTGTAGGATAGTGTTAATGTGCGGGGATTGCTGGTCAACAAGGACTCAATGGGCCTAAGGGCCCGTTTCTGTGCTGTATCTCTAAAAGAAATGCTGCCTTGATATCAAGTGCAGTTAGTCTTACCATACTTCTGTATTGCCTTGTGTTACTTTAGTTTTCATAATTTAGCAAGTGGCAAATATTGGTCTAAATTCAGACTAAATAACACAAAGCTAAAAAGGAACAAATTGTGAAGTCAAATTAGAACAATATTTATTCTAATCCCCTTAACTTTTAAACAATCAATGATTTTTTTTAAACTGCTCTCCATTCACATTTTCCTTAACTACTCATTCTGATGCACTTTTTTCGATCTATGCACAAAATGAATGTTATGTGCAAATATTGCAACAGCCTTAGTCATGTGGCACTGGTAATTTCCAGTATTGTGAAAGAAGCAGCGCAAATATGTCGGAAGCAACTGCAGATGCTGGTTTAGTCCAAAGATACACAAAATGCTGGAGTAGCTCAGTGGGATAGGCAGCATCTTTGAAGAACAGAAATGGGACGTTTTGGGTGGAGAACCTTCTTCAGACATAGTCAGATTAGAGGGAGACATAGAGATATATGGAAGGGTAAGATACGAAAAATCAAAGCAGACGATGATCAAGGTGACAGCACTTGGCCTCTACTCTCTGGAGTTTTGAAGGTTGAGGGGGACTTGTTTCATTAGTTTCAAGGGGTCACAGCTTAAGGATAAAGGGGAAATCCTTTAAAACCGAGATGAGAAGAACTTTTTTCACGCAGAGAGTGGTGAATCTCTGGAACTCTCTGCCACAGAGGGTAGTTGAGGCCAGTTCATTGGCTATATCTAACTCCCTCTTAAATGTGGCCCTTGTGGCTAAGGGGATCAGGGGGTATGGAGAGAAGGCAGGTACGGGATACTGAGTTGGATGATCAGCCATGATCATATTGAATGACGGTGCAGGCTCGAAGGGCCGAATGGCCTACTCCTGCACCTAATTTCTATGTTTCTATGTTTCTATTACAGAATTATGAAAGGCATTAGCATAGATGTTTCCACTGGCGGTAAAGTCTAGGACCAGAGGTCAAAGCCTCAGAAATAAAGAGCGCTCTTTTAGAAAGGAGGTGAGGAGGAATTTCTTTAGTCAGAGGGTAGTTGATCTATGGAACTCGTGCCAAGGCAGAGATAGACAAATTCTTGATTAGAACAGGTGTCAGGGGTTATGGGGAGAAGGCAGGAAAATGGGATTAGGAGGCAGAGATCAGCCATAATTGAATGGCAGAGTAGACTCGATGGCCTTAATGGCCTAATTCCGCTCCGGTCATTCGTGAACTTGTAAATGTAGATTGGTTCATTGTTGGCTGAGGGCAAGGTGACAACGAGCCATGCAATCAGTAGAATTAATCAGGACAGTGAAACTAGTCAGAGAACTAGGGGGGATGGTGGAGATGGAGAGAGAGAGGGAAAGCAAGGGTTACTTGAAGTTAGAGAGATCAATATTGCCATTTGTTGTCTCTTTGGGCCGGAGACAAGCGGCGGCGGTGACGCGACCCGGGTGCTCTCCCGCAGCCAATCAGCGGCAGGCCCGGCAGGGACGTCACAATGCGGGCGGGCCTCTGCGCCAATGAGGTGAGGCCAGCGGCCGGGGTCACCGGTAACCAGAGCAACCGGCCGCGGGCCCGGCGCCGGAGCCACCTCCTCACCTCCAGTAAATGACACAATGCGGGAAGTAAGTCAGAAAAATGCTGGAGAAACTCCGCGGGTGCAGCAGCATCTATGGAGGGAAGGAATAGATGACGTTTCGGGACGAGACCCTTCTTCACAGACTGAGGGGACTTCGATCCGAAATGTCACCCATTCCTTCTCTTCAGAGATGCTGCCTGACCCGCTGAATTACTCCAGCTTTCTGTGTGTATCTTCGGTGTAAACCAGCATCTGCAGTTCTTCCCTATATATTAAATAATGTCACGGCAACACGGGGAACCCTGAGGCCCCCGCACCGCATATTATCACCGAGTCTGAAGCAGTGTCCCGACCAGAAATGTCACCGATCGATCCCTGTTCTCTACAGATGCTGATCTCACACATGTTGCCCGGCCCGCTGAGTTGTGACCTTGCAAAGTTGTATCTTTGATGGAGCCGGACACCGAGCGGCCGAGAGCCCCGCATGTCGTGTCGTGTCCCGGCCCGGCCCGGGGCCAGGGCCAGGCCGCTCACTCTCCGCCGTTACCTGTGGGGATCCCCAGCTCCTTGCTGCCTCGGCCGAATCCTCGCACCACCTCACCGCGGCAGAAATGCGGCAAACTCCTCATGGTCCCCGCTCCGATTAAAATGCGCCAGGGTTAACGAGGGAGAGGCTGCCCAGCCCGTCTCGTTCCTTGCAGCGGCCTCACTGCAATCGCACCAGCTCCACCGCGGGGTTTCGCAACTACCGTTTAAACACTGTGTGTCTGTTTTTTGTTCGCTTTATCTCGCTGCTCGCTTCATCCTCTTCCTCCTACACCGGCGAATAAGAAGCCGGCTGGTGTTTGACCTCGCCGTGGCCCGGCAGCGCCGCCCGTTGCCCGGAGGATCAGCCTCTCGTTTTGTTGCTGGGAGGAAAAATATCACCTGTTTTCTCGGAATCTCAGTCGCAGCAGCTTCTGTGACCGGACAAATGAAGTCACCAAAGCACTTGTGTCACACCATCCCCTGACTCACTGCATTCCAACTCACCAGAGAGTCAATATTGTAGCACCACCTTCTCACAGCTGAGTGGTTGCAGAAATTCGACTCCATCTTACATCTAATGATTTAAGGCAGGCAAACACTGATCTTGACGAAAGGATGCACACAAACCCAATCTTGGCTCAACTAGTGTCAAACATCAACACTATTTAGTTGAAAAGTAGCAGCCAAGCACAGGCAGACTTTACTCAGAACTGCTGTAGATTTGGGAGCAACAGCAGGAGGAGATTAGCAAGAGATCAGACTGATTGGCTCTAGCCCGAGTGGGAGGGGAGAAGTGAGTCAGTGCAGGGAAAACAGTTGAAAACTGAGGAATTGGTTTGTAAATTGGGCAATTTATCAGTCAATTTAAGCAAGACTGCTCTTAGGGAGCAGCAGTGGAATGGCCGGTTTGCAGGAGAGGGCCAGGAGGTAGGTATGTTACAAAACCTACCTGAATCGTCATTGGGCATCTGCCCAAAGCCATGTCCGCGATTTTGGCGCTGTTTGGAGGAGGCGGGTTTAAAACGCGATTTTTATTAGGCTGTTCCAATTGCAGATGTTCAGCCTAGTAAATCATTAACGGAAAATCGCTGCAAGACCCGGTCGCAAAAGGTATTATTAGTTTTATAGGCCTCGAACAATAGTTTTAAAATTACTGTCTCACTCCGCAACCTCTCGCAGCCCCAGGGTTTTATAAAGCAAACAATTAAAGGTATGTACCTTATTTTTACATTAAATGGGGAATGTATATAACCCGTATATAAAATTATCTATAGCGAGTAGTTCATTTTGGGCTTTTTATATCCCGCAGTATTTTTCTCGGCATTTGAGGGCACTAATCCAGCGCGATGTGAACGTTCTAAACCAGCGCGTTCACAGGAACCCACTAGAAAGCCGATTTAAATGGGCATTTATTTACAGCAATTGAACACTAAATTCCTTCCATTTGGCCTATAAATTAATGTAAATTAGATATAAAAATTATGTTATATTGTGAATTATTTGTGAATAATCTTTGGACACTTAGGCTATTTAAAAATGTTAATCTTTCCTTAAGAAATGGGCTTTTGACTATCCAAGATCACAGCTTTTTTGTAATGTCCATTGAAAATCAATAGGGAACAAGATGCTAATTTCCGAGTATGAAAATGGCCATAACTTTTTTAATACTTGAGATATGAAAGTGAATTTGGTGTCAAATTAAACTTATTGTTATGCTTTATCTGATGGGATAAATTGCAGACTTGATTTTTAAAATCTCAAAATTTTGTAACATTGCTACAGGAGGGGAGCTCCCATGTGGAAGGGAGAGAGGGACTAGGAGTTGGCGGTTGGCATAAACTGGTTTGTGACTGGATCAAATGGCAACTCGGGTAGGATTAGAGGATGACGAAGACCAAGATGATGGGGCTTTTGGTGACTGGATGTCAGTATCTAGTCAGAGATCAGGGAGGAATCAAGGAGAAGGAGGAGTCAGGCAAAACGAGCTCAGCCAAAGCAGCAAAAGGAGTTTTGAAGGGAACAGTTCAGAGGAGGATAGGAGAACGGTTCGGAAAAAGGTTGCAAGGAAGGAGGTTAAAATAATACTGAAATTCAGAAAGGAAGATGAGCATGTCAATTTAAGTCCGATAGCTTTATCCAGGGAGCTAAAGAAGTAGGTAGGAGAGGTGGAAACAGCTAAGATTTTGAGAGACGGGAACGTTAATAATATGTAAAACGGAGGAGCAGAAAAATAAGGCTCTGAAGATTGAAAGTGTTTGCAAGAAGATGGTGAGTGAAAGAAAGACTCTGGGTGAGAGTAGGGTGACAAGGGGAGTAATAACAGGTATTCCTGTAGATGAAGACCTGGAGAAACTCAAACGGAATATTTTTGGTGGCCAGGTGAGTGTAGCTAAGAGATTGTTAAGGACAGTGGAGGGTAAGAGGGTAGAGAGCTTGTCTGTGCTTCTGGAGTTTCAGCAGTCTGAACTACCAGAAAAAGTGAGAATCGGATGCATGATCTTTCCAGTGAGGCCTTATATCCCTCCACCGCTCTGATGTTATAAATGCCAGAGGTATGGACATATAGCAGTGGTGTGTAAGGGGAAGCAGAGGTGTCCCAAGTGTGGAGGAGAGCATAGATTTGAAGAGTGCAGAGAAAATCTGCAGGATAAATGCTGCAATTGCGGAGGACCGCACAGAGTAACGTATGGGGGATGTGAAGTCAGGAAGAGGGCTGTGGAGATTCAGCAAGTGAAAACGGTAAGTAACATAAGCTACTCAGAGGCAGTGAAAAAGGTGCAAGGACAAAGGGGAAGAGTGGATATAATTGGGAGAGGGAATCATCCGGTTTTGAAATTAGAGGAAAGTCAAGCAGTCAAAACTCACACAGAACTGACAGCTGATAAGCTTATTGTTTTCATTGCATATGTAATCAACTGTACTGATCAGGTTAAACACAAAACAGAAAAATTAAAAATCATTGTTAAGGGAGCAGAGAAGTTTTTTGGTTTAAAAGAAGTATCATGGGAGAGTATTAATAAAAAGCTTGAAGCAGATGGAAGGCAGGAAGGTTCTGGTGATGGGTCAAATTGATTATATTACAATGGAACGCAAGGAGCATAATAGCAAATGGACAAGAGTTTAAAGGATTCATTAAAGAGTTAAAGAAGAAACCAGAAGTCAGATGTATTCAAGAAACCTGGCTTAAGCCTTCATTAGACTTTGTCATCAAAGGTTATGATAGTATCCGTAGAGATAGGGGGGAGGGGTGTGTGTAATATTTATAAGGCAAGGAATACATTATAGATTGTTGGTGAAAGGAACAGAATTAGAATATTTAGTGGTTGAAATTTGGACGAGAGAACGTAAGGTTAAAATTGTTAATTTTTATAATCCGTGTAAAAGGCTTTCAATGGAGTTGATGGACGAACTTGCTGGGTATTTAGGGGGGAAAGTTATATGTTGTGGAGATTTTAATGCTCATAGCACGTTGTGGGATGATTCTAATGATGAAAATGGGATGGTGATTGAGGATTTAATGGAGAATAAAAACCTTGTGTGTCTTAATGATGGAATTGGGACACGAATCAACATCAGAACAGGGTCAGAATCAGCCATAGACCTCACACTAGTGTCAGACTCATTGGCGGGTGTTTGTTCATGGGAAGTAATTCGAAGAACAATGGTAGGAAGTGACCACTACCCGATAGAAATAGTAGTAGGAGTGAGTTTAGAGGAGTATAATACAGAGAGAATACAGAAGTGGTCTTTTAGTGGTGCTGATTGGGAGAAGTTTAAGATTATTAGTGATCAAGAAATGGAGAAAATTGATATTTATGAAGATGTGGATAATTTAAATATTTCTGTTTGTGAAGCCGTTTTAGAGGCAGCAACGAAGTCCATTAAAAAGAAAGGAGGTAAGCACAACAAGAAGAGTGTACCATGGTGGACTAAGGAGTGTGACAAAGCAATTAAGTGTCGAAATAAAGCTTTTAAAATTTTGAAAAGAAATCACAATTTTCAGAATCTTATTGAATAGAAAAGGTTGCAAGCAAGTGTAAGAAGAGTAATAAAAAATGCAAAGAGGGAATTTTGGAGGACATTTTGTAACTCAGTGGGAAGGGAGACAAAAGTAGGTCAAGTTTGGGGAATGATAAGGAGAATGAAAGGAATTAAAAGAGAATACAAATATCCAATCCTAACTGACGGTGAAATTACAGCAGTGAAAGATGAAGAGAAAGCAGAGATGTTGGCAAAATCTTTTGCTAAAATTCACAGTTCAGACAATGTTAGTGAAAGGAAAGGAAGAAAAGGAAAAGAAAATACTATAGCAGAGAATATACAGTTAATACGATATGAGGAAGACACTAACGATGTTCTTAACAAACCATTCACAAAGACAGAATTCAATCGAGCTCTTAGAAAAACCAAGATGTCAGCACCAGGTAAAGATCAGATTTGTTACACTATGTTAAACCATCTCGGTGAAACATCCAAGGATTTTTTGTTAGAATTTTATAATAAAGTGTGGGAGGGTGGAAAATTACCACAAAGCTGGAAGGAGGCAGTAGTAATCCCAATAGGAAAACCAGGTAAAGATCTGACAAACCCAGGGAATTTTAGGCCTATTGCGTTAACATCCAACATATGTAAAGTAATGGAAAAAATGGTAAATGAAAGGTTAACATATTATGTAGAAAATAAAGGATATTTATCCAATTACCAGAGTGGTTTCAGGAAGGGGAGAAACACCATGGATCCAGCTATATGTTTAGAACATGAAATTAGGAGAGCACAAATTAACAGAGAAAGTGTAGTAGCTGTATTTTTTGATATTGAGAAAGCATATGATATGATGTGGGGAGAAGGGTTATTAGTGAAACTAGGTAAATTGGGGATTAAAGGTCGTATATTTAAATGGATTAAGGATTTTTTATTTGGGAGGTCAATACAAGTACGAGTTGGAAATCAATACTCAGGAATATTACATATTGAAAATGGAACACCTCAAGGGAGCATAATAAGTCCTTTACTATTTTTAGTAATGATAAATGATGTATATGAAGAAATTGTAAATGAAATGGGAGTTTCACTGTTTGCGGATGATGGGGCAATCTGGAAAAGGGGGAGAAATGTGAAGTTTATTGTGCAGAAACTACAGAGGGCTATAATAAAGGTACAAGAGTGGCCATATAAATGGGGATTCAAATTTTCTGTGGAAAAGATAATGTTTTTTACTAGGAAGAAAATTGATAGTGAGGTAAAACTAAAATTATATAACCAGGAATTGGAGAGAGTAAAATACTATAAATTTTTAGGTTTATGGTTTGATGAGAGGATTACATGGATGGTTCATATTCAGAAAGTAGTGGACAAATGTAAGAAGATACTTAATGTAATGAGATGTTTAGTTGGATGTGATTGGGGGGCAGATAGAACCGCTTTGAAGGCTATATACACTGGGTTAATTAGATCTGTGTTAGATTATGGTTGTGTGGTGTATGGGTCCGCATCAAGTACTTCTCTTAAGAAAATAGACAACATTCAATACCAGGCATTGAGAATATGTACAGGTGCAATAAAAACAACTCCAATAGCAGCATTACAGGTTGAAATGGGGGAGATGCCTCTAGAGATGAGAAGGATACAGCTTTCATTGAATTACTGGATTAACCTACAGGGCCACAGTCAAGAACACCCAGTACAAGTTACTGTCAAACCATGCTGGGAAAAGGAGAGAAGGGAAACAAAAAGTTTTGGATGGACAGTGACCCAGAGAGCAATACAAATTAGCATAGCCCAATTAAATGTGGTTCCAACGGTTCCATTACCTTCAATTCCACCTTGGATACTTCCAGGTGCAACAGTAGACTTTACAATATTAGAACAGAAAAACAAGGATAAACAATGTAGGTATAATTCATTCATCATACAGGAATACATTGACAGATACTATAGCTTTGTCCAAATTTATACAGATGCATCAAAAGATTCAGTAGATAAAGTAGGAGTAGCATTTATTGTACCAGAATTTCACATCAAAGTAGGGAAGAGGATCAATAATGAGGTCTCAGTATACACAGGTGAAATGATTGCAATATTGTTAGCAGTACAGTGGGTCGAGGATACTAGGCCTTTAAGGACAGCTATTTGTTCAGATTCAAGTTTAGCAATAAAGAGTTTACAGCACAGTCATTCAGACAATAGACCAGACTTTTTGATAGAAATACAACAAACACTATTCAGAATTCAAATGATGGGGCTTACAGTCATATTTTTATGGGTACCAGCACACATTGGCATTAGAGGAAACGAAATGGCAGATAAGGTAGCAAAAGAGGTAACAAAAAGAAGTAAGATTGATTTAAGTATTAACATAGGTAAAACTGAAATCAAAGACATTATTAAGCAAAGACTGAAGGAAAGATGGCAAAAGCAATGGGAGGAAGAGCGGAAAGGACGGTGGTTCTACAGAGCCCAGAGGAAAGTGGGAGAGATGAGATGTGCAGGAAAGAACAGAGAAGAGGAGACAGTGATTTCAAGAATTAGATTTGGACACACTGGTCTGAACGGTACACTTTTTGTAATGCGCAAGCATAATACAGGCAGATGTGAATACTGTGGGCAAGAGGAAACGATAGAGCATGTCATTGTACATTGTGAGAGGTATGAGGAGGAGAGAGAACGGATGAGTGAGCAGTTCAGAAAAGAAGGAGTACAATTTGATTTGGTAGATATTTTGCAAGGGAGTTCAAATAAGTGCTATCAAATCCTGATGCTTTTTCTTAGGGTAACCAATTTGATTGGAAGGATATAGGTTATTAGAATATGTAATGGTGTTGTTTGATCCACACTCCATGCCAGTTGGTGGCTGTAATGCACCAAAAAAGTTGTTTGCCAACCGCCAAAAAACACTATATAGAAGAAGAAGGGAGCGGCAGTGAGTGAAGTGCCCTGTGAGTAAAGTGTGAGTTTTTGGCTCAAGTGCCCTGTGAGTAAAGTGTGAGTCTTTGACTCGAGAGTCTTCGGCGAGGAGGCTGAGGAGAGGAGACCATGCAATACACTTGAGAGGTAGAGACGAAAGAAGGAGATGTCAGGCAAGCTGATTCAGTGTGATGCTTGCAGTATGTGGGAGGTCAAGGACACTGCTCGTGACTCTGGCTGCTACAAATGCGAGAAGTGCATCCAGGTAGAGCTCCTGAAGGACCGTGTTGGGGAACTGGAGAAGCAAGTGGATGACTTCCGGTTTGTCCGAGAAATGGAGTCGTTCCTCGACAAGTCCTACAGTAAGATTGTTACACCTAAGGTACTGGAAGAGAGAAGGCGGGAGACAGTGAGAAAGGGAGGGAAGCATGGAATGCCAACGTCCCCGGGTGTTGTACCTCTTGTGAACAGGTTCACCCACTTAGAAGCTGTCGGGACAGAAGACGTGTTTACACTGAGCGGCGGACTGGCTTGTGATGCGAATAGGGCTGTTGAGCCAAAACCATAAAGGCCTAAGGCAGGCAACGCCATTGTAGTGGGAGACTCCATTGTGAGAGGTACGGACAGGGGTTTCTGCGGCAACAGACGGGATGCGAGGATGGTGTGCTGCCTTCCTGGTTCCAGGATGTCACGGACAGAGTGTAGCAAATCCTCAAGGGCGAAGGTGAACCACCGGAAGTGGTAGTGCATGTCGGCACAAACGATGTCGGAAAGAAGGGGATGAATATTCTGCAGCGTGACTTTAAAGAGCTCGGAAAAATGCTGAAAAGCAGGACCTCCAGGGTTGTTATCTCCGGTTTGCTTCCAGTTCCTCGTGCTGGCGAGAGCAGGAACAGGGAGATACGGGACCTGAACGTGTGGCTGAGGAACTGGTGCACGGGGCAGGGATTTAGATTCTTAGATCACTGGGATCTGTTTTGGGGTAAGGGGGAACTGTACAAAAGGGACGGATTGCATCTTAACAGGTGTGGGACCAGCATTCTGGCAGGCAGGTTTGCCACTGCTACACAGGTGGTTTTAAACTGAATAAGGCGGGTGTCGAATGGGATAGTAGAGGATGGAGTTAAAGGGAAAGGGTTTTGTAAATGTGTGAGCGTAGAGACAGAGGGGTGTAAAATGAGGGTAGAAGCAATAGGTAGCAAGGTGAAAAGTAAAAGTGGCAGGCCGGCAAATCCAGGGCAAAAATCAAAAAGGGCCACTTTTCAGCATAATAGTATAAGGGGTAAGAGTGTTGTAAAAACAAGCCTGAAGGCTTTGTGTCTCAATGCAAGGAGCATTTGTAATAAGGTGGATGAGTTGAATGTGCAGATAGCTATTAATGACTATGATATAGTTGTGATCATGGAGACATGGCTCCAGGGTGACCAAGGCTGGGAGCTGAACATCCAGGGATATTCAATATTCAGGTGGGATAGACAGAAAGGGAAAGGAGATGGGGTAGCGTTGCTGGTTAGAGAGCAGATTAACGCAATAGAAAGGAAGGACATTAGCTTTGTGGATGTGGAATCGATATGGGTAGAGCTGCGAAACACTAAGGGGCAGAAAATGCTAGTGGGAGTTGTGTACAGGCCACCTAACAGTAGTAGTGGGGGATGGCATCAAACGGGAAATTAGAAATGCGTGCAACAAAGGTAAAACAGTTATAATGGGTGACTTCAATCTACATATAGATTGGGTGACTCAAATTGGCAAGGGTGCTGAGGAAGAGGATTTCTTTGAATATATGCGGGATATTTTTCTAAACCATCATGTAGAGGAACCAACGAGAGAGCAGGCTATTCTAGACTGGGTATTGAGTAATGAGGAAGGGTTAGTTAGCAGTCTTGTTGTGCATGGCCCCTTGGGCAAGAGTGACCATAATATGGTTGAGTTCTTCATTAGGATGGAGATTGACATCGTTAATTCAGAAACAAGGGGCCTGAACTTAAAGAAAGGTAACTTTGAGGGTATGAGACGTGAATTGACCAAGATAGACTGGCGATTGATTCTTAATGGGTTGACGGTGGATATGCAATGGAAGGTGGATAACAAGGGAAATCAGGGATAGTATCAAAACAAAAGATGAAGCGTACAAATTAGCCAGAAAAAGCAGCCTACCAGAGGACTGGGAGAAATTCAGAGACCAGCAGAGGATGACAAAGGGCTTAATTAGGAAAGGGAAAATAGATTATGAAAGAAAACTGGCAGGGAACATAAAAACTGACTGCAAAAGCTTTTATAGATATGTGAAGAGAAAAAGATTAGTTAAAACAAATGTAGGTCCCTTGCAGTCAGAAACGGGTGAATTGATCATGGGGAACAAGGACATGACAGACCAATTGAATAACTACTTTGGTTCTGTCTTCACTAAGGAAGACTTAAAAAAACTGCCGGAAATAGCAGGGTGCCGGGGGTCAAATGAGATGGAGGAACTGAGTGAAATTCAGGTTAGCCGGGAAGTGGTGTTAGGTAAATTGAATGGATTATAGGCCGATAAATCCCCAGGGCCAGATAGGCTGCATCCCAGAGTACTTAAGGAAGTAGCCCCAGAAATAGTGGATGCATTAGTGATAATATTTCAAAACTCTTTATATTCTGGAGTAGTTCCTGAGGATTGGAGGGTAGCTAATGTAACACCACTTTTTAAAAAGGGAAGGAGAGAGAAAACAGGGAATTACAGACCAGTTAGTCTAACGTCGGTAGTGGGGAAACTGCTAGAATCAGTTATTAAAGATGGGATAGCAGCACATTTGGAAAGTGGTGAAATCATTGGACAAAGTCGGCATGGATTTATGAAGGGTAAATCATGTCTGACAAATCTTATAGAACTTTTAGAGGATGTAACTAGTAGAGTGGATAAGGGAGAACCAGTGGATGTGTTATATCTGGACTTTCAGAAGGCTTTCGACAAGGTCCCACATAAGAGATTAGTATACAAACTTAAAGCACACGGTATTGGGGGTTCAGTATTGATGTGGATAGAGAACTGGTTGGCAGACAGGAAGCAAAGAGTAGGAGTGAACGGGTCCTTTTCACAATGGCAGGCAGTGACTAGTGGGGTACCGCAAGGCTCAGTTCTGGGACCCCAGCTATTTACGATATATATTAATGATTTGGACGAGGGAATTGAATGCAACATCTCCAAGTTTGCGGATGACACGAAGCTGGGGGGCAGTGTTAGCTGTGAGGAGGATGTTAGGAGGCGGGGTGAGTGGGCAAATGCAGTATAATGTGGATGAATGTGAGGTTATCCACTTTGGTGGCAAAAACAGGAAAGTAGATTATTAAAGGTACACAAATGCTGGAGAAACTCAGCGGGTGCAGCAGCATCTATGGAGCGAAGGAAATAGGCGACGTTTCGAGCCGAAACCCTTCTTCCCTCGTGCCTAGGTAGGTTGGAAAGTGTTACATGAACGCTGCATTATTAGATGATCTTTTTGTGAGGGTTTAAACAGACTATGTGAGCGAAAATAGAGTTGTAATTTAAATTAGCAGCACTGCATTTCAAACGCTGTTTAGGACAACAAGTAGATGTTTTAGAAGAATGCTTGGGCTAATTCAAAGGGATACCATGAGGACACCTGCGAGGTCATTAAGATAAGCTTTGCTTTCCCAGATAATCTAAGACTAGCTCGGTGTCAGATAGGACACATAACCCACACCATTATGGAACCAATGAAGATAGCTAGCATGGCACATAATCACTTGTTGTTCTTAGAGATAAAAAATATTATATGAATACGCTTCTACCATGAGAGAGGAGAGGGGTGTAAAATGACTTGAATCCTACACAGAGTCTTTTACTAATGGTTTATTACAATCACTAACACACACTATGCAATAGCTGTCCGTGGTCATCACTGGAGCTAGAGAGCGGGCTGGAGGTGGGGACCTTACAATTATACGAGAGACAATGGGGAGTGGTTAGTAGTGGTGAGGTCACTATGTTAAAGGAACATGCACTCATCTACAAGGGGGGAGAGAGAGAGAGGGGGGAAGAGAGGGAGAGAGAGAGAGATAGCTGTTATTTTGTATTGTTTCTTTATTGATAGTTGATATTTGTTTGTGTTTGACGTATTTTGCTTGAATAAATAGTTATTTGTGCTCTTCACCATGCACTTCCTCCGTTCATTGATGCGAATCCTTGGACCCTGCATATATTTCATTACATTTTGGTACAGTCGGCAGGATTCAGTGGAAATGAGGAGAAAGAGGGCTGATGATGCAGAACCAGAGATCTTTTGAATCTTGGATGGGAAGATAATTCTGAAGATTATGGTAGTTTGGGTAATGTGTTAAGTAAATGGAGAGTTAAAGGATAAGGCAGCAAAGCTACCATACTTGATTATTAAATGTTTGGAGAACGTGGGCTTTCCCCCAAAAAGAAAGAGGATCTCCCACAAGTGGGATGGATAGTTTCATGATAAGCAAATTATTCTACTATGAAGAGACAAGCTGTGGAAGATAAACAGAAAATGTTTAAATGTTTGCCAACACACAAGCACAAGGTAGAAATAGCTGGAAACTAAATGCAAATGTAGCATAGATGGAATGGCGTAAACGAGATAGGAAGATAATTGTGTGGTTTGACTTGTTACCCCAGTGATTGGTTCAGTGCACATTCTTGGGCCTTGGATTGGCTATTTGGCAGTTTTGGCAAATGCCACAAGTACAGGGAAAAGCCTTTGTGAAAAAGATTTTAACAAACATCCAAGTATAACCAAAGTCAAAATACCAAAAACTTAGTTCCATACTTTGGTTCTGTTTACTTATATTGTTCGTGAAAATTTGTATGCTGTGGTTCTTCATTTTTAAATCATGTCAACTCCTGTTTTGCAACCAGACTTTATCTGTGATTTCCATTTAATAGGATAGATCTCAAATGGCTCTCATTGGATAGATCTCAAATGGCTAATGCTGACCGTGCTGCCATAAAAACAGTCAATAAGCTCCCCTTATTTGGGGCGGCTCAGTGTCTCAGCACTAGTGTTGCTGCCTTACAGCGCCAGAGACCCGGGTTCGATACTGACTGCAGGTGCTGTCTGTTCAGACTTTGTAAGTTCTCCCTGTGGGTTTTACCCAGGTCCCACACTCCAAAGACGTACAGGAGTGGTATGTTAATTGGCTTCGGTAAAGATTGTAAATTGTCCCCAATATATAGGATAATAGAAGCATAGAAAATAGGTGCAGGAGTAGGCCATTCGGCCCTTCGTGCCTGCACCGCCATTCAATATGATCATGGCTGATCATCCTCCCACCCTCACCTCCGGTGGCTCTGTGTACGTCGGCCGCTCTGTCCACACCCCATGGAGTTTTAATCCCGGCCCGACCCCCGTGTCACTGACCCCGCATTCCCAGGGGGGTGTGGTGAGAAGAGGCCCGGGGGGGGGGAGGGGGGGAGAGGGAAACGCTCCCCGGACATCGCCAAGTCTCCGAATATCCGCTCACTCTGGGTGTTGTCGTCGCTTGGCTGGCACACACACTGACACACACACACAGCGCTGGAACATCGCGGGGCTGGCGATGCCTTACCGGGGGTCGCCGTCTGGAGCCCGGAGTGCTGGACCTGCTGCACCGACATCATGGAGCTGCGGTTTGCGGAGCTCCCAACGCGGGCGGCGCTGATCAACAACGCGGGGTCCTGCGACTCTGCCCGGCTCGACCTGCGGACTCGGGAGCTGCAGACTCCGGCTGCGGGAGGCGGCTGATCGGGAGGTCCGGGCCGCTGAGGAGGAGGATGTTCACCATCGGGGATCGGCGTCGGCGTTCCACTAGCCCGGCGTGAGGGCCTGAACATCGGGCCATCCGGGGCGGCGACTGCGGGTGCTCGGAAGGCCCCGACCACGGATGAACATCTGGGAAGATCGGAGGGGAGGCTGGCTGGACAATGGTGCCTTCCGCACCTTGGTGCCACTGTGTTGTGTCGTGGACTTTCTGTGTTTGTGCTTTTTTAAAAATTCTATTTTATTTTTTTAATATGTTTTAATATTTATTATTTATTTATTTTAAGATACTGACTGTAAATGGAAATTGATTTTGTTGTCTCTAATTGAGACAATGACAATAAATTTGAATACAATACAATACAATACAATTGAGTCTCCTGCACATGCGTACTTGCACAACATATGACAAGACACTCATTACATATGCTAATTACATATGCTAATTATCACATACCTAACACTCCTCCCCCTTTAACTTGGAGGCAGGTAACACCACTTCTATTACATACTCAACACTCCTCCCCCTTTAACTTGGAGACAGGTAACACTATTTCTATTACCTACATAACACTGCTCCCCCTTTAACTTGGAGGCCCGTAACACCATTTATATTACATATATAATACTCCTACCCCTTTAACTTGGAGGCAGGTAATACCATTTCTATTACATGCACCGCACTCACGTTATTGACAGGAGGTTTTGACAGCAGGGGCAGTTTTTATGATTTTTAAACCTTCATAACTTTTGACATATTTGACTTGCAGCAGAGGTGAATGGTGAGTAAGGTGGCGAAAAATCATAGCGCTATGGGGGATTGTTTCTGCGCAAAGTTAATTAAAATGCAGATCGCGAGTGGTCAAGATGAGAGTTATAGTAATAGTATAGTAAACATAGAAACATAGAAATTAGGTGCAGGAGTAGGCCATTCGGCCCTTCGAGCCTGCACCGCCATTCAATATGATCATGGCTGATCATCCAACTCAGTATCCTGTACCTGCCTTCTCTCCATACCCCCTGATCCCCTTAGCCACAAGGGCCACATCTAACTCCCTCTTAAATATAGCCAATGAAGTGGCCTCAACTACCCTCTGTGGCAGAGAGTTCCAGAGATTCACCACTCTCTGCGTGAAAAAAGTTCTTCTCATCTCGGTTTTAAAGGATTTCCCCTTTATCCTTAAGCTGTGACCCCCTTGTCCTGGACTTCCCCAACATCGGGAACAATCTTCCTGCATCTAGCCTGTCCAACCCCTTAAGAATTTTGTAAGTTTCTATAAGATCCCCTCTCAATCTTCTAAATTCTAGAGAGTATAAACCAAGTCTATCCAGTCTTTCTTCATAAGACAGTCCTGACATCCCAGGAATCAGTCTGGTGAACCGTCTCTGCACTCCCTCTATGGCAATAATGTCCTTCCTCAGATTTGGAGACCAAAACTGTACGCAATACTCCAGGTGTGGTCTCACCAAGACCCTGTACAACTGCAGTAGAACCTCTCTGCTCCTATACTCAAATCCTTTTGCAATGAAAGCTAACATACCATTCGCTTTCTTTACTGCCTGCTGCACCTGCATGCCTACCTTCAATGACTGGTGTACCATGACACCCAGGTCTCGCTGCATCTCCCCCTTTCCCAATCGGCCACCATTTAGATAATAGTCTGCTTTCCTGTTTTTGCCACCAAAATGGATAACCTCACATTTATCCACATTGTACTGCATCTGCCAAACATTTGCCCACTCACCCAGCCTATCCAAGTCATCCTGCAGTCTCCTAGCATCCTCCTCACAGCTAATACTGCCCCCCAGCTTAGTGTCATCCGCAAACTTGGAGATATTACCTTCAATTCCCTCATCCAGATCATTAATATATATTGTAAATAGCTGGGGTCCCAGTACTGAGCCTTGCGGTACCCCACTAGTCACTGCCTGCCATTGTGAAAAGGACCCGTTTACTCCTACTCTTTGCTTCCTGTTTGCCAGCCAGTTCTCTATCCACATCAATACTGAACCCCCAATGCCTTGTGCTTTAAGTTTGTATACTAATTTTTTATGTGGGACCTTGTCGAAAGCCTTCTGGAAGTCCAGATACACCACATCCACTGGTTCTCCCCTATCCACGCTACTAGTTACATCCTCGAAAAATTCTATAAGATTCGTCAGACATGATTTACCTTTCGTAAATCCATGCTGACTTTGTCCAATGATTTCACCACTTTCCAAATGTGCTGCTATCCCATCTTTAATAACTGACTCTAGCAGTTTCCCCACTACCGATGTTAGACTAACTGGTCTGTAATTCCCCATTTTCTCTCTCCCTCCCTTCTTAAAAAGTGGGGTTACGTTTGCTACCCGCCAATCTTCAGGAACTACTCCAGAATCTAAAGAGTTTTGAAAGATTATTACTAATGCATCCACTATTTCTGGAGCTACTTCCTTAAGTACTCTGGGATGCAGCCTATCTGGCCCTGGGGATTTATCGGCCTTTAATCCATTCAATTTACCCAACACCACTTCCCGGCTAACCTGGATTTCACTCAATTCCTCCAACTCCTTTGACCCGCGGGCCCCTGCTATTTCCGGCAGATCATTTATGTCTTCCTTAGTGAAGACGGAACCAAAGTAGTTATTCAATTGGTCCGCCATATCCTTGTTCCCCATGATCAACTCCCCTGTTTCTGACTGCAAGGGACCTACATTTGTTTTAACTAATCTCTTTCTTTTCACATATCTATAAAAACTTTTGCAGTCAGTTTTTATGTTCCCTGCCAGTTTTCTTTCATAATCTATTTTTCCTTTCCTAATTAAGCCCTTTGTCCTCCTCTGCTGGTCTTTGAATTTCTCCCAGTCCTCCGGTATGCTGCTTTTTCTGGCTAATTTGTACGCATCATCCTTCGCTTTGATACTATCCCTGATTTCCCTTGTTATCCATGGATGTACTACCTTCCCTGATTTATTCTTTTGCCAAACTGGGATGAACAATTTTTGTAGTTCATCCATGCAGTCTTTAAATGTCTTCCATTGCATATCCACCGTCAACCCTTTTAGAATTAATTGCCAGTCAATCTTGGCCAATTCACATCTCATACCCTCAAAGTTACCTTTCTTTAAGTTCAGAACCATTGTTTCTGAATTAACAATGTCACTCTCCATCCTAATGAAGAACTCAACCATATTATGGTCACTCTTGCCCAAGGGGGCACGTACAACAAGATTGCTAACTAACCCTTCCTCATTACTCAATACCCAGTCTAAAATAGCCTGCTCTCTCGTTGGTTCCTCTACATGTTGATTTAGATAACTATCCCGCATACATTCCAAGAAATCCTCTTCCTCAGCACCCCTGCCAATTTGATTCACCCAATCTATATGTAGATTGAAGTCACCCATTATAACCGTTTTGCCTTTGTCGCACGCATTTCTAATTTCCTGTTTGATACCATCTCCAACTTCACTACTACTGTTAGGTGGCCTGTACACAACACCCACCAGCGTTTTCTGCCCCTTAGTGTTGTGCAGCTCTACCCATACCGATTCCACATCCTCCAAACTAATGTCCTTCCTTTCCATTGCATTAATCCCCTCTCTAATCAGTAACGCTACCCCACCTCCTTTTCCTTTCTGTCTATCCCTCCTGAATATTGAATATCCCTGGATGTTCAGCTCCCAGCCTTGGTCACCCTGGAGCCATGTCTCCGTGATCCCAACTATATCATAGTCATTAATAGCTATCTGCACATTCAACTCATCCACCTTATTACGAATGCTCCTTGCATTGAGACACAAAGCCTTCAGGCTTGTTTTTACAACACTCTTACCCCTTACACAATTATGTTGAAAAGTGGCCCTTTTTGATTTTTGCCCTGGTTTTGTCTGCCTGCCACTTTTACTTTTCACCTTGCTACCTATTTCTTCTACCCTCATTTTACACCCTTCGGTCTCTACGCTCACACATTTAAGAAACCCTTTCCCTTTAACTCCATCCTCCACTGTCCCATTCAACACCCCACCCCCCTTATTCAGTTTAAAGCCACCCGTGTAGCAGTGGCAAACCTGCCTGCCAGAATGCTGGTCCCATACCTGTTAAGATGCAATCCGTCCCTTTTGTACAGTTCCCCCTTACCCCAAAACAGATCCCAGTGATCTAAGAATCTAAATCCCTGCCCCGTGCACCAGATCCTCAGCCACACGTTCAGGTCCCGTATCTCCCTGTTCCTGCTCTCGCCAGCACGGGGAACTGGAAGCAAACCGGAGATAACAACCCTGGAGGTCCTGCTTTTCAACATTTTTCCGAGCTCTCTAAAGTCACGTTGCAGAATATTCATCCCCTTCTTTCCGACATCGTTTGTGCCGACATGCACTACCACTTCCGGATGTTCACCTTCGCCCTTGAGGATTTTCTGCACTCTGTCCGTGACATCCTGGATCCTGGCACCGGGAAGGCAGCACACCATCCTCGCATCCCGTCTGTTGCCGCAGAAACCCCTTTCCGTACCTCTCACAATGGAGTCTCCCACTACAATGGCGTTGCCTGCCTTAGGCCTTTTTGGTTTTGGCTCAACAGCCCTATTCGCATCACAGGCCAGTCCACCGCTCACGTCTTCTGTCCCAACAGCTTCTAAGCGGATGAACCTGTTTACAAGAGGTACATCACCCGGGGACGTTGGCATTCCATGCTTCCCTCCCTTTCTCACTGTCTCCCACCTTCTCTCTTCCAGTACCTTAGGTGTAACAATCGTACTGTAGGACTTGTCGAGGAACGACTCCGTTTCTCGTACGAACCGGAGGTCATCCACTTGCTTCTCCAGTTCCCCAACACGGCCCTTCAGGAGCTCTACCTGGATGCATTTTTCGCATTTGTAGCAGCCAGAGGCACCAGCGGTGTCCTTGACCTCCCACATACTGCAAGCATCGCACTGAATCAGCTTGCCTGACATCTCCTTCTTTCGTCTCCCTCTCAAGCGTATTGCGTGGTCTCCTCTCCTCAGCCTCCTCTCCGAAGACTCTCGAGCCAAAGACTCACACTTTTCTCACAGGGCACGGACTCTCGAGCCAAAGACTCACACTTTTCTCACAGGGCGGACTCTCGAGCCAAAGACTCACACTTTTCTCACAGGGCACTTCCCTCACTAGGCCGCTCACTCACTGCCGCTCGCAAAGAGCTGTCCTGCTTAAATTGACTGATAAATTGCCTGATTTACCAATTTACACAGCCAATTCCTCAGTTTTCAACTGTTTTCACCCCTCTCCTCACACTTGGGCTAGAGCCAATCAGTGGTATCTCTTGCTAATCTGTTGCTGCTGTTGTTCCTCCCAAATCTACAGCAGTACTCTATAGTAGATATATATGCATCAGCATGAATCATAATCTGATTTCCATTCATTAATATACTAAGGTCATTCATGTGCTGCACCTGTTGATCAGAGCCTGGCTCTTCTGTGGAATGTAATTAAGAATGTAATTTAGCCTAACCTTATTCATACCTAATCCAAATTAAAGCATAAATGTTGCATTCAAGTGTAAGTTAAAAGACTCGCTACAGTATGCACCAGATTGCACAATTTCAAGCTGAAAAATGCAAAAGCACTCTACCGTAGGAGGGATCCCCCCCACTACCCCCCCCTCCTATATCACTACACTCCCTCAGGCATGGTCGTTGTACTCCCTCGCAATTTCTCACTCTCAACTCTCACCCAATGTAGATCCAGAAATAATCAGCAATTCAACAATTCTTTATCTTACAGAGCATTGTACACCCTCTTGCCTTGTCCATATAGGGTAATATCAAAGATTGCAGTTTTCTTCCAATAGAGGAAAGGTTATGCCCATACATGGTTTTGCTCCAAGAAGCTGTTTGTTATAATTGCAGATATTAAGCGGTCCTGTTTTTTGACCTTGTTGATCTAATGTCTGCACATTACAATCTCTGGAGTAAAGAGTAAGACTGAATGTTCGGAACATTTTTCTGAATGTTTATATCAGAAGGGCAAAGCATCTAGTGTTGTTGCATTGTAATCTTGCTAGTGTTTATATTATAGGACAAGACACATATGTGCTGATATCTTGTTTTTGTGCTGATATCTTGCTAGTGTTTAGAGGAAAGGTTCAGCATCCATTTTGAACTAAATCTACAGCAGAATCCATCTTGTAACTTACTACTTCATTATTCAATATTCAACATTCAATAGTTGGAGAAGGGTGGTAGGGATGGTGGTGGTGGTAGGAGGCGGTAGGGGTAGGATGGGTTTTGCATTGTGATGCTGCAGACCATGCAGCCTCTCACAGCTCCAGCAACCTGCTTCTGATCCTGATGCCTCGTCATATCTACATGTTCTTCTCTGACTGCACATCAATAGGGCATTAAGAATCAACCTCATTGCAACGCTGAGCAGCTTAGATCAGATGAGGATGCAAATTCCTTTCCAACAGGCATTTGTAAACAAAATTAGCAAAGAAAATGGCACATGGAGCACTCTGACATTATATGTTACAGGGCTCAATTTTAAGGAAAATTGATTGAAAAGCTGCACTTTGTACACATTCTGCATGAAGTTCACATTCGTCATTCCAAAACTCATATTTGCCTGACAGGCTAATGCTCAGAGAAGATGGACACAAAATGCTGGAGTCACTCAGCAGGACAGGCAGCATCTCTGAAGAGAACGAATGGATGACGTTTCGTGCCGAGACCCTGCTTCAGAGTCAGGAGAGAGGGAGGGGTAGAGATATGGAAGGTTGAGGTGTGAAAATGAGAGATCAAAGGGGACGATTTTCAAGGAAAATGTAGAATGGATTATTGTCAGCTGTGGGAAAGGTGACAATGAGGCAAACAATCAGTACAATTTAATCAGATGGACAGTGAAACTAGTTGAAGAACTAGGATGGGGAGGGATGGAGTGCGAGTGATTACCTGAAGTTAGAGAAATCACCCAAGTTATGCCCAATAGTATCCATTGGCGAGCAAAGAAGGCAGGAGAATGGGGTTGAGAGGGAAAGATAGATCAGCTATGATTGAATGGTGGAGTCGACGATAGGAAAAATGGTCTAATTCTACTCATCACATATGAACTTATGAACCACTTCCACTATGTACTGTAGGTCCAGGTCACTGTGTTCTGCAATATTCTTTATGGGCCTACCATTTACTGTGTATGTTCTCCCTGTCTTAACTTAGCAAAATGCAATATTTCACATCCAGATTCAATTCCATAAGTCATTCCTAGGCCATAGTACCTAGTTAATCTAAAACCTGTTGTAAACTTAGATAACCTTCTCTCCTATCCAGTACACCAGCAATTCTTGTAACATCTGCAAATTCACGAATCATGCACCTATACTCACATCCAAATTGCTGATATATATGACAAACAACAGTGCACCCAGCTATGATACCTGTGGCATTCCACATTATGGACCTCTTCTTCTTCTTGCGTATGGCGTGCACAGCCTAAAGTTGTAGGTCACACTTGCTCTATTTGATCTATTTGTTCGTGCACATCGGGTTGATTGCATTAGTCGAAACAGGGTGGACCACGTGAAGGTTGCAATCTTCCATCCCATTATGGACTTCCAGTCTGAAATACACCCCTCAACTACCACCCTCTGACTCCTTCCTCCAAATCAATTTTGAATCCCACATGATCTAACTTCTGGACCAGCCTGCTATGTGAGATTTTATCAAAGATCCATACAGACAACATATGCCACTCATGAATCCACTTGGTCAACTCTTCTGAAAACTCAATCCAATTTGTGAGGCACAATTTGCATGCTGACTATCACTAATCATTCCTTGCCTTTCTGAATGCAGGTAGATGCGGTCTTTCAGAATCCCCTCCAGTAATTTTCACACCACTGACATTTGGCTCACCGTACAGTCGATCCATGGCTTTTACTTGAGCATTTTTGTTTAGTTTGAGACACAGCGTGGAAACAGGCCCACCGAGTCCGCACTGACCAGCAATCCCCGCACATTAACACCATCCTACACACACTAGGGACAATATTCACATCACCAAGCCAATTAACCTACATACCTGGACATCTTTGGAGTGTGGAACAAACCAAAGATCTTGGAGAAAACCCACACGATCACAGGGAGAATGTACAAACTCCGTACAGACAGCACCTGTAGTCGTGAGGAGGAACTTCTTGAGGAGGAACATTTTTAGTCAGAGGGTTGTTAATCTGTGGAACTCATTGCCACAGAGGACTGTCAAGTTGATGGATATTTTGAAGGCAGAGGTAGAAAAATTCTTGATTAGAAGGGGTGTCAAGGGTTATGGGGAGAAGGAAGGAAAGTGGGATTAGGAGGCAGAGATCAGCCATGATTGAAAGGCGGAGTGGACTCGATGGGCCGAATGGCCTAATTCTACTCCTATAACTTGTGAACGTGAACTTGTGGGATCGAACCTGGGTCTTAAATAAAGGCATCCCTTCAGTTTTCTGGTACCCACTGATGGCTATTGATACAAATACCTCTGACAGAGTCCTAGCATTTTCAGCTTTTCAGTCTGAAGAAGGGTCCCGGCCCGAAATGTCACCCATCCTTTTTCTCCAGAGATGCAGACCTGCCGAGTTACTCCAGTACTTTGTGTCTATTCGCAGCAATTCATTCCCTGGTTTCCCACAATGACCTCGGATACACTTGGTCTGGATCTCGGGATTTATCCATCTCCATGTGCTTTAAGATCATTAGCACTTCTCTTTTTATAATGTAGTTATGTTTCAGGCCATCATTATTCTCTTCCCTGAATTCCCTGGCTTCCTTTACATTCTTCCCATTAAATACAGATGAGAAATATCTATTTAAGATCTTGCCCATCCCCTGTAGCTCCACATGTAGACAGGATAAAGGCAATCTGTCAGTGAATAATATCTTCTTCCATGTGTTGTAGATACATTTGAATTAACAGTATCCTCTCTGGTCCTTATTTTTTAACTCCAATTTCCAAACTAGCATCAATTAATTTTTGATTGCATTTTACTTAGATTCTCTTTGATGCACCATTTTCAGAGCTATGATTTGTATTTAAATTCTGCTCTGGTTTATCTCTACGTTAGTTGTGCTGCGGATTAATCTTCTTCCATCAATTATTCTCTTCTCAGATTTACTGCACGGTTGAAGCATATCCCTTTTAAAATCAAAATGGTACCACGTTATTCTTATCCCAGTGGGAATGTTTGGTGGCCAACCAGAATCAGGTGAGATATGTACACAAGACATTAATGGGTCATGTCCCTCAAAGCCATGGTTGATGCGATTGACTGGCGTACATGGAAAACAAAGTGCTTTAGCGAGACAGGCAGGTTGAGTTAAATAATTTTTATTGACAATTAAAAACCGGTAATTAAACTTGGCAACACCCGAGCCTGACTAGCTAACACTAGAATAGTTCCTGTTGCTGGGAGAAGCGCTGACGACTGACTGGAAGGCCCGCGAATGAACCCCCGCGGGCACGTGATTGAGCCAACCAATGACGAGGGTTCGAACTTCCCCAAACCACCACTAGATGCCGCTTCAGGACCCCCCCCCCCAGAATCTGAGGAAAGGAACAGAGCAGGAGGCCGAATGTGGCGACCAGACCGAGTGGAGACCAGAGGAACAGGCACAACTGGCGGTACAGGATGAACAAACGGTACAGGGCAAGCAGGCGGAAAAGTCACAGGTGAAACGAGCACAATGGGAGCAACAGCTGCAAGGAGTATGACCAGTGGATGACCTCTATGCCGGGGTTGAGCCACCACCACCAGGCTATTGACATCCAGGTGGGCGGGCTTGAGGCGAGCCACTGAAACGATCTCCTCCTGACTCCCGACATCCAACAGAGGAGTCCCGACGCCGAGCCGCAACACCGGAAAGGACCTTCATAAGTCCGCTGCAGCGGAATCTGGTGCGAGTCCCTGGGAATAAAAGCAAACACGCTATCCTTAAGCTCCGGCAGAATGCAGACAGAGGCAACCCCATGACGAAAGGTCAGAATAGGAGCCAGGCCGCCCACTTTCTCCCGCAGGTTCGCCAACACAGACGAAGTGGGCTCCTTCAGCTCCCAACCTGCAGGAAGGAAATCCCCAGACACCCGCAGCGGGGAGCCGTAAACGAGCTCGGCGGATGACGTGTCCAAATCTGCCTTGGGGGGCATGCAGACCCCCAGCAAAACCCAAGGCAACATTTCCACCCAATCCGGGCCCATGAGCTGCGCCCTCAGCACCGACTTCAAATGCCGATGGAAAAGCTCCACAAAACCGTTGCCGTCAGGGTGATAGGCGGTGGTGTGATGCAGCTGCGTCCCATACAGCTGTGCCAGTGCCGACCATAAAGCAGAAATAAACTGGGCACCACGGTCGGTGGAGATATCCGCAGGCACACCAAAACGTGCCACCCAGTGGGCTGCGAGAGCCCGAGCACAGGATGTTGCAGAGGTGTTAGAGAGTGGAACGGCCTCTGGCCACCTCGTGAAGCGATCCACATTGGTGAGCAGGTGTGTGGCACCACAAGATTTCATATGGAGTTTGTCATCTTGGTGAACGGCTGCCAGCCAGCAGCCGTCCGTTTTAAACTCGTTTTTTTAATAGTTTTTAGTGAGTCCTGTTTTTTGTTCGTAGGGGATATGGTCTTTTTAATGTGGGGGGTAGGTGTAACTTTATTTCTAGGTCCTTACCTGGTCGGTGTGGCAGCCTTTTCTCCGGGCTGCCCGTCGACCCGTCCTCATGGCCTACCAGCGGGCTTGGAGCGCTGGTTTCCTGGCGGGGACCGCCCAGCATCTCGGCCTCGGCGGTGGCACAGCGCTGGAGCGGAGCAGAGTGGAGCGGGCAATGCCTTGCCTGGGTTGCTGCACTGGAGCTCTGGTGAGCTGGACTGCCGAGAGCAACATCTCCGGGCTGCGCGTCTGCGGAGCGGAGAAGCGACGTGCGGAGAGGCGGCAGTACGGAGAGGCGGCAGTACGGAGAGGCGGCAGTGCGGAGAGGCGGCAGTACGGAGAGGCGGCAGTGCGGAGAGGCGGCAGTGCAGAGAGGCGGCGCCGACTTTTTCATCGGGAGCCTGGGAGCTCCAAACTGGCGCGGCCTTGTCGGCTTCGGCAGCCGCGGGCTCCAACAAAGAAGCGGCCGTTCCAGGTGGCCCAGCCGCCGAAAACTCTCCCGACGCCGGGGCAAGACCACCCGGTGAGAACGGCCACGGACATCGGGCCTCCGTAGAGACAATTGCGGTGGCCTCAATAGGCCTGACTTTGGGGTGAACATGGGGTGGGGACTGGACATTGTGCCTTCCCCCACAGTGCTATCCACTGTGGGGAGATGATTTTTTTGTCTAATTGTAATCCTGTAAATCTGTGCCCAAGATGACTGCCGTGAAGAGAGATTGGACGCTGGTACGCTTTGGCTGCCGCTGCTCTCTCTTCACACTGTGTTTTTGATTTTCTGTTTTTGGATTGAATTCTGTTTTTAATTTGTGTCTCTGTAATGTCTTTATTACTTATTTTATTCCGATTATATGTTTTTATTCCGATTACTATGTAAGTCCTTGTCTGAAAGGCGCCCATTAAATAAAATTTATTATTATTATTATTAGTAGCGTACCTACCAAACCGACATGGATGTGCTCAAACCTATGAAATCCTGGAGCGGCGCTCGCACATGCTGCTGGACCTTTGACGTCTGGCAGGGAATGCAGGCCCTAGCCCAGGCCGCAACCTTTTTTCGAAGCCTCTCCCTGACAAACCTGTCTGCCGCCAATGCAAAGTTGCCCAGATGGAAGGGTGGGCCAGACCATGGACAGCGTCGAACTCTGGCCACCGCCAACCCACAATGACAATGGGGCATGGCCTCCCAGTGAAAACGTCACAGAGGACCATTACACCTGCAGGATCGGCATCAGCCAATACTAATCCCGACGCTGTAGTCCGATAGGCGTCCATCTCATCGCCTTCGTGTTGTGCAGCAGCCAGCTCAGAATAGTCCATGCCCGGGTCCATGGACAACACATCATGGACTGCAGGGGAAGATAAAGCGTCCGTGACCAGGTTCACTTTGCCTGCCACGTGCTGGACATCGGTGGTGTACTCCGAGACAAACCCCAGGTGCCGTTTGTTGCCGAGCTGACCAGGGCTCGGACACCTTTGCAAACGCAAACGTTAGGGGCTTGTGGTCTGTGAACGCCATGAAATGCCTGCCCTCCAGGATAAAAGGGCCAGGAGCTCTCGATCAAATGCACTATACCTCTGCTCCAGGGCGCACAGGTGCTGGCTGAAAAAGGCAAGCGGTTGCCAGCGTTCATCAATAAATTGCTCCAGGACCCCTCCGACAGCAGCATCCGAGGCTTCTACGGTGAGGGCGGTGGAAGCAGCAGCCCATGGGTGCACCAGCATGGTGGCCTTGGCCAGCGCCTCCTTAGCAGTGTCGAAAGCGGCCGTGGTCTCGGCGTCCCACACGAGGTCCTGCGGCTTTCTGGCCAGACACTGGAACAAGGGCCGCATGATCCGGGCTGCCGCCGGCACGAAACTATGGTAGAAATTCACCATGCCGCCGAACTCCTGTAGCCCCTTGACTAGGTATGTTACAAAACCTACCTGAATCGTGGCTGAGCATCTGCCCCACCCCTTGTGTGTGATTTTGGAGCTGTTTGGAGGGGGCGGGTTTAAAACCCGATTTTTACTAGGCTGTTCCAATCGCAGATGTTCAGCCTAGTAAATCATTAACGGAGAATCGCTGCAAGACCCGGTCCCAAAAGCTATTATTAGTTTTATAGGCCTCGAATAGTAGATATAATAATTTTAAAAGCTCTCGTTCAGTTCGCAACCTCTCGCAGCCCCAGGGTTTTATAAAGCAAACAATTAAAGGTATGTACCTTATTTTTACATTAAATGGGGCATGTATATAACCCTATAATTAAAATTTTCTATAGCGAGTAGCTCATTTTGGGCTTTTTATATCCCGCAGTATTTTTCTCGGCATTTGAGGGAACAAATCCAGCGCGATTTGAACGTTCTAAACCAGCGCGTTCACAGAAACCCACTAGAAAACCTATTTAAATGGGCATTTATTTACAGCAATTGAACACTAAATTCCTTCCATTTGGCCTATAAATTAATGTAAATTAGATATTAAAATCATGTTATATTGTGAATTATTTGTGAATAATCTTTGGACACTTAGGCTATTTAAAAATGTTAATCTTTCCTTAAGAAATGGATAGATGTTTATATCTAGTAATTGAATTTTGAATAAACATGATTTTCGTTTTTAGTATTTACTATTTGTTTTAGCGTTTAACTTTATAATCTCTACCTTTTTTTCTAAAACTGCAAATAATAACTTGTTTCTGTTAATGCTGTTCAGTGTTTTTGTTTTATTTGCATTGTAAACAGATGTCTCCAAAGAAGAAATGTAAAATTGTCAATCCAAAAGCCCAGCCAGGCATAGCTAGAGTTCAACTTGAAGTGAATTTCTCTGCCATGCCCAAGTCTATGAGGGATCTTAAAAATGGACACATCTTGTACTTGTTTACCTCATTTGGAAAAAGTCTGCCTGAAACAGAGAAAGTGCTGAGTTCACATTTCTCTTTGTCGGATGCAGAAGGCTATTCATGTGCTGCTGTTAAGTTAAGAGTGCATGCTCTCGTTAAAGTTTTAAAAACTCACCAATCCCAAGGAATTTGGAGCATTTATGGAAATTTGTGATGAAACTTTTAAACTTCAAAAAGGCAGTCGACACATTTCTTTAGATGACATTCCACTGCCTGGTGCTCAAGATCCTGAATTCTTGACATCAGCTGAAAGCCAAGTGCCCATATTTCAAGAGACCGAGGACATGGGCGATGACAGTCATAGTCTGCATTCTCCACTGAATCCAGCAACGCCAACAACAGCTACTGCCTCACCTGAACCAATGCCATCGACATCTGGTGTTTCTACAAGATGTAGCAGAGAATTTCTAAGTCTTTCACCAAGGAAACAGAAATTGAAGAAAAGACTACAGTTTGTGTCCGAATCCAGGGCTGCTCTTTCAACAAAGTATCACACAAAGATCAGTGAACTTAGGGCACGGTTGAAAACTCCCAAACGTATAGTTAATCAAGCCTTAAAGAGAAAGGAAAAGCAAATAGATTTAAAGGACAGAAAGATTCAGGAACTCAAAACCAAATTACATGATAACACTTTGGCACGAGAGCTCTCTAACACCAAGGCAGAGTTTTTGAAACTTAAAAAAGCACACAGACAATTGCTGATGTTTCGTGGCAGTATGAAAAAGAGAAAAGTTGTTTCAATTCAACAGTTCAGAAAATGTCAAGAATATTTAAAGGACAGGAAAGAGGATGTGAGACGCCTCGAATTTGACATTCTTGTCCTCAAAGAAACAATCAAAACTCTGCAGGCTGCCAGTATTGTCAAGGCAAAGGTGGGCCAGAAAACTTACTCCTCAACAATAAGGATGCATGTGTTTGACTGTATTGTAAACAAAACTCCCACAGCAAACATTCCAATCCTGATAAGCCAGTTCTACAAGCGGAGTGGACTTCATCTGGATCATGTTCCACAACGCAGTGCAGTTGAAGTTATGGCCCGAGAATTGGGGGCTATTGCTGAGTTGCAAACAGCAGAGATGCTCCTTGCAACAAAGGGTTTGACTGTGGGTTTTGACGCAACCACCCAGGAAGAGATCCACATTAACAGCATTCATTTCACTACCACAAACAAATGTCTCTCTGCAGCAGTCGAGGAATTAGCTGGTGGGACTGCTGAGGACTATGCACAACATATTTGTGAAACAATTGACAATTTATGTAAAACCTACACTTATTTCAATCAGCAAGCAAATTATCAAGAAACCAGACAAAATATGATCGCCAACATTTCAAACACAATGAGTGACCGGTGTGCAGCAAATCATGCTGCTATTAGAATTGTGAGTGGGGTAAATATTTGAACGAGCTCTACTGCCACTTGCTTCCTCTTGACTCCATTGCTACATCAGTTCGCTCAGCCCTAAAAATGCAGAAACAATCTGGAGGACAATTCTTGTTTGGGAAAGACTGTCTAGCAGTAAATGCCATTCTGCAGATGAGCAAGCTTCGTTATAAAAACGGAAAAGGGGACCCAAAAGGATTTGTCGCATTTTTAGATGACAGGAACATCCCACGAGGTGTCCTCCCACGGTATCGTGGCAACAGATTGCACATACTGTTTCACATTAGTGGCAAGCTAATAGAACATTATGATGACTTTGTTGCCCTGCTGAATAGCGGAATATCCTGTGGGGGGTTGAAAAGCGCCATCCTCCATGACTTCACCCAGGCTGAAGCAAAAGTAGAACTTCAGATATTGGGCTTACTTGGCAAATATCTGACTGGGCCTTGGATGAAGCGCTTCTACACTTCAAGCCAGAATCAGATCAACCATGTTGATGGCATCAAAGTGGTTAAAGGGGTGATTGCTGCTCTAAAGGAAGCCACAGATGATCCAGAGGAATTGATATTGGCAAGGGAAGATTTCTTCGGTGAGGAGGTACATCTTGACGCCACATTGACAAAACTTCGGGAGCTACCAGTACATCCACAGTTCAGTTCAAAGATGAGGAGCTGTCTTCAAGCTGTCATCACTGTGTTGGAGAGGCAGTATAGTAAATACTTTGAACTTGATGTTACTGAGAAACTGAAGGAGGAGACTGCATCAGCAAGATCACACAACATCAATGCGGAGGAGATAATGGGGATGTTTAGTTCATCGAAACAGAAATCTCCCAATGCCACCTTGTGTTATTTGTCATGTAGGATGCGGGCCTGCAAGAATAGAACAGTCAACTTCCTTGATAATCTCGAGGAGCATCGTAGGGAGGAGGTGCTCTTTAAGGCAGTGACATGGGGGAGAGTGCAGAGGAACAGACGGAAGAAAAAACAGAAGGAATTGAGAGCAGAAATCATCAAGCGACAGAAAGGCAAGGAGCATGCTCGAGACGAAAGCGAGGAAAAAACTAGGGAAAGAATTGAAAGAGACTGATTTAGACAACATTCGCAGAGATTATCCGAATTTGGACTATTCCAAATGTGATGATCTACACGACATTATTAGTGGGAAAGTAGTTGGCAGAAAGGCATGCCATGCGTGGTTTGAAGATCAAAAACTTGTAGTTTACAATGCCAAAATTGAAAAATTGAGGAAAAACAACGTGTACAGAGTTGCTTATTGGTTGCAGTCTGAGGAGTATGATGATGCTACTGATTATGATATGCCAATGTACCAGCTAGCAGCTGATCTTCTCCATAAAGACTTGGTCTTTTGCTAGAAATTGTAATTTATTTACCTATCCATAACTGACTTACAGCATATTATACAATAATATTAAAGTTCTGATCTTGAGAATATCACATTTTTGAATTTTCAAGGCAGTCTGGTTG
Organism: Leucoraja erinaceus; assembly: GCF_028641065.1. Lineage (NCBI taxonomy): Eukaryota > Metazoa > Chordata > Chondrichthyes > Rajiformes > Rajidae > Leucoraja > Leucoraja erinaceus. The sequence continues at coordinate 79,796,681 of NC_073379.1, read as the reverse complement.
TTTATTACCATTTCTGTCACATCGGTCAATTTTGTAATTAGCTACAATTAGGTAATTAGCTAATTATATGCTTTAATTTCATGTCATCCAAGTAAGATTGTTTTATATTTTTTCAGAATGCTTCAATCTATGATAAGTGAAAATTTCATTCAGTTCTCTTAATTCTTAAGAAAGTTACGGGCTTCTGACTATCCGAGATCACAGCTTTTTTGTAATGTCCATTGAAAATCAATAGGGAACAAGATGCTAATTTCCGAGTATGAAAATGGCCATAACTTTTTTAATACTTGAGATATGAAAGTGAATTTGGTGTCAAATTAAACTTGTTGTTATGCTTTATCTGATGGGCTAAATTGCAGACTTGATTTTTTAAAATCTCAAAATTTTGTAACATTGCTACCTTGACGGTGAGTGGCTGAGGAAAGTGCTGAATCGCTGGGAGAGGTGTAGCGCCCTGTGAGGTGACATGGTGTCCCTGGAAGGAAATAGAGCGGAGTCCAACCCATGGCCCTTAAGCCGCTGGAACAGCACCCATGGGTGCGTGCAGTGTTCCTGGTGGGAGCGGCTGGCAACCAGAATGTCATGACGGGGTGATGACGGCGGTCTTGGGCACATTATCGGGGTGGACGGGAATCTGGTGGTAGCGGCACACCAGATCCACCTTGGAAAAGATGGTAGCACCATCCAAGTGGGCCATGAATTCCCGAATGTGCGGGACTGGGTAGCAATTGGCAGTCGTGACAGCGTTCACACACATAGGGTCCCCATTACATAGAATGAATGAATAAGATGGACCACTCCGTGCTTAGAGGCGGCCGCGTGAAAGCGAGGGGTCAGGAGCTCCGGGAATTCGGCTTGGATGGGAGCATATGCCCTGCCCACATCCGTCACAGATCCGAGGTGTGGGCCAGAGGGAGGTGCGGGCCGGAGGGAACCACGGGCCGTTAGGGCTTGGGCCGGAGGACACCGGAGGAACGAGCGCCGACCACGCACGCCCACCAGTAGAGAAAAAGCCCGCAAAAAAATCGGCGTCCAGCAACGACTGGGAAACGTCCGTAATGGTAAAGGTGTGAGTCGAGGATGAGGGAAAGGGTCCGAGTGTCGTAGGTGTGTATGGGGATGCCGTTGACGGCGTTCAGGGCGGGGCCATGCTTACCGGCACGAGTATCAAGCCCAGATGGAGGGAGGATGCTCAGCACAGCCCCAGTGTCCACAAGGAAGCGAAATCCAGAATGACAATACCGCACGTAGATGCGATGGTTTTGGCCGGCCGCGATAGCCTCTACAGGCCGAGGCATTTCACGAAAATGAGCAGGGGGAGTGGCATCGGCAGGCCGCTGCACCCCAGCATTGGTGGTAATAGCACCACTGGCGCTTACTGCGACCTCTGATGGTTGACTGCAGCGCGGCGATGGCAGCGGAGGGTTGGACGTCCCTGTGAGGCTGCAGGTGCGAAGGAGTGGACATCCGGCCGATGGAACCTCTGTCCTGTTGCTTCACAAGCCACAGCTCATCCGCCCATTCAGCGAGGCTGTACCGCCCAGCAAACGGGCAGTTTCAGGGCAACCGAATTTTGCTGGGTGGACTGGGCGTCGAGGTTTTCGACGGCGTTCATTGCAAAGATCCGGAAAAAAACGTTTGAACCGGCAGATTCACCACTTTAGCGAGACAAGCAGGTTGAGTTATATACTTTTTATTGACAAATAAAAAACTGTGATTAATCTCAGTAACACGCATGCCTGACTAGCTAAAACTAGAATAGCCCCTGTTGCTGGGAGGAGCGCTGACGACTAACTGGAAAGCCCGTGAACGAACCCCCGCGGTCACGTGATCAAGCCAACCAATGACGAGGGTTGAAACTTCCCCAAACCACCACTAGGTGCCGCTACAGTGCAGCCTATTGAAGTGTTGTTTCTGTCTGACAAAGAAGTAGGTGTGCTTGGCTTACTCACGACCCTTAGCCAACTTCAAATGCCTCATCAATCTTTTTAAAATTCAATTGTTGTGTTCCTAAGAAACTGTGTTATTGAAAACCACATGATATAAACAATTGTGTTACTGGGGGAAAAAGGGTTGGAGGTGAGAGAGTGTCAGACTCGCATTAACAAAGTCATATTTCCCCACAGAATTTTTAAAACTAAAGATCTTTTTGTTTTTATTGCTGCAAACTTAAAATGTTAAAGGCTCTATGTTACATTGATTATTGGGCACCATTGGACAAGGTCATAAGTGATGGGGGCAGAATTAGGCCATTCGGCCTGATAATATCAGGCATTTTCTTACTACCAAAACACATGACTCCACACTTTGCTACACTATATTCCATCTGATAAGTGTCAATAGAAGCAAAGATAGACAAGATTGACAAGGGCGGCACGGTGGAGCAGCTGTAGAGTTGTTTCCTTACAGCGCCAGAGGCCCGTGTTCGACCCTGACTACAGGTGCTGTCTCTGTGGCATTTGTACGTTCTCCCTGTGACTGCATGGGTTTTCATCGGGTGACAATAGACAATAAATGCAGGAGCAGGCAATTCGGCCCTTCGAGCCAGTGCTCTGGTTTCCTCCCATATGCCAAAGACGTACAGCTTTGTAGGTTAATTGGCTTCGCGAAAATTGTAAATTGTCCCGAGTGTGTAGAATAGTGTTAGTGTAAAGGCACTGTTTCCATGCTGTTGCTCTCAAGTCTAAAGTCTAAAATGTCAATAGAAGCGATTGCTTGTCAACTTCAATGGCAACCGATTGCTTGTCAACTTCCAATACTCCTCTTAATTTTATGTACCCCAATCATGTCCCCTTTTGACTTCCTCCCTCCTGGAACAACAGCCCTATCTTCTCTGGTCTCACATCATAACTGAACTCCATCCCTGGCAACATCCCAGTGAGTCTCCTCTGCCCTCTCATCAGTGCTATCACATCTTTCCTATAGTATGGTGAGCAGAACTGCATTCACTACTCCAGCTATCTAACCCAGCTTTCATAAAGTTGGAGCATAACCTCACAATTTATTTTCCATGCCCTTGGCTAAGGAAGGCCAGAATCCCACATGCCTTCCTAATCACTATCTACCTCCATTGCCACCATCAAGGTGTACTCCAATGTCCCTATATTCCTTCATAATTCCCAAGACCCACCCATACATAGAAACATAGACATAGAAACATAGAAAATAGGTGCAGGAGTAGGCCATTCGGCCCTTCAAGCCTGCACCACCATTCACTATGATCATGGCTGATCATCCAACTCAGTATCCTGTACCTGCCTTCTCTCCATACCCCCTGATCCTTTTAGCCACAAGGGCCACATCTAACTCCCTCTTAAATATAGCCAATGAACTGGCCTCAACTACCTTCTGCGGGAGAGAATTCCAGAGATTTACCACTCTCTGTGTGAAAAAGTTTTCCTCATCTCGGTCCTAAAAGATTTCCCCTTTATCCTTAAACTGTGACCCCTTGTTCTGGAAAATACCCCAAAAATGCATCACCTCGTATTTTTCTGGATTTAAATGTATATGCCATTTATCAGCACATTTCATCAACACATAAATATCTCTCTGCAGCCTATAACTACCCTCCACACTATCAACAGCTCCACCAATCTTTGTGCTAAAACATAAAACATGCACAGGAGGAGACCTTGTGACCCACAATGTCTATGACGAACATCATGCCAGGCGAAACTAATCTGCCTGCATATGATCTATATCCCTCCATCTCCTGCATATCCATATGCCTATTTAAATGTTGTAACCTCTTAAATGCCACTGTCGTATCTGCCTACGCCACCACCCTTGGCAGCAAGTTCCTAGTATCCACCACTCTCGTGTAAAACAGGGCTGCCGACATTGGGTGAGAGTTGGGAGTGAGTAATTTGTGATAGACCAAGCCCGAGGGGAGTATAGCGACCGGGGGGGGGGGGGGGGGGGGGGGGGGGAGATTGTCCCCCTCCCATTGGTATGGAATCTTTGCATTTTTCAGCTTGAAATTGTGCAATATGGTGCATACTGTAGCGAGTCTTATAACTTACACTTGAATGCAATATATATGCTTTAAGTTGGATTGGAGCGTTTTTGAAAAGTGGGGAGGCTGAGTGATCACTGATCACTGGCCTTGGGGGTATCCGGTGAGGGAGTGGAGCACCCGAGTGGGGAGAGGGTGTGGAAGAAGGGTAGGAACTTTTTAAAATTTGATGTATTAAAATCATGTTTTAGTGCATTGTAGAAGTATGATTTCAATGTTTTTTGTATGAAGTATTTTTAAGAGGTAACTTTTTAAGGGGTAACTTTATCCACACAAAGGATGATGGGTGTATGGAACAAGCTGCCAGAGGAGGTAGTTGAGGCAGGGGCCATCCCACCATTTAAGAAAAAGTTAGACTGATACATGGATAGGACAGGTTTGGAGGTATGGACCAAAAGCAAGTAGCATAGCTGGGACGTTGGCGGGTGTGGGCAAGTTGCGCCGAAGGGCCTGTTTTCACACTGTATCACTCTATGACTATATTATACCTCCACCATGCATGAATGCTTCAAAATCAAGTGATCGAGTTTTATTGTCATATACTCAAGCATAGAAACATAGAAAATAGGTGCAGGAATAGGCCATCGGCCCTTCGAGCCAGCACTGCCGTTCAATATGATCATGGCTATTCATCGATAATCAGTACCTCTTTCCTGTTTTTTCCCCATACCCCTTGATGTCGTTAGCCCCAAGAACTAAATGTAACTCTCTCTTGAAAACATCCAGTGAATTGGCCGGCACTGCCTTCTGCGGCAAAGAATTCCACAGATTCACAACTCTCTACGTGAAGAAAGTTTGTCCTCATCTCAGTCCTAACTGCCCCCCTCACCCCCCCCCTCCCCTTTATTCTTAAACTGTGACCCATGGTTCTGAACGCCCCCAACATCGGGAACATTTTTCCTGTAGTTATAGTAAGTGAAAATCTAGCAGGATGCTTTTTCCAACCACCCCCATTTGAAGTCCACTACCTTCCACCGTTTCTACCCAGTGCTTGGTACTTACTTCAAGAGTCAAGAGTCAAGAGTCAATTTAATTGTCATTTGGACCCCTAGAGGTCCAAACGAAATGCCGTTTCTGCAGCCATACATTACACACAAATAGACCCAGACACAACATAATTACATTTTACATAAACATCCATCACATAGCTGTGATGGAAGGCCAAAAAAAAACTTATCTCTCCACTGCACTCTCCCCCCCCCGATGTCAGAGTCAAAGTCAAAGTCAAAGTCAAAGCCCCCGGCTGGCGATGGCGATTGTCCCGCGGCCATTGTCACTGGTTGTCCTCCAGGATGCACCGAGCCGCGCAAATTCTGGGCAAATTCGACACAGAGACTATCTCTCTCTCTCCCCCTCTCCACCGCTCTCTGTCCCTTCAACCCCCCTCTCTCTCCCCTATCTCTCCTCTCTCCACCCCCCCCCCCTCTTCTCCCCCCCCCCTCACCCCCCCTCTCACTCTCTCCTCTCACCCCCTCTCTCTCCCCTGTCTCCCCCTCTCACTCCTCCCTCCCCTTCTCTCTCCCCCTCTCTCTCCCCCCTCTCTCCTCCTCTCTTCCCCATTTCTCCCTCCTACCTCACTCTTCTCCTTGCCCTCTCTCCCCTCTCTGTCTCTTTTTCTTAGCCCCCTATCTCTCTCTTTCCCCATTTCTCTCTTTCCCCCTCTCCCCCTCTTCCCCCTCTCTCTTTTACCACCCCTCTCTCTTCCCCTTCTCTCTCCCATTCTCTCCTACTCTCTCCTCCCTCTCCCTCCCCTCTCTCACTTCCCTCTTTCTCCCCTCTCATCCCTCTCTCACTCACTCCCCCCCTCCCTCTTCTCTCTCTCCATTCACTCCCCCCCTGTCTCTCCCCTCTCTCTCTCCCCACTGTCTCCTTCCCCTCTCTCTCTCTCTCTCTCTCTCCACCTCCCTTTGAGAGTCTGTGCCTTCGGCACAGAGACTCTCGCAGCAGCGGCAGCGGCGCAACGCTTCCGACGCCTCCGACGCCCGGGACATGCACTGTCCGGAGTGCTCCATGGCCAGAGCTGCAGCGAGTGACACGCCGGCCCCGGCAAACACTCGCCAGTCCCGGCTCCCCGCATCTGTTCCCGCCGCTGGTTCTGCTCCCATCCCTCCCGCAGCCAACGGCTCTCCAACACCCGCGGACCATGCAGTTTGTCCGAGTTTTGACATTTTCGTTGATCACAAAATTTCTCACCACTGAGCGTGAGAAATTTCTAGTGAGCATGAGGGCGTGAGAGTTTGCTTGAGGGCGTGGGTCTCACGCTCAAAGCATGAGAGTTGGCAGCCCTGTATAAAATAACTCACCTCATACATCCCCTTTAAATTTTGCCCCTCACTTCATAAAGTTATGCCCTCTAGTTATTTACATTTTCTCCCCAACTCCATGCTATATCTCTAAACTAAACTAAACTAAACTCAGTACACTTCATAGCAGTGGCTGGCTTACTTTGCATTCTGCACATTACCGCTGAGGTACACCGGAATAGAAATATGATCACTGATCACACAAGACAGTGGTGCCTGCACACTGTGCTCCATTCCTAAAATTCAGTTTTATTGACATCAGTGAATCCTAATTTGGCAGCAGAGTACATTATGTTCTTGTGTATTTAGTACAAGTGAGTAAGAAAGCATTTTTACTCTATCATGTCAAAGCATCTCCAAGGAATGTTCATGAATGAAAAAAGGATTTTGTTTTGCTCAAGATTCAAGCATTTGTGGTTCCTTGTGTCTCAATTTTCATGTTATGCAAATATAAAAGGTGTGCAACCAGCAGAAAACGGAAATGATGAGCTCATTTCTCAGAAAACCCTGTGACCTGCTCATTTTGCTGACTAACAATTCAAAGCGTTAACCGATCCTTTTACTTCTTTCAACATTCCTTAAAACCCCCTTTTCACGGGGCGACTTGACGCAAGAGGTAACCAGAGTTTAACATCGTGGGAACCTCGTGACGGTAACAGTGCGGCATTCGTGGACCACCGTGGCGCTAACGGCAGGTAATCGTGTAACTTGGGTACTCAGGAGAAAATTCAAACATGTTTGAATTTGTCCAAGAGTGACTTGTACACTTGTGGTTGAGCATTGCAACATTTTTTGAACGTAGTGGCCAGTGCGATATCCGTAGTAACTCTTGCGGTCACCGTGGGAACTCCTGCGAACGGTAAACCCGGAAGTTGGATAGAGTGAATCCAGCCAGTTTGCTATTTACGTACAAATCTAATAAAAATAGCTAACAAGCATTTCATTAATGTCAGTGTGTCTCTTTTTGTCTGAAAGCAGTTTCTAACTGGAGGAACTCCGCGGGCCAGGCAGCATCTACGGAGGGAAATTGACAGGCGAGCCTTTCCTCCGGCTGCCTTATCTCTCTACCCCCCCCAACTCCCACCCAAACACACAAATGCTGGAGAAACTCAGCGGGTGGAGCAGCATCTATGGAACAAAGGAAATAGGCAACGTTTCGGCCCGAAAAGTTGCTTATTTCTTGTGTATGTGTCGGAAGGAACAGCAGATGCCGGTTTAAAGAGAATGAGTTCGACGGCAGGCAGCATCTTTGGGGAGAAGGAATGGGTGACATTTCGGGTCGAGACCCTTCTGATATGCTGCTTGTCCCGCTGAGCTACATGTTGTGTCTATCTTCGTTTTAATCCAGCATCTGCAGTTCCTTCCTGGCCGAACCCGATTGAAAGATGAGAGGCTGGGCGATAGAAATCATTAATTGAAATAAATAACTAGATACCTGTCTAATCGTATCTACGGGATTGAACAGGCTAGATGGAGGAAGAATGTTCCCGATGTTGGGGGAGTCCAGAACCAGGGTCCCAGTTTTACAGTCTACCGTGGGAACTCTTTAATTACAGCAGGAAACCTTCAGTTTCCCAGGGGGTCGGGACGGGACTGGAGTTGGGAGGGAACGGTGGAGGAGTCGAGGGAGAGGAGGGGGAGACAGATGGGGGTGTCTTCATTTACTGGCGGTGGGTGTCTGTCACTGAAACAGGCAGGTGAGATTTCGCATCCACCTTGTGTGTGCCTCTCTCTCTCTCTCTCTCTCTCTCCCTCCCTCCCTCTCACACAGGCATGAATGGAGGAACTCCGCGGGCCAGGCAGCATTTACGGAGGGAAATGGACAGGCGACCCATTCTTCAGGCTGCCTCATGTCTCTCTCCCCCCCTCACCCTCAACTCCCACCCACACACGCGAATGCTGGAGAAACTCCGCGGGTGCAGCAGCATCTATGGAACGAAGGAAATAGACAACGTTTCGGCCCCGCTGCACCCGCTGAGTTTCTCCAGCATTCGTGTGTGTGGGTGGGAGTTGGGGTGAGGGGGGGGGGAGAGAGACATAAGGCAGCCTGAAGAATGGGTCGCCTGTCCATTTCCCTCCGTAGATGCTGCCTGGCCCGCGGAGTTCATCCATTCATGCCTGTGTGAGAGAGAGCGAGAGAGGCAGTCCTGGTCAGTCCTTTGAAGATAGACACCAGTTGCTTGGAGCAACTCAGCGGGACATGCAGCATCTCTGGAGAGAAGGAACGGGTGGCGTTTCGGGTCGAGAGCCTTCTTCAGACTGAAAGTTTCACCTCTCAGTAGATCATAAAATAACACAATCATCACGGTAAATGTGAGATACAGTGTTTATTCATATTTGACAAAATAAAAAGACGACTTCTTGCACATATTGAGAGAAGGTGCATCACACCAAACAACATTTGTCTAAAAAAACACAGATTATTCTTCAGCTCATTAAAGAGCTCGGGTGAAAAAAACAAATATAGTGTGTGACAACAAAGTAACATCATTTGTGCCACGTGATTAACTACACTACAGTCCACGATGTTCATTCACGATGAACGGGAAAGATCGGGAGACGGACAAGTCACGCACAAATTACAGAATTGCCGAGTACCGTGGGAACTCTTTACTCTACCCCCGTTATATCGTGTGATATCGTGCTAGACCACGACCACTCCACTCTGGCTACATCTTGCGTCAAGTCGCCCCGTGAAAACTAGCCATTAAACACGCATTAAACTTTGAAAGCTTCAGCCTGCATCTTTTGAAAGACATATAACAGTTGGAAAAAAAGGTTCCTATACCATCTCAATAAAGACCATTCTGCCAAATGCATTGTAAGGGATAAGTTCCCATTACAATAATTGCTGATCTAAATGGCAATATATGGTGCTTTATCATAAACTGATTTCCTATTTCTACTATCAATAGATAATCATCAGTCTTCATAAAAGCTGCTGCTAATCCTTTGCCGTGATTTTTAGGCCAAAGATTTCTTACTCTAATATAGGCACAAAATGCTGGAGTAACTCAGTGGGCCAGGGGAGAAGACGTTTCAGGTCGAGGCCCATCTTCAGACTGATGTCAGGGGAGGGGGAGACACATAGATAAGGAAGTGTAGGGTGTGAAAATAGGACAAAGGGAATAGAGATCAAGGAAAATGTAGAATAGATCATTGTTAGCTGGGAGAAGCTAACAACAAAGCAAACAGAGATAAAATGGAGCCAGAGACAGTAAGACTGGTGGGAGAACGGAAGGGGGAGGGATGGAGAGAGAGGAAAAGTAAGGGTTACTTGAAGTTAGACAAGGCAATGTTCATACTGCTGGGATGTAAGCTGCCCAAGGGCTAAGGCAAGTTACAGGCATCAGCACTAATGGAACAGAAAGAATCATCTGTCATATTGATCACAGGTAGTCTAAAGTCTGGAGCTAGTTACTCTGGATTATTTAGGCAATTATAATTACATGTAAATTAATCAACTCAGTTTATGTTGAAAATTAATTAATACATGTTATTCTTTTTTTAAGGCAGTAACATAAGGCCTATTGAATGGCGGTGCAAGCTCGAAGGGCCTAATGGCCTACTCCTGCACCTATTTTCTATGTTTACTTATTTTGGGACAAGAATCAGATCGGCATCGGAATGGGTATATACTGAAGCAGAGATTAAATGCGAGGGACAGGAGCAAGGACAGTCAAGGCTGGTGGGGGAGACATTCAGGATCGATGTGTGGTCCAGGTTTTTAACTCTTGGGACTCAATTGTGCAAGGCATGAATACTATAACTGGCTGCAAAGCAAAGTCCGGCAGCATGAGTGGTGATAGTGCAGCTCCCCCTGATGAACAATGCATTCTATGCTTACTTTGAGCTGAAACCCAACGGAGCGATGACATCTGTCCTAGCAGACTCGACTATGCCTTTTCCCAGTGTAATTGTTGCAGAAGTAAGCTAGGTCTTCCTGAGGGTGAACCCACTGAAAGCAACTCGCCCAGACGGAGTCCCTGGCCACGTCCTTAGGAACTATGCAGACCAACTAGAGGGAGTGTTCATGGACATCTTTAATCTCTCCCTACTCTGATCTGAGGTACCCACCTGCTTCAAGAAGACCACCTTCATTCCGGTGCCAAAGAAAAGCAAGATTTCATGTCTTAATGAGTACTGTCTAGTGGCTTTGACATCCACCATCATGAAGTGCTTTGAGAGGCTGGTTATAGAACATAAAATCTATGATCCGAAGCAACCTTGATCCAGTGCAGTTTGCCTCACGCTATAACAGGTCCATGGCTTTTGCCATCTCCGTAGCCCTACACTCATCCCTGGAACACCTGGATAAGAAAGACACCTACATCAGATTCCGATTCATAGACTACATCAAGGCTTTCAGTACCATTTTCCCATCCAAGCTTATCTCCAAACTCATACAACTTGGAATCAACACTCACTTCTCCACTGGTCCTTGACGTCCTAATTAGGCCATTTGGCCCTTCAAGTCTAGTCCGCCATTCAATCATGATTGATCTCTCTCCTAACCCCGTTCTCCTGCCTTCTCCCCATAACCCCTGACACCCATAATAATCAAGAATATATCTATATCTGCTTTAAAAATATCCATTGACTTGGCCTTTACAGCCTTCTATGGCAAAGAATTCCACAGATTCACCACCCTCTGATCAAAGTAATTCCTTCCTAAAGGAACGTCCTTTAATTCTGAGGCTATAACCTCTAGTCCTAGACTCTCCCACTAGTGGAAATCTATTCTCCACATCCACTCTATCCAAGCCTTTCATTATTCGGTATGTTTCAATGTCCCCCCTTAATCCTCTAAACTACAGCTGGTAGAGGCCCAGTGCCATCAAACGCTCATTATAAGTTAACCCACTCATTCCTGGGTTCATTCTAGTGTACCTCCTCTGGACCCTCTCCAGGGCCAGCACTTCTTTTCTGGGATATAATACCCAAAATTGCTCACAATGCTCCAAATACAGCCTGACCAGTGCTTTATAGAGCCTCAACAATACATCCCCGTTTTTTAAAAATACGAGCCCTCTTGAAATATATGGTTACATTCTGTTTGCCTTCTTTACTACCGAGTTGACTTGCAGATTAAAATTTTGGGAATCCTGCACAAGCACTCACAAGTCCTTTTGCACCTCCAATTTCTGGATTCTATCTCCATTTAGAAAATAGTCTACGTCTTTTTATTCCTACTACCAAAATGCATGACTCCACACTTTGCTGCACTATATTCCAAGTGCCATTTCTCTGCCCACTCCCAACCTGTCCAAGACCTTTTGCAGAATCTCTGCTTTCTCTGCACTACCTCTCCCTCCACCTATTTTGTATCATCCACCAACTTGGCCACAAAGCCTTCAATTCCCTCATCAATCATTAATGTACAACTTGAAGAGTTGCGGCCCCAGCACCGACCCCTATATATAATGTGTTGTCGCAAATGGTGTCCTATTCTACCCCGGGAATGACAACTGGAATGGTCATATCAGGAAATTCAACTCTCCGCATATTTTATATCCTGTATCTTACATCCATTTGGCCACTCTTGTCACAGGGGAATGTTTGCGTTACCACAGAGCTTCTTGTCATGCAGTTATAGAATTATATGGTGTTGAAACAGGCCCTTCAGCCCAACTTGCCCACACCGGCCAACAATGTCCCAGCTACACGAGTCCCATTTGCTTGCGCTTGGTCCTTATCCCTCCAAACCTTTCCTATCCATGTACCTGTTCAACTGTATATTCCCAGCCACAACTACCTCTTCTGGCAGCTTCTTCCATACACCCACCACCCTTTGTGTGAAAATGTTACCCCTCAGATTCCTATTAAATCTTTTCCCCTTCACCTTGAATCTATGTTCTCTGGTCCTCGATTCCCCTACTCTGGGCTCGAGACTCTGTGCATCTACCCAATCTATTCCTCGCATGATTTTGTACACCTCTATAAGATCACCACTCATCCTCCTGCACTCCAAGGAATAGAGAACCAGCCAACTCAACCTATCCCCATAGCTCACACCCTCTAGTCCTGGCAACATTCTCGTAAATCTTTCCTGAACCCTTTCAAGCTTGACAATATCTTTCCCATAACATGGTGCGCAGAACTGAGCACAATATTCTAAATTCGGTCTCACCAACGTCTTATATAACTGCAAGATGACCACCCAACTTCTACACTCAATACTGACTGATGAAGGTCAACGTGCCAAAAGCCTTTTTGACCACCTTATCTATAAAAGGGCTTTCTCACGGTGCGACCTGACGCAAGACTTAACAAGAGTTTAACATTGTGGGAACCTCCTGTGGTAACAGTACAGCATTCGTGGACCACCGAGGACCTCCGTGGCGCTAACAGCAGGTAGTCATGTAACTTTGTAAGGTCGGGAGAAAATTCAAACATTTTTGAATTTCTCCAGAGTGACTTGAGCACTTTTTGGTGAGCGTTGCAACATTGTGTGAACGCAGATGACAGTGCGATATCCGTGCGATATCCGTAATGACTCTTGCGGGTACCGTGGGAACTCCTGCGAACGGTAAACCCGGAAGCTTGACAGAGGGGACATAAGGTGAGTAAAAAAGGTGGTCTCAATATCGCCAATGGACCATGTGTCCATCGAGGACGTCCCACCTAATTGTCATTGTTTGAGAATCTTTTTCACAGTAAGACTTGCAGAGATGCCTCTCAGAAAAGCGCAAAGAAAGGGGTCAAAGAAAGTCAGCAAGTTTTTAGCCATGCAGGTAAATGAGGAGGAGACTCAGCAAGAGAGACAGGTGGAGAGGCAAGAGGAGATGCCAGAGATACCACTGCCTGTGGGCTCCTTGGAGCAGGGAGAGGGTGATCAAGGTGGATTTGAGATTGCCTCCCCAGTAGCTGTTGCCTCCCCAATAGCCTCAGCAGACGATAATATAAAGGGAAGATGGCAGAAGGTAAGGCCATATAACTTCAACAGGGAACAAGAGGGGGAACTGGTGGAGTGGTACCAATGCAATGAGATTCTCTATGACAAATCCAGAGAGGATTATAGAAATAGGGAGAGAAAGCGCAACCTGCTGGAGACGAAGGCTGCGGAGTATCCCGGGTGCTCATGTGAGTATCTATAACAATATATTAGTTTATGTACAGGAGAACAATTTAATGTTATCCATGATTTAAAAACATACAATGCTACAGACGTAAAAGTGCTGTTTTTGCAGTTACCTTTAATTTATCTTATAAGTCTGTCTGTTCCCTGCAGTGCAATGTAAAAGTAGTGGCAGACAGCTTTTACACCCTGTTTAAGAGGGAACTGCAGATGCTGGAGAATCGAAGGTTACACAAAAAAAAGCTGGAGAAACTCAGCGGGTGCAGCAGCATCTATGGAGCGAAGGAAACAGGCAACGTTTCGGGCCGAAACCCTTCTTCAGACTGATCGGGGGCGGGGGTGGGCGGGGACAAGAAAGGGAAAAGGAGGAGGAGCCCGAAGGTTGGGGGATGGGAGGAGACAGCAGGGGGGCTGAGGAAGGGGAGGAGACAGCAAGGACTAACAAAGTTGGGAGAATTCGATGTTCATGCCCCCAAACGGAATATGAGGTGCTGTTCCTCCAATTTCCAGTGCTGCTCGCTGTGGCCATGGAGGAGACCCAGGACAGAGAGGTCGGAGACTGAGTGGGAGGGGGAGTTGAAGTGCTGAGCCACCGGGAGGTCAGCTTGGTTATTGTGGACCGAGCGGAGGTGTTCGGCGAAACGACCGCCCAACCTCCGCTTGGTCTCACCGATATAGATCTGCTGACATATCTTTTACACCCTCTTTGTTTGAAGTAGGAATCATGTATCTAAGAGCCATAAAATAAATTATGCATGAGGGCAGGCAACTTTCACTTGTAATGCTTGTCTTCAAAAAGGCCATCTGTATTTACCAACTTGTGCTCAGAAATAGCACATTAAATGCGGAGGGCATGCTCTTAAATATGCCTCTCTTTACTGACCAAAACTTTAATTTAATGGAATAGATCCAATGCTTGAAGTTCTATTTAATTCCAACACTCTACTTTAATGCAGGAGACCAACTTTTGCAATGGTTCGCTAACCAGAGGACCATTTACGGAACAATCACCGCACTTGGGATCAGATCAGGGTCAGCTGGAAACAGACAGACAGAGAGGAATACGAAAATAACAACCAGCCTGTACTCGAACCAACTTTGTATAGGCATGTCTGCAAATGAGCCAATTCTACGAACGGAGGATATTTATATAGTGTGTGAAAAAAAGTGACATCATTTGTGCCACGTGATTAACTACACTACAGTCCACGATGTTCATTCACGATTAACGGGAAAGATCGGGAGACGGACAAGTCACTCGCACAAATGACAGAATTGCCGAGTACCGTGGGAACTCTTTATATACCCCCCGTTATATCGTGCGGAACTCGTGCTGGACCGCGACCATTTCACTCTGGTGACATCTTGCGTCAGGTCGCACCGTGAGAACCGACCTTAATCTACCTGCGACTCGACCTTCAAAGAACCATGCACCTGCACTCCTAGTTCCCTCTACTCTACAACACTCCCCAGAGGCCCATCATTTACTGTGTAGGTCCTGCCCTTTTTAGACGTCCCAAAATGCAACACCTCACAATTCTCTGTATTAAAGCAGCGTGCGGAGAGTGAGCAGCGTACGGAGAGTGAGCAGCGTGCGGAGAGTGAGCAGCATGCGGAGAGTGAGCAGCATGCGGAGAGCGAGCAGCACGCGGAGAGTGAGCAGCATGCGGAGAGTGAGCAGCATGCGGGCTACTTCTGCGGCGACCAGCACGACGATCCGGGAGCTGATGAGTTGAACCGGAAGCCTCGGAGTGAAGCCAGAGTGGGACCAGGAGCTGATGCGTGAGGCCGAAAGCTGAAGGTGCGAGCTGCGTCTGCGGCAACCCCTCCTTCCCCCACCACCCCAATCCCCTACCCCAAATCCCACACCCCTCTTCCCCCTCCCCCTATCCCCCCTCTCTCCCCTTCCCCAACCACCCTCCCCCCCCCTACCCCCACCTACCGTCCATACCCCCTCCCTTACACCCCCTACACCCCCCAACAAACCCTCCCCCACACCTCCTTCCCCCACACCTCCCTCCCCCCACACCGCCCTCCCCCACACCGCCCCCCCCCCCCACCCCCTTCAGTACGCGGACGACTGCGCCATTGCAGCACACTCTGCAGAAGACCTCCAGGGCATCCTGAATGCCTTTGCTAAGGCATACAGAGCCATGGGCCTAGCCTTAAACATCAAGAAGACCCAGGTTCTACAACAACCTCCACCCAACAAGCCATCTACCCTGCCAACTATAAAAGGGATGACATCACTCTTGAAAACGTTAACAACTTCCCCTTCCTTATCAGCATTCTTTCCTCAAAAACTGACCGACAAACTGAAGTCAACTGTAAAGAGCCGGTTACAAAAGGGGAAGAGGGAAGAGACCGACGCAGTTAGTGGATGGGACTAGCAGCAGCAGGTGCTGGAACAGCTGGAACAACAAACACTTTAAAGTTGACCGGGGGGGCATCAGGACCCTGGAGTGCCGGACGACGTTACTTCATAGGAAGGAGGTGTTGACGGTTACGTCTATAGATGGTACCACTGACATCAACCAGGTAGGAACGTGGTTCCTTTGCGGGGCCATAAATGTACCCCAGTTTGGTATGTCCTTTGTTTGTCTGTAGTCGGACTACTTGGCCTTGAATGAGTGGCTTAAGTGGTTTGCTGGTCTTGTCGTAAGTGTGTTTCTTTTTTTAATATTTTTATTAGAAGTAGACATATTATAAAGTATAGTTATATATTATAGTAAAAAGACTTTTCATATACATCAGTCATACATTATTAAAATTTTCAATTATCAATTACTTCTGCTTCTAGTGTTTTTAGTTTTTATAGAAAAGAGAGAGAAACAGAGGGTAGAAAGTTACAAATAAAAAAACCCAGAAAAACGGAAGAGGTGGAATGGGTTACCTGTAATACGTCAATGGAGATAGGTTCATAGAAAGTATAGCTTTTCATCTGATCCTGAGTTCAAGTTTCAGTTGGGTCCTCGTGCTGTGCCAATCTATCCCTTCAGATAGTTAATGAATGGAGCCCAGATTTTATCGAAAAGATCTTCTTTGTCCATTAAGACGAGTCTAATTCTTTCTAAGTATAGGGTCTCCGACATTTCCGCAATCCACATTTTAATTGTGGGGGTTGTAGGGCCTTTCCAAAATTTTAATACTTAATTAATTTTTTCCTGATTATTATACTGTAGTCAAGGACATTTCTTTGGTTTGTTGTAGAAACATAGAAACATAGAAATTAGGTGCAGGAGTAGGCCATTCGGCCCTTCGAGCCTGCACCGCCATTCAATATATGATCATGGCTGATCATCCAACTCAGTATCCCGTACCTGCCTTCTCTCCATACCCCCTGATCCCCTTAGCCACAAGGGCCACATCTAACTCCCTCTTAAATATAGCCAATGAACTGGCCTCAACTACCCTCTGTGGCAGAGAGTTCCAGAGATTCACCACTCTCTGTTGTGAGTGTTAAACTTTGTTCTGATATTCCAAGTATTATTAATTTTGTGTCTGGGTCCAGTTTTGTATTAATAACTTCTGAAGTTATTTCAAAAATATCAGTCCAGAAATGTTTAAGTTTTATACAGTTTGCAAACGTATGTGTATAATTAGCCTCTAGATGTAGACATTTATCACAGGAGAGATTTGTGGGAAGATTCTATTTAGTTTTATTTTAGTGTAGTCTATGTAAGACCTTGAATTGTATTAAAGTATGTCTGGCATTTAATGAACATTGATGTATTTGTTGTAAACTTTCGTCCCACATATCTTTCGTTATAGGTTGACCTATTTCATTTTCCCATTTGTATCTATATGGTTCGGTCGGTGGTACCACGTTGTTTGGTAGGGTGTTATAAATATAAGCTATTAGTTTTTCAGTATTAGGATGCTTGTTCAAACATTCATCAAGAATTTCTGATTCCCTACTCCTGTAGACTTGTGTATTAGTTTTAACATAATCTCTAATTTGTAGATATCTGAAGAAATTATTTGAGTGCAGTCCATAATTCTGTTGTAACTCTTGAAATGAAAGAAAAGTGCCTTTCCCATAAAGATGTCCTATATTTTTGATTCCATAATTTTTCCATTGTGTGAAACCTTTGTCCATAAAGGATGATTTGAATAAAGGATTATTTACAATGGGAAGGCATAGTGGTATATTATTCAATTTTAAATCTTTTTTTATTTGTTTCCAAATTCGTATTCTACTATGTATTATGGGTTTTCTTTATAGGTTTTTTTGTGCAGTTTTGTGGGGGCAAATATGATCGGTCCAATTCCAAAAGGTAGACAGTCTTCCTTTTCCATCATTAACCAATCTGGTTGTTGATCCATTTCTTTCAGTCAGAAATTCATGTTTTTAATATGGACTGCCCAAAAATAAAATAAGAAGTTTGGCAAAGCCAAACCTCCATTTATCTTTGACTTACATAAATGTTTTTTACTTATTCTATGATTCTTATAATCCCAGACAAAACTTGTAACAATGGAGTTGACTTTTTTGAAAAACGTTTTTGGGATATATATCGGAATTAATTGAAGTAGGTACAGCAGTTGCGGTAAAAAAATCATTTTTATAGCATTAATTCTCCCAAGCATAGAAATCGGGAGTGTTTTCCAGTATTGAATATTCTTATGTAGTTTATTCAGTAAGGGTGGGAAATTTAGTTTAAATAAAGAGATATATGTCTTAGTTACATAGATTCCTAGGTATTTAAATTTATCTTTAACTATTTTAAAAGGGGATTGTTGTATTGTATGTAAATTGAATTTTGTTATTGGCATGATTTCGCTTTTATTCCAATTAATTCTATATCCCGAAAACTGACCAAATTGAGTTATTAAATAGGTTTGGAATACTAGTTTCTAACTTTGTAATATATATTAGTACATCATCTGCATATAAGGAGATTTTATTCCTTGTGCCTCTAGTGTTGTATCCAAATATTCCTGGATGGTTTCTAACGCTTTCTGCTAGGGGTTCGATTGCAAGAGCAAATAATAGTGGGGATAGTGAACATCCTTGTCTACAGCCTCTAGAGAGATTAAATTTAGTTGATAACATTTTGTTTGTTAATATTCTAGCTGTTGGATTAGAATATAACAATTTAACCCATGTACAGTACTTCTCTCCTAGTTGAAATTTTTCCATCACCGAAAATAAATATGGCCATTCTACCTGGTCAAATGCTTTTTCAGCATCTAACGAGATAATTGCTAGATCTGCATTAGGGATTCTATTGGAGTATATATTATTAAATAATCTTCTCAGATTATAAAATGAATACCGTTTGGGGATAAACCCTGTTTGGTCGGGATGTATTAATTTGCTGATCACTAAGCTCAATCTATTAGATAAAATTTTAGTTAATATTTTCTGATCAGTATTTAAGAGGGCTATAGCTCTGTATGAACCTGGGTCTTCAAGATCCTTGTCCATTTTTGGTATGAGTATGATTGTAGATTCATTTAGAGTTTCTGGGAGTTTCTGTTGAGTATAAGCGTATTTGTACATTGTCTGTAGGCGTGGGGAAAGCAAATCATAAATTTTTAAATAAAATTCAGAATTTAGACCATCGGGGCCTGCAGACTTTCCATTTTTTAAAGATTTGATTGACTCTTCGATGTCTTTTATCGTAATTTCAGCCCCTAGCAATTCTCTCTCTTTCTGATCTAGACCCGCAAGCTTACAATTCTGTAAAAATGTTTCCATTCCCTTTGATTGTTCTGTTATTTTAGATGAATACAATTTTTGGTGGTATTGTAGAAATCTATCATTAATATCTTTAGGCAGTGTTAATGTTTCTCCCTTGTCTGTTCTAATTTTGTATATTGTTTTTTCCCCATCCAATTTGCGAAGTTGACGCGCTAATAGATTTTGTGGTTTATCACCAAATTCAAAGTGTAATTGTTTTGTATGTTGATAAAGTTTTATAACTTGGTCTGAATATATCTTGTTTAATTTATATTTCAGTACTGCAATTTTATTGTGTTTTATCGTGGATGGTGCTGCTGCATTTTCTGTGTCTAATTGCTTTATTTCCATTTCCAGTTTCTGTTGTTTGGCCCTATTCTCTTTATTAAAAAATGATTGGGAAGAAATTAATGCTCCTCGTACAAATGCTTTAAATGTTTCCCAAAGAAGGGAAGCAGAGATTTCAGGGCTATCGTTAGCCTCAAAAAACATTTTAATCTGTTTTACTAGGTATTCATTACATAACTTATCTTTTAAGATTTGGGGATTAAATCTCCATTGTGACTGTGTCTCTACCATTCCATTTAGTTTGATCATAAATGTTAATGGAGCATGGTCTGAGATTATGATGTTATGATATTGCGAGTTATAGGTAAATGGGATAAGTTTTGAATCTACTAAAAAATAGTCTATCCTTGAGTAAGTTTTGTGTACTGGTGAGTAAAATGAATATTCTCGGCCCGATGGATTTTCAATTCTCCAAACGTCCTTAATATTAGTAGTATTAATGTATGAATTTAAAAATTCACTTGATCGAGATTTTAGTTTTCTTTGAGTTGATGATCTATCCAAACAAGCATCCAATGTACAATTTAAATCTCCACCGATTATTAAGTTTTGTTGTGTACATTCCGGGATATTGTTAAGAATTCTCTTAAAAAACAGAGGGCTATCAAAATTTGGTCCATACACATTGAGGAAAGTCACCTTTTTTGAGTGTAACTCCCCTATTATTACAATATATCTGCCTTCAATGTCTTCTATCGTTGATATATGTTTAAAGGGTATACCTTTACGAATTAATATTGCAACACCTCTAGATTTATGTGAGAATGAAGAGTGGTATGCTTTAGCAATCCATTTTGCTTTCAATCTGTGTTGTGCTTCCTTTTTAAGATGTGTCTCCTGGAGAAATATTATATCTGTTTTCAATGATTTTAAATGAGCTAACACTTTGCCTCTCTTGATAGGTTCATTAATTCCCTTAACATTACAACTACAGAATTTAATTCCCTCACCCCCAATGTTTATATTCATGTCTTGCATCTTGTGATTAAGTGGTAGAGCAGATGATTCAGCACACTCAACCCTACCTTATACTCAAACATCAGGTAGATGAATTTTAGGTCACGTCTGTTTTCCATCTCCTTAAATAAAATATGCAATTCCATTCCAAATACAAAATATAATATGATACAAGATTAAAAAAAAGTAATAGCAAATTGGGTTAGTAAAGTGTGGAAAGTAAAAAAGAAAAGCAACTACAACTACAATTAGTGCAGTTAGTGATAGCCACCCTAATGTGGCTAAGCATCTATGGACTTCCGTAGCTTTTGGTTAATAAAAATACTAGCTCCGTACTTTCCTTGAAAGGAAAGTTTCCAATTCGATGCAAACAATTTGTGGGGGGGGAAAGAAATAATGATTATATTCCATTAATGATATAATTAGTAGTCTCAAATTGAAATGTTAGTTTTGTATAATATAAACATTTATCAAAGAATAATCAAAAACAAAAACATCAGAGAGAAAGCCACCATACATTTTTCATTATAAAATACCTGAATCACACTTTACTTATATTTCATACTTTTAGTTAATTCTTAAATAATCTGAATAATCTTATTATCAATAGTTAATGTTAGTTAGTATTCTTGATTATTAATAGTTGTTAGAAGTTAGTATGTAAGTATTATACATCTGTTGCAGGATATTTACCCAATTCTTATTGCGAATTTTAGGCAACTCTTAAATATAATAGTTTAAAGTTTACAGTTCCATATCTTCTCTGCGAGATAGCACTATCCAGGTAGGTATTGAGTGTTGAATATTTTTTTCAACCTTCGATCTTGTCCTCGATGTTCTTGGCAAATTCCAATGCTTCCGTGTGCTTGATGAAGAAGTATTCCTTCTTCTCGTAACTAACTCTTAGTGTTGCGGGATATAACAGTCCATATCTCAGATTCTTTATGTTCTTCAGTATTCTTCTTGTTTCTGTGAACAATGCTCTTTTCTTAGCAACTTCCACAGGATAATCTCTGAATACGCTAATGTTGTCTCCTTCATATACAAGATTTCTGCTTTTGCCAATTTTCCTCATCATGTCATCTAATACATGGTCGTATTGGACCTTTACTATCATTATTCTTGGAGGGTCGCCCACCTTTGGGGGACGTCTCGGCACGGTGCCCTCGGGCAAGTAATGGCGCCTGGTCCAGGTTCAAAATTGTTTTCAGTACATCTGCAGCAAATTCACGGGGGTCACGAGTCCCCTCTCTGCCTTCCTGGATGCCCACGATTCTTAAGTTCTGACGCCTCTGTCGTCCCTCCAAGTCTGTACATTTTTTGGTTATTTGACGCAATAACTTTGGTAGGCGTTGGTTCTCGGTGATGAGTTTTTTTGTAGTTGCGGTACTTGTCTCAGCAAATTCCTCAAGTTCTTTTACAATCTTGTGGTGTTGGTCTAATGTCTGGAAGATAGGTTCAAGTTTAGAATCAAATCTGGATTCCATCATATTCAGTTTTTCATTTACTTCTTCAACATTTTGAGTCAAATTTCTTTCCATATCTAATTTCCAGTCTTCCAGGACTTTGTGTACCATCTCTGTAACATCGTCTTTAATTTGTTCTTTAATTTCTTTTTTAAAAGATGTCAGCTTTTCTTTAAAATTCAGTCGTTTAAAATTAAGTGCGTTTCTGCCGTCTCGATTGGACTGTACGCGCTTTTGAACTACGGCAGGGTTGAAAACTTTGGGTTTTAAATGATCCTGGGTGACGGGCAGCGGAGGTCGCGTTCGGCGGGACATCAGGCGCTGGGCTGGAGAACCTATAACGTTATCTCTCTCAATATTTTGCAGGTTCAACAGGTCCAGGTAGACATCAGATTTAGCTAGGTATGTGCGCTCCATGAGTTGTTTAGCGCTCTGAACAGCACGCTTGGCAAGTCCATTGGACTGTGGGTATTCTGGGTTGCTGGTGACATGTTGAAAGTTCCACCGTTTGGCAAAGTCTTTAAACTTTTGGCTGGTGAATTGGGTCCCGTGGTCAGTCTGCAGGCGAGCTGGAATGCCATGTACAGAGATATGTGTCCTGAGCTTTTGGACGACTATCTCTGAGGAGATGGTTGGCAGAAAGTCAATTTCAAACCAGTTCTAGTACGAGTCCACTAACACGAGATAGTGCTTCCCGTGCCAGTCAAAGATATCGGCAGCCACTGATGACCATGGTAGAGAGGGAGCAGGTTGAGACAGCAAGGGCCGTTTTTGCTGGTGCGGTGCTTGTCTGCTACAGATTGCGCATGATTCTGTTTTCTCTCAAATGTACTTGGTCATTCCGGGCCAGTGGATCATTTATTTTGCACGCTGTAGGGTTGCCTCCACGCCTGGGTGACCACTGTGGATTTCCTCATAGTACTCGTTTCGCAGGGATGAGGGGATGACCGTCTTGTGACCTTTGACAATCACTCCATCCTGTAGGTACACAAAAAAGTTGGAGAAACTCAGCGGGTGCAGCAGCCTTCAGACTGAAGAAGGGTTTCGGCCCGAAATGTTGCCTATTTCCTTCGCTCCATAGATGCTGCTGCACCCGCTGAGTTTCTCCAGCTTTTTTGTGTACCTTCGATTTTCCAGCATCTGCAGTTCCTTCTTAAACTCCATCCTGTAGTACTAGTTCATCATGTACCAGGAAATAGGGTCGCTGTTCAAAAGGAGTGTTAGACTGGTTGTTTGGCCACCCACCTTTGATGATTAAAGTTAGCAGCTGGGAGGTTTTATCTGCAGCGGTGTGTTCGGCAAGGCAGTGCAGACGGTCGGTTGGAACAAATGGTACTTTCAGGACGGAGAATTCGTCATGTTCCAATGGGTGTTGTTCGCTGGTGGTGCATGGAACTATCTCAAGTGTCTTGCGGGCTGCTTCTGTAGCAACCAGCACGACGAGCCGGGAGCTGATGAGTTGAACCGGAAGCCTCTGGAAGCTGATTAAAGTTAGCAGCTGGGAGCTCGAGATACAGTGTCTGCGATGTGCATGTCTTTACCTTTTTTTATAGACAATGTGAAAATCAAACCGTTGTAGCTGCATCATGATGCCTTGAAGTCTTGCTGGGGCAGCATGGATCGGTTTGCTCAGGATGGTGACTAGCGACTGGTGATCAGTTTCTACCGTGAAAGTCTTGCCAAAAATAAAGTCTTTAAATTTAGAGCAGGCGAAAATCACGGTAAGCAGTTCCTTCTCGATCTGTGCATAGCGTTGTTTAGTATCCGTTAGGGTGGGCGAAGCGTAGGATACCAGCATCACATCGCCGTTGAAGGAAGTCTGCAGGCACGCTGCGCCAAGTCCATACTGAGGTGCATCGCAGGTGATTGTAACTGGCAGGTCGATGTTGAAGTATGACAGGGTAGGTGCACTAGCGAGCTGTAGTTTTAAAGTCTCAAAAGCTCGCTGGTGTTTTGGGTACCAGGACCAGGTGTTGTCCTTGTGGGTTAGTTTATGCAGATGGGCTGACAATTTGCTGAGATTGGGGATGAATTTGCCCAGATAGTTGACCATACCTAAAAACCATTGCAAGCTGGTGATGTCAGTTGGTACTGGCAGTTTGTTGATTGCCGCAGTCTTCAGCGGATCAGGTTTTAACCCGTTGCTGGTGAACATGTGATCTACGTAGGTGACTTCAGGAACTCTGAACTTGCACTTCAGAGGGTTCAGTTTTAGATTAATGTCTCTGGCACGGTCCAGCACCTTACGTAGGTTGGCATCGTGCTCGGTTGCGTCTCAGCCGTAAACTAGGATGTTGTCACCAATGATGGCATAAGGAAATTCTGCGAACAATTGTTCCATTGCACGCTGGAAGACTTCGCTAGCAGAGATGAGACCGAAGGGCATTCTTAAAAATCGGTAAAAGCCGAACGGGGTGGCGAAGGTTGTTAATGCCGATGAGGCATGGTCTAAGGGGATTTGCCATAAAGAGCTTTTGGCATTCAGGAATGAGAACACCGTTGCAGTACCGATTTGTGCCGCTATGTCCTCGGTAGTGTTGGCGTTTGTTCAAATCTTTAGGATTGATGCAGATGCGTAATGCCTTCTTGTCTTTCTTTGTGGTGACGACCATGTCCCAGTCAGGGGGTTCGCTGACTTCAGCAATGACTCCAATAGAGACCATACGTTTTAGTTCATCGTGTATTTTCTCACGCAAGCCATGCGGGACGTGGTGACGAGCACATACGACCGGGGTGACCGTATTGTCAACAGTGATCTTGTATATTGTGGGTAGTTTCCCGAGTTTGTCATCAAACAAGCCTTTATAGTTGGATAGCATCTGTTTTGTTGGTTCCTCTGTCAGACAGAGTTTGTGGACAGAATGCCCGAAATAGACCAGACCCAAGTCATGGCATGCAAAGAGCCCTGGTTTTCAAGGGAAATTGGACATCTTGTTCGGAAAAAGAGGGAGATCTACAATAATTATAGGCAGCATGAAGTAAATGAGGCGCTTGAGGAGTATAAGGAATGTAAAAAGAATCTTAAGAAATAAATTAGAAAAGCTAAAAGAAGACATGAGGTTGCTTTGGCAAGTAAGGTGAAAGTAAATCCAAAGGGTTTCTACAGCTATATTAATAGCAAAAGGATAACATGGGATAAAATTGGTCCATTGGAGAGACAGAGTGGACAGCTATCTGCAGAGCCAAAAGAGATGGGGGAGATATTGAACAATTTATTTTCTTCGGTATTCACCAAGGAGAAGGATATTGAATTATGTGAGGTAAGGGAAACTAGTAGAGTAGCTATGGATACTATGAGTTTCAAAGTAAAAGAAGTACTGACACTTTTGAAAAACATAAAAGTGGATAAGTCTCCAGGTCCTGACAGGATATTCCCTAGGACATTGAGGGAAGTTAGTGAAGAAATAGCTGGGGCTATGACAGAAATATTTCAAATGTCATTAGAAACGGGAATAGTCCCCAAGTATTGGCGTACTGTGCATGTTGTTCCATTGTTTAAAAAGGGTTCTAAGAGTAAACCTAGCAATTATAGGCCTGGTAGTTTGACTTCAGTGGTGGGCAAATTAATGGAAAAGATACTTAGAGATAATATATATAAGCATCTGAATAAACAGGGTCTGATTAGGAACAGTCAGCATGGATTTGTGCCTGGAAGGTCATGTTTAACTAATCTTCTTGAATTTTTTGAAGAGGTTACTAGGGAAATTGACGAGGGTAAAGCAGTGGATGTTTTCTATATGGACTTTAGTAAGGCCTTTGACAAGGTTCCTCATGGAAGGTTGGTTAAGAAGGTTCAACTGTTGGGTATAAATGCAGGAATAGCAAGATGGATTCAACAGTGGCTGAATGGGAGAAGCCAGAGGGTAATGGTGGATGGTTGTTTGTCGGGTTGGAGGCAGGTGACTAGTGGGGTGCCTCAGGGATCGGTGTTGGGTCCTTTGTTGTTTGTCATGTACATCAATGATCTGGATGAAGGTGTGGTAAATTGGATTAGTAAGTATGCAGATGATACCAAGATAGGGGGTGTTGTGGATAATGAAGAGGATTTCCAAAGTCTACAGAGTGATTTAGGCCATTTGGAAGAATGGGCTGAAAGATGGCAGATGGAGTTTAATGCTGATAAATGTGAGGTGCTACACCTTGGCAGGACAAATCAAAATAGGACGTACATGGTAAATGGTAGGGAATTGAAGAATACAGATGAACAGAGGGATCTGGGAATAACCGTGCATAGTTCCTTGAAGGTGGAATCTCATATAGATAGGGTGGTAAAGAAAGCTTTTGGTGTGCTAGCCTTTATAAATCGGAGCATTGAGTATAGAAGCTGGGATGTAATGTTAAAATTGTACAAGACATTGGTGAGACCAAATCTGGAGTATGGTGTACAATTTTGGTCGCCCAATTATAGGAAAGATGTCAACAAAATAGAGAGAGTACAGAGGGGATTTACTAGAATGTTGCCTGGGTTTCAACAACTAAGTTACAGAGAAAGGTTGAATAAGTTAGGTCTTTATTCTCTGGAGCGCAGAAGGTTAAGGGGGGACTTGATAGAGGTCTTTAAAATGATGAGAGGAATAGACAAAGTTGATGTGGATCAGCTTTTCCCTTTGAGAATAGGGAAGATTCAAACAAGAGACTTCAGAATTAAGGGACAGACGTTTAGGGGTAACATGAGGGGGAACTTCTTTACTCAGAGAGTGGTAGCGGTGTGGAATGAGCTTCCAGTGGAAGTGGTGGAGGCAGGTTCATTGGTATCATTTAAAAATAAATTGGATAGGCATATGGATGAGAAGGGAATGGAGGGTTATGGTATGAGTGCAGGCAGGTGGGACTAAGGGAAAAAAGATGTTTGGCATGGACTTGTAGGGCCGAGGTGGCCTGTTTCCGTGCTGTAATTGTTATATGGTTATATGGTTATTGATGCCTGGCAGGGTTTCAGCACTTGGTTGGACAATGTAAAAGAGTAAGTTCCTTGTCTGTTCATTGATGGTATATTTGAGATCAGCTTTACCCAGCGGGTGAAGAATTTCCCCTCCATAAGCATGTAGGGTGGAGGAGTCTATTTTCATGAGCTCAGTGGTTCTTATCTTGTTGAACACTTTGAGTGACATGACGTTTACTCTGGCACCGTATCGACTTTGGCGATCAGAGGTTTGTTATTGATTATCATGGTCACCGTAGGACCAGTCATTTTGCCTGGGGTGCGCAGGTTTAGGGAAAGTACGGTAGACTCAGTGTCTGTGTTATCAGTGTTGTTCCCATGGGAAGATTCGTCAGAATCAGGATCAGAAGCAGACAGGTCTTGTTGATTCAGGTGCAGCTTTGTCCTTGAAGCAGTACTCCCACTAGATCGACAACAATTAGCAACTCCGCAGCTGGAACCCCAGGTCGTTCCTGTTGGAGGCCGCTCCACGTTGCAGCCCCAACGACACGGAGACCCGACAAAGAAAAGGTCGGGTCTCCCGTGCAGGGGAAAGATTTTAAAGTTAGCCCCACCCCCCCACACACATACCCCAACAAAAAAACAAAACAAAAACTACATAAAAACGAGACAAAAAATTATAAAACACAGACGGACTGCAGAGGCCGCTGCTGACGAGAGTCGTGCCGCCCACCATCCTACTGTAGGCAGTGGGTAGGATCTTACACTATGAATGTTATAATTAGGCAGGGTTATAATTACTAAACATTCTAATTGGCTAACATACCTGATCACCCGGTTGCTAAACACTAATTCTCCTTCCCATTCGTACACAGACCTTTCTGTCCTATTGTCAGAGTGAGGCTAAACGTAAATTGGAGGAACAGCATCTCATATTTCACTTTGGCAGCTTACAGCCCAGTAGTATGATAAATGATTTCTCTAACTTCAAGTAACCCTGACATTTCCTCTCTCTCTATCTCTCTCCCACCCAAGCACTAGCTTCTCGTTTTCACCCATCAAACAACTAATAATGGCCTGTTTCCTCGATCGTCGTTATATTTCTGCATATCTGTCATTCATTGTTCTTTATCTCTCTACATCATCAGCTATATCTCTAGTTTCCCTTATTCATAACCAGTCTAAAGAAGTTCTTGGCCCAGAACATCACCCATTCTTCATCTCCAGCAATGCTGCCTGTCCCGCTGAGTTACTCTAGCTTTTTGTGTCTATCTTTGGTTTAAACCAGCATCTGCAGTTCCTTCCTACACAATAAAGTCTTCATCCTGCCACAACCAGAGAGCAGTCCTGAAATACAAACTACCTCATTGGGGACCCTTGGTCTTATCCAATATCGGACTTTACTGGCTTTACCTTGCACTAAACGTTATTTCCTTATCATGCATCAGTACACTGTGAATGGCACGATTGTGGTCATGTATTGTCTTTCCACTGGCTGGTTAGCACGCAACAAACGCTTTTCACCGTACCTCAGTACACGAGACAATAAACTAAACTGAAACTCTTCAGGCCTCGCACTCCTTGCTGCTGAAAATAGTACCTATTTCTCCCAACAACACTGTCCCCAACACTACTCTAGTCCTTTTCACTCCCACAGCTTGAATGGCCTCATGTTCCATCCACATGGACCACAAGACCTCTTGTTTGTGGGAGAAATACAAGAGCTGAGGCTCCCCCAACATTACCTTCATGACCCATTGTCCTACCCTCCTGTCTGTCTTGACCGATTAATTCTGCAGTGTCTAATTTAGGGAAATAACCACATCTTGTTTTGCCCACCTTCATGCACTGTTGTGTCTACATCTCAGCGACCAGCTCATCAATTCTGAGGCAAGGTTTCGAACACTTTCTGTGATGTGGTCATCTTCCTTCGCAATGTTTCCCTTCAACTTACACACCATCGTGGCAACATGCCAAACGCAGCATATCCAAAGGCCTGTCTTAATTTGACTAATCAATTAATTACATTTAATTTATGTAGTTTTTAAATATAAAATAACACCATTGTTCTTTCCTCACCCAAGTAAACACTGCACTATACGCGCACTGGACTCTATACTAAAACATATCACGTCTTGGCAGAACCCAGCAAGTTGCATTCCTTCCTCCCACATATTCTGAATCAGCAGACATCTATTTATTCAGCCTAGCCAGCTCACTAAATACCTGACCACCTAAGTAATGATCGCTTACTGTGCAAATGAAAGGCACAAGATTACGAAAAGCTATTATATTAATTGAAAATAATTAAGTGTTTAAAATTCTGATTCAACTTGCTGGCAAGAATGGTAGACTGTGGAGGTTGGACACTCCCTGCCTTGCCCTAGCAATATGCCATGCCCAAGGGTCACCAATACCAACATCTGTGGAGATTATATCCCCTTTGGCCTGTTGTGAACCAATCCACATCTCCTTCTTTCTACCGTAAATCTTCTGTTGTGCTTGTACTCATGTTAAACAGTAGACATGTTTTTTTTGGTTTTTTTTTATTTACAAAATATTTATTCAATTATTAAAAAATAATATTTACACTACAATAAAACAAGCCAGAACCCACCACCATAAATACAATACAAACATATATCCATAATAAACTATTATACAATTATGATACAATCCTTATTGAGGATACATTCAACACCCTGCGGAGCCCAGCGGTCCCGGAACTCCCTCAGGGTGCCCACAGACAGGGCGTATTCCCTTTCTAATCCCACCCGGGCATGGACGTAACCCCGGAAAAGGGGCAGGCAGCTGGCTCGGGTAGAGCCCTCCGCCGTCTGGCGCCGTGACTCGCGGATGGCCAGCTTGGCCAGGCCCAGGAGCAACCCAACCAGGACATCTTCAGCCCTACCCTCTCCCCTACGCACAGGGTGAACAGTAGACATGTTGGAAGGCTCAATGTGAATAGTTTGTTCAAATTATGAAGGCTTGAGTGTTACCAACTGACGTAAGTCTATCAAGCCAAAATATATCACACCTTTGTTCTGTGTAAGCACTTCTAAGACTCCATTCATTAACTCAGAACAAGAAACAGAAAATCCTACATTGAAACAAACTTCTCATACTTACAACCAAGCTGCAAAGTCACACATGCAGACTGCTTGGGTTTTTATTTATTGCTCATTAGTTCACAAAGTAATGAATTTTCACCTGTCTTGATACTTCTCCATTCCCAAATAAGCATAAGACTTCCATTCCTACTGACTGCACCATATTCTCTATTTTCACCCCCAAAAAATATCAGAAATGGGATGATGGGTATCCATGGCAGTTTCTTAATCTTACAGTCATGTAGTGCTTATACGTAGCAGAGAATCTACTTTTGTATGATTTAGTATTTATTCTGCAATGTAAACATTAACCAACAGTGCCATTACCAATTAAACCTATGGCGAGTATTTCTGTATCCATTAAAAAGAGCTAAGATGTCTAAGTAACCTTTTGATGACCTACAAACCTGTACGTCTTTGGAGTGTGGGAGGAAACCAAAGATCTCGGAGAAAGTCTACGCAGTCAGCGGGAGAATGTACAAACCACGTACAGACAGCACCCATGGTCGGGATCGAACCCGTGTCTCCAGCGCTGCAAATACTGTAATAGCAACTCTACTGCTATGCCACTGTGCCACCATCTTGATCGCATACTCTGTTCAATTCAGATAATTTTGGGATTGGATTTATATTAGAATACTAGACTAAGTGGGACCCATTGGGTCCCAGCATCGCACGGGTGGGCTAGTCCCCCAACGCAATATTCCACCTCTCCACCAATTCCAATATTGGTGGTCAGTGGGGGTGGGGGCTTTCTAGAGCGCTAGTATGGGTGTTGTGGGCTGAATGGACGGCTAGTATGGACATTGTGGGCCAAATGGATTCTTGGGCTGGTGGCTCAGTCACTCAAGCCTGTTGTGCTGGCAGCTCACTCACTCACGGCTGGTGGGCTGGCAGTTGACTCACGACTATTCCTTGAAATTCCATTTCAAGCAGGGTGCAAGGCCATCAAATTCAAGTGCTGTTTCATAACATTTCAAGCAGGGTGCAAGGCCACTAAAGACAGCGAGTCGTGACCTCTCCCTCCTCTATCTTGCAGTGACTGAGCCACACTCACACTTCTGGGTTTTATAGTCCCTCTTCATGGCATGATTGACAGGAGAGAGAATCTCAACATTTTTTAAACACTAATAACTCTTTTATTTTTCATCAATGGGAATAATCTTCGGCAACCCATGAGCGGAGGGGGACTTTAAGTAAGATGGCCAAACATCACAGCCGTACGTGGTAGTGTTTTTTTTCTAAAATCAATATAAAGCACAAACAGGAAGTGGTCAAGATTAGACTTTTAATTATATGGATGGCGACTTTAATTAGGCAAGGCGACTTTAATTAGGCAAGGCGACTTTAATTAGGCAAGGCGACTTTAATTAGGCAAGGCGACTTTAATTAGGCAAGGCGACTTTAATTAGGCAAGGCGACTTTAATTAGGCAAGGCGACTTTAATTAGGCAAGGCGACTTTAATTAGGGAAGGCGACTTTAATTAGGGAAGGCGACTTTAATTAGGGAAGGCGACTTTAATTAGGGAAGGCGACTTTAATTAGGGAAGGCGACTTTAATTAGACAAGGCAACTTTAATTAGGCAACACAGCTTTAGCATTTCCAAACTATATCTTCAAGCCACATTAAGGGCACTGAAAGGTCAGTAAAACTGCTCACAGTTTAGTAGACATGTGTTCAGAGTTATTCACAGCTCAGACTGAGAGACGTGACCCTCTCACTCCCCCTTCTTGCAGACTGAGGCACTCAACACTAAGTCCGGAAGGGGCGTGGTCTTCAGGAGAGAGAATTTCAACATTTTTTAAACACTAATAACTCTTTTATTTTTCATCGATGGGAAAAATCCTCTTGTCCTGCGCAGCGGAGGGGGAGTAAGTAAGATGGCCAAAAATCACAGCCGTAAGAGGCAGTTTTTTTCTAAAATCAATATACAGAACAACGGGAAGTGGTCAAGATCAGACTTTTAGTAATATAGATAGCACAAAACAGGATCAATCTTTTTGGCCCAAGATGTCAGTACCCAACATAATGCCAAATTAACCTAATCCCTTATGCCTGCATGTGATCAATTAAGATGGCGCCTACCTGCGGCGACATTTTGCAAATGGCACAAAGAAAAACAGTAAGATACAGCACTTATGAACTCAACTGCATCAGAAAATCCACCAAAATCAACGCCGTAAGTAGCGAGCTGCTAACGCATTTAAATGCATTAGCGCTACTGAGAACTCCCGATGTTAGTACCGGTAAGGGAATCGCCGATCAGAAGGGAATCCCCAACCTCGCGGAGGCACGCAGGTACAGTAAGAAACTTACTTGCAAACACCGGGGAGGCCTTCACGGAGTCCGGAATTGTGGCCGTCGGACAGGATCCCCCAGCAGCAACGGAGCTGGAGGTGCAGACTGTATGGGAATTCCCGCTCTCAGTGGATTCCCCGACTTCACGGAGACCCGTAAGTGCTCTACCTTCAAACACTGAGGAGGGCTCCTTGGAGTACGGAAACGTGGCTGTCAGGCAGGACTATAGGTGAGACAGAAGCGTAGGGGACTTCGGCCCCCTCTCCCTACTATCCTACTGGCCAACGTACAGTCACTAGAAAATAATGTGGAGGACTTAAGGGCAAGGCTGCTTTACCAAAGGGAGCTGAGGGAATGCTCTGTGTTCTGTTTCACAGAGACATGGCTCACCCCCCGCTCCCCAGACTCAGCGGTCTAGCCTGAAGGGTTCTCCATCCACCGTATGGACCGTACCCTGGCATCTGGGAAAGGGAGGGGAGGGGGCATCTGCCTCATGGTCAACTCTGCGTGGTGCTCAGATGTGGCAGTCCTGTCCAACTCCTGCTCTCCACACCTCGAGCATCTGGCGGTGAAGTGTCGTCCCTTCTACCTCCCAAGGGGATTCACCTCAATCATCCTGACCGCGGTCTACATTCCACCCCAAACAGACGTCCATCTGGCACTGGAGGAGATGCACGACGTGGTCAACAAACACCAGACATCTTACCCCGAGGCGTTTACTATCATAGCTGGGGACAAAGCAAACCTCAAGAAATCGCTCCCTAACTTCCACCAACATGTCTCCTGCTGCACAAGAGGACCAAACACCCTCGACCACTGCTACACCACCATCAAGGATACCTATCGCGCTATCCCTCTCCCTCACTTCGGTAAATCCGGCCATTCGGCGGTGCTGCTTCTTCCTGCCTACAGGCAGCGATTAAAGTGCGCACCCCCTGAGGTGAGGACTGTTCAGAGCTGGTCGGGGGGAGCGGTGGTGGTGGGGGGGGGGGGGGGGGGGGGGGGGGGCGGGGTGCAGAGGAACAACTCCAGGACTGTTTGGAGTCTGTAGACTGGGCAATGTTCAGGGACACGGCAACGGATCTGAATGAATACATCACAGTCGTTACAGACTTCATAAAGAAATATGTGGAGAACTGCATCCCTACAAAAACCTTTCTAGTGTTTCCCAATCAGAAGCCTTGGATGAACTATGAGATCCACACTTTTCTGAAGTCCAGACCCCCGGGCATTCATGTCTGAAGATACCGAGGACTACAAGACCAGATACGACCTTAGTAAAGCCATCAAAAAGACCAAAAGAGACCAAAAGTTGGAGGATGAGACAGATGTTCGGCAGCTGTGGCGGGGCCTGAATGTAATCACATCCTAAAAGGCAAAATCAGGAGGCAGCACAAATGTCAATGAAACTTCACTCCCTGACAAGCTCAATGCATTTTACGCACGCTTTGATAGGGAGAATACTGATGTGCCTTCTCAAGCTCCCATTTGCTGTGATGGTATTTTAGTCTCAGTCATAGAGGCCGATGTCAGGAAATTATTCAGAGGGATGCACCCTCGGAAAGCGCCTGGACCTGATGGTATACCTGGTCGTGTTCTAAAAACTTGTGCGAACCAACTGGTTGTATTTTTTACGGACATTTTCAACCTCTCACTTCTGAGGTCTGAGGTTCTCACCTGCTTTAAAAGGGCATTAATTATACCGGTGCCCAAGAAGAGCAAGGTGACGTGCCTCAATGACTATCGACCAGTGGCACTAACGTCTGTGGTGATGAAATGCTTTGAGAGGTTGATCACGGCGCAAATCAACTCCTACCTCGACAAAAACCTGGACCCACTGCAGTTCGCTTACCGCCACAACAGATCAACGGTGGATGCGATCTCACTGGCTCTCCACTCCGCTCTGGATCACTTG
Organism: Leucoraja erinaceus; assembly: GCF_028641065.1. NCBI lineage: Eukaryota > Metazoa > Chordata > Chondrichthyes > Rajiformes > Rajidae > Leucoraja > Leucoraja erinaceus. The sequence goes on along the minus strand of NC_073379.1, from coordinate 79,762,622 downwards.
GACAACAAAAACTCATATGTCAGGCTGTTATTCATTGACTACAGCTCGGCATTTAACACAATCATCCCCTCCAAACTGGTTACCAAACTCTCAGATCTGGGCTCTGCGCATCCCTCTGCAATTGGATCCTCGACTTCCTCATTCACAGACCACAGTCTGTTCGTATTGGTGGAAATGTGTCAACCTAGATAACAATCAGCACGGGCACACCTCAAGGCTGCGTGCTCAGCCCCCTGCTGTACTCACTCTGTACTCATGACTGCGTAGCCGGTCATAGTGCGAACTCCATCATCAGGTTCAATGACGACACTACTGTTGTGGGACGTATCACTGATGGAGATGAGTCAGAGTATAGAAGTGAGATCGACCGTTTGACCAAATGGTACCAGCACAATAACCTGGCCCTCAACACCAGCAAAACCAAGGAACTGATTGTGGACTTTGGAAGGGGTAGGATGGGGACACATAGTCCCGTTTATATCAACGAGTCGATGGTGGAGAGGGTCAAGAGCTTCAAATTCCTGGGCGTGCATATCTCTGAAGATCTCTCCTGGTCCGAGAACACGGATGCACTGTAAGTTGTAAGCACTGCCCGGTCCATCATCGGCTCTGACCTCCCTATCATGGAGGGGATCTATCGCAGTCGCAGCCTCAAAAAGGCTGCCAACATCTTCAAGGACCCACACCATCCTGGCCACTCACTCATCTCCCTGCTGCCTTCAGGTAGAAGTTACAGGAGCCTGAAATCTGCAACATCCAGGTTCAGGAATAGCCCTTCCCCACAGCCATCAGGCTATTAAACTCAACTCAAACAAAACTCTGATCATTAATAGCCCATTGCAATTTATCTGTTTATTTATTTATGTGTGTGTGTGTGTGTGTGTGTGTGTATATATTCATTGGTAGATGGTCACACTGATCAGTTCTGTTCTGTATTTATTTATGCCTATTTTTTTCTGTTGTGCTGAAGCAAAGCAAGAATTTTGTTGTCCTATCTGGTACACATGCCAATAAACTCTCTTGAATCTCTTGAATCTTGATCCATATCCCTCCATTCCCTAACATTCATGTGCTTATCTAAAAGTCTCTTGCAGATTATTATATCTGCTCCCACCACCACCACCATTGGCATTACATTCCAAGTACTTACCCACTCTATGTATAAAAAAAAACCTGCTACACACGTATTCTTCAAATTTACCTCCTCTGATTTTGAAACTATGATCTCTAGAATTTGAAGTTTCCATTTGGGAATAGGTTTGCCCAATTTATGCTTCTCATCATTTTATAAACTTCACCAAGCTTACTTAACCTTTCCACTTTTATATTAATTATAAGAAGAGGTTGAACAGTCTCCTTTTAATTAATACCCTTTAATCCAGGCAGTATTGTGGTAAACCCCGTCTGTACGCTCTCCAAACTTTAGGTATAAACAAAAAAAGTTGCAAATTCTGAACAAAATAACACAAGCTTTCAAGTTATTTCTTTTTTGCTAAAGATTTAACTCAAATTATATGTACATTACCAAATATAAAGATATCCTGTGCCATTTGCAAGCGGCTTCATATATTAACAATGCTGAAGACGGGTAGCATAATCAAGCTTGGTGACAAGACTGCTATAAATGACAGATAATTATTTTATACGCATTATGCAACTATCAAGGTACCAAGGTCTAAGCGGAAGCTTTGAGGGGATAGAGCCTTTTCTGTTGCTGCCCCGGCATTCTGGAACACCTTGCCGCTGCAGATCAGACAGGCCCCTTCACTGTCCATCTTTAAATTCTCCCTAAAAACTCACTTTTATTCACTGGCTTTCGACACTGGCTGAGACTTTGTTCCTGTTTTAGTGCTTTTAATGTCTTTTAATGTCTACTGTTTTTATAGTCCTGTCGTCTTAATGGTTTTAGTAGTTTGTAATAACTTTTTGTTGACTTCGCATGTACAGCACTTTGTGGTAACTGATGTTGTCTAAAAGTGCTTTATAAATAAAGTTATTATTATTATTATTATCCTCCACGTTGCATTTTTCTGCTGAAATTACTCTTCTTTTATTGGGAGAAGCTGCTGTAGTTTCTTCTTGCTCCATTCTTTAAAATGATAGGGGGATACTATGTTTTATTCTCATGGCTGGGGTATAGCAAGTTGAGGAAATACGCAGAAGATTAAAATAAGATAGAACTGAAAACAAATGGAAAGGAATTAGTGAGAGTGTTTGAAAGGCATAAAAACTAATAGACAATAAAGATGTCTGACTGCTCAATGGTATTCGACAAAAGTGAGAGATACAGTACATAAGACGAGTTGAGGGCATTAAGAGGTAAACTGAAATATGACATTATAGCTATGGTGAAAACACGGTTTAAAAAGGAACTCGTTCCAAGAAGGAAGAATGAAAAGCTATTGACATTTAAAAACAAGGAAGTGTTCAACCAAGTAATTCAGTCAGTAGCTTATCAAGTGTACAAATATTGGAATCATTTCTAAAGAAGGGGAAAAATAAAGTATAACAAAATCTGTCAGCCTGGATGCTAAAGCTACATCAACATTATTTATCTGTTTGAAAGGCTGCAGCTGAAGTAATTTGCAGCTGAAGCAGGCAGTGAAGAAAGTGAATGGTATGTTAGCTTTCATAGCAAAAGGATTTGAGTATAGGAGCAGGGAGGTTCTACTGCAGTTGTACAGGGTCTTGGTGAGACCACACCTGGAGTATTGCGTACAGTTTTGGTCTCCAAATCTGAGGAAGGACATTATTGCCATAGAGGGAGTGCAGAGAAGGTTCACCAGACTGATTCCTGGGATGTCAGGACTGTCTTATGAAGAAAGACTGGATAGACTTGGTTTATACTCTCTAGAATTTAGGAGATTGAGAGGGGATCTTATTGAAACTTACAAAATTCTTAAGGGGTTGGACAGGCTAGATGCAGGAAGATTGCTCCCGATGTTGGGGACAAGGGGTCACAGCTTAAGGATAAGGGGGAATTCCTTTAAAACCGAGATGAGAAGAACTTTTTTCACACAGAGAGTGGTGAATCTCTGGAACTCTCTGCCACAGAGGGTAGTCGAGGCCAGTTCATTGGCTATATTTAAAAGGGAGTTAGATGTAGCCCTTGAAGAGCCATTGCCTGCCAGGCCATGGATCCCCTGCTGAAAAGCAGGATTAGGCTGGATAGCTCTTTTATATCTGGTAGAAATGGGGTGAAAGGCATCCTTCTGTATCTTAAATTAGACCCGGCAATGATGGGATGGAGACGCATGAGATTGCGCATGTTGGAATCTGTAACATAGGAAACAAACTGAAGCAGTACGTTTCGGGTTGAGACCCTTCTTCTGACTGAAGATCTCGACCTGAAACGTCACCCATTCCTTCTCTCCAGAGATGTTGCCTGTCCCGCTGAGTTACTCCAGATTTTTGTGTCTATCTTCAGGTTAAACCAGCATCTGCAGTTTCTTCCTACACAAACTGATGGAGTAATTCAGCCAATAGAGCAGCATCTGAGGGAGGTGGGGAATTGTCCCCCCACAGGTGTTGCTCAACCCAATGAGTTCCTCCAGCAGTTTGTTTTCCCATGAGTTAAGAGTGTTTAATTGTCATATGTAATCGCAAGGGGACAATAAAATTCTTACATTCTGCAGCTTATCTGGCTCAATCATGCAATAACATGCAAATACAAAAACCAGTTTGTGCAGGAAATAATAATCCGTAATCAGACCATAAAAGTGCAGAAACAAAGTCCATAATGCAACCAAATTGAAGTCCATTGTAGATCATATAACCATATAACATATCACAATTACAGCACGGAAACAGGCCATCTCGGCCCTACAACTCCGTGCCGAACAAATTTTTTTTCCCCTTAGTCCCACCTGCCTGCACTCGTACCATAACCCTCCATTCCCTTCTCATCCATATGCCTATCCAATGTATTTTTAAATGATACCAATGAACCTGCCTCCACCACTTCCACTGGAAGCCCATTCCACACAGCTACCACTCTGAGTAAAGAAGTTCCCCCTCATATTACCCCTAAACTTCTGTCCCTTAATTCTGAAGTCATGTCCTCTTGTTTGAATCCTCCCTATTCTCAAAGGGAAAAGCTTGTCCACATCAACTCTGTCTATCCCTCTCATCATTTTAAAGACTTCTATCAAGTCCCCCCTCAACCTTCTGCGCTCCAGAGAATAAAGACCTAACTTATTCAACCTATCTCTGTAACTACATCATAGTTCCTGAGGTAAGATTGTACAATCTAGGTGGGCGGGCGACTCACGTCGCAGCGGCCTCTGCAGTCCGTTTGTGTTTTTGTTATTTTTTTGTCCCTTTTTAATGGAGTTTTTATTATTTTTTTTGGGGGGGGGGGGGGGGGTGTGTGTGTGGGTGTTGGTGGGTGTGTGTGTGTGTGTGTGTGTGTGTGTGTGTGTGTGTGTGTGTGTGTGTGTGTGTGTGTGTGTGTGTGTGTGTGTGTGTGTGTGTGTGTGTGTGTGTGGAGAAACTTTTAAAATCTTTCCTCTGCACGGAGAACCCGACCTTTTCCCTGTCAGGTCTCCGTTGTTGTTGGGGCTGCAACGTGGAGCAGCCTCCAGCAGGAACGTCCTGGGCTCCAATCACGGAGCTGCAGAGCTACTCACCATCATGGAACTGGCCGAGTTCGGAGTGGGTGGAGCTGTGGTGGCGCGCTGCTGTGACCCGACCCCCGGAGATTCGGAGGCTTACCGCAGGTCTGGCAGACAGTAATATCGGGAGCCCGCGGATCCCTGGTGGGAGACCGCTTTTCGAGGTTTCTGCAACGGCGACTTCACCCACCTGAGTTGCGTGGTCGAGGATAACCTGGAGCGGGGCCTTACATCGCCGCCCCGCGCGGCTTCAACGGCTGTGGGACTTTGCTGACTTTGGTTCTGTCTTCACTAAGGAAGACGTAAATAATCTGCTGGAAATAGCAGGGGACCGGGGGTCAAATGAGATGGAGGAACTGAGTAAAATCCAGGTTAGCTGATAACTCAAGATGGCGGCCTTGAGGCGCGCGCCGGTACAGTCCCTGCTTATATGTTACGCCCTTTTGTTCTTCTATGTTAAAACCTCCTCCTGCTGCATACTCAATTACAACCGAATTGAGTTGCTCACTATAAGGGCAAGATCGAACAGAGTTTTTGGATCTCCGACCCTTATACAAACCCTTCCGGTGGAATTACGCGCCTGGAACACCACACCTAGGCCATACCCCGGGACCTCTCCTAGGCCTGGTCGACGGCTTGTCCGACGGCGAGCAGGAGTCCTGGCTCGGTTCAGGAAGCGGCCCTACCGGCCTCCACTACCGGCACTACTTCTCTCCAACATCCGTTCCCTCCGGAATAAGATGGACGAACTCCAGCTTTTGATCCACGCAAGGAGAGAGTATAACGAATCTTCTGCAATCTGCTTCACAGAAACCTGGCTGGACCAATCTGTTCCCGACTCAGCAGTAACCCCACCCGGCTTTACCATCTACAGAGCCGATAGGTCGGCAGCGCTGTCACTCAAGTCCAAGGGAGGGGGTATCTGCTTCCTTGTCAATCAACGCTGGTGCAATAACATCACAGTACAATCACAACACTGCTCCCCTGATATTGAATTCCTCTGTTTGATCATCAGACCATTCTACCTACCAAGAGAATTCTCATCTGTTGTGTTAATTGGCGTCTATGTTCCACCCGATGCTAATGCTAACACGGCTATGGATATTTTATCACACCACATTTCCTCCATGGAAAGCTCGCATCCGGACTCCATCATTATAGCCCTGGGCGATTTCAACCACAGCTGTCTAACAAAAGAACTCCCTAACTACACTCAGCAAGTTACATGCCCGAGCAGAGAAAACAATACATTGGATCATTGTTACACTAACATCACTGGCGCTTACCGTGCCTTTCCACGTGCTCCACTGGGCAGATCCGATCATGTAATGCTGCTGCTTATCCCCACATACAAACAAAAACTGAAATCCATCAAGCCTAAAACAATAACCTTTAAGTCCTGGTCAGAGGATGTCATCGAAACGCTAAGGGGATGTTTTGAATGTACTGACTGGGACCTCTTCCTCGACGCATCCGGCAACAACATCGACGTGTACACTGACGTGGTGACGTCATACGTCCGCTACTGTGAAGAACTGTGCGTCCCCTACAAAACTGTCACAATACCCAGCAATGGTAAACCCTGGTTCAACAAACACATACAACTTCTTCGCAAAAAGAAAAATGCAGCCTACACCAACGGTAACAAGGATCAGTATAAATCAGCAAAATACGAACTCAGGTCTGCAATTCGGAAAGCAAAATTAGCTTATTCAAACAAATTGGAACAACAACTCAAAACCCACAATTCAAGAGAAGTCTGGAAACATCTACAGACGATGACGGACTACAAAAAACGTCCTGCTCCCATCCCAGACGAGGATCCGGATTTACCGGAAAAACTGAACACTTTTTATGCACGCTTTGACAATGCCACCCCGCCATCCATGCCTCCCCCCCACCTAACTCAGCACCATTCACCATCTCTGAGGAGGTGGTTAGGGCGGCCTTCAAAAATCTTAATAAAAGAAAAGCGGCAGGGCCTGACAACCTCAGCCCCGCTGCTCTCAACCACTGTGCAGCTCAGCTGGCCCCTGTGTTCGCCTCCATCTTTAACACCTCCCTCAGCCAATGTAGAGTCCCGCAGTGTTTTAAATCATCCATTATCATCCCTGTGCCCAAGTCCTCCAAGGTGAGCTGCCTGAACGATTATAGACCTGTGGCATTAACATCAGTCGCCATGAAGGCCTTTGAGCACATAGTCCTCACCTATCTGAAAATTCACACTGCCCCCATCATGGACCCATTCCAATTTGCATATAGTGCCAACCGGTCTGTTGAGGATGCTATCAACTTAGCTCTTCACTATTCCCTACATCATCTGGAATCACCGAACACCTATGCACGCATCCTGTTTATAGATTTTAGCTCGGCCTTTAATACTATACACCCGATTAAACTGTACAATAAAATGTTGGACATGAGCATTCACCCAGCCATGTGCCATTGGATTCTACACTTTCTAACAAACAGACAGCAAAGAGTCAAGGTGGGTGAAAAACTCTCCAGCCCTCTGACTCTCAACATGAGAGCCCCCCAAGGGTGCGTTCTGTCACCCCAGCTCTTCTCACTTTACACCAACAACCTCACATCCCAATGCAGCTCAGTTAAAATTTTTAAATATGCAGACGACACAACAATAATTGGCCTTATCTCAGACAACAAAGAATCACAGTACCATCTAACAGTCGATAGCGCAGTCAAATGGTGCGCAGACAACAACCTCCAGCTTAATACTTCAAAAACCTTAGAAATCATCATAGATTTCAGACGCAATCAAAACCACAAACCCCCGGTCCATGTCAACTCTCACCCCATAACCTCCACGAACTCATTTAAGTTTCTAGGCACCTATATCTCCAATAACCTAAAATGGCACATAAATGCAGACCACGTCATCAAGAAAGGTCAACAACGCCTATATTTCCTCAGACAGCTCAAAAAGTTCAGAGTCCATAAACACCTCCTGGTCCGTTTCTATCAATCAATCATTGAAAGCATCATCACCTCCTCAATCACAGTCTGGTACGGTAACACCGATAGTCACTCACTACATAGAATACAGCGCATTGTTTCCAAGGCCTCCAGGATCATCAACTCCCCCCTCCCCTCAATCCATTCCATTCATCTTCAACATACCTCACAACGGGCAAAAAAGATCATCTCGGACCACTCCCATCCAGCAAATCACCTTTTTCAGTCTCTCCCTTCAGGGAGGCGCCTCGGGTCACTTGCTACTAAAACCACCCACTTTAAAAACAGTTTCTTCCCCTCAGCAATAAGAACTCTTAATTCCGTCCAAAATCAGACAATAATATGATTTCTGATGTATACAGTGTCTTGTCTATGGTCTTTGTTTGTTCTTTCGCACTATGTAATGTTGGTGAGATGTGTGATTGTGATGTGGTATGGATGCACTTTATTACGGTGATCTGTGTTATTAGTGGTATGTAACTAAAGCAGTGTACCATCATGTACCGAACCCAAATACCACCAACCCTGGTTGCGTGGCAAATAAAGTTTCTATTCTATTCTATTCTATTCTAAGTGGTGTTAGGTAAATTGAATGGATTAAAGGCTGATAAATCACCAGGGCCAGATAGGCTGCATCCCAGAGTACTTAAGGAAGTAGCCCCAGAAATAGTGGATGCATTAGTGATAATTTTTCAAAACTCTTTAGATTCTGGAGTAGTTCCTGAGGATTGGAGGGTAGCTAATGTAACCCCACTTTTTAAAAGGGGAGGGAGAGGGAAAACGGGGAATTACAGACCAGTTAGTCTAACATAGGTAGTCAGTTATTAAATATGGGATAGCAGCACATTTGGAAAGTGGTGAAATCATTGGACAAAGTCAGCATGGATTTATGTAAGGTAAATCATGTCTGACGAATCTGATAGAATTTTTCGAGGATGTAACTAGTAGAGTGGATAAGGGACAACTGTTACATCTGGACTTTCAGAAGGATTTCAACAAGGTCCCACATAAGAGATTAGTATACAAACTTAAAGCACACGGTATTGGGGGTTCGGTATTGATGTGGATAGAGAACTGGCTAGCAGACAGGAAGCAAAGAGTAGGAGTTAACGAGTCCTTTTCAGAATGGCAGGCAGTGACTAGTGGGGTACCGCAAGGCTCAGTGCTGGGACCCCAGCTATTTACAATATATATTAATGATTTGGACGAGGGAATTGAATGCAACATCTCCAAGTTTGCAGATGACACGAAGCTGGGGGGCAGTGTTAGTTGTGAGGAGGATGCTAGGAGGCTGCAAGATGACTTGGATAGGCTGGGTGAGTGGGCAAATGCATGGTAGATGCAGTATAATGTGGATATATGCGAGGTTATCCACTTTGGTGGCAAAAACAGGAAAGTAGACTATTACCTGAATGGTGGCCGATTAGGAAAAGGGGAGATGCAACGAGACCTGGGTGTCATGGTACACCAGTCATTGAAAGTAGGCATGCAGGTGCGGCAGGCAGTGAAGAAAGCGAATGGTATGTTAGCATTCATAGCAAAAGGATTTGAGCAGGGAGGTTCTACTGCAGTTAAGAATTAGGAGCAGGGAGGTTCTACTGCAGTTGTACAGGGTCTTGGTGAGACCACACCTGGAGTATTGCGTACAGTTTTGGTCTCCTAATCTGAGGAAGGATATTCTTGCCTTAGAGGGAGTGCAGAGAAGGTTCACCAAACTGATTCCTGGGATGTCAGGACTTTCATATGAAGAAAGACTGGATAGACTCGGCTTGTACTCGCTAGAATTTAGAAGATTGAGGGGGATCTTTTAGAAACTTACAAAATTCTTTAGGGGTTGGACAGGCTAGATGCAGGAAGATTGTTCCCGATGTTGGGGAAGTCCAGGACAAGGGGTCACAGTTTAAGGATAAAGGGGAAATCTTTTAGGACTGAGATGAGAAAATCATTTTTTACACAGAGAGTGGTGAATCTCTGGAATTCTCTGCCACATAATGTAGTTGAGGCCAGTTCATTGGCTATATTAAAGAGGGAGTTAGATGTGGCGCTTGTGGCTAAAGGGATCAGGGGGTATGGAGAGAAAGCACGTACGGGCTACTGAGTTGGATGATCAGCCATGATCATATGTGTAGTGTATTTTGGGTACTTGGAACCGACTCAAAAGAACTCTCAGATACAAGAGTAAACTAACAAGCTTCTTCATTGTAGGACGCCACCATGAGTCTCTCTTGGTACATGCGTCCCCTCACACAAGACATAACATATGCTAATTATATTACATACATTACACTGCTCCCCCTTTAGCTTGGAGGCGAATAATACCATTTCTAGTGCGTTAAATATAATTGATTAACACAGTTGCAAAATTACTTTTAAGGTCATCTTACATTACATCCTCATAACTGTAAATTGTATCTAAACTTAGCACTTATAATGGTTCATTCCACTCATTCCATTCCCCACCCCTCCCCTCCCCCTCCTCAAGGGACGGCTCCTGACGTCCCAAAACAAAAACAACAAAAAACAAAAAGAAAGTAAACCCAATCCCACGCAGAGTTGGGTGGGAGGAGGGGGACCGGAGGAGGGCTAATATTCGTCCGAGACATCCATGTCCGCATCCTCCTCCATGGCATCAGAGGAAAGCTCTGTCTTGTCATCACTGGGCGCCTCAGACGGAAGAGGGGACAGAGTCTCAGGAGTGGCGACCCCTCTGGGAGTGGCGGACTTGGACGGCTGGTCGGGATGACACCGGTGAAACTCCCTGATGAGGGAGGCATTCAGGATGTGTCGAGTAGGAACCCAGGACCTCTCCTCTGGACCGTAACCCTCCCAATCGACCAGGTATTGGAGACCCCTCCCACGACGGCAGGAGCGCAGGAGGCGGTGCACCGTAAATGCGGGGCCTCCGTCGATGAGACGAGGAGGTGGAGGAGGAGGGACTGCGAGGACCAGGGAGCTCTCCCGGACTGGCTTTACTCTGGACACGTGGAACATAGGATGGACCCGCATGGAACGAGGCAATGTGAGCCTCACAGCCGCTGGGTTGATGACCTTCTGGATATCAAAGGGACCGATGAACCTGGGTGGCAACTTCTTGGACTCCACCTTCAAGGGAAGGCCCCGGGCCGACAGCCACACCTTCTGGTCCGCGAGGTAGGTGGGGGCCTGGGTGCGGTGACGGTTGGCAGCCGTGGCATAACGGTCCACGTAGCGGAGAAGAGCTGCCCTGGCTTGGGTCCACGTCCTGTGGCAGCGATGAATAAAGGCCTGGACGGACGGGCAGGAAACCTCTTTCTCCAGCGCCGGGAACAGCGGAGGCGGGAACCCGTAGGCACACTGGAAAGGGGAGAGCCCAGTGGCCGAGCTAGTCATGGTGTTGTGGGCGTACTCCACCCACAACTGCTGGGACCAGGAGGAGGGATGCTTGGACACCATACACCGCAGCGCCGTCTCCATCTCCAGATTCTTCCTCTCAGTTTGGCCGTTGGACTGGGGATGAAATCCGGACGTCAGACTCACGGTGGCCCCCACAAGCGTGCAGAACTCCCTCCAGAACACACAGGCAAACTGGGGTCCCCGGTCGGAGACCACATCGACGGGGAGAACATGGAGCCTGAAGACGTGGAGTAACATGAGCTCGGCAGTTTCCTTTGCTGACGGAAACTTGGGCAGAGGCACGAAGTGAGCCATCTTGCTAAATCTATCGACCACGGTCAGGATGGTGGTGTGACCACTGGATGGGGGCAGGCCGGTAACGAAGTCCAGGGAGATGTGGGACCATGGTCGATGGGGTACAGGCAGTGGAAGCAGATGACCTGCAGGAGCTTGGTGTGAGACCTTGTGCTGGTTGCAAACGGGACAGGCGTTGACAAACTCCCGAGTGTCCTCCTCCAGCGATGCCCACCAGAACCTCCGTAGCACCATCTCCTTGGTCCGCTGAATGCCGGGATGACAGGTGAGTCGAGAGCTGGGGGCCCACTGAAGGACGTCGGACCGCAGGGCAGAAACCACAAGCAGGCGATCAGGAGGGCATGCGCTGGGTCCCGGTTGGTTCTCCAAGGCCACCTTGACCTTCTCCTCCACTTCCTAGGTGAGGGAGGCAACCCTGTGCGAGGACGGGAGGATGATCTTGGGGCCAGAGGCAGGCTCCTCCTTCGCCAAGAACTGCCGAGAGAGGGCATCGGGCTTCACATTGCGGGACCCAGGTCGGTAGGAGAGGGAGAAGTTGAAGCGGGTGAGGAAGAGAGACCAGCGGGCCTGACGAGAGTTGAGCCTCTTGGCTGACTGGAGGTATTCAAGGTTCTTGTGGTCAGTCCAAACCAAGAAAGGCTGCTCGGTTCCCTCCAACCAGTGACGCCATTCCTCCAACGCCAACTTAACCGCCAACAGTTCTCGGTTACCGATGTCATAATTCCTCTCAGCAGGGGTCAGGCGTCGGGAGAAGAAGGCGCATGGATGGAGCTTCTGGTCCCCGGCAGCCTGCTGGGACAGAACAGCTCCCACCCCCACATCGGAGGCGTCCACCTCCACCACAAACTGTCTCTCTGATTCCGGAACTTGGAGGATGGGGGCCGATGTAAACCGTGTCTTGAGTGTCTGAAAAGCTTTGTCGGCCGCGGCAGACCACCGGAACGGAACCTTGGAGGAGGTGAGTGCCGTGAGGGGTGCAGCCACAGTACTGTAGCCACGGATGAACCGTCGGTAAAAATTGGTGAACCCCAGGAGCCTTTGGAGCTGCTTGCAGGAGTCAGGAACAGGCCAGGTGGTGACAGCAGAGGCCTTGGCGAGGTCCATCTTGATGTTCCCTTGGCCAACGATGTATCCTAGGAAGGAGACTGACGGGGAGTGAAACTCGCACTTCTCAGCTTTAACGAAGAGCGAGTTCTCCAGGAGCCGATGTAGAACTGCCTGGACGTGGTGTACGTGTTCCTCCTTGGTCCGTGAAAAGATGAGGATGTCATCAATATAGACGAACACGTACTTGTTCAACATGTCTCTGAGAACGTCATTGACCAAAGCCTGGAAGACGGCCGGGGCGTTGGTGAGGCCAAAGGGCATCACCAGGTATTCATAATGTCCCGTGGGAGTGTTGAAGGCGGTCTTCCACTCATCTCCCTCTTTGATGCGGACCAAGTGGTAGGCGTTGCGTAGATCCAACTTCGAAAAGATGGTGGCCCCCTCCAGGAGCTCGAAAGCAGAGGAGATGAGTGGGAGAGGGTAGCGATTCTTCACCGTGATGCCGTTGAGCCCCCGGTAATCTATGCAGGGACGCAGAGATTTGTCCTTCTTCTCCACGAAGAAGAACCCAGCCCCAGCAGGAGACGAGGAGGGACGGATGAGACCAGCAGCCAAGGAGTCGTTTATGTATTTCTCCATGGCGCCTCTCTCAGGGGCGGACAGGGAGTAAAGGCGACCCCTAGGAGGAGCGGAACCAGGCAGGAGGTCTATGGCGCAGTCATAGGGCCGATGAGGAGGAAGGGAGGTGGCCCTAGACTTGCTAAAAACCTCCCCAAAGTCATGGTACTCGGCTGGGACCCCCGTCAGATCTGGAGCAGAACTGGAGCAGGTGGCCGGTTGAGGAGCGGAGGCTTGCTTCAGGCACACTTGGTGGCAGGAAGGGCTCCAACCCAAGATGACCCCCGTCCTCCAGTCGATGTTGGGGTTGTGTCGCCGAAGCCAGGAGTAACCCAGGATGAGGGGAAGACGGGGAGACTGCAGAATGTGGAACTGGATGGTCTCATGGTGATTACCAGACAGGAGCATGCGCACTGGGACCGTCTGGTGAGAAACAGTCCCCAGGAGATGGCCGTCGAGGGCGTTGGCGGGAACAGGTTTAGGCAGGGGAACACAACTGATGCCTAGCTGACGGGCTAGATCCATGTCCATAAAATTAATGTCACAACCAGAGTCTATGAAGGTGGCGAAGGTATGAGAACCATCAGACAACAGCAGACGGGCATGACAAAGAGGGCGTCGGGCAGAGGAAAGTTCAGAGGTTCGACTCACCAGTAATTCCTCCGCTACTGGCGAGTCTGGTCCTTTTACTGGACACTTGGAGATGTAATGACCCACCAGGCCACAGTAGAGACAGAGGTTCCCCCGACGCCGACGTTCCCGTTTCTCCGGGGGTGAGACTGGTGCGACCCACCTGCATGGGTTTGGGTTACCTCGACGGTTGCCCCGATGAGGGTAGTCCAGTCTCCGGAGGAAAACGAGCTTGGGTGGATAGCTGGCGGACCGCCTGTCCCTGTCGCCTCTCCTGACGTCTCGCCAGGATGCGTCGGTCCAGAAGGGTCGTTAGCTCGATAAGTCCATCCAGAGAAGAAGGAAGGTCGTGGGACACCAACTCATCCTTGATATCGTCATTCAAGCCCAGCAAGGAAGCGTCACACTGGGCCAGGGCGTTCCAATCACTCTGACGGGCCCTGGTGAGAAAGTTGATGGCAAAGTCAGCGATGCTCTGGTTCCCCTGGCTCAACCCCAACAGACCTCCCGCAGCGTCCGGACCCATCGAAACCTCACCGAACACCTTGCGAAGTGGCGTAGCGCTCTGGGGTTCCCACCCGGGCTCAGGTGATGGTCCTGGCGGACCGGGAGCTGGTGCTGTCGGAGCCGGAGGTGAAGCCTGGGATGTAGCCTGGGCGAGGGTGGTCGTCAGCTGTTGGACCTGGGTGGCTAGTGCAACCAATGCTTGCTCTTGGTTTGACACAGCCTGTCGAACCTCGGAGTTGGAGGCAGTGAGCATAGCTTTGTGCTGCAGGAGCGTGTGCTCAATCCTCACAAAGCGGTTTGACAGAGACGTTGTGTGCGCTGAGTCCATTGTAGGCCAGATTGTACTGTAACGGGTATAGCTTGGACCCAATGGCAGCACAGAATCAGGCAGGTATAATTGGTCATGAATTTTATTACGATACTGTAACACAGAGTAGTAACACAGGAATGGGTACACCGTACTCACACAGAGGCTCAGGATTGAGCGAGGGTTCCGAAGAGGGGCAGGCAGGAGATGTAGTCGGGGTAGCGGAAGGTCCGGTAACCAGGAGATCTAACACACGATGCAAACAAACCAGCGAGGGACAGACGAAAGGAGAGTCGAAGCCAGGCAGGTAGTCGAGGAGCCATTGCAGGGATACACCAAACAGCCCAGGAGAGAGGCAGACAGAAACCAGGAGGTACGGGATGAAGGCCGTGGTCGGGGACAGAAGGCTGAGGTGATATCCGGGAATACGACAGGACGGAATGGTCAGGGGCAGGCAGGTTCGAATCCGTGTAGTCAGTCGGGAAATCACTGGAGAGTCTTACATGAACGCTGAGAACAATCTGGCACTGTGTGAACGGTGTAGAGAGTCTATATACTGGGTTAATAGGTGATCAGAGGCAACTGAGTGCAACAGGTGAGGAGAGTTGGGCTGATGAGAGGGGAGTGGCAGGCAGGCAGGTGAGGAGAAGGAGGGACCGGTTGAAAAGTACTGGGATGTGAAGTGGATGAGAATGAGGAGAGGGCAGACTGTGACACACGGTAGTGATACTGCACTACAACTGCTGTATAAATAGGTTTGAGGAAGTCTTTCCGATATCGTTTAAGCCTTTTGTATCATAGAAACATAGAAACATAGAAATTAGGTGCAGGAGTAGGCCATTCGGCTCTTCGAGCCTGCACCGCCATTCAATATGATCATGGCTGATCATCTAACTCAGTATTCCGTACCTGCCTTCTCTCCATACCCTCTGATCCCCTTAGCCACAAGGGCCACATCTAACTCCCTCTTAAATATAGCCAATGAACTGGCCTCAACTACCCTCTGTGGCAGAGAGTTCCAGAGATTCACCACTATCTGTGTGAAAAAAGTTCTTCTCATCTCGGTTTTAAAGGATTTCCCCCTTATCCTTAAGCTGTGACCCCTTGTCCTGGACTTCCCCAACATTGGGAACAATCTTCCTGCATCTAGCCTGTCCAACCCCTTAAGAATTTTGTAAGTTTCTATAAGATCCCCTCTCAATCTCCTAAATTCTAGAGAGTATAACCCAAGTCTATCCAATCTTTCTTCATAAGACAGTCCTGACATCCCAGGAATCAGTCTGGTGAACCTTCTCTGCACTCCCTCTATGGCAATAATGTCCTTCCTCAGATTTGGAGACCAAAACTGTACGCAATACTCCAGGTGTGGTCTCACCAAGACCCTGTACAACTGCAGTAGAACCTCCCTGCTCCTATACTCAAATCCTTTTGCTATGAAAGCCAACACATTCTTTACTGCCTGCTGCACCTGCATGCCTACCTTCAAGGACTGGTGTACCATGACACCCAGGTCTCGCTGCATCTCCCCCTTTCCCAATCGGCCACCATTTAGATAATAGTCTGCTTTCCCGTTTTTGCCACCAAAATGGATAACCTCACATTTATCCACATTATACTGCATTTGCCAAACATTTGCCCACTCACCCAGCCTATCCAAGTCACCTTGCAGTCTCCTAGCATCCTCCTCGCAGCTAACACTGCCCCCCAGCTTAGTGTCATCTGCAAACTTGGAGATATTGCCTTCAATTCCCTCATCCAGATCATTAATATATATTGTAAATAGCTGGGGTCCCAGCAATGAGCCTCGCGGTACCCCACTAGTCACTGCCTGCCATTGTGAAAAGGACCCGTTTACTCCTACTCTTTGCTTCCTGTTTGCCAGCCAGTTCTCTATCCACATCAATACTGAACCCCCAATGCCGTGTGCTTTAAGTTTGTATACTAATCTCTTATGTGGGACCTTGTCGAAAGCCTTCGGGAAGTCCAGATACACCACATCCACTGGTTCTCCCCTATCCACGCTACTAGTTACATCCTCGAAAAATTCTATAAGATTCGTCAGACATGATTTACCTTTCGTAAATCCATGCTGACTTTGTCCAATGATTTCACCACTTTCCAAATGTGCTGCTATCCCATCTTTAATAACCGACTCTGGCAGTTTCCCCACTACCAATGTTAGACTAACTGGTCTGTAATTCCCCATTTTCTCTCTCACTCCATTCTTAAAAAGTGGGGTTACGTTTGCTACCCGCCAATCCTCTGGAACTACTCCAGAATCTAAAGAGTTTTGAAAGATTATTACTAATGCATCCACTATTTCTGGATCTACTTCCTTAAGTACTCTGGGATGCAGCCTATCTGGCCCTGGGGATTTATTGGGCTTTAATCCATTTAATTTACCCAACACCACTTCCCGACTAACCTGGATTTCACTCAATTCCTCCAACTCCTTTGACCCGCGGTCCCCTGCTATTTCCGGCAGATTATTTATGTCTTCCTTTGTGAAGACGGAACCAAAGTAGTTATTCAATTGGTCCACCATATCCTTGTTCCCCATGATCAACTCCCCTGTTTCTGACTGCAAGGGGCCTACATTTGTTTTAACTAATCTCTTTCTTTTCACATATCTATAAAAACATTTGCAGTCAGTTTTTATGTTCCCTGCCAGTTTTCTTTCATAATCCATTTTTCCTTTCCTAATTAAGCCCTTTGTCCTCCTTTGCTGGTCTCTGAATTTCTCCCAATCCTCCGTTATGCTGCTTTTTCTGGCTAATTTGTACGCATCATCCTTTGCTTTGATACTATCCCTGATTTCCCTTGTTATCCACGGATGCACTACCTTCCCTGATTTATTCTTTTGCCAAACCGGGATGAACAATTTTTGTAGTTCATCCATGCAGTCTTTAAATGATTTCCATTGCATATCCACCGTCAACCCTTTTAGAATTAATTGCCAGTCAATCTTGGCCAATTCACGTCTCATACCCTCAA
Organism: Leucoraja erinaceus; assembly: GCF_028641065.1. Classification (NCBI taxonomy): domain Eukaryota; kingdom Metazoa; phylum Chordata; class Chondrichthyes; order Rajiformes; family Rajidae; genus Leucoraja; species Leucoraja erinaceus. The sequence continues at coordinate 79,745,246 of NC_073379.1, read as the reverse complement.
AGTTACCTTTCTTTAAGTTCTGAACCATTGTTTCTGAATTAACAATGTCGCTCTCCATCCTAATGAAGAACTCAACCATATTATGGTCACTCTTGCCCAAGGGGCCACGCACAACAAGACTGCTAACTAACCCTTCCTCATTACTCAATACCCAGACTAAAATAGCCTGCTCTCTCGTTGGTTCCTCTATATGTTGATTTAGATAACTATCCCGCATACATTCCAAGAAATTCTCTTCCTCAGCACCCCTGCCAATTTGATTCACCCAATCTATATGTATCGTTTCAGCCTTTTCTGTTGTGCATCTATTTGCCTCCTTAGGTCTTTCCTATACCAACTCATACGGAGTACTGACTGCACTTTTACAGTAGCTCTCTTTTGCTTAACCACCATACTCTTGTAGGCAGTTTGAATGGTAATAGTTGCATCCCTCATTGACTGATATTGCACAAACTGGGAATGCCCTATTTTACATGCTTTGTACCATCTCTGGATCGAAATGACTGGATGTCGCATAGCTCTGTACCGTACCCTTAATCGGTAACCATGGTATGCAGCTTGCAGAGTGACTACAGCCACCTTTTGCATCAAGAAATGCTTTCTAGTAATGCACATTCTTATGAATGACTTAATACAGCGTGCTGACTTGGTTTTCTCTACCAATACTCTGGCTTTGATCCCGTGATAAAAGGCTTGAATACACACCACTGCTTCTCTCAAACTCTTATACTGTCTCACTTGGACATCTCTTATCTGGCATGCTCTGTATCGTTGCTGTACCGCAATGGCAGACCAGCGTAGTTTCTTAAAATACTGACGCTGTTTATACATCTGATTATAAGTCTGTATGACCTTGACAGATTTATGCATGCCCCGCAGTTGCCTTCGAACAAGCATTCCACGGTAGGCTGCCTGAAGCAGTACAACACTACAACGGCTGTAGTCACTCTGCAAGCTGGGGAGACTTTAAACTAGAATGGTTGGGGCGAGGGACTCAAATAGCGAAAGGTAGTAGACAGAATGGGAGGCAGGAAGCAGAAATGGGAAGCACTCGGACGCAAGAGGAGAAAGGAAAAAAAGGAAATAAACAGAGAATAAGGGACGGGGGTTTTCTTAAATGTGCATATTTTTAATGCTAGGAGCATTGTAAGAAAGGTGGATGAGCTTAGAGTCTGGATAGACACCTGGAAGTATGATGTTGTGGCGATCAGTGAAACGTGGTTGCAGGAGGGCTGTGATTGGAAACTAAATATTCCAGGATTTTGTTGCTTCAGGTGTGATAGAATTGGAGGGGCAAGAGGTGGAGGTGTTGCATTGCTAGTCAGGGAAGATATTACAGCAGTGCTTTGGCAGGATAGATTGGAGGGCTCATCTAGGGAGGCTATTTGGGTGGAATTGAGAAGTGGGAAAGGTGTAGCAACACTTATAGGGGTGTATTATAGACCGCCAAACGGGGAACGAGAACTGGAAGAGCAAATATGTAAGGAGATAGCAGAGATTAGTAGTAAGCACAAGGTAGTGATTGTGGGAGATTTCAACTTTCCACACATAGACTGGGAAACACATTCTGTAAATGGGCTGGATGGGTTGGAGTTTGTAAAATGTGTGCAGGATAGTTTTTTGCAGCAATACATAGAGGTACCTACTAGAGATGGGGCAGTGCTGGACCTCCTGTTAGGAAATGAGACTGGACAGGTGGAGGAGGTATGCGTTGGGGAGCACTTCGGGTCCAGTGATCACAATACCATTAGTTTCAATATAACTATGGAGAGGGTCAGAACTGGACCTAGGGTTGAGATTTTTGATTGGAGAAAGGCTAACTTTGATGCGATGCGAGATGATTTAAAAGGAGTGAACTGGGACATTTTGTTTTATGGGAAAGATGTAGAAGAGAAATGGAGGACATTTAAAGGGGAAATTTTAAGAGTACAGAATCTTTATGTTCCTGTTCGGTTGAAAGGAAACAGTAAAAATTGGAAAGAGCCCTGGTTTTCAAGGGAAATTGGACATCTTGTTCGGAAAAAGAGGGAGATCTACAATAATTATAGGCAGCATGAAGTAAATGAGGTGCTTGAGGAGTATAAGGAATGTAAAAAGAATCTTAAGAAAGAAATTAGAAAAGCTAAAAGAAGATATGAGGTTGCTTTGGCAAGTAAGGTGAAAGTCAATCCAAAGGGTTTCTACAGCTATATTAATAGCAAAAGGATAAGGAGGGATAAAATTGGTCCATTGGAGAGACAGAGTGGACAGCTATCTGCAGAGCCAAAAGAGATGGGGGAGATATTGAACAATTTTTTTTTTTTCTTCGGTATTCACCAAGGAGAAGGATATTGAATTATGTGAGGTAAGGGAAACTAGTAGAGTAGCTATGGATACTATGAGGTTCAAAGTAAAAGAAGTACTGACACTTTTGAAAAATATAAAAGTGGATAAGTCTCCAGGTCCTGACAGGATATTCCCTAGGACATTGAGGGAAGTTAGTGTAGAAATAGCCGGGGCTATGACAGAAATATTTCAAATGTCATTAGAAACGGGAATAGTCCCCGAGGATTGGCGTACTGCGCATGTTGTTCCATTGTTTAAAAAGGGTTCTAAGAGTAAACCTAGCAATTATAGACCTGTTAGTTTGACTTCAGTGGTGGGCAAATTAATGGAAAAGATACTTAGAGACAATATATATAAGCATCTAGATAAACAGGGTCTGATTAGGAACAGTCAACATGGATTTGTGCCTGGAAGGTCATGTTTGACTAATCTTCTTGAATTTTTTGAAGAGGTTACTAGGGAAATTGACGAGGGTAAAGCAGTGGATGTTGTCTATATGGACTTTAGTAAGGCCTTTGACAAGGTTCCTCATGGAAGGTTGGTTAAGAAGGTTCAACTGTTGGGTATAAATGCAGGAATAGCAAGATGGATTCAACAGTGGCTGAATGGGAGAAGCCAGAGGGTAATGGTGGATGGCTGTTTATCGGGTTGGAGGCAGGTGACTAGTGGGGTGCCTCAGGGATCTGTGTTGGGTCCTTTGTTGTTTGTCATGTACATCAATGATCTGGATGAAGGTGTGGTAAATTGGATTAGTAAGTATGCAGATGATACCAAGATAGGGGGTGTTGTGGATAATGAAGAGGATTTCCAAAGTCTACAGAGTGATTTAGGCCATTTGGAAAAATGGGCTGAAAGATGGCAGATGGAGTTTAATGCTGATAAATGTGAGGTGCTACACCTTGGCAGGACAAATCAAAATAGGACGTACATGGTAAATGGTAGGGAATTGAAGAATACAGTTGAACAGAGTGATCTGGGTATAACCGTGCATAGTTCCTTGAAGGTGGAATCTCATATAGATAGGGTGGTAAAGAAAGCTTTTGGTATGCTAGCCTTTATAAATCAGAGCATTGAGTATAGAAGCTGGGATGTAATGTTAAAATTGTACAAGGCATTGGTGAGGCCAAATCTGGAGTATGGTGTACAATTTTGGTCGCCAAATTATAGGAAGGATGTCAACAAAATAGAGAGAGTACAGAGGAGATTTACTAGAATGTTGCCTGGGTTTCAACAACTAAGTTACAGAGATAGGTTGAATAAGTTAGGTCTTTATTCTCTGGAGCGCAGAAGGTTAAGGGGGGACCTGATAGAGGTCTTTAAAATGATGAGAGGGATAGACAGAGTTGATGTGGACAAGCTTTTCCCTTTGAGAATAGGGAAGATTCAAACGAGAGGACATGACTTCAGAATTAAGGGACAGAAGTTTAGGGGTAATATGAGGGGGAACTTCTTTACGCAGAGAGTGGTGGCAGTGTGGAATGAGCTCCCAGTGGAAGTGGTGGAGGCAGGTTCATTGGTATCATTTAAAAATAAATTGGATAGGCATATGGATGAGAAGGGAATGGAGGGTTATGGTACGAGTGCAGGCAGGTGGGACTAAGGGGAAAAAAATTTGTTCGGCATGGACTTGTAGGGCCGAGATGGCCTGTTTCCGTGCTGTAATTGTTATATGGTTATATATGGTTATATAACACTGCTGCATACCTTCATGTAAGTTTTGCGATCACTTTCCATTTGAAGGTGTGCCCTATAATGGGTTTGTACTATTATAGCTGCCAATCTCATTGCCTTGTATTTACAGTATACTCTGTGCCTTCTAAATGCTGCTTGTATTACCATTGCTGCTTTCTGTTTGTTCCGGATTTCTCTCCGTACCTTCATACCCCTGAATGCAGCTTGAATAGCTAGGGTTGCCCTTTGGATGGCAATTTCTCTTTGCCTTTGACTTCTGCCACTTTGCATTTGCCCCTTTTCTCTTAGCACTTGAACTGTGTCATTTTGCACTTGACTTGTATCCCTTTGCACTTGACTTGTGTCCTTTTGCACTTGACTTGTGTCCTTTTGCACTTGACCTTTGTCCCTTTGCACTTGACTTGTGTCCCTTTGCACTTGACCGTTGTCCTGTTGCACTTGACCTTTGTCCTTTTGCACTTGACCTTTGTCCTTTTGCACTTGACCTTTGTCCTTTTGCACTTGACCTTGGTCCTTTGAGGGACTCTCTGCCCTCTTTAGTTCAGGCTCCTTGCCTCTGGATGCCCTTGGAGGTTTTGGCGAGAAATGAGCCATTAAAGCCTCCTTACACTCCTCATACATTTTATCTGTGGGCTTTGCTGGCAGCAGTAACATACGTAAGGTTTGATAACCCTCTCTAAGCCTAATATGAACCATGCCCTCTTCTTCTCCTCTGCAGCGATAGCATTGGAAATGAAACAAGCCTCCAAGACTTTGGTCCATTTCTCAAAATTACACCCAGAATTTAACTGGGGCATGTTTTCTACAATTTGAAAAGCCATGCTACCTGTTGCTATTCAGGTGCACTATCTTCTTTTCTCTCACTGTGTATTCTGCACTAGACTTAATCCTTCTGCACGCTAACAAGTGATCCAGCCCACTGACTATTACTAATTCTTATAATAATAGATTTATACTATTAACCAACATTTCATGTTAATAGACATTTAGAACATTTATACCATATTCCTGCTATGCACACAGATTTACTATTAATAACAGTGACCAATGCATTACATCCAAACAGTCCCACTTTTACTGTGAAGGAATAGTGAACAACGCATTACATTCTACAGTCCTGCTTTTACTTTGAAGAATTTCACTGGTCCAGCTCGTCAGCCTATGGACTCCGGTGCCTTCTCGACCTCTCGAGCTGTCCCCACCGGTACTTTTGCTGCTGGCCTCGCCAGACCTCCACTTTTGCTGCTTTTGCTGGCTCCTCCGGGCTTCACCGTTACTTTTGCTGCCGCTGGCTCGCTGCCAAGTCGACTACTGCTGCTCTGCTGACTTGCCTGCCCGCTGTCTCCACAGCCCTCACGACCGGGCTGACTCTACTCTTGACCGGGCTGAAGTGCTTGAGTGCTGTCCTGCTTCTCTCGTGCGGACCCACTGTTTGCTCGGGGCTGGACTTCCTCTCACATCCGGGCTTTCCCCCTCGGCCAGTCCGCTTCTCTTGCGCGGCCGGACCCTCTTTTTTGCTCACGGTCACGGACTTTCTCTGCTCACGGCCGTCTCTTGTGACCAGGCTTTCTTTCACGACCGGTCCACTTCTCTCGCGGCCAGTTTTCTTTTACTCTGCCGGTCCACTTCTCACGCGTGGCCAGGCTTTTTTTTCTTGCTGCTGGTCCGCTTATCACGCGGCCGGCTTTCTCCCAGCCGGGCTGACTCCGTTTCGTCGGTGGCTTCACTGGACCTGTCCGTGACCTACCCGGTACTAGGCCCTCACTCGACGTCGTTGGCAGCTCCTGGGCCTGGCTGTGGGCTACACAGCCCTGGAAAACATCCGAAGTTGGTGGCAGCGGCTGGGCCTCTTCTGCCCCTTTGCCTTGGCTGCACAGCCCTGGAAAATGTTCCAGGTAAGTTGACATCGTCGCTGTCCTGCTGGTTAGGCTTCCAGCTTTCGGCTGCTTTCTTCGGTGATACTTACTTACTGCCCCACTTGTTTTCCTTGCTTCCTGTTCCAACCTTTCTTTTCTTTGGCGCCAATTCAAAACCATTTGCCGCCAAATCTTTTGGCTTGATGCCGTTCCACTTTGTTTCCAAACACAACCTTTTTTTTTTCTGACAGTCCTTCTTCTTTCCTTTTCTGTTCTTTTATCCTCTTCGTGCTGTTGTTGTATGTTTTGGTGTAACAATTCACCTAAAAATTATACAAAGACTATTCAGCTTGAGGAATTTGACAAAAAGAAAACAACTCAGTCTAAAATGAGTAACAATCCGAAGGACGACATCTTGCCACGTAGACACAACATAGAGATAGCCTGACAAAACTCGCCGACTTGTACAGCTGATGTTTTAAATGCAGTCCCTGGCATAGAGGGATCTGCAGGCCTCTTTTGTCCAGCTCACAAACAACTGCGACACAACTCCGTATCTACAGTTTAAACTGTTAAACAATCCTGCGTGTTGCAAAACAGTCCTGCGGGTGAGTTCACAAACTCTATCCCATCCTCGTCGCCAATTGTAGTGTATTTTGGGTACTTGGAACTGACTCAAAAGATCTCTCAGATACAGGAGTAAACTCACAAGCTTCTTTATTGCAGGACGCCACCATGAGTCTCCTCTAGCCCATGCGTCCCCTCGCACAAGACATAACATATGCTAATTATATTATATACATTACAATATTGAATGGCGGTGCAGGCTCAAAGGGCCGAATGGCCTACTCCTGCACCTATTTTCTATGTTTCTATGTTTCTATGAAAATGGACAAGGGAGAGCCAGTGGATGTAGTGTACCTAGACTTTCAGAACGCATTTGATAAGATCCCACATAGGAGATTAGAGGGCAAAATTAGGGCACATGGTATTGGGCATAGAGTGCTGACATGGATAGAAAATTGGTTGGCAGGAAACAAAGAGTAGGGATTAACGGGTCCCTTTCAGAATGACAGGCAGTGACTAGTGGGGACCACAAGGATCGGTGCTGGGACCGCAGCTATTTACAATATACATCAATAATTTGGATGAAGGGATTCAAAGTAACATTAGCAAATTTGCAGATGACACAAAGCTGGGTGGCAGTGTGAACTGTGAGGAGGATGCTATGAGAATGCAGGGTGACTTGGACAGGTTGGAGGCGTGGGCAGATGCATGGCAGATGAATTTTAATGTGGATAAATGTGAGGTTATCCACTTTGGTATAAAAAACAGGAAGGCAGATTACTATCTAAATGGCGTCATGTTGGGAAAAGGGGAAGTACAATGGGATCTTGGGGGTCCTTGTTCATCAGTCTATGAAAGTAAGCATGCAGGTACAGCAGGCAGTGAAGAAAGCGAATGGCATGTTGGCCTTTATAACACGAGGAGTCGAGTATAGGAGTATAGGAGCAAAGAGGTCCTTCTGCAGTTGTACAGGGCCCTAGTGAGACCACACCTGGAATATTGTGTGCAGTTTTGGTCCCCTAATTTGAGGAAGGACATTCTTGCTATTGAGGCAGTTCAGCTTAGGTTTACAAGGTTAATTACCGGGATGGCGGGACTGTCATATGCTAAGAGAATGGAGTGGCTGGGCTTGTACACTCTGGAATTTAAAATGATGAGAGGGAATCTTATTGAAACATATTAGATTGTTAAGGGGTTGTACACGCTAGAGGCAGGAAACATATTCCCGATGTTGGGGGAGTCCAGAACTAGGGGGCCACAGTTTAACAATAATGGTTAATCCATTTAGAATGGAGACGAGGAAACACTTTTTCTCACAGAGAGTTGTGAGTGTGGAATTTTTCTGCCTCAGAGGGCGGTGGAGGCCGGTTCTCTGGATACTTTCAAGAGAGAGCTAGATAGGGCTCTTAAAGATAGCGGAGTCAGGGTAGATGGGGAGAATGCAGGAACGGGGTATTGATTGGGGATGATCAGCCATGATCACATTGAATGGCGGTGCTGGCTCGAAAGGCCAAATGGCCTACTCCTGCACCTATTGTCTATTGTTTCAACATCATAAATGTTATTACCATGGATTGGTAGTTATTGAGGCATGTCACCCAACTCTTCTTGGGCACCAGTATTATGGATATTATTTAATGCAGGTGGGACACTAGACTTTAGTAATAAGAGATTACAAACACATGAAGTGAAGTGCAACTTTGATGGAAAGATGCATTTGATAATATTTCCATGCACCTAGCCTATCCTTCTTGGATTTAGGTCCTTTCAAATGAAACAGTGATTCACCGGCAGTTATTTCAATCCAGTATACCGTGTTTGGCAATGATATCCAGTATACCATTTGGTATACTCAATGTGAACACCTCTGCCTTAGAAAAAGCAAACACAGTTTGGGCGGTTGCTTTGCAGTGCACCTGCACTCAGTTCACAAGGGTGACACTGACCTTCCCTTTGGCTTGGCAAAAGATGACATAGGTTGTTCAAGCCACATGCAATGGCCCTCAACATTGAATTTAAAATATTCAGCTAAATAGTCTTTGGAGTGCACAATGGATGGTTGACATCTGTGGGGAAGAGGTAGAGTTAATATTTCAGATAAATGACCAGTCACTAACCTGAGACATTTGCCACCATTTCTTTCTCTAAGGAAACTGCCTGACTTGCTGTGTTCCCTCCAACGTGAGAATTCCAGTAACTGCTGTGCTCTGTAGCTCAAAATTAGCCACAGTGTCACGCAACACAGAAACAGCTCCTTTGGCCCAACTCACTTGCTGACCAAGATGCCACATCAAAGCTAGTCCTATTTGCCCATGTTTGGCCTATATCCCTCTTAACCATTGCTGTCCATGTAGCTGTCCAAGAATCTTTTGAATCGTATTATAGTATCAGCCTCAACTACCTCCTCTGCCTCTTGTTCCATATACCCACTACCCCTTGAGTGCCTTGGCCATTCTAACCCACGTCAGTGATATTCTTTTATTCTGCAACATTGTTTCTTTCTCCTCTGTTCTCCCTCTATTTATCAGACAGATTAGCTGGCATTAACAAGCCGTTTACATCATCTCCCATCTACCACTAGTGCCTATCAAGCCCTTTGTCACATTCTGAAAAGCCGCTGATTAGTTTTCTCGTGGTAGGATGTAAACAAAATCAAGCAGAAGTTACTTCCATGTCTTTATTCTGGTTCAGGGTCAAAAGTTGTTTCTTTGCTGCTTACCTCCAAATGCGTAACAACATTTGTAGGAAGGAACTGTAGATGCTGGTTATACACCGAAGATAGACACAAAATGCTGCAGTAACTCAGCGGGACAGCGGGATTGGTTTATACTCTCTAGAATTTAGGAGATTGAGAGGGGATTTTATAGAAACTTACAAAATTCTTAAGGGGTTGGACAGGCTAGATGCAGGAAGATTGTTCCCGATGTTGGGGAAGTCCAGGACAAGGGGTCACAGCTTAAGGATAAGGGGGAAATCCTTTAAAACCGAGATGAGAAGAACTTTTTTTCACACAGAGAGTGGTGAATGTCTGGAACTCTCTGCCACAGAGGGTAGTTGAGGCCAGTTCATTGGCTCTATTTAAGAGGGAGTTAGATGTGGCCCTTGTGGCTAAGGGGATCAGAGGGTATGGAGAGAAGGCAGGTACAGGATACTAAGTTAGATGATCAGCCATGATCATATTGAATGGCGGTGCAGGCTCGAAGGGCCGAATGGCCTACTCCTGCACCTAATTTCTATGTTTCTATGACAGCCAGGCAGCATCTCTGGAGAGAAGGAATGGATGACGTTTCGGTCGCGATCCTTCATCACCCATTCCTTCTCTCCAGAGATGTTGCTTGTCCCACTGAGTTACTCCAGCATTTTGTGTCTATCTTCTGTGCAACTTTACTACCCTGGAGACACAAGAGAGTGCAGATGTTGTAATCTTGAGCAAAAGACAAAATATTGGAAGAACTCAGCATCTCTGAAGGGCAATGGGCAAACAGCATTGCAGGGTGGGTTCCTTCTCCGATGAAGCAGAAGAGAGAGAGAGAGAGGAAAGGGTACGGAAAAAACTGGAAAGTGATAGGTGGATTCAGGTGAGGAGGGTTGATTAGCAGATGGGTGGAGATAGTAACAAAAGCTAGAGGTGAAACAGACAAAAGGGTGCAGATGTAGAAGGTGTCAGATAAGGAAGAGTGGGAGTTAAGTGCATAACTGGAAGGAATGTTGGTGGAAGGGAAGCGTGGAGATGACGATGGTGAGGAGAGAAGTGGCAAAAGGAGGAATAAAAAGAAAAAGGGAATTTCAAGTAGCGAAGAGTAGCAGATGAAGAGAAGGAGGAAGGGAACGGAATGGGATACGGGAGCAGTGGAAGAAAGAGGGAGGGGTGGGGGGGTTGAGAAAAAAATGGTAGAGTAGGCGAGAAGGGGATGGGGTTTCCCTGAATCAATAAATTTAGGGTGGCCTACAATGCAGCGGTATGAAAATCGGATTCTCCAAATTCAGGCATTTTCCATTGACCACCATGAGTGTACACTTTTCTCCTGCTGTGCCCATCTCCCTGTTTATTTCCACTTCTCGTTCCATTCATTCCTACTCTTCCCAACTACTGCTCGTCCCTTTTTTCTTTCTACACCCCATTTCCCCCTGCCCCTATTCACCCTACCCACCTCCCCATTTTGCGTTTTGCTCCTCATTTGCCCCCCTTATATCAATTCACCTCTTCACCCGTTTGCCTAAATTTTACCTCTAGCCTTTATCACTATCTCCACACACACACATCTGCCACTCATCTACATCCTCCTATCACTTGTGTAGGAAGGAACTGCAGATGCTGGTTTAAAGAATGAAGTCCGCAGAAGGGTCTCGACCAGAAACCTCACCTATTCCTTTTCTCCTGAGATGCTGCCTGACCCACTGAGTTACTCCAGCTTTTTGTGTCTATCTTCCCACCTATCACTTGCCGGTTATTGTCGCATCCCTTTCCGTGGCCTCTCGTTCCCAGCTTTCTACCCTCTACTCCATCAGTCTACAGATGGGTCCCTAACCGAAACGGCATCTGTTTATTTCCCTCCACAGATGCTACCTGAGTTTCCCCTACATCTTTGCTCCATTTAGCTACCGTGTTTGTTATTTTGAACTTGCTGCATTTCAAGCATGGCCAGGATTATTTTTAATACATTGCTCCTCGTTTTGACATTTAATATTGAAACTAATTTTCAAAATTCAACTAAACATAATTGTAAATGCAATTCCGTTGCGATCCCGGGATGTGGGGAAAAAATGTTTTATTTTCAGATGCTGGATTCGTTTATTTTTTTCAAATTGCCATTCTTTGTGGCAAAATCCGGATTGGCCGTAATTGTTAAGAAATTGCGATGTGAATTCTCGCCAGCCCCATCTTCCTCGTCCAGCTCCATATTCCGCACCTTCAGCTCCTGCTCCCACAAAATATGACCTATACTCGCAGGAATTCAGAGGAGTAACCGCGGCGGCAGCGAGGTAGGAAGCTAGGTTCAATACCGTTACTCATTTTAAGGTTCAGTCAAGTCTGTATGAAGTGGCCCGTGGAAGCACAGGAAGAGAAAGAGCACGCAGAGGAAGCGAGGGACGGCGCGGGACGGTGTATTTCACGGCCGGGGTGCTTGTCTATTTCCCTCGGAGACCTCTCCCGCAGCTTTGCGTAACTATGGAGTTAAATGGAAACAAATAAACATCTTGCTTCCTGGATCTGGCTGTGCAGTAAGCCTCTCTGAATTGTTCAATGTTGCTGTCGTGATTTAAAACTCTGTTATTGCACAGTACTATGTATTTATCGAATCTTGGCACGCCAGCGGCACTTATTTTTGTATATGATACATAGGCAGTAATGTTGTATCGTGTCCAGGAGCTGGAGGTGCGTTCGGATCTTTGCTGGGATTTAAATGGTCGCTTTGTTTGGGTGTTTTACAGTTTAAAAGAAACAACCTTACGTCACGCAATATTCACGGACAGATATTAGTTGTGGACTAAAACCTCGTACCTGTAAATAGATTAATGGCAGAACATAAAGTCGCCTAATACGGATTATGAGTTCTCGTCAAGAAAAAGGCTACATATTCCCGAGACATGCGGCAGAGGGCATTTTCTGTGTCGGGATATTGGTTAAATGTAAGTGGTTCTCTTTCACATTGAGCTAATCCTTGATCATTCCAGAAATAAGATTTATATTTTGTTTACGAAAGAGTATGCTTTAAAACCGGTTAAAGTTCAGGAATAAAATATGAATTATTTTATATAGCCCCTTTCACTAACAATTTCAAACCACGTTACTACCAATAAGGTTTTCGTATGAAGGCAAAAAGGTAGCAAGATAGGGAGGTATGTAGGACGGAACTGTAGATGCTGGTTCATACCGAAGATAGACACAACGTGCTGGAGTAACTCAGCGGATCAGGCAGCATCTCTGGAGAACATGGATTTGTGACGTTTCGGGTGGGACCCTTCTTCACACATTAATATCCTTGTTATTAAGAATCTTGTGATAAAACATTAAATACCTCGCCATAACACAAGGTCATTTACAATCCAACAGTATGAACATCAAATTCTCCCACCCCACATCCCCTCTCCCCTCTTTCCACCTATGCACATTCCTCTAACTTTTCATTTCACACCACTCCTCTCCTTATTGTCTTCAACTTATCTCTAACTTTTATCTTCAGCCCATTCTTTCTCTGGCCTTTGTCCAACCATCTGCCAATCACAACATGGTCACCTGCATCCATTTGTCACTTGTCTGGATTTGTACTGCCCCCAAATCCATTCCAGCGTTCTCCTTTCAACCACAATCAGTCTGAAGAAGAGTCCCGACCTGAAGCATAGCCTCACCATGTCCTCCACTCTGTATCTTTGTTTCATAACGCAAGGTAATCTGTTATAGAGATGTTTTTAATTTATTAATTTAGTGGGATTTATTGCCGTTGAGAAAGTGGTGGTGAATCACTGCCATCTGCCCTTGCAGCCCTTATGATGAAGGTTTAGTTTAGTTTTATTTATTGTCATATGCACCAAGGTACAGGGAAAAGCTTTTCTTGCATGCTATCTGGTCTGTGGGTGGACAATACGTGATTGCAATCAAGCCGTTTACAGTTTATAGATACATGATAAAGGAATAACGTTTAGTGGAAAGTAAAGCCAGCAAAGTCCGAACAAGGATAGTCTGAGGGTCACCAATGAGGTAGATAGTAGTTCAAGACTGCTCTTTGGTTGTGGTAGGATGATTCAGTTGCTTGATAACAGTTGGGAAGAAACGGCCCCTGAATCTGGAGGTGTGCATTTTCACACTTTTATACCTTTTGCCTGATGAGAGAGGGAAGAGGAGGGAGTTGCCAAGTGCGACTGGCCATTGATTATGTAGCTGGCCTTGTTAAGGCAATGTGAGGTATAAATGGATTTAAATGGACCAAGCTGGGAGGTTGATTTTATCCTTTTGACATTCAATTATAACATCCCAACTCCAGCCTCGCTGGCAACGCAGCACATTTTCAGTAGTCCATATAGGGTGAAAAACCACTCCATCAGCCGCTATCCATGCCCCCTAGCTGGCTGCATTTGGTCATATCTGCCTCTATCCATATAGCCTATCAGGCCCTTGAATTTGGCAAGCTTGTTCCACCCTTTGTGTGAAAAAAAATCTTCACTCACCTTAAACCATGTTTCTAGTTCTTTAACCTCTGTGTATTCATATCTATTCCTTTCATGATAACAGGGTGACCCCCAGCTACCAACTGAACACATATAGCTCAGGCCCAAATGTGGTCTCACCAATGTCTTCAAGTGTCTTCAATGTCCCAGTACCGGGAGGTAAAATCAGCAGTTTAGCTTATGAGCCCATTCCAACATTCGGGTCAAAGTATGGGTGATCTGTGTCCTAAGACCATGTGCCTCAATATCACTGTTAAACAAAAGTCTATCTGTCACCACATTAAAATTACTGATTAATATATAATCTGTACAATGATCAGGCGGAGCAGTGGTAGAGGTGCTGCCTTACAGCGCGGGTTCGATCTTGACCATGGGTGGTGTCTGCACAGAGTTTGTATGTTCTCCCCGTGACCACATGAGTTTTCCCCAGGTGCTTCAGTTTCCTTCCATATCACAAAGACGTGCAGGTTTGTAGGTTAATTGGCTTCAGTAAAGATTGTAAATTGGCCCTAGTGTGTGATAGTGCTAGTGTACGAGAATTGCAGATAAGGGCCTGTTTCCGAGTCGTATCTCTAAAGTTAACTCTGGTCAATTACAGAAGAAAATTCCTCCTGAAAGATCTAACTCAAATTGTTAGACAACGTTCTCTTCCCATTCAGAAGAATTATTTTTGTTTTCCTGAATCTACAAATTATCCTATTCTTGTCATCAAAACTTTAATCAAAGCTAACCAATAGCTTTCTAAATTCGTAGAAGGGTCTCGATCTGAAATGTCACCTATTCCTTTTCTCCAGAGATGCTGTCGGACCTGCTGCGTTACTCCAGCTTTTTGTGTCGGCCTTCTAAATTCCCTTCTAATATGTCCTGGAAAACTGCAATAATAGTATATACACATTTATTTCCAAGTTTTCCATTGTTCAACTGCTGATTTTATCTAGGGTGGTTAATGAAGAGAACTATCTGGAATTACCTATTGCCTGGATAGTTTAAACAATGTTAATGAAACTTAAGTTTATTTGTTTGAGCAAGTATATTTGTTTCAAATGGGAAGAATTTCCAAATAGCTTTCATAGATATGAAACACTTGGGTGTTCCACTCATGAACTTTAAAGATAATCATGAAAATTGAATTAAAGAGATGATTAAGCATCACCACCCTAAATTCTTGAATACAATATATCTGAAATAATGTTGAATGAGAGGCGGAGGTAACAACAGATGACTTTGTAGGAGACTATACTTTAAATAGTTTGAAGATAGACAAAATGCTGGAATAACTCAGCGGGACATGCAGAATCTGGAGAGAAGGAATATGTGATGTTTCGGGTCAAGACCCTTCTTCAGACTGAGAGTCAAGGAAGAGGGAAACTAGAGATATGGAAGGGCAAGCTTGAAAGCGACAGATCAAAGCAAATGCTGATCAAGGAAATGTAGATTGGTTCATTGTTAGCTGAGGAGAAGGTGACAACGAGGCCCACAAAACAGTAAAATAAATCGGGCACAGTGAAACTAGTCAGAGAACTAGGGAGGGGAAGGGACGGAGTGAGAGGGAAAGCAAGGGTTACTTGAAGTTAGAGAAATCAAAGTTCATACCACTGGGTTGTAAGCTGCTCAAGCAAAACATTAGCGCATTCTTTTGTTTTTTTGTACAAAAATCCAAAAATTCTGGTATGAAATATTTGATATTTTTTTCAAAATTAATCAAAATAAAACTGGTACCAAAACCAGAATGGATTATTTTTGTAATATCGGAAGGTAACCCTGAACTAAACGTGTTTCAGAAGAATTTATTCAATTACGGGCTAATAATGGGAAAAAAGCTCATACTTAAATTCTGAAAAAATGCGCCCACACCAACAATAAAAATGTGGATATCAAATATGTTTGAAACATTACATCTGGAAGAGATGAGATTCCTCTTAGCAGGTAAAGCAGACCAATTCCAAAAGACGTGGTAATCAAGTATGGTAGCTTTGCTGCCTTATCCTTTAACTCTCCATTTACTTAACACATTGCCTAAACTACCATAATCTTCAGAGTTATCTTCCCATCCAAGATTCAAAAGATCTCTGGTTCTGCATCATCAGCCCTCTTTCTCCTCATTTTCACTGAATCCTACCGACTGTACCAAAATGTAATGACATATATGCAGGGTCCAAGGATTCGCATCAATGAACGGAGGAAGTGCTCTCTCCCCTCTCTCTCCCCCCCTCCTCTCTCCCCCCTCTCTCCCTCTCTCTCTCTCTCTCCCTCTCTCTCTCTCTCTCCCCTCTCTCTCCCTCTCTCTCTCCTCCTCTCTCTCTCCCCTCTCTCTCCCCTCTCATGGTAGAAGCGTATTCATATAATATTTTTTATCTCTAAGAACAACAAGTGATTATGTGTCATGCTAGCTATCCTCATTGGTTCCATAATGGTGTGGGTTATGTGTCCTATCTGACACCGAGCTAGTCTCGGATTATCTGGGAAAGCAAAGCTTATCTTAATGACCTCGCAGGTGGCCTCATGGTGTCCCTTTGAATTAGCCCAAGCATTCTTCTAAAACATCTACTTGTTGTCCTAAACAGGGTTTGAAATGCAGTGCTGCTAATTTAAATTACAACTCTATTTTCGCTCACATAGTCTGTTTAAACCCTCACAAAAAGATCATCTAATAATGCAGCTTTCATGTAACACTTTCCAACCTACCTAGGCATGTGTTTTGTCCTGCTGCCAACTGCTTTGCAAAACTGTAAAACTACCTATCAGTAGAATGCTCTAATCTGTATGAACACAATGGTATGAATCAGAAAGGAGGAATGTTGATTGGGAAGAATTAAACAAGTCGGGCAAGATTTTTTTTTAAGTATCTCATTCCACTGACTGTAAAAGTGTAATGGACCAAAATAGTGATGTTAATTTATGATGACCCATTTTTGAAGAATTGCTCCTTTCTTTCTGTTGAAGGTACTCCTGAAATCTTGGCATCAAACTTAAAGGTTAGGGTGATACACCAGGCGCAAGTAAATTCCCTTCTTCACACAAAGCTCTCACAGTTAGCGTTATATATACAATAATGAAAAATACGGCAATAAATACGTGCAAAACAACAGCATATTGCAAAATTGTAGTGCAAAATCTGAGCAGTGTGATGGAACATTAAAGTTGAATAACAGAACCATAGCATGAGGTGGAATTAAGAGTACATGGCACTTGGGTAGCTTACAACCCCATGTTATGATCATTGAATTATCCAATTGTAGGTAACAACCTACTTTCCCCCCTCTTCTTTCATCACTCACCTTCCATTGTGCCCCACATGGACTCACTTATTTCACAATTTGCAACTGTTAAATCCCACACCCCCCCCCCCCCCCCCCCCTTAGAATCGACTGCGGGATCTTCCATCGCCCCGCGGTCAATTTGCTGCGTCAAGGCGATCGAGGCTCCCGATGTTGAAGCCCCCGCCGGATGATAGAAGATCCTGCGGCCAGTTTTAAGCTGCGCGGGGCGATGAAAGGCCCTGCGTATGGGCAAATTGAAGCCCCACGTTTCAGGGCGGACGAAGCTGCTGTTGTTGGAGTTCGGAGTCCGTCGCGAACCAGGTCAGCTCCCGGTGTTACCGTCCACAGGGTCCACGGCCGAAGTCGTGTGTGTGCGCGTGTGTGTGCGTGTGTGTGCGTGTGTGTGCGTGTGTGTGTGTTGTGTGTGTGTGTGTGTGTGTGTGTGTGTGGTCCCCCCCACGTTTTTATAGCGATTTCCTCCAGGGTAGTAAAAATCGTTGATGATACTTGTTAGATACAAGGATTATGCATCCTTGTGGGCATGTGAAATCTTCTCAGACATGGAAGAAAATTAATATAGCAACTTAGAAAATAGGTGCAGGAGTAGGTCATTCGGCCATTCAATATGATCATGGCTGATCATCCAACTCAGTATCCTGTACCTGCCTTCTCTCCATACCCCCTGATCCCTTTAGCCACAAGGGCCACATCTAACTCCCTCTTAAATATAGCCAATGAACTGGCCTCAACTACCTTCTGCGGCAGAGAATTCCAGAGATTCACCACTCTCTGTGTGAAAAAAGTTTTCCTCATCTCGGTCCTAAAAGATTTCCCCCTTATCCTTAAACTGTGACCCCTTGTTCTGGACTTCCCCAACATCGGGAACAATCTTCCTGCATCTAGCCTGTCCAACCCCCTTAAGAATTTTGTAAGTTTCTATAAGATCCCCCCTCAATCTTCTAAAGTCTGGCGAGTACAAGCCGAGTCTATCCAGTGTTTCTTCATATGAAAGTCCTGACATCCCAGGAATCAGTCTGGTGAACCTTCTCTGTACTCCCTCTATGGCAAGAATATCCTTCCTCAGATTAGGAGACCAAAACTGTACACAATACTCCAGGTGTGGCCTCACCAAGATCCTGTACAACTGCAGTAGAACCCCCCTGCTCCTATACTCAAATCCTTTTGCTATGAATGCTAACATACCATTCGCCTTCTTCACTGCCTGCTGCACCTGCATGCCTACTTTTAATGACTGGTGTACCATGACACCCAGGTCTCGTTGCATCTCCCCCTTTCCTAATCGGTCACCATTCAGATAATAATCTACTTTCAATCAGTCTGAAGAAGGGTTTCGGCCCGAAACGTCGCCTATTTCCTTCGCTCCATAGATGCTGCTGCACCCGCTGAGTTTCTGCAGCATTTTTGTGTACCTTTAATAATCTACTTTCCTGTTTTTGCCACCAAAGTGGATAACCTCACATTCATCCACATTATACTGCATCTGCCATGCATTTGCCCACTCACCTATCCAAGTCACCCAGCCTCCTAGCATCCTCCTCACAGCTAACACTGTCCCCCAGCTTCGTGTCATCCGCAAACTTGGAGATGTTGCATTCAATTCCCTCGTCCAAATCATTAATATATATCGTAAATAGCTGGGTCCCAGAACTGAGCCTTGCGGTACCCCACTAGTCACTGCCTGCCATTGTGAAAAGGACCCGTTTACTCCTACTCTTTGCTTCCTGTCTGCCAACCAGTTCTCTATCCACATCAATACTGAACCCCCAATACCGTGTGCGTTAAGTTTGTATACTAATCTCTTATGTGGGACCTTGTCGAAAGCCTTCCGAAAGTCCAGCTATAACACATTCACTGGTTCTCCCTTATCCACTCTACTAGTTACATCCTCAAAAAATTCTATAAGATTCGTCAGACATGATTTACCCTTCATAAATCCATGCTGACTTTATCCAATGATTTCACCACTTTCCAAATGTGCTGCTATCCCATCTTTAATAACTGATTCTAGCAGTTTCCCCACTATCTATGTTAGACTAACTGGTCTGTAATTCCCCGTTTTCCCTCTCCCTGCCCTTTTAAAAAGTGGGGTTACATTAGCTACCCTCCAATCCTCAGGAACTACTCCAGAATCTAAAGAGTTTTGAAAAATTATCACTAATGCATCCACTATTTCTGGGGCTACTTCCTTAAGTACTCTGGGATGCAGCCTATCTGGCCCTGGGGATTTATCGGCCTTTAATCCATTCAATTTACCTAACACCACTTCCCGTCTAACCTGGATTTCACTCAGTTCCTCCATCTCATTTGACCCCCGGTCCCCTGCTATTTCCAGCAGATGTTTTATGTCTTCCTTAGTGAAGACAGAACCAAAGTAGTTATTCAATTAGTCTGCCATGTCCTTGTTCCCCACGATCAATTCACCCGTTTCTGACTGCAAGGGACCTACATTTGTTTTAACTAATCTTTTTCTCTTCACATATCTATAAAAGCTTTTGCAGTCAGTTTTTATGATCCCTGCCAGTTTTCTTTCATAATCTATTTTCCCTTTCCTAATTTTAAAATGATGAGAGGGATAGACAAGCGAGTTGATGTGGACAAGCTTTTCCCTTTGAGAATAGGGAAGATTCAAACAAGAGGACATGACTTCAGAATTAAGGGACAGAAGTTTAGGGGTAACATGAGGGGGAACTTCCTTACTCAGAGAGTGGTAGCGGTGTGGAATGAGCTTGCAGTGGAAGTGGTGGAGGCAGGTTCGTTGGTATCATTTAAAAATAAATTGGATAGGCATATGGATGGGAAGGGAATGGAGGGTTATGGTATGAGTGCAGGCAGGTGGGACTAAGGGAAAAAAAGTTCTTCGGCACGGACTTGTAGGGCCGAGATGCCTTTTTTCTGTGCTGTAATTGTTATATGGTTATATGGTTAATTAAGCCCTTTGTCCTCCTCTGCTGGTCTCTGAATTTCTCCCAGTCCTCTGGTAGGCTGCTTTTTCTGGCTAATTTGTACGCTTCATCTTTTGTTTTGATACTATCCCTGATTTCCCTTGTTATCCACGAATGCACTATCTTCCCTGATTTATTTTTTTGCCAAACTGGGATGAACAATTGTTGTAGTTCATCCATGCAGTCTTTAAATGCCTTCCATTGCATATCCACCGTCAACCCATTAAGAATCAATCGCCAGTCTATCTTGGCCAATTCACGTTTCATACACTCAAAGTTACCTTTCTTTAAGTTCAGGACCCTTGTTTCTGAATTAACGATGTCACTCTCCATCCTAATGAAGAACTCAACCATATTATGGTCACTCTTGCCCAAGGGGCCACGCACAACAAGACTGCTAACTAACCCTTCCTCATTACTCAATACCCAGTCTAGAATAGCCTGCTCTCTTGTTGGTTCCTCTACATGTTGGTTTAGAAAACTATCTCACATACATTCAAAGAAATCCTCTTCCTCAGCACCCTTGCCAATTTGATTCACCCAATCTATATGTAGATTGAAGACACCATCTATAACTGTTTTACCTTTGTTGCAGGCATTTCTAATTTCCTGTTTGATGCCATCCCCCACTACTACTGTTAGGTGGCCTGTACACAACTCCCACTAGTGTTTTCTGCCCCTTAGTGTTTCGCAGCTCTACCCATATCGATTCCACATCCTCAAAGCTAATGTCCTTCCTTTCCATTGCGTTAATCTGCTCTCTAACCAGCAACGCTACCCCACCTCCTTGCCCTTTCTGTCTATCCCACCTGAATATTGAATATCCCTGGATGTTCAGCTCCCAGCCTTGGTCACCCTGGAGCCATGTCTCCGTGATCCCAACTATATCATAGTCATTAATAGCTATCTGCATATTCAACTCATCCACCTTATTACGAATGCTCTTTGCATTGAGACACAAAGCCTTCAGGCTTGTTTTTACAACACTCTTACCCCTTATACTATTATGCTGAAAAGTGGCCCTTTTTGATTTTTTGCCCTGGATTTGCCGGCCTGCCACTTTTACTTTTCACCTTGCTACCTATTGCTTCTACCCTCATTTTACACCCCTCGGTCTCTACGCTCACACATTTAAGAAACCCTTTCCCTTTAACTCCATCCTCCAGTATCCCATTCGACACCCCGCCCCCCTTATTCAGTTTAAAACCACCCGTGTAGCAGTGGCAAACCTGCCTACCAGAATGCTGGTCCCACACCTGTTAAGATGCAATCCGTCCCTTTTGTACAGTTCCCCCTTACCCCAAAACAGATCCCAGTGATCTAAGAATCTAAATCCCTGCCCCGTGCACCAGTTCCTCAGTCACACGTTCAGGTCCCGTATCTCCCTGTTCCTGCTCTCGCCAGCACGAGGAACTGGAAGCAAACCGGAGATAACAGCCCTGGAGGTCCTGCTTTTCAGCATTTTTCCGAGCTCTCTAAAGTCACGCTGCAGAAATTCATCCCCTTCTTTCCGACATTGTTTGTGCCGACATGCACTACCACTTCCGGATGTTCACCTTCGCCCTTGAGGATTTTCTGCACTCTGTCCGTGACGTCCTGGATCCTGGCACCAGGAAGGCAGCACACCATCCTCGCATCCCGTCTGTTGCCGCAGAAACCCCTGTCCGTACCTCTCACAATGGAGTCTCACACTACGATGGCGTTGCCTGCCTTAGGCCTTTTTGGTTTTGGCTCAACAGCCCTATTCGCATCGCAAGCCAGTCCGCCGTTCAGTGTAAAGACGTCTTCTGTCCCGACAGTGGGTGAACCTGTTCACAAGAGGTACAACACCCGGGGACGTTGGCATTCCATGCTTCCCTCCCTTTCTCACTGTCTCCCACCTTCTCTCTTTCAGTACCTTAGGTGTAACAATCTTACTGTAGGACTTGTCGAGGAACGACTCCATTTCTCGGACGAACCGGAGGTCATACACTTGCTTCTCCAGTTCCCCAACACGGTCCTTCAGGAGCTCTACCTGGATGCACTTCTCGCATTTGTAGCAGCCAGAGGCACCAGCTGTGTCCTTGACCTCCCATATACTGCAAGCATCACACTGAATCAGCTTGCCTGACATCTCCTTCTTTCGTCTCTACCTCTCAAGCGTATTACGTGGTCTCCTCTCCTCAGCCTCCTCGCCGAAGACTCTCGAGCCAAAGACTCACACTTGTGCTTTCTGCTGAGCTGCTTCATGCTGAACTTGTGCAAGCTGATGTGCCTTCTTAATCACCATGTCGGTGTGAAGGGACCAGGTTTGGTTGCTGGTGATGTGGATGCCTAGGAACCTGAAGCAGTCGACCATCTCCACAGCAACGCCATTGATGAGGACAGGGTTTTGTTCACCCCTTTGCATCCTTGGGTCGATGACCAACTCCTTCGTCCTTTTAATGTTAAGAGCTAGGATATTATCCTGACACCATGACACTGTGTTCTCTGTTCCTTCAAGTTCTTTTGTTTAATCAAACACTACTTTTACTTGCCAGCTCTTCTGCAGAATGAGATGAACTAGTCAATAAAATGACTTTGTGAGTGAAAATTCACATAATAGCAAATTCTTCATATGTTGTAAAATATACTTGGTTAATAAAGTATAATAATTATGACATGCACTGAGTTACAGCAACCCATATCATTCAAGTGAAATGCTACAATAAAATGCCTGTGCGTGTCCCTGGATTTACAGGCATGTCACCTGTCTCAAAAACGTAGCAATATATATTTAGCTGGTGTGCACAATAACTCTGAATATACAGAGGTAAATATGCTAATATATGTCATTGGCAAATGGTAGAAAATGAAAATGAAACCCAGAAGACTATTTTGGACTCATTACACGCACACTGCCACCTCTTAAGAAATGAAACTGGCATCTATTATTGGTTCTTCTCTTACAAGCATGAGCACTGAGAGACCTTTGATGCTAAATGGAGCTGTTAATAGGTACAGTAACTGCAGTTTTACAAATTTAAAGGGCTTGCTCATCACAGATCAGTCAGTTTGTGGCATTTGGGTGATTGATTCCGGAAAAGTGCATCCAATAGACAGTAGACAATAGGTGCAGGAGTAGGTCATTCGGCCCTTCAAGCCAGCACCACTATTCATTGTGATCATGGCTGATCATCCCCAATCAGTACTCCATTCCTGCCTTCTTCCCATATGCTCTGACTCCACTATCTTCAAGAGCCCTATCTCTTTTGAAAGTATCCAGAGAACCGGCCTCCACCGCCCTCTGAGGCAGAGAATTCCACAGAATCACAACTCTCTGAGTGTTTCCTCATCTCTGTTCTAAATGGCTTACCCCTTATTCTTAAACTATGCCCCCCTGGTTCTGGATTCCCCCAACATCTGGACTCCTCCAACATTCTGGACTCCCCCAACTCTCCAGTCATGCAGAGCTGGCGAGCCATCCAAAACTAACAAGTGACAAAAGTAAATTTCCCCTGACTCATCATAGGATTTAATGATCAATGAAATTAAGTATTTTGGGTGTGTGTGAGACAAAAGACAGAAAAGGCAAACGCAACGATTGTTTAGATGTTGCAAGTATTGTGCCTGACAGAAAAATGATATGTGCACGGTTGAGATATCACTTTTACTAAGTGAAAATCAAGAGGACAGAAGATTTTTTGTTGTTTAGTTTAGTTTATCACATGTACCGAGGTCCAGTGAAAAGCTTTTGTTGAGTGCAAGCCAGTCAGCAGAAAGACAAACGATTAAAATCGAGCTATTTACAATGTATAGATACATGATACTGGAATAACATTCAGTGCAAGGTAAAGCCAGCAAAGTCTGATTAAGGATAGTCCGAGGGTCATCAATGAGGTATCTAGCAGTTGAGCATTGCTCTCTGGTTGTGGTACGATGATTCAGTTACCTGATTACAGTTGGGAAGAAACTGTCCCTGAATCTGGAGGCATGCATTTTCACAGTTCTATACTTTTTGCCTGAAGGAAGAGGGGAGAAGTGGGAGTCGCCAGGGTGCGACTCGTCCTTGATTATGTTGCCAAGGCAGCGAGAGGTATAAATGGAGCCAATAGAAGGGAGGTTGATTTTGAATTGAAATGAAATGAATTGAAAACTTTATTGTGACGTGACAAATCACAGTGAAATTCTTTGCTTGCATAACCAAGGTTTGCAAATCCTCGCCACATAAAAAGCGCTTACAAAGTATCCCGCTCCCAATCCTCCTCCCCCCTTTCCCCTCCCCCCTCCCCAAAGCCAGGTCCTCCTTTGTTCCCAGTGGCGCAATCTGCGCTGCATCCACAAATCACTGCAATTACTTGCAGTCTTGGATAGAGCTGTTCGTAAACCAAGCTGTGATGCATCCCGATAAAATGATTTTTATGGTGTATCTGTAAAAGTTGGTGAGAGTTGTAGGGGACATTCCAAACATCCTAAGCCTACTAAGGAAGTAGAGGCATTGGTGTGCTTTCTTGGTCGTTGTTTTGATACAGGGGGTCCAGGAGAAGGTGTTGGTGATATCGACTCCGAGGAATTTGAAGTTTGCAACCATGTTTACTTTGGCGCCGTAGAGATGGTTGAAGACTTCAAATTCCTAGGAGTCAATATCACTAACAACTTCTCTTGGACTACCCATATTGAAAGCAATGATCAAGAAAGCACACCAACAACTTTTTATCCTTAGAAAGTTGAGGATGTTTAGCATGCCCCCTGTGATTAATGAAACAAATGAAATGGGCTGTGGGAATAGTGCTCGGTAACCAGTTGAATACAATGTACAATGAATACAAGATCAATTAACAAGTACAAAGTGAAAGGAACACTATTAGATGTACGTATGTCCAAAGAAAATATGCATTAAGCGTGATTCCAAAGTGAGAATGTAGCAAGCCATCAACCACAAGGCTGTGCAATCAAAGTCAGGAGAAGGTGTTTGAAGATGTCAAAGACAAAGAATGGAAAGCTAAAAGTGGATTTTATCAAGGTAGACCTGCAAAATATCACAACAAATATTTGAATTAGTGCAGTACAGCTAATGGGACAGATGGTTCAAAAGTGCTTTATTTGTCACCTATGCAGCTGCACAGTGACATTCATTGTGCATATATTACACATGTGGGTGGCTCCATTTTTGGCACCATTATTCAAAGTCCGGTTGACTTGCATGCTCGATGTACTGGAGCAGTTCCCATGAACCAACGTCAACTCTTCTCTCCTCGCCCGGCCATCTGGAGGCATTACCCCGGTTCACCTTCCCAACGGTCCTTGCTCTTTGTGTATGACTTCTCCAGATCCCTCCCGGTCCTGCCGTCCGACGAGCCTTCGGGCAGGTTCCCGGTTCTGCCATCCGACAAGCCTTCCGGACTGGTGCTGTGGCAGCTCTGGAAGGCCTCCGCAGTGAGATAAAGACACACAGTGAGAAAATGAACTCAATGTCAGCTGTATAACTAGGGTCTGAAGAAGGGTTTCGGTCCGAAACGTTGCCTATTTCCTTCGCTCCATAGATGCTGCTGCACCCGCTGAGTTTCTCCAGCATTTTTGTGTACCTTCGATTTTCCAGCATCTGCAGTTCCTTCTTAAACACATCAGCTGTATAAATCTCAGATGCACAGGAAGATGTTTTCTTCAAAAGATGGAAACGATTAGGCAAGTACAGTCAAGTCCTAGATGTGAAACAACAGCCAGTTGCAATCTCACATGGGTGTGTTCCAATAATTGTTGAATAGTCACTAGCAAAGTGAAGAGAAATGGCAGTTCAAATGGAGATTAGTCTGCCCTGGCACCTAGCCTGATATAATTCAAGAACTTAATTGGCAAGTGCAAATTAGCCTAGATTCGGGAAGTTAATATAATTCTTTAGGGATTTCTCCAACACAGAGTTTGATCACGAGAGTTATATTTAGTCTCTTTCAATATACCCATGGTAGCGCAGCAGTCGAGTTGTTGCCTCACAGTGCCAGAGATCTAGTTTTGATCCTGATTATGGGTGTTGTCTGTATGGAGTTTGTATGTTCTCTCTGTGACCGGGTGGGTTTTCTCTGGATGCTCAGGTTTCCTCCCAATTTCCAAAGACGTGCAGGTTTATAGTTTAAATTGGCTTCTGGAAATTGTCCCTAATGTGTAGGATAGAACCAACACACAGGATATCGTGGGTCAACACAGACTCGATGGTCCCACGGTCCTTTTTCCACCCTGTATCTCTAAATGAAACTAAAAAACACGTGTAATGCCATTTATAATGAAGGCAGCAAAAGAGCAACAGATTTTGGAGAGTCGGAGTGGAGGCTATGCTTCAGTAGAAGAATCTTGCAGTGATGGATGTTGCAGGTGGGCTGCCAATAGCATCTGCACACATGAGAAGGAGCTACCTGCTGTGATATGTGATTTGGAGAAGCTTCACCAGTAAAGATATGGAGAACTACATATGTACATAGTGATCACAGACCATGCAAGGTCATTGTTTAAAAAAATCCCCATGAGGCTGCTGAAAATGCTTGAAGTTGCATCATTCAGAAGTGTCCTGACAAAAGCGCATGCAGCTGATGCACTTAGCCATATATGGATGTTTTAGAATTTGAGCTTGGGACAAAAACGTATCTACAGTAGGGCAGTACAGTGGCGCAGCAGTAGAGTAGCAGTCTCACAGCACCA
Source organism: Leucoraja erinaceus (assembly GCF_028641065.1). Taxonomy (NCBI): domain Eukaryota; kingdom Metazoa; phylum Chordata; class Chondrichthyes; order Rajiformes; family Rajidae; genus Leucoraja; species Leucoraja erinaceus. The sequence goes on along the minus strand of NC_073379.1, from coordinate 79,718,768 downwards.
GATCGGTTCGATCCTAACTACGGGTGCTGTGGAATTTGCACATTCTCCTTGGATCATGTGGGCTTTCTTCAGGTGCTCCGATTTCTCCTCACATCCCAGGCATGCAGGTTTATAGGTTAATTGGCTTTGGTAAAATTGTCCCTAGTGTGTCGGATAGTGTTATGTGCAGGGTGATCACTGGTCGGCATGGACTCGACGGGCCGAAGGGCCTGTTTCCACGCTGTACCTTTAAACTAAACGGAACTTAATGAGACACATGCCATTCTCTTGGCTGTTGTTGCAGGAGATTGGTAAAATGCAGCAGCCTCATACCATTGCTGGAAATGAATGATTCAGAAAAATGGTACATTAAAAACATATTTCCACATGAGAGAACTGGGCAGTCATAGTGACCTGGTCATTGGAGCAATAACAGCAATTGTTCCTAAAACACAATGCAGAAAAGTGATAAAAGCACATATAACCATATAAACCATATAACAATGACAGCACAGAAACAGGCCATCTCGACCCTTCTAGTCCGTGCCGAACACATATTCTCCCCTAGTCCCATATACCTGCGCTCAGACCATAACCTTCCATTCCCTTCCCGTCCATATAACTATCCAATTTATTTTTAAATGATAAAAACGAACCTGCCTCCACCACCTTCACTGGAAGCTCATTCCACACAGCCACCACTCTCTGGGTAAAGAAGTTCCCCCTCATGTTACCCCTAAACTTCAGTCCCTTAATTCTCAAGTCATGTCCCCTTGTTTAAATCTTCCCTACTCTCAGTGGGAAAAGCTTTTCCACGTCAACTCTGTCTATCCCTCTCATCATTTTAAAAACCTCTATCAAGTCCCCCCTTAACCTCCTGCGCTCCAAAGAATAAAGACCTAACTTGTTCAACCTTTCTCTGTAACTACATCTGCGTTCATTGAACAAGGCTCAGCTGGTCATGGATGAATGGTGAGATTGTAATTCCAGTTCCTAAACTTACCCCCATTAGTCTGGTTCAGTCAAACACCGAATACGAGCACTGGAAATCCAACTCCCTTTTATTACACAATACCAATACAATACCTAATTCAATACCGCGGGACTGATCTTGTCTCTACTTGCTTGAGCTCAACAGCCTCGTGCAAATAGAACAAACCACAGAAGATCGACACACCCCAATGTGCCCTCCCCTCTTTTATACCTTTACAGACCCTTGGAGTGAAAATACATGTGGGGGGGGGGGGCAACCCCTACAAGCCAATTATCGATAAGGGTTGCGAAATACATTGAATGACAGTTCCTTAACACAATCATTAAATATCACATAACATAGTTTCAACATAGAAACATAGAAAATAGGTACAGGAGTAGGCCATTCAGCCGTTCGAGCCTGCACCGACATTCAATGTGATCATGGCTGACCATCCAACTCAGTATCCCATCCCCTGCCTTCTCCCCATACCCCCTGATCCCTTTAGCCACAAGGGCCACATCTAACTCCCTCTTAAATATAGCCAATGAACTACTTTAGCCTCAACTACCTTCTGTGGCAGAGAATTCCACAGATTCACCACTGTGTAAAAAATGATTTTCTCATCTCGGTCCTAAAATACTTCCCTCTTATCCTTAAACTGTGACCCCTAGTTCTGGACTTCCCCAATATCAGGAATAATCTTCCTGCATCTAGCCTTTCCAACCCCTTAAGAATTTTGTAAGTTTCTATAAGATCCCCCCCTCAATCTACTAAATTCTAGCGTGTACAAGCCAAGTCTATCCAGCCTTTCTTCATATGAAAGTCCTGCCATCCCAGGAATCAGTCTGGTGAACCTTCTCTGTACTACCTCTATGGCAAGGCTGTCTTTCCTCAGATTAGGAAACCAAAACTGTACGCAATACTCCAGGTGTGGTCTCACCAAGACCCTGTACAACTGCAGTAGAACCTCCCTGCTCTTATGCTCAAATCCTTTTACTATGAATGCTAACATACCATTTGCTTTCTTCACTGCCTGCGGCACCTGCATTCCTACTTTCAATGACTGGTATACCATGACACCCAGGTCTCGTTGCATCTCCCCTTTTCCTAATCGGCCACCATTCAGATAATAGTCTACTTTCCTGTTTTTGCCATCAAAGTGGATAACCTCACATTTATCCACATTATACTGCATCTGCCATGCATTTGCCCACCCACCTTGCAGCCTCCTAGCATCCTCCTCACAGCTAACACTGCCCCCCAGCTTTGTGTCATCTGCAAACTTGGAGATGTTGCATTCAATTCCCTCATTAATAATAGATCATTAATATATATTGTAAATAGCTGGGGTCCCACATAACATAAAGCACTTTAGGTGGAAACAATTCTGTTAGGTAAAGAAACATTCTCCCAGGTAAAGTAAACATCTTGGGTAAGGCCCCTCTCCTGGACCGATCATAATTAGCGGTGGGAAGACTCTGCAACATTTTTGAAACCCATCATTTCCCCAACCAATCCCAAGCATGTATTTGCAACAGGACCTAGCTCCTTCTGCAAAATCTCATAATATTAACAATTAAAGGCCATCTGGACATCAACCTCTATTCAACCCTTCCCAAGCCACAGAATAGTCAATAGTCAATAGTCAATTTAATTGTCATTTGGACCCCTGGAGGTCCAAACGAAATGCCGTTTCTGCAGCCATACATTACAAACAAATAGACCCCAGACACAACATAATTTACATTTTACATAAACATCCATCACATTGCTGTGATGGAAGGCCAAAAAAAACTTATTGAGACTCTCTTGAGCCATGATCCTCATGGTCTTTACACCTTTTGCAAAAGATGACAAGCAGGTTTTACAGAAGCAGAAATCCTCCATTTTGTCAAGCACCCAAAAAATGCCTGATATTATCAAGATCATGGACCATGGCTAAAATATGAGACGTGTAAGTTTCTAAACAGGAACCAAGTAAAGGAAAGACAGTTGGTTATTTTTTATTTGGCCACTCTAAATTACCTCTAATGGGTAGTTGAGTTCTGGGATATGAGGGAGCTGATATGAATGCGGGGCAAAGAAAGAATGAGGTTAATAAAACAAATGGTGTAAATGGTTACTTAGTGTTCAAGGTTCACTCGGTGTTTCTGTGCTATACAAATCTGAGAACAACTGCAAATAATAGAGGAGCAAAACAAATCGTATACAAGTCTGATCCAGTGAGGAGAAAAACTAAGTTGCTGTGAGGAATTCAGGGGAGGAAATGGGAGGAAATTGCTGAGGCCTTTCTCTGAAATTTCCACACAGCTGCAGATTCATGGGTGGAGCCTGACGTCTGGAAAGTTGGAAATGTTGCATTCTTGCTGAACAAGGGTGCAGAGACTGACTGAATTACAGACCATTGACACACAAAGCTGGAGAAACTCAGTGGGTCAGACAGCATCTCTGGAGAAAAGGGAATAGGTGATGCTTTGGGTTGACCCAAAATGTCACCTATTCCTTTTCCCCAGAGATGCTGCCTGACCCGCTGAGTGACTCCAGCTTTTTGTGTCTATCTTCAGTTTAAATCAGTATCTGCAGTTCCTTCCAACACATTAATTACAGACCACTCAGTTTCATCTTGGCGAGGTGAAGAGGCAGTGATTAATTAAGTTGCAGGCAATAGACCCTGATGTATAGGCTGTAGGACGAGCATCACAAATGTGTCTAGAAATCAATTTCCGTGACCCACGTCTCGGAACTACATGAAATTTTGCACAGATTTAGATGAAATATAATTGAGAAGGATGTCATAACTCATCACTGCCAAAAGTTGCACATTAATTAATTAATCTAATTAGAAAATGAGATCGGAAAAATAAGTGCCTTCTAGTGTCCAATGCCCATATTACACGATGGGGAGCCTATTTCCGTGTTGCAGTCTATTTAAACCATATATATATGACTTGCAAATATGACTGTAATCATATATAATTAAGTATAATTATATTATATAAAAATAATATAATGAATATAATTGTGAGTGTGTTATTGAATGAGACTGCTGCAGAGGTCTGGCTCCTGAACCAGCCTAATTAATGGGTGAGGGCAGTTCTTGTGAGTTCCTCCCTTTACTGAACCCCACTGACTGCCAGTGTGCAGAGTGGGGGTCACGGCCATAGTGGGACTGGGGCAGTTCCAGGCTGGGGGACAGACCTGCAAGGCATCTTCCAGTCGCTTTAATAGGAAAATGAATGAGACTGCCACAGAGGCCCCAGGTTTTAAGGGCTCATGAACCTGCCTAATTGAACCTGCCTAATTGAAGGGTCAGGACAGATCCTGTGGGTTCACCCATTTACTGAACCCCACTGACTGCCATAGTGGGGAGAATGGGAGGAACGGCCATAGTGGTACTGGGGCATTGCCAGGCTGGGTGACAGACCTGTAAGAGTAAAAAGTCTTATTCTCATACTCACATCCTGACAAAGAATCAAATGCTCTGATGTTTACTCGATGTTTATCCATTTTAAGCTACAACTACATTAAGAATCTATAAGCTCATGCAGTACTGAACCTAGAAATAATGTTCACATAATAAATACGCACCCAGTTCTACAATGATAGCATCCAAATACAACTTTTAAGAGGATAAAGAAATGGGGAGGTCAAGGCCGTTGATGGACTGGGCAGTGGTCACAACTTTTTGCAGTCTTATCCGCTCTTGGACGTTCAAGTTGCTGAACCAGGCCACGATGCAACCAGTCAGAATGCTCTCTACCGTGCACCTGTAGAAGTTTAGGAGAATGCTTGTAACTCAGCAGCCCATTGTGAATTTTAATTTCACATTATTTTTAATTTATTGGTGCTGGAAGCTACAACTGTTGGGACAGTAAATGTTTTGAGACTTAAATTGCTCAGCTGTGTTAAGTCTCAAAGACAGAAAAAAAATATTTTCTCTGCCCAATCTCATCCCACTGAGATAGCAATTTGCAAGCATTGGAGGCTAGAAATATCTATACACAACCAAAGCTCTGATCTTGTTATCTTCCGGTTTGCACGGTCATTCTATTTGCGCAAAAACGGTACTTGATAAGGCTATGATTTGTTGCCAGCTTACTCACTGTTCTCCTGTGCTGCGGTTGCGCCAAGTTTCATTCCAATTGGTGGTCTAATGTACAAGTTAGTGAGGTTTAAAAAATCTTTAAAACCCGTGTGTACCATGGTAAACGATTCACACAAGTTTAGCCGAGTTAGCTCTGGTTTATACAGGCAGTGCCTCATTTTTAAACTATATCCCCAAGCTTTGAGTTCTCCCATTAGGATTCTTCGCCATATCTAGCCAAGCAAAATCCCTCAGGTTCTTATGTTTCAATCAAGTCATCTTTCTCCATTTCTAAACTCCATTGAATTGGGTATTAGTCTTTGGAAACCTTTTCTAAAATGATTCCAACACATTTACTAAACATATGTGAATCGTTTACCATGGTTACACGGGGTTTAAAAGATTTTTAAAACCTCACTAATTTGTACATTAGACCACCAATCAGAACGAAACTTGGCGCAACCGCAGCACAGGAGAATGTTGGCGGCGCGACTCACGTTGCAGCGGCCCCTACAGCCCGTCTGTCTTTTTGTAAAACTGTGTATATGTGGGGGGCGGGGTGGGGGGGGAGGGGGAAACTTTAAAAAATCTCTTCCCTGCACGGGAGACCCGACCTTTTCCCGGTCGGGTCTCCGTTGTCGTTGGGGCCTAGCACCGTGGAGCGGCCGCCAACCAGAACGACCTGGGGGCTCCAGTCGCGGAGTCTGCGGACTACTCACCATAGTGGGGCTGGCCGGCCTCGGAGTGTGGAGAGCTGTGGTGGCTCGCTGCTGCGCCCCAACTCCGGAGCTCGGAGGCTCCAGCTGCAGACCTGTGGGCTGTGATATCGGGAGCTCGCGGGTCCGGGTGGGAGACCGCTTTTCGGAACTCCCGTAACGCAACTTCTCCCGCCCATGTCACGGGGTTGGAACGACCTGGAGCGGGGCTGTACATCGCCCGGCGTGGCTTTAATGGCCGCAGGACATTCCAACTCCTGCCGGGGGCTCCAACTTTGTGACTTTTGGGCCAGGAGCGGGGCCGTACATCGCCCGGGACTTACCATCGCCCGCCTGGGGCTTCGACATCGGGAGAGAAATGGTGCAGGGGAGAGAAAAGACTTTGCCTCCCATCACAGTGAGGAGATTCACTGTGATGGATGTTTGTGTAAATTGAATTGTATGTCTTGTAACAGAGTTTCGTTTGAGCCTCACTGAGGTTCAAATGACATGGAATAAATATTGTATTGTATTGTAGTAAATGTCTAGTTGTGAAGGATTATGAAACTTTGAAAATCTTCCCCCAAGAGCTGTGGCAGAAAAGTTTTTGAATATTTTACAGGCAAAGATACTGAAGCGAATAGATACTTAATAAATAAAAGAACTGCATGTTATCGAGGGTAGTGAGGAATGGATTACAATTCATCAACCATGAAATTATTGAATAACAGATTAACCTGAGTGACCAAGAGACCGGATCCCAATCCTAATTCTTCTGTTTCCCTGATTGTATATATTTGCACAGGGCTTTTCACAATCCGATTTGCTTCATCTCTTAAGTAAATCGTAGTCACTGTGATAATATAGCAACAATGGCCAATTTACACAAAGAAAAGCTTATATAAACAGCATTTGCTTGATCAGATAATGTTGTTTCGAAATTGTTGATTGAAGAATAAATATTGACTAGGATTGTGTATAACTTCCCTGTTTAGTTTTAGAGATACAGCATGTAAACGGATCCCCCGCCCCACCGAGTCCACACCGGCCATTGATCACCCGTATACTAGTTCCATGGTATCCCATTTTCACATCCTACACACTAGAGGCAATTTACAGAAGCCTAATAACCTACAAACCTGCACGTCTTTGGAATGTGGGAAGAAAGCGGAGCACTCGGAGAAATCATACGTGGTCACGTGGAGGACATACAAAATCTGTAGGCAGGATCAAACTTGGGGCTCGAGCACTGTGAGCCGCAGCTCTACCACTGCACCACCATGCCGCATTGTTCTTCACATCAGCAGTAGGGACCTTTGGAGCATATGGGATCTCAGTCTGTTTAATCCAAAGCCTATTCCTGTGACATTTAAGTACTCTTTCCCTACTTTTGTGCGGGACCTCCAAAAAATGGGATTTATGTACGAGTCAGAAAGTTCGAATGACTAAGAGTTGTGTCTGCCACGGAGAACTAAGAAATGCAGGGAGTAGACTGGGCCAGGAAGGCTTGATTTGGGAAGTGCAAAGAAATTCCAAGGCCAACAATGGGGGGACATAGCTATTGATTTTATCTGGAAATCTGGAAATAAAAGATGGCCTAATCTTGGAATCAAGAGGCAAAAATTAACAATAAGCTGATTTGTATGTGACAATCGTATCTGAATACTAGATGATGGATTGCTGCTATAGTCTCTGATAGAGAACAAAGTTTAATGGTTCTTTTAATTCATACACATTTATTGTTGCAACCTATTGTTGTCAGTTGTACATTTAAGCAATTAAGGCATTCATGCACATTAAAAAAAAAAAAAATCAGTAATTATTAGAAAATTGGGTTCAGTGTTTTCCTGGATTTCTGATGTGCACCACTGAATGGCCAGAACGATGTGGTCACAGGCTAAGCAGCAGTGCACAGATGCAAGTCTGTAAGTCATGATGCATTGCGTAAATTAACAAGTAATTGAATTTCCTTCTGAAGGACAGTCAATCATGGTGGGATAATGCTACAATTTCATAGAGGTCCATGATTATCAACAATCCATGAATTGTTGCACAATGTGGTGGTCTATTGCATTGTGCTCACAATGTGACCTCTTCTATATTGACAAGAAAGAACGTGTGCCACAATGCTGAGAACTGTATTCTGCACTCTGTGTCTTTCCACCTTTGCTCTACCTATTGCACTTGAGCAGCAACTTGCTGCCCGGACGACTGTTGTTGAGAGTCTTTCCCGAGGCTGCCGCTGTACCTAGAATAGAGATGGATATGATTTAAATGGAGGAGATTGTAAAGAATGTGGGAAAACCCATTTACTCCTCTTGCAGGATTGTTTTTCTGTGAGAAGAAACATCTCAGTTGGTAGGTCTGCTGCCAAACCAGTCTCTCAGCTGTTGTTGGGTCAGGTGGCATCTGCCATGGAGATGCCATTCAGCAGTATTCAGACAATGTTCAAGCAGAATACAGGGCAATGTCACACAGAAGTAGATAGCTACTCTTCAGAAACTCCCCAGCAGCTTGGTGTCATCATTAAGCTGAGTGATGCCATCTAAGAACAGATTGTCCAGCAGTGAACACTCATACATGACCCTCTGTGCAGAAACAAAAATGAGCCATTGATGGGGGAGTGTTTGCTACTGCTGTCGGGGAGGATTTAAACTAATGTGGCAGGGGGATGGGTACAAGAGCAGAGGGGCAGGGGGGTGTAAAATGAAGGTAGAAGCAATAGGTAGCAAGGTGAAAAGTAAAAGTGGCAGGCAGACAAAACCAGGGCAAAAATCAAAAAGGGCCACTTTTCAACATAATTGTATAAGGGGTAAGAGCGTTGTAAAAACAAGCCTGAAGGCTTTGTGTCTCAATGCAAGAAGTATTCGTAATAAGGTGGATGAGTTGAACGTGCAGATAGCCATTAATGATTATGATATAGTTGGGATCACGGAGACATGGCTCCAGGGTGACCAAGGCTGGGAGCTGAACATCCCGGGATATTCAATATTCAGGAGGGATAGAGAGAAAGGAAAAGGAGGTGGGGTAGTGTTGCTGGTTAGAGAGGAGATTAACGCAATGGAAAGGAAGGACATTAGTTTGGAGGATGTGGAATCGGTATGGGTAGAGCTGCGAAACAATAAGGGGCAGAAAACGCTGGTGGGTGTTGTGTACAGGCCACCTAACAGTAGTAGTGAAGTTGGGGATGGCATCAAACAGGAAATTAGAAATGCTTGCGACAAAGGCAAAGCAGTTATAATGGGTGACTTCAATCTACATATAGATTGGGTGAATCAAACTGGCAGGGGTGCTGAGGAAGAGGATTTCTTGGAATGTATGCGGGATAGTTATCTAAACCAACATGTAGAGGAACCAACGAGAGAGCTGGCTATTTTAGATTGGGTATTGAGTAATGAGGAAGGGTTAGTTAGTAGTCTTGTTGTGCGTGGCCCCTTGGGCAAGAGTGACCATAATATGATTGAGTTCTTCATTAGGATGGAGAGTGACATTGTTAATTCAGAAACAATGGTTTTGAACTTAAAGAAAGGTAACTTTGAGGGTATGAGACGTGAATTGGCCAAGATTGACTGGCAATTAATTCTAAAAGGGTTGACGGTGGATATGCAATGGAAGGCATTTAAAGACTGCATGGATGAACTACAAAAATTGTTCATCCCAGTTTGGCAAAAGAATAAATCAGGGAAGGTAGTGCATCCATGGATAACAAGGGAAATCAGGGATAGTATCAAAGCAAAGGATGATGCGTACAAACTAGCCAGAAAAAGCAGCATACTGGAGGACTGGGAGAAATTCAGAGACCAGCAGAGGAGGACGAAGGGCTTAATTAGAAAAGGAAAAATGGATTATGAAAGAAAACTGGCAGTGAACATAAAAACTGACTGCAAAAGTTTTTATAGATATGTGAAAAGAAAGAGATTAGTTAAAACAAATGTAGGTCCCTTGCAGTCAGAAACAGGTGAGTTGATCATGGGGAATCAGGATATGGCGGACCAATTAAATAACTACTTTGGTTCCGTCTTCACTAAGGAAGACATAAATGATCTGCCGGAAATAGCAGGGGCCCGCGGGTCAAAGGAGGTGGAGGAATTGAGTGAAATCCAGGTTAGTCGGGAAGTGGTGTTGGGTAAATTGAATGGATTAAAGGCCGATAAATCCCCAGGGCCAGATAGGCTGCATCCCAGAGTACTTAAGGAAGTAGCTCCAGAAATAGTGGATGCATTAGTAATAATCTTTCAAAACTCTTTAGATTCTGGAGTAGTTCCAGAGGATTGGCAGGTAGCAAACGTAACCCCACTTTTTAAGAAGGGAGGGAGAGAGAAAACGGGGAATTACAGACCAGTTAGCCTAACATCGGTAGTGGGGAAACTGCTAGAGTCAGTTATTAAAGATGGGATAGCAGCACATTTGGAAAGTGGTGAAATCATTGGACAAAGTCAGCATGGATTTACGAAAGGTAAATCATGTCTGACGAATCTTATAGAATTTTTCGAGGATGTAACTAGTAGCGTGGATAGGGGAGAACCAGTGGATGTGGTGTATCTGGACTTCCAGAAGGCTTTCGACAAGGTCCCACATAAGAGATTAGTATACAAACTTAAAGCACATGGCATTGGGGGTTCAGTATTGATGTGGATAGAGAACTGGCTGGCAAACAGGAAGCAAAGAGTAGGAGTAAACGGGTCCTTTTCACAATGGCAGGCAGTGACTAGTGGGGTACCGCAAGGCTCAGTACTGGGACCCCAGCTATTTACAATATATATTAATGATCTGGATGAGGGAATTGAAGGCAATATCTCCAAGTTTGCGGATGACACTAAGCTGGGGGGCAGTGTTAGGTGTGAGGAGGATGCTAGGAGACTGCAAGGTGACTTGGATAGGCTGGGTGAGTGGGCAAATGTTTGGCAGATGCAGTTTAATGTGGATAAATGTGAGGTTATCCATTTTGGTGGCAAAAACGGGAAAGCAGACTATTACCTAAATGGTGGCCGATTGGGAAAGGGGGAGATGCAGCGAGACCTGGGTGTCATGGTACACCAGTCATTGAAGGTAGGCATGCAGGTGCAGCAGGCAGTAAAGAAAGCGAATGGCATGTTGGCTTTCATAGCAAGAGGATTTGAGTATAGGAGCAGGGAGGTTCTACTGCAGTTGTATAGGGTCTTGGTGAGACCACACCTGGAGTATTGCGTGCAGTTTTGGTCTCCAAATCTGAGGAAGGACATTATTGCCATAGAGGGAGTGCAGAGAAGGTTCACCAGACTGATTCCTGGGATGTCAGGACTGTCTTATGAAGAAAGACTGGATAGACTTGGTTTATACTCTCTAGAATTTAGGAGATTGAGAGGGGATCTTATAGAAACTTACAAAATTCTTAAGAGGTTGGACAGGCTAGATGCAGGAAGATTGTTCCCGATGTTGGGGAAGTCCAGGACAAGGGGTCACAGCTTAAGGATAAGGGGGAAATCCTTTAAAACCGAGATGAGGAGAACTTTTCTCACACAGAGAGTGGTGAATCTCTGGAACTCTCTGCCACAGAGGGTAGTTGAGGCCAGTTCATTGGCTATATTTAAGAGGGAGTTAGATGTGGCCCTTGTGGCCAAGGGGATCAGAGGGTATGGAGAGAAGGCAGGTACGGGATACTGAGTTGGATGATCAGCCATGATCATATTAAATGGCGGTGCAGGCTCGAAGGGCCGAATGGCCTACTCCTGCACCTAATTTCTATGTTTCTATGTTTCTATTATTCTATCTTTCTTGCCCGGGAGCAGGTTGATGCCGCCCAGCTTTAGACACTTCAATATCACGAGCACTGGCTGTTTAGATTTAGCTGAGAGCCACAAGAGAAGTCTAAAATAAGACACCTGAAAGCTGGGATCTGCCAGCCACCGAGCTGAGCGTGGAGACTCCAACATGGTTAGATGGCCCAGTTAAGAGCAAATCACATGAGTATTGTCCACCAAGTCCCTTGTGAGGTGCATCTACATAGAGACAATTTGCATTGCCAACTCACCTTAGGAAATCAGCATTTGCCTCTGCCAGCTCTTGGTGGAGTAAACACCCACCATTGCCCCATAGCTCTCCCAGATTGGGGGCCTCATTTATCTGGTGTTGATCAATTATGGGTTACAGCTTCTGGTGGGCATCAATGGCAGAATTTTGCTGAGCTTCCTAATGATAGGGAAATACTTAGTTCAGCTTGGTTGTGGCTACAGTGGGCGTAATATTATCATGGCGCTAGATTGACCCTCAGCTCATTTGTCAGCAGCGTCCATCACTGCTTCCTGGCTTGGAAAATGTAACCCAATTTCTTATCTTTTCCAGACCATTTATATGAACAAATCCATTAATCTCACTTACAGCAGTCCACCATAAAGTGACCTTTTAGAGATGATAGACCAGTAAATTGACCAGTGTTTTTAACAGTTTAGTTTAATTCAGTTTAGTTTAGTTTAGAGATACAACGTGAAAACAGGATCTGCGGCCCACCGAGGTCGGGCGGACGAGTGATCCCCGTACACTAACACTATCTCACACACACTAGGGACAATTTACAATTGTACAAAGTCAATTAACCTACAAACCTGTACGTCTTTGGAGTGTGGGAGGATATCGGAGATCCCGGAGAAAACCCACACAGGTCAAGGGGAGAACATACAAACTCTGTACAGACAAGCACCCGTAGTCAGGATTGAACCCGGGTCTCTGGCGCTGTAAGGCAGCTACTCTACTGCTGTGCCACCATGCCACCCATCTGGCAGTGAACATTAGGGTCCTCTCTTTGTCCAGAATCCGTTTGTTGGCCCCTCTCTTTCCCCTTTTATGCTCCGCATTAAGTACCTTATTCTGAGTGGTTCGTGTGTGCACCCCACCCATCATTATTCTAGTTATTTCACCCAATCACTGAAGCAATTGCTAACATACAGGAACCCCTTGTGTATTGTTTTACCTGTGTTTTCTTTGTGATTGATTAAAATACTGGTGATCAGAAGTTAGTAGTCTAGATTCCTATTCGGACCCATAAAACTGTCTTCAATATTCATAGGACCATCTGCCATACTGAAGCCTACACAGTACTTGTAGAAACAAGGAACTGCTCATGCTGATTTACAAAAAAAAGACAAAGTGCTGGAGTAACTCAGCAGGTCAGGTACGATCCCTGGAGAGCATGAATAGTTTGCGTTTCCAATTGGGAACCTACTTCAGACATTATGGGGGGTGAAGGGGGGGGGGGAAGAAGGCTGGAAGAGAGGAGGGGCAAGATAATGCGTGGTAATGGGTGGACAACCGACAAAGGACATTTATTGTCACATACACCATTTGGTGCAGTGAAATTTGAGTTACCATGCGGCACATGGTACGGGTGAGTGGGGGGAGGGTGATAAGCGGATGGTTAGATAAAGGCTAGAGATGAAAATACAGGTGTGAAACAAGTGTGAAGCCAGAGGAAGGAAGTAGGGGGAGGGGGAAATAGGTGCGACTTCAGGTGGAGCACAGGGAGGGAGGGGAGGGGGAAGAAAGAGGGGCATAATCAAGTGGGAAGGGGCTGTTAGAGGTTTCCTAATATTGGCGAATTTAATGTTTGTACCATTAGGATGGAAGCTACCCAAGCAGTTTTTGAGATGCTGTTCCTCCAGGTTGTCTATTTCTGTGCTGTATGACTCTGACCAAGTAGACAGTCTGTGAACTACAATGCATTTGTAGCACTTAAAAATTGACTTTGCATGAGAAACATTTTATTTACTTTTTCAGATTTCCTACAATTATCATTGTTTTCTCATGCAATAATACTTTGGGTGAAGTATATTAGTTTTTCAATCTCCACCACTTTGTCACCTGTACATTGGAAAATACTTTGGGCTATATCCTGAGATTGTATTGCACTGTAAATGAATGCTCAAGAGTCAAGACTGTTTTAATTGTCATATGTCCCGGATGGGACAATTAAATTCTTGCTTGCTGCAGCACAACAGAATATGTGACTATGTAAACATGGTACATAACGGGGGAAGGGAAAAAAAGTTATAAATAAATAACAAATATAGTGCAGTAATAATAATGTCTTTTGCAGTTCAGAGCTCAGAGCTTATTTGTTGTTGTGTTTAATAGCCTGGAGGCTGTAGGGAAGAAGCTGTTCCTGAACCTGGATGTTACAGTTTTCTGGCTCCTGTACCTTCTTCCTTATGGCAATGGTGAAATGAGCGTGTGGCCAGGATGGTATGGGTCTGATGATTTTGGCTGCCTTTTTGAGGCAGCGACTATGATAGATCCCTTCGACGGTGGGGAGGTCAAATCCGGTGATGGACTGGGCAGTGGTCACAACATTTCCTAGTCTTTTCCGCTCCTGGACGTTCAAGTTGCCGAACCAGGCCACGATGCAACCAGTCAGAATGCTGGTTCCAGAAAACTGGAATTGACCCCCACCGTCGAAGGGATCTATTATTGATCCGTATTTAGATAAATCGATGCAAAAACTAATATGAAATCTAAAACTAGTGAACTCTTAAATACATATATAAAAAAAACAAATATAGCAGACGTCTGGAGGATCGCGAATTCGACTGGAAGGGAATACTCATTTTATTCAATGGTACACAAAACATACTCATGTATAGACTACTTCCTAGTGGATACAAAACTAATCCCTTATACTATGAACCCTAAATATCACACCAATACGATTTCAGATCACTCCCCGCTAACTTTCGTTCTAAAATTAGAAGGAATGTCTACGAACAAATCGTTCTGGAGGTTTAACTCGCAAATTTTGAAAGACCCACAAGGGAGTATATATCTAAAAAAACAGATGGACCTAATTTTTGAGACAAACGACACACCAATATATCGCCCACTTTATTATGGGAATCATTCAAAGCATTTATTAGAGGAGTCATTATCTCGTATCAAGCTTTTCAAAACCAAAAGAATAAGAATGAACAAAGACAATTAGAAGAACAAATCAGAAAACTAGATATAGATAATGCTAAAGATCCAACTATGGATAAACATAATAAAATTTTAATACTGAAATTTAAGCTAAATAAATTATTATCAGAGAAGGTTATAAGATTATTCCAAATTATAAAACAAGAACATTTCGAATTTGGGGATAAACCCCATAAACTTTTGGTACGCCAACTGAAAAATCGGAAAAAAGATCATGCAATTTTAAAGATTAAATCAAATAGAGGGGAATTATTAACACTACCTAATGATATCAATAAAAGATTTGCCCAATTTTACAAGAATTTATACACATCAAAAACGCTAATAGACAATAATAAAGTTTCAGATTTTTTGGACAATTGTAACCTTCCAAAACTAGAACTGAAGGAACAAGAGGAACTGGGAGCACAAATTACATCTAAGGAAATAGAAGACACAATAAACACACTTAAGAACGGAAAAACACCAGGGCCAGATGGATTCAGTAATGAATTTTATAAATGTTTTTACGACATAGTTACACCACGTCTACAGAAAATGTATACATACGCTTTTAAAGAACAAATCCTACCTGAAACACTAGCAGAATCAACGATCACATTAATACTTACAAAAGATAAAGAAATAGAAGAACCAGGCTCATATAGAGCTATTGTTTTGTTAAATACGGATCAAGAAATATTAGCGAAAACACTAGCTAGAAGACTAAGTCAATATGTTAGTAAATTAATAAATGAGGATCAAACGGGATTTATACCTAAGAGACATTCATTTAATAACCTGAGACGTCTGCTTAACATAATGCACTCTCACAAACCTCAAGAACAAGGGTTATCTATCATTTCATTGGACGCAGAAAAAGCGTTTGATCAAGTAGAATGGGATTATATGATTAAAGTATTGCAAAAATTTCAAATGGGAGAGGACTTCATCGCATGGATAAAATTATTATATAACAAACCCACGGCTAGAATATTAACTAATAATATACTATCTACGAAATTCCAATTAACAAGGGGCATTAGACAAGGATGTTCATTAACACCACTGTTATTCGCTCTGGTAATTGAACCTTTAGCTGAAAAAATTAGAACACACCCGGACATTTACGGTTATAATATAAAATATACAAATAACAAAATATCCTTATATGCAGACGATGTATTACTGTATATCACAAAACCCCAAATCAGTATACCAAACATATTAAATCTAATTGAGGACTTTGGATCTTTCTCAGGATACAGAATAAACTGGAACAAAAGTGAAATTATGTCGATAAAACCGAAAGACTCCACACATCTCTTGAAATTCCCCTTAAAATAGCCACAGAAAAATTTAAATATTTAGGAATTTAAATCACTAGAAACTATCACGCTATGTTTAACGCCAATTATAGCCCCTTAGTTAAGAAACTAAATAATCTAATCAAATTCTGGAAAACGCTCCCGATGTCTTTAATAGTTCAAATAAATGCTATAAAAATGATCTTTTTACCACAAATCCTATATTTATTTCAATCAATTCCAATATATCTTCCAAAAAAGTTTTTTTCAAAAAACTAGACTTGTAATTTACTGTACCTCTAATTAAAAAAAAAAAAAAAAATTAAAATTAATACAATAAAAATCAATTGTGCAAATGAACTGTCGTTCCATTTTATTTCCAGATCCGATCACCGTCTCCAGATCCGATCACTGACTGAACCTCTCTCCCCTCTTCCCCCTCTCGCCCCCATCCCTCCTTCTCCACTCCCCCTACCCTTCTCCACTGCCCTCTCCCCTCCCTTCTCCCTGATGGGAGCAGGGGAAGACCATTTGCCCCATCAAATTACTACATGGAATATAGAACAGTTCAGCACAGGAACAGGCCCTTCAGCCCACAATCTCCTCTGCACATTGATGCATGACAGTCTGAGCATGGTAGCGTTGCTGCCTTATAGCACCAGAGACACGGGTTCGACCCTAAATACAGGTGCCGGTTAAACGGAGTTGTACGTTCTCCCAGTGACCACGTGTGTTTTCTCCAAATGCTCCAATTTCCTCCCACACTACAAAAATGTTTGTAGGTTAATTAGCTGCGGTAAAAATTGTAAATCGTCACTAGTGTGTGTAGGATAGTGCTAGTTTGCAGGGTGGTCGATGGTCAATGTGGACTCAGTGGGCCGAAGGGCAGTAAAGAAAGCGAATGGTATGTTAGCTTTCATTGCAAAAGGAGTTGAGTATAGGAGCAGGGAGGTTCTACTGCAGTTGTACAGGGTCTTGGTGAGACCACACCTGGAGTATTGCGTACAGTTTTGGTCTCCAAATCTGAGGAAGGACATTATTGCCATAGAGGGAGTGCAGAGAAGGTTCACCAGACTGATTCCTGGGATGTCAGGACTGTCTTATGAAGAAAGACTGGATAGACTTGGTTTATACTCTCTAGAATTTAGAAGATTGAGAGGGGATCTTATAGAAACTTACAAAATTCTTAAGGGGTTGGACAGGCTAGATGCAGGAAGATTGTTCCCGATGTTGGGAAGTCCAGGACAAGGGGTCACAGCTTAAGGATAAGGGGGAAATCCTTTAAAACCGAGATGAGAATAACTTTTTTCACACAGAGTGGTGAATCTCTGGAACTCTCTGGAACTCTCTGCCACAGAGGGTAGTTGAGGCCAGTTCATTGGCTATATTTAAGAGGGAGTTATATGTGGCCCTTGTGGCTAAGGGGATCAGGGGGTATGGAGAGAAGGCAGGTACGGGATACTGAGTTGGATGATCAGCCATGATCATATTGAATGGCGGTGCAGGCTCGAAGGGCCGAATGGCCTACTCCTGCACCTAATTTCTATGTTTCTATGTTTCTATGTTTCCCTTCCCCCTTCTTCCTGCCTTCTCCCCTCTCCACTCATCTACCCCTTACCACTATCCCCTTCCCCTCACATCCCCTTCTTTCCTTCTCCCTCCGTTCTACCATTCTCTAGTAATGTTACAAAATTTTGAGATTTAAAAAATCAAGTCTGTAATTCATCCCATCAGATAAAGCATAAAAAGAAGTTTAATTTGACACTTAATTCACTTTCATATCTCAAGTATTTAAAAAGTTATGGCCATTTTCATACTCGGAAATTAGCATCTTGTTCCCTATTGATTTTCTATGGACAAGACAAAAAAGCTGTGATCGTGTCTGTCAAAAGGCCATAACCTTCTTAAAAATTAAGACTGAATGAAATTTTCAGTTATCGTAGATTGAACCATTCTGAAACAAACATAAAATAATCTAACTTGGATGACCTGAAATTAAAGCATATAATTAGTTAGTTACCCAAGTGTAGCAAATTTCAAACTTCAATTACTAGATCTAAACATCTATCCATTTCTTAATAAATGATTAACGTTTTTAAATAGCCCAAGTGTCCAAATAATATTCATAAATAATTCACAATAAAACATGATTTTAAAATCTTATTTACATTAATTTATAGGCCAAATGGAAGGAATTTAGTGTTCAATTGCTGTAAATTAAAGTCCATTTTAAATCGGCTTTCTAGTGGGATCCTGTGAACGCGCTGGTTTAGAACGTTCACATTGCGCTGGATTTGTGCCCTCAAATGCCCAGAAAAATACTGCGGGATATAAAGAGCCCAAAATGAACTACTCGCTATAGAAAACTTTATATACAGGGTTCTTAAGAAGCCCCTTTTAATGTAAAAATAAGGTACATACCTTTAATTGTTTGCTTTATAAAACCCTGGGGCTGCGAGAGGTCGCGGGTTTAGAGAGTGATTTTTAAACTACTGTATAACTATTATACAAGGCCATAAAAACTAATAATACCTTTTGCGACGGGGTCTTTCAGCGATTTTTCGTTAATGATTTACTAGGCTGAACATTTCCGATTGCAACAGCCTAGTAAAAATCGCGTTTTAAACCCGCCCCCTCTAAACAGCGCCAAAATCACACACACGGGGCTGGGACAGATTCTCAACCACGATTCAGGTAGGTTTTGTAACATACCTACATTCTTCTCCACCCCCCCCCCCCCCTTTCCCCAATGCCCCCCATTTGTGGACCAGTGATCCCCTGCACATTATGCCCCGCACACTAGCGATAATTTAGACAAACCTGTGTGTCTTTGGAGTGGGGGAGGAAACCCAAACACTAACCCTAAGCCTAGTCTCATTGGAACTAAACTGTAGACCACGAGTGGTTAGTGGGATCTAGCTGTCGCAGGCTGGGTCCACAAATGGGGGGTGTCCCCCTCTCCTCCCTTCTCCTCGCTCCATTCTTCACTGAAAGTGCCGCACAAAGGCCGCATCATCTGTTTTAGTAACATTGACTATGGGATAAATGCAGACTTTGGGAACAACACCCTCCACCTCAGCCCCCCCCCCCCCCTACCCCGCACCATCGCCTTGCTTCAAAATGGGTGGTGGGTATTTAGACTCAGTGGCCAGAGCAGGTGGGTGGCACTGACAACATTGCATGTACCCAGTTGAAAAGCCGCTATCTCTGGGGGTTTGGAGAGACCATTGGAAGAGAGATCTGCCTCTGGGCCAACTCGTGGCCCCAAGAGTCTAGTTCCCATGAGGAGCAGGCAGAACAGTGGGGGTTCAGATCCAACTCCTGGGACCCCTGTGTCACATTTAGTTCGGAGATACAGTGCCCTTTGGCTCACCGAGTCCGCACCGACCAGTGACCCCCCGCACACTGTCCCACACACGCTAGGGACAATTTATACTTATACCAAGCCTATCAACTTAGAGTTAGGGTTATGGTTACAGTTAATGTTAGGGTCAGGGTTAAGGTTAGGGTCAGGGTTAGGGTCAGGGTTAGGGTTAGGATTTGGGTTTACTCCCGCACTCCAAAGGCGCACAGGTTTGTATAAATTGTCCCGAGCGTGTGTGGGATAGTGTGTGGGGGATCGCTGGTGGCAGGCTGGGTCTACCTGGGGGGGCGTCGGGGAAAGTGGGGGTGGGGAGGAGAATGGGAGAAGAGAGGGAGAGGGGGGGAAGGGGATGTGAGGGGAGGGGGTAGTGGATAAGGGGGAGAAGAGTGGAGCGGGGAGAAGGGAGGAAGAGGGGGGAAGGGAAGAGGGGAGGGGAGAAGGGTGGGGGGAGCGGAGAAGGGTGGGGGGGGAGTGGAGAAGGAGGGATGGGGGCGGGAAGGGGGAAGAGGGCAGAGGAGAGTTCAGTCTACACTCACTGAATACATCCCTGTGAAAAATTATAGAGACAGTGATCGGATCTGGAAGCGGACCAATACATTTACATAGAAACATAGAAACATAGAAACATAGAAAATAGGTGCAGGAGTAGGCCATTCGGCCCTTCGAGCCTGCACGGCCATTCAATATGATCATGGCTGATCATCCAACTCAGTATCCTGTACCTGCCTTCTCTCCATACCCCCTGATCCCTTTAGCCACAATGGGCACATCTAACTCCCTCTTAAATATAGCCAATGAACTGGCCTCAACTACCTTCTGCATATATAAATTTATAAATGAAACTGAATGACTCAGACATCTTTTCATTTGCACAATTGATTTTATTGTATTAATTTTAATATATTAATGTTTAAAATCCATGCATTGAAGGAAGAATATTTTACACCCCATCTGTGGTCCCTTAACCCCAACCCTAACCCTAACTGGACGTCACCCACAGGACAGCATACGTCAGCGTGTGACAGGGTGCACGACAAGATGAGACACCCAAATGTCGCCCCAGGATTTTGAATATTCCAAAGTCTCGAGGCGACAAGGAAGCACCGCGCGTTACCGTGCATCACAGCATGCGTCACCACACCTCACCACGCATCACGCCCGCATCACGACCCGACCACGACGCGACAACCTCTTTTTCAGCTGTCGCCTAAATGTCCCCCAAATTTTGCCCAAGTGGGACAGGCTCCATCTACATTTGAAACTACCTCAGGAAAGCCAGCCAACATAATCAACGACCACTCACACCCCGGGTATTCCCTTCTCTCCCATCTCTCACAGGGCAGAAGAACAGCTTCTTCCTCACTGTTCGCTGATACTTGATCATTAGCTAAGAATGTATTCTCGATCACCCAATCTACTTTGTTGCAACCCATGCACTTTTTTACCTGCACTTTTTCTGCCCTCTGTTTCTTTTCTCTTTTTGCACTGTTGTATTCATCTGATTGTACGGTGTGATTTAACTGGACTGCACGAAAAATTGAATTTCTCCTATTTTCTCAGTGCACGTGATGCTAATAAAACTGGCTTAATTTTGAGCAAGGAATATCACCTCATGTGATATTGTATTGTGATCTCAGTTATATTATGACATTTTTATTTATTCGATCCATGATACTTCCGTTTTGCAATCTGCATATTTTTTTAGTACAAAACTGGTTTGGATCGTGATGGCGAGAACAGGTTCAGTACGGAAGCACATTTTAATCCTATTCTTTTTATGCAAAGAGGCCTCAATTTTTGGAGGCAGTCTTGAGATTATGATAGGATGAAGTGTCAATTATTTCACAACTTTGCCTTTTTTTCCATTGCTGATCCGAATGCAAATAATAATTTAAGGAATGCAATTGGCTGCGACCGAACCTGCACTGAGATTGTTGACATCTATCCTTTTTCATTTGCTTACTAATTTGGAATCACAAGATACATAGAACTCAAAGAGGTTTCATTTGGTTTCAAAAATAAATTTGATATGGCTGCATAGAAATAGGAACTGTGCTTGTTTACCTGGAAATGTGATCTATTATTTACACTGTGCAACGAATGGACCTCAGTTTAAATGTCACTCCCTATTAAACTTTTAGTGCTAGAAACTTTATTTTTTTAAACAGATCTACAAATGTGCCAAGTCATACAATGTATCTGCCCCAGGCTCTATAATGCCAGTATTTGTTTGGTAGACACTGCATTGTGTAGTCAGTCAGAAACCCATAATACACATGGGTGTAGTGTTTTATGGGTTTCTGACTGACTTCTCCAGAGATACGATTTGGCACAAAGTTTTTAATCTGCTTACACAAAAAAAAGTACGCCAGCGTCTCTAATTCCGTAGAAGTTTAAAGTGGTTCGGCATGTCACTGAATACTCCAACAAACGCTTACAGGTGTGCGGTTGAAAGTCTCCTGATTGGTTGATCATGGCCTGGTGCAGCAATTCTGATGCACAGGAAGACACGAGGATACAGAGAGTGGTGGACTGAGCCTGGTCCATCATGGGTACAGTCCAGGCAGTGCCTACCCTGAGTAGTTACTCAGGGCACATGCCAGGTACAGTTCTCCCCACTATCAAAAGCAAAAGCGAAATAATGCTTCAAGAAGCCACAATATCATTGAAGATCACATCACTCGGGCCATGCCCTCTTCAAAGGAGTTATTCTTACCTGAAGTAACATTAAAGCATAATTGACAAATTAAGAAATAAGAAAATAAGTTGGGTGGCAGATAGCTATGAAAAATCATAATTTTTGCATTTAAAATTTTGATTCATGTCAGCCTATTAATTCTATGAGTGAGGTTTCACTTCTAACTTGAATCCTGACCTGCAACGCATTCATGGCATCCTTGGCAGCTATGTTTCATTCTCCAGATAACATATATTCATAAAATGAACCTTATAGCATAGGGACTTTCTGAAGGTGGTGTTAATATGTGTACTATAAATATGTGTACTATAAATATGTCCACTGTAAAATAAATACTACACACAATTGGTTAAACATTTGCAATTTCATTCATAAGTTCATAAGTGATAAGATCAGAATTAGGCCATTCGGCCCTTCAAGTCTACTCCACCATTCAATCATGGCTGATCTATCTCTCCCTCCTAACCCCATTCTTCTGCCTTCTCCCTGTAACCCCTGACACCCGTACTAATCAAGAATCTATCAATCTCTGCCTTTAAAAATATCCACTGACTTGGCCTCCACATCTTTCTGTGGCAAAGAATTCCACGGATTCACCACCCTCTGACTATAAGTGTTTGACTGCCTCAGTCAGAGTGTATTTAGTATTGTAATGCTAAAGTGTCAAACATCTTTGACATGAGAAGTTCAGAGGGATTTGTTACTTTTTTTTACAAATTTCAATTTTCTTTCTGTTTGTTGGAACAGGAGATCTTGTCTGGTTAAAAGAGATCCCTGCTTTTTCTCATCACTATTTTAAAGGAAATTTGTGATACTGGACGTAAAAGGATTAATAAATATCATATCTAAACATGATAAGGAAATATTTCTAAACGATTTAGAAACATAGAAACATAGAAAATAGGTGCAGGAGTAGGCCATTCGGCCCTTCGAGCCTGCACCACCATTCAATATGATCATGGCTGATCATCCAACTCAGTATCCTGTTCCTGCCTTCTCTCCATACCCCCTGATCCCTTTCGCCACAAGGGCCACATCTAACTCCCTCTTAAATATAGCCAATGAACTGGCCTCAACTACCTTCTGCGGCAGAGATTCCAGAGATTCACCACTCTGTGTGAAATAAGTTTTCCTCATCTTGGTCCTAAAAGATTTCCCCCTTATCCTTAAACTACGAGGATATAGAGCAGGTGGAAATTTGGGCAGGGAAATGGTAGATGGAATTCAATCTGGATGCGCAAGGTGATGCATATTGGGACATCAAATGCAAGATGAAAGTACACAGTAAAGGGAGGATCCTTGAGAGCAATGATATGCAGCGGGATCTTGGGGTGCAAGTCATTAGGGACGGCACGGCGGCAGAACTGCTGCCTCACAGCGCCAGAGACCCAGGCTCGATCCTGACCATGTGCTAGTCTATATGGCATTTGTACTTTCTCTTTGTGACTTGCATGGGTTTTCTCTGGTTTTCTCCCGCACTCCAAAGGCAGGCTTGTAGGTTAATTGGCTTTGGTAAAATTTTAAATTGTCTCGCGTGTTAATGTAGGACAGTGTTAGTGTGCGGGGATCGCTGGGTGGCAGGCCTGTTTCTGCGCTGTATCTCTGTAAAGGAGGCAGCATGACATGCTTATTTTCATCAGTCGGGGCACTGAATATAAATGTCCGGTAGTCACATTGCGGGTTCGGCCACATGGAGTATTGTGCACAGTTCGGGTCATCAGAGCTGGTTATGAAGTGCAGAAGGATGTTGCCTGGATTGGAGTAGATTCGCCCCCCCCCCGTCAAAGTGTTCAAGTAGGTGTAAGAAGGAACTGCAGATGCTGGTTTACACTGAAGATAGACAAAAAGCTGGAGCAACTCAGCGGGTCAGGCAGCATCTGTGGAAAAAAGGAATAGGTGATGCCTCATGTCGAGTCCCCTCTTCAGACCGACAGTTTGAAGAAGGTTCTCGAACTGAAACGTCACCTATTCCCTTTCTCTTGAGATGCTGCCCGACCCGCTGCGCCACGCCAGCTCTTGTGTCTAGCTTCAGTGTTCCAGTAAGTGACTGGACCACCCTGCCAGGGGAGGTAGTAGGAGCAGAGACAATGAAAGGGAGAGAAGGGTGAATGTCTTACATTTGCATATGCAGCATTTATAATGCTGCATATGCAGTGCAAACACAATCTGCCTCCTTAAATGCCAGTTTGGATCAGACTCTGTGTGATTGAATAGGGAGATTCGTTATCAGGTGCCTTAAAACCAATGCACACCCAACCTTGTATGACCCAAGGGAGACACAAAATACCACAGTAACTCAGCGAGTCAGGCAGCATCTCTGGCGAAAATGGAAAGGTGAAGTTTCAGGTCGGGACCCTTCTTCAGACTGACAGAGATGTTGCTTGACCCCCTGAGTTACTCCAACATTTTGTGTCTTTGGTATAAACCAGCATCTGCAGTTCCTTTTTCTTACAAGTTGTATTACCTCACTGGAACAGCAGCACCAGACACCCGAGAGCAGTGGGCAGCCAAGAAGAAAGGAAACAGTAAACAAAAAGGAGAAACATTGTCTATATCAACACAGTCATGAAAAATAAGAAGCACACAAGAATCATGATCATATGAGCAGTAAAAACTATTGCCATAACTATCTACAAGCAGTTGTGACGAGCATGACTTGCAGACCTTGGCATAGGGAGTAGTTTGGCCTTTAAGGCACCCTGTAGGGGTGGAGGTGCAGTAGCCCATCCTAAGCCCTCTCTGGTTGAACCAACATGGTGAAATGGTGTTTCATTATGGTACCTACAGATGCAAAAGGAGGCAGACGATGGAACACCTTACGTAGACACAAAAAACTGGAGTAACTCCGTGGGTCAGACAGCACCTCTGGAGAAACGGATTAGGTGACGTTTCTTTTGGTCTGAAGAAGGGTCTCAACCCAAATCATCACCTATTTATTTTCTCCAGAGATGCTGTCTGACCCGCTGCTGCTGTCTTCTCCAGCCTCTTATGTCTATCTTTGCTTTAAACCAGCATCTGCAGTTCCTTCCTACACATACGGAACACCTATGGTTTTCCCAGTGATCTAGAGTGTGTAGGAAGAAATTGCAGATGCTGGTTTATACTGAAGATAGACATAAAAGGAGACATACTCCTCATTCATAACACGAGTTGAGTATAGGAGCAAAGAGGTCCTTCTGCAGTTGTACAGGGCCCTAGTGAGACCACACCTGGAGTATTGTGTGCAGTTATGGTCCCCTAATTTGAGGAAGGACATTCTTGCTATTGAGGGAGTGCAGCGTACGTTTACAAGATTAATTCCCGGAATGGCGGGCCTGTCATATGTTGAGAGAATGGAGCGGCTGGGCTTGTATACTCTGGAATTTAGGATGAGAGGATATCTTATTGAAACATATAAGATTATTCAGGTTTGGACACGTTAGAGGCAGGAAACATGTTCCTGATGGTGGGGGGAGTTCAGAACCAGGCGCTACAGTTTAAAAATAAGGAGTAAGCCATTTAGAACGATGAGGAAACACTTTTTCACACAGAGAGTTGTGAGTCTGTCGAATTCTCTGCCTCAGAGGGCGGTGGAGGTTGGTTCTCTGGATACTTTCAAGAGAGAGCTAGATGGGGCTCTTAAAGACAGCGGAGTCAGGGGATATGGGGAGAAGGCAGGAACGGGGTACTGATTGGGGATGATCAGCCATGATCACATTGAATGGTGGTGCTGGCTCGAAGGCCGAATGGCCTACTTCTGCACCTATTGTCTATTGTCTAAAATGCTGGAGTAACTCAGTGGGTCAGGCAGCAACTCTGGAGAAAAGGAATAGGTGATGTTTTGGGTCAGAACCCTCCTTCAGACCGAAGGAAAAAAAAATCTGCATTCACTGGAAATCTAAAACTGCGGCAGAAAGTTGGTGATATGCTCAACAGGACAGGCTGCATGCATGAGTTGAGAAACAGAGACAATATTTTGTCAGAGACCGGTCACTAGAACTGCTTTGTGATATGCTTGTTAATGAAAAGATCTGTGTCATTCGTGGATGGCTCTGTGAGGAAAAATACATAGTTGTTCTATGCTTAGACAACACCCAACTACACTGATGGGAACAGATTGGCTGAACCCGTAAGTTGGTCTGATGCTACACCCTGTGCAAACTTCTTGCAAGATATGTCCATAGTAGTAACCAAGTGTGTAAACTTTGTGCGGCATGGTGGCACAGCAGTAGAGTTGCTGCCTTACAGAACCAGAGACCAGGGTGCTGTGTGTACGGAGTTTGTACATTCTCCCAGTGACCGATTGGATTTACCCCGGGTGTTCCAGTTTCCTCTGATTCCAAAGACATAAAGGTTTGTAGGTTAATTGGTTTTAGTAAGTATTGTAAATTGTCCCTAGTGTGTAAGATAGTATTAGTGTATGGAGTGATCGCTGGTCGGCGCCGAGTCGGTTTGCCAAAGTGGCTGCTTCCACGCTGTATCGCTAAATAACCTAAACCAGCATGAATTTTAAACCACAGTCAGGACTAAATCTCAATAAAAGACGGGCAAACATCACAATAGTTATACTAAGAGATGTAATAGTGGCATTTAAGAGACTTTTGGAGAGACACATGAATATGCTGGGAATGGGAGGATATGGATTATATGCAGGTAGATAAAAAATGGTCTTGGTGCAGATAATATAGGCCGATGAGCTTGTCCACGGGCTGTACTGTTCTACGTTCTTGGTTACACTGTCCATAAATCTGTGGTCAGATTCCCTATGTGTATTCATGGCACTTCCATCAGCTCTCTAGTTCCTTCTGTTGCCTCGAGACTTGCACATATGGGAGATGTGATTATGCGCAAACGGAAAATTAATCTTTCCATTGTGTGACTTTGATCAGGGAGCATATAATTACAAGCTGTCAAATCCCTGTAGATGGAAGAGGCATCACAGTAATACATTCAAATGCTTCTGATGTAATTAGCTGCGTCAGTAACCTAAATGCAAAATTATTGTTGCTGTTCTGCATTTGCAGCTACCAAAAGATGTACGTAAATTGCGCCAGCCCTGCAACTCGTCAAGATCAGAAAACATTCAGAAGTCGGAAGCATCTGTCAACAGAGAAGCACAGTCAACCTCACTCCCAGTAATGTAAGTTGTAATTGTTCACGCATGCACGCGCACACATACACACACGCGCGCGCGAGGCTTCGGAGGCTCAATCCAGCGCTAAATGCAGCTCAACTGTGCCTGTCTCATCGGGTTAACTACAGCCCTGACTGGACTGACGGGATACCAGCGCTACTTCTCTGCGCTGGCCATATTTCCCGCAAGTCCAGGAAGGCTGTAGGCTCACCTGGCGGGACAGGCAGAGATAGCTGGGTTTAGCGCTGTTTCTCTGCGCTGGCCCATCTGATTCCCGACCAAAGATGCTATAGCGGAGGATCTTTGCTGCCGACCCCTCTGGCCACCCACGGGGGGAGGGGGGGGGGGGAAGGGGACAGGACAGCGCTGGAGAGCCGGCCGGGATCGATCCTGGCTGCGGATGAAGCGCAGGTCTGTGCCACGTCTCCCTCCTCCAATCACTGCACTCTATCCTCAGTCCCACCCCCCCCCCACTCCTCCCTCCTCCAATCACTGCGCTCTATCCTCAGTCCCACCCCCCCCCCCCACTCCTCCCTCCTCCAATCAGCGCGCTGAATCATGTCCCGCCCCCATTGTCTACTGACCGACGTCTCTCTCGTCCAATCGGCGCCCTCGATCATCAGTCCCACCCCCACTATCTCGCGGAAAGCGGAGAGTTTACTTGGTTTTAAAATCCGGATTACAAAAACTTGGGGGGATGTCCCCCACCTCTCAAAACATGGAGGGGACGTATGCCCTGCCCCCCCCCCCCCCCCCCCCCCCCACCCGGGTTTTCCACCCCTGGCCCTGATAGTTCTTTCCATCACTCAGATTCAAATTTTGATTAACGTTGCTGTTGTAAAATGCATTCTATTGTTATGATTTGGTTAAAGATACAAATATGCAAATAAATAATGTAAACGAGTGTTGGTTAATTCAAATATTTAAGCTAGCTAGGCAAGGAACAGATATATAGTATAGATAAAGAGTATGAAGAAGGGTCTCGACCCAAAATGTTACCCATACTTTCTCTCCAGAGGTGCTGCCTGTCCCGCTGAGTTACTCCAGCTTTTTGTGTCTATCTTTGGTTTAATCCAGCATCTGCAGTTCCTTCCGACACATGAATAAATAAATGCATGACGCAGGAGCTGGTGCAGGGAGGAGGGATTCGGGTAAATGGATCATTGGGCTCCCTTCCAGACAAGGTGGACCTTTACGAAAGGGATGGTTTGTATCTAAACTACTGGGGCACCAATATCCTGGCAGGGAGATTTGCTCATGCCACTTGGGAGGGTTTAAATCTTTGAACACTGCAATGCCCAGGAGCCAAAGGGGACATGTCTTGATGACTCTATTCAATGGTTTGGCAGGGGTAGTGTATCAATGCCATAGAGTGGCAGGTGGGCAGATATTGCCTGATATAGATGTCAGTGTGAGTAAGGGGCAGGCAGGGACAAGTTAGGGAATGAGAAAGGTCTGATAGACCAAACTGCATTTTTTATATAGCAAGAAGCCTGACGAGCAAGTCATATAACCTTGAGGCATAGACTGGATCATGGTTCTGGAAGATGATAAGTCTTATTGTAGGATGAAATTCTGCAGTAGTTGTTGAATTGAACATAAATGTGCAGTTTAAATTTTAGCTGTGATGTGCTGGAACAGGTTTTGCTTTTATGAACTTACCACGTCATTTGCTTTCTTCACTGCCTGCTGTACCTGCATGCTTACTTTCATTGACTGATGAACAAGGACCCCCAGATCTCGTTGTACTTCCCCAACTTGACACCATTTAGATAATAATCTGCCTTCCTGTTTTTGCCACCAAAGTGGATAACCTCACAATTATCCACATTAAACTGCATCTTCCATGCACCTGTCCACTCACCCAACCTGTCCAAGTCGCCCTGCATTCTCATAGCATGCTCCTCACAGTTCACACTGCCATCCAGCTTTTTGTCATCTGCAAATTTGCTAATGTTACTTTGAATCCCTTCATCTAAATCATTGATGTATATTGTAAATAGCTGCGGTCCCAGCACCGAGCCTTGCGGTACCCCACTAGTCAGTCTAACTGGTCTATAATTCCCTGTTTTCTCTCCCACCTTTCTTAAAAAGTGGGATAACATTAACTACCCTCCAATCCACAGGAGTTGATCCTGAATCTATAGAACATTGGAAAATTATCACCAATGCGTCCATGATTTTTAGGGCCACTTCCTTAAGTACCCTGGGACGGAATGGTACCATTTGGCGCCGCCATTTCGGCACCGTTGTTTCAGCGCCGCCGTTTCGGTTTGGAGGCGCCAATCATTTCAAGCTGTTATATACTTATCACCTAGTTCTTCTTAATTGGTTGTTTAGACAACAGTAATTAGTTAATTTATCTTAATATTGGATGAACTAGGTGATAAGTATATAACAGCTTTCCAAAATTTAGATGAATTAAGATGAACTATGGGCGGCGCCAAAACGGAGGCGCCGAAACAGCGGAGCCGGAACGGCTGCGCCGAAAAGTACCCGACCCCCCTGGGATGCAGACCATCAGGCCCTGCCGATTTATCAGCCTTCAGTCCCATCAGTCTACCCAACACATTTACTGCCTAATGTGGATTTCCTTCAGTTCCTCTGTCACCCCAGATCCTCTGGCCACTACTATATCAGGAAAATTGTTTGTGTCCTCCTTAGTGAAGATGGATCCAAAGTACCTGTTCAACGCCTCTGCCATTTCCTTGTTCCCCATAATAAATTCACCGTTTTAAATGGGGTGGAAGATTGCAACCTTCATGCGCTGCCCTGTTTCGACAAATGCAATCAACCCTGCATGCGCAATCAAATAAGATCAAATAGAATAAGTTGTCCTACAACTTTAGGCTGTGCACGCCATACGCAAAAAGAAGAAGGCCTTTTTCAATAATGGAAAAGGTAGGATTAGTCACATTGTAAAGTCCTAGATTAAGACAAGGCAAATTCTGAAAGTGTAAGACAGTAACTTACAGATGTTCACTGAGAGATGCTCTTTGTGGGTGAGATTAACGGCTTGTGCGAAGTATGATTGGCGGAGTTCTAAGACACAGTTCTGGAAAGGCATTTCCTTGTTAGAGTACAGGGCAAGGCTGGAAAGAGTATGGCTATGGTTGACAGGGGACATTGAGGTTCTAGTCAACAAATAGGAGGAACATGTCATACACAGGCAGATGGGATCAGGCATATTGCATGATGAATATAAGAAACGTGGGAGCACCATCAGGAAGGATATCAGGAGGGGAAAAAAGACATGAAATAGCTCTGGCGGACAAGACAAAGAAAAACCCTGAGGGATTTTACAGGTATATTAAAAACAAAGTCCGTGTTCGGCACGGACTTGTAGGGCCGAGATGGCCTGTTTCCGTGCTGTAATTGTTATATGGTTATATGGTTAAAGGATTACATGAAAGAGAATAGTTCCCCTAATGATCAACATGCTTGTTTATCTGTGGTACACAGGATATGGGCCAGATGGTAAACGATTACTTCTCATATGGATTTACTGAGTCATGAAAGCAAATAAATTCCAGGAAATGAATATGGACTATATTGAATTTCCAAGAAAGGAGTGCTGCCAGTCTTAAAGAATATAAAGATGGATAACTAAACACCTAGGGCCTGGAAAGCACATCCAATGGCATTATGGGAAGTTAGGCAAGATTGCTTTGGCCCTGGCAGGGATATTTGCATTATGTTTAGCAATGAGAGGGTTACCAGGAGACTGAAGGGTGGTTAATGTACTTTTATTTAAATAGAACTGGCAGCACAAGCCAAGTGAACCTGACCTTAAGGAGAGATTGGCTAGTCTGGGACTTATCACTGGATTGTGGGAGGCTGATGGATGACCTTGTATAAGTATACAAAATCTTGACCGACATAGAAAAAGTGAATGGTCAGTATCTTTCCCAGAGTAGAGGGGTCCAGAAACAGAGGGTATAGGTCTATGGTGAGAGTGGAAAGATGTAAAAGCAACCTGGGGAGAAATGTCTTTCACACCGAGGATGCTGCGTGTATGGAATGAGTTGCCAGGGGAAGCTGCGGAGGCAGGTAAAACGACGATGTTTAGGGCATTTTGACAAGTATATGGAAAAGAAAGGTTTAAAGTGGTACAGGATGAACGCAGGCAAATCGGTCTCACTCGTCTTTAAAACATGATTGTTATGGATGAGTTGGGCTAATGGATGTTTCCATTGCTGTATGACACTGGGACTAAGAACAATGTTTGGGTAACAGAAGTTGTACAACAGAGCACAAACATGGAGAAATATTTAAACATTTATCCCTAGCTTTGTTGCAAAAAAAAGGTGATATGTGATTTTAAATATTATGAGAGTTGATAAAGGATCATTAGAATCAAACGACTTCTATTAACTGAGAAATGTAGAGTGATGGGGCATGGAGATGTGATTAAATATAAGTGCCAGAACAGGGACCAGAAGAAGCTATTTTTACCTAGAACATCATGAAGATCAAAATCCTATTGAACCAGAGACATTGTCTGAATTTAAGGATTAGGCAGATATATTTAGTTTAGTTTAGAGATACAGCGCATAAACAGGCCCTTCGGCCCACCATGTCCACACCGACCAACAACACTAACACTATCCCATATACACGAGGGACAATTTTACAATTTTACCAAGTCAATTTACCTACAAACCTGGATGCCTTTGAGTGTGAGAGGAAACCAGAGCTCCCTGAGGAAACCCACGCAGGTCACGGGGAGAACATACAAACTCTGTACAGACAGCATCTTTAGTCAGGATCAAACCCGGATCTCTGGCTCAGTAGGGCAGCAACTCTACCACTGTGCAATTATGCCACATGGCACAGCATATTATTGAAAGGAAAAGGAATTAAGGTTGTGGGCTTATTCTAGCATTATTACAGTTTAGGATACTGGTGAGGTGTGTAAACAGCTTCTGTTATTGTTTCACATTAGTTAAATAAGATTAGTCACCATTTTCTAATCCGCTACATACAGAGTTGTTCCAGTGATCTAATTCTGACTCATTTACTTTTGCTTTTATGTTTGAAACAGAAAACAATTATAATTAAACCTAATTTTCTATTTTCAGTTAGATGTATTATAATCAGTGGCGGACTGGCCAGGGTGTCAGCTTGCCCGATGGCAAGTAGGTCCCTGATGAAGTGCCCCCTATATCAAGTGGGCCCCTGATAAAGTGGGCCCCCTTTGTCTCCTGGCAACCAATATTTTTAAACCCAGTCCTCCACTGATTATAATAGATCTATGTATTTTCAAGTTTACAACTGTACTTCACTAATGGTTTGATGTAAATGTATACAACAATCATGTATTTAGTATTTCACTTTCATTATTTAATTTCTATCATTATAAGGACAAGATTGAAGCACTATTGCTAATCATCAGGTTGTGCTGTTTATAATTCTCTCAGTGTTTTATTGATTTTAAATGTAAAATTGAAGTGCTATTTTCATACCATTCATTTTGAGTATTTCTAATGTTTATTTAATGAACAGGCAATGTAATTTGTGTAACTTATTTTGTTGCAGTTATCCCACGATTGCAGGAGAATCAACTTTTCTGAGATTAAAGAGGGTGCTCTGCCGTGAAACCCCAATTTGTCTGTGGAAAGGAAACTGTAGATGAGTACATTCAATATTTTAACTGGATCAAATATGTTGTGCACAAAGCTCTTTCATCTCCGGTGCCGTTGTCTCAGGTGCAGGAAGTCTAAGTGGATTTTGACAGGAGTCATCTCTTTGGTGGCGTTATTCTTTCTCATAAGCCACGAGAAAGATTATGTAAACTTGGAACTCACTGAAGAGGATCCCAGATACTACGTAAACTGTACGAACATTATCAATGGAAATGAAGAGGCAATAAATTACGCTAAACTTCAGACAATGTCAAAAGAATATAAACATCGTTATGTGCTGAGTGAGAAAGATTACATAAACTTGAGCAAAAACTGTGATAACTACATTAAGTTACAAAAATATATCACATTTCCACTGAGTAAAGAAGAGGAAGATTTTCCAATAGCATATTCAATTGTAATCCATCAAAGAATTGAGATGTTTGAAAGACTTTTAAGGTCCATATACACACCTCAGAATTTTTACTGTATTCATGTGGACCAAAAATCATCCAAGATCTTTCAAGAAGCAGTTAAGAGCATTGCTGCATGCTTTGATAATGTATTTCTTGCTAGCCATCTTGAGTCTGTAATCTATGCATCCTGGAGTAGGGTTCAGGCCGATTTAAACTGTATGAAGGATCTCCAACAAAAGAATTCAAAATGGAAATACCTCATTAATCTCTGTGGCATGGATTTCCCCATAAAAACCAATCTAGAAATGGTGGAAATGCTCAAAACCTTAAGAGGATCAAACAGTATGGAAACAGAAATGACCGCACCCCATAAAGCAAAGAGGTGGAAAGTGAAACATACTGTAGTGAATGGAGCGATAAAAAATGCAGAGATTGATAAGAAACCTCCTCCAATTGACACACCAATGTTTTCAGGAAGTGCCTATTTTGTTGTTAATAGAGATTTTGTGGAATATTTATGGAAAAGCTCTAAAGTACAGAAGTTTATTGAATGGGAAAAGGACACTTACAGTCCCGATGAGCACATGTGGGCAACCCTTCAAAGAATGCCTGATGTCCCTGGATCAAGCCCTGTCAATAATAAATTTGACATCTCTGACATGAATGCTATCGCAAGACTGGTAAAATGGAGCTACCTAGAAGGTGATATTTCCAAAGGAGCACCTTATCCACCCTGCACTGGTGAACACGTCCGTTCAGTGTGTGTGTACGGAGCAGGAGATCTGAAGTGGATGCTACAGCAGCATCACCTGTTTGCCAATAAGTTTGACTCAATGGTTGATAATGTTGCAATTCAATGCTTAGAGTGGCATCTCAGGCATAAAGCAATTTCTAATATTTTAAACTTTGCATAGATATCTTCCTAAAGATTTGAGAGAATGAGAGGACACCATCATTTTTTGCACCCTTAATTTAGCGAAGAACATCAAACGGGTCGTATTAATTTTGAATCAAAAAGTCCCTGTCTTGACATGGAAGGTTGGGCAAGTTATCGGGTTGGGCCTTGATGGTGGTCCTGACTCCTGAGCCTTCACGCCTTGTAATTGCCCTAATAGGCTTTTGACAACTTGCACGACCAAAGAGTTTTTTAAAAATACTGTTAAATATCAATGATGATTAGAGATATTTTTAAAATGTTGATGTTAATACCTATTAATATTAATGTGGTGGTGGTCTTGTATGGTCTATATGGATGGGTATAGGTACCTTTTGATGTTGGATTTGTCAAGATAAAGTAAGCAAGTTACTATTCTGTTAAGATGGGAGGAAGGGACATGGTTCCTCTTGAGGAAGGCAAAGGTACGTTCTCCTTCTGCTCCTCATGACCCATAGGTAGTTTTTGGTTATCCATATCTTCTTTCATCAGCCAGGTGGCCTGTGGCCCAGAACACAGAAATGGATTGGCAACCCAGTAAAGGATGGACTTGTTTGATGTTAAATTCGAGGCAACAAGCTTGAATCAGTCAACCCATCTTCTGGGATTAGATGATCAACTGTCCCACCTTCATTATGTTTGGAAGAGGGAAGGTTGGGTTGAATCTTTTTAAATCACACTCAGCCCACCTGACTTTGAGTTTTAATTTATCTCCAGGATTCCCTAAAATTTACACACTTGCTTCATTCCTAATTACATCATATTTTCCAGGCTGGTACTGGAAAATATTTTATAACTATACTGGACTCGCAGCTAAATCATACATTACAAGGTAGAATTTTTAAAAACAACATCTCTCTCACTTCCTTCTCAAAGTGACATCAGGTTGTGTTATTCATTTATTCATTAATGCTAATCACAGATTCTTGCTGCAGCTTATTTTAAAATAACATACTTTTGTTTACAAAGCAGGGGATGAATATACTGTAATTTTACATTGAGTCAACTCGCAACTCACATGCGATGACCTCCACGGCCACATCAGTCTTTGTAGCCCCATGTATCTTGTTGAGCGTCGGAGCTCACTGACATAGGAGACCCACCGGAGTGACTAAACCAAGGCACTTCAAATCATAGACCATGATTGGTAAATACATTTAGTAATGATAGGATGGCCATGACAAGGTGAGCTCAATGGGCTGTTTCTGTACTGTATGACAGATGTAGGGGCTACCCTAGATTGCCTTGATGACCTGTGACAGTTTGTGGTGCCAAAATCCTTTTCAATGCTGTGTAGAAAGGAACTGCAGGTGCTGGTTTATACCGAAGATAGACACAAAGTGCTGAAGTGACTCAGCAGTTCAAGCAGCATCTCTGGAGGAAAAGGATGGCTGACATTTCAGACTGAAGAAGGGTTCCAACCCGAAACGTCACACGTCCTTTTTCTCCAGAGATTCTGCCTGACCCATTGAGTTACTCCAGCACTTTGTGTATCTTCCTTTTCAATGCTGCAAACTATCTCATGATCAGAGACATTTAAAATAGATAAATGTTAATTATTTCAATGTTTAAAAGGGAAGATAATTAAAAATAATAAGTGAAATTATTTAAAGATTAATATTAATTAAAATTAAAAAAGGAACCAGGATGAAACAGTGCAGATGAATCTGAAATAATCCAGATATCAGTCCTGATGCAAGGTCTCAACCTCAAACGTTGACTTACAACTTTTCCATCTGCAATGGTAACTGGCTTGCTGTGTTCTTCAAGTGTTTGTTTTTGTTTAAGGTACAGTAACCATTTGCTTCTTTTTCATCATGATCAGTTACCTGATTTAAACATGGAAGTTGTGGTCAGTGGGAAGCTAAGCAACCAAATATAGGGTACGTCTCGTTCCTCAATTTCCTATATCTGTGGTCCACTCTCAATCACATTGCAGAGTTCAGCAACAGCGGCAAAGGTCAGATCCATCAGCATCTGACCTTTAGTACATTCCTGACACTATAATATACTGGGAGATAAGTCGGGGTGGCACCAGCCAGGGATGAGGAGATCATCAGCAGTTCCGTCTCATCCTCTGGAAAGTGACAAGTATGTTTTGGATCAATAATATATGAACTGAAATGTTTTCAATTACATCCACTATTCATGACACTTATAAAGTTTAGTCTGGTTCAACCCAAATATAAAATTTGCAATGTATTGGACTCCTACAAAGTAAACAGTTCATGGTGAAAATTGTACTAAATCATATCTGGGCTTAAGATGATTTAAGGGGCTGTCCCACTGCGGCGACCTAATTGGCGAGTTTAGAAGAGTTTAGCAGAGTTTGAAAAAATGTCATGTTGAAGACCTCCTTCAATTATGTAGAAGACCTTCTTCGACCTCCTTTGACTATGTTGAAGACCAGCTTCGACTATTTACGAGTAGCTACGACTACTTCGGGAAAATTGGACACCGAATAGTGGAGAGTGAAGACAATCTCCTTCGACCTCCCTTCGACAATGGTGAAGACTATCTACGACTACCTTCCACTACCTTCGATTACTTTTGACTACCCTCGATTACCTACGACTAACATGTCGACCTACCATGACCAAACCTACGAATTAAAGTATCGATTTTTTCCATGTATACCACTCAGTTCTCAACAAGATGAAAATCAGCTCAGTGCCTTTATGTCTGAAGTTTTGAGATTCGATACATGTATTGTTAAATTGTGATAATTTTATCGAACAATTTCTTTGAATGTATTACAAAGATCATCATTGTAAAACATTGCTACAGGAAATTAAATGATCTCTAAATTACATATCAACATGGCTTGTTATTCAGGCAGTCATTAAAAATAATTTTACATCATTGAATTCTACAAGAAAAATAAAATCTGTCTTTGTTTGATTATTATTTTAATGTAAATGTTCTTGAAATGTATTTGACTTTGTAAATTTTATCTGGATAAATTATCTGAAATATTTTATAATAACTTTGTCAGATTACTGTGTAAAGGATGAGATAATTTATTGTATGCAAAAAATATAATTTTTTTTTTTAATTTCATGTGTGTTTGAATCCGAGATACTGACTAAATAATATCTATAAATACGTCCAAATGGGCAAATAAATGCTGAATATTCATGATTTGGGGAAAATGGCTCCTGACTCCTTCATAACTGCTGTTAAACTGCTGTTAATAACATTTTTGATTGCTGCAAATATTTTATGTGGGTGTTTCCGTAAATAAGTGTACCAACGTGTGACATGAATGGCCAAATTTGAAATTTATCAAACTATAACAAAATACCACAGCATTAAAAATTGGCCTACCTGTGATCCTTTTGAGTTAATTTGTGATCAAAATCGAACAACATTTCACCAAAATTTAATACTTTCAAAATTTGAAAACAAAACAAGAGGACATTTTTTGTTAATGTACATAAATGAGAAAGAAAATAGTAACCTTTCATCAAATTCGATGTTAAGTTACTCGAAATTTGCCTGGAACCAAAAGCATCTGTGTAGACAGGAGCATACTTTCAACGAGATATGGCGTAATCTGGATCTTTCGATTCCCTTCGCTCCAATGCACACACTTTGCAACAACATAGCAACAAGCAATGAAAGTTTAACGGAATTCAAACATTTCTACAGTAAACAAGAAGCAACATTTACGAGAAAAGAATGAAAAAGTGCAAAATGATTTTTACTAACCAATGATTCCAAGCAAAAAAAAGTGAACATAATGTTAGTCAGAGCTCAGCGCGCGCACAACATGACAACTGGGACATTGTCTCTTATTCTTATTTATTTATTTATTTATCTATTTATTCATTTATTTATTTATTTATTTATTTATTTATTTATTTTATATATATATATATATATATATATATATATATATATATATATATATATATTTTTTTTAATATATTTTATTTTATTAGAAGTAAGCACAGTCATATGGCACCAAAGTGCCTAATATATATTTTCATAATACATTTTATGTACAACTTTTTTTTTTTGTTACATTGAAAAAAGATGAGAATAAGAAAAAGAAGTTAGATAGTAAAGGATAGAAAGATGTGAAATATATAGTGTGTGAAGAAAGAAAACGAGTAAATGAAGAAAGTTGAGAGAGAAAATAGTGAAAAGAAAAGGAGATCATTATTTATAGTCTTGACCAACCCTCGTCCAGTTCTGAAACAGTTATTTTTTACAATTGTGTTGCACCATATGATTCCAAAAAAACGACGAATGGAGACCAACTCGTTATGAATTGGTCTGATTTATCCATTAGGAGGAATCGCATTTCCTCAAGATGAGCGGTGTCCAACATACTTGCAATCCACATTTTAAGCGTTGGTATTGATGTACACTTCCATCTTATTCTTATTTATAAGCTCCCTTACAAACTGTCGGCACATAACCCACCACAAGTCCCATAGTTCAGGGCAGTTATTACAGCTGCGTTTTTTTTGAATTATTTATAAATTGCGACGAGTGCAAAAAAATACGTTATAACATTGACAACGTCAAAAAACTGGAGGGAAAATGAGACATCGATAAAATAGGTGAGCAAACTAGATTTTTATTTCATGATTTTAAGTTCTATTAATTATTACGTATTTCAATGGAAAGCTTCAACACAAAATATAAACAATAAAAAGAGAAACAATAAATAAAAAACGATTAAAAAATAAAAAAGCAGGTTACTCTGCTTTTAATTCACACATTTCTCACGTGACCATAAGGACACTGCTACTCGCGTTGTGCTGCACAAACTTGGACCATCTAATCGGGTGATAAATGATTAAAAATCATAAGCATAATCAGAATTTGGTTTCTATAGAGTTATTTAAATTAATGTCATCTTTCTGGTATAAATTAGCCTAAGGATTTGATGAAATCCTGCTTGAAAAATGTCACAAAACAAGGCAAGAAAACACAGAGACATATCTGATATTTTTTTTTGTAAAAACAGATTTAATTATTTTTGCTTCATCTCATTATTTTGGCCATAGACGATGATCTACTGTATGCTACTTACAGGATATGAAACAGTGGGAATATTACATTAAAAACAGGAAAATAACCTGGAAGTTTGGAGAGCTTCAGTTTCCCTACTGAGTGCTGTATTTCCTTTTTATATCATAAAAATAAATCGGGTAGGCATATGGATGAGAAGGGAATGGAGGGTTATGGTATGAGTGCAGGCAGGTGGGACTAAGGGAAAAAAAGTTGTTCGGCACGGACTTGTAGGGCCGAGATGGCCTGTTTCCATGCTGTAATTGTTATATGGTTATATGGTTACTTACATAGATACATAGACAATAGGCGCAGGAGTAGGCCATTCGTCCCTTTGAGGCAGCGCCATTTAATGTGATCATGGATCCACAATCAGTACCCCATTCCTGACCTCCCCATATCCCTTGATTCCGTTAGCCCTAAGAGCTCTATCTAACTCTCTGTTGAATGCATCCAGTGAATTGGTCTCCACTGCCTTCTGAGGCAGAGAATTCCACAAATTCACAACTCAGTTCTAAATGACCTACCCCTTATTCTTAAACTGTGGCCCCTAGTTCCAGACTCCACCAACATGTTTTCTGCATCTAGCGTGTCCAATCCCTTAATGATGTTTATGTTTCTATTAGATCCCATCTCATTCGTCCAAATTCCAGTGAGTACAAGCCCAGTTGCTCCATTATTTCATCGTATGATAGTCCCGCCATCCCGGGAATTAACTTTGTGAATTTATGCTGCACTCTCTCAATAGCAAGAATGTCCTTCTTCAAATTAGGAGACCAAAGCTGCACACAATACTCCAGGTGTAGTCTCACCAGTGCCGTGTACAACTGCAGAAGGACTTATTTCATCCTTTATTCATCTCCTCTCGTTATGAAGGCCAACATTCCATTAGCTTTCTTTACTGCCTGTTGCACCTGCATGCTTACTTTCAGTGATTGATGAACAAGGACTCCCAGATCTCGTTGCACTTCCCCTTTTCCCAACTTGACACCATTCAGATAATAATCTGCCTTCTTGCACTTGCTACTAAAGTGGATAACCTCACATTTATCCACATTATACTGCATCTGCCATGCATCTGCCCACTCACCCAACCTGTCCAAGTCACCCTGCATCCTCATAGCATCCTCTTCACAGTTCACACTACCACCCAGCTTTGTGTCATCTGCAAATTTGCTCATGTTACTTTTAATTCCTTCATCTAAATCATTAATATATATTGAAAATAGTTGCGGTCCCAGCACCGAACCTTGCGGCACCCCACTAGTCACTGCCTGCTGAACGGGACCTGTTAATCCCTAATCTTTGTTTCCTGTCTGCCAACCAATTTTCTATCCATGTCAATACCCTACCCCCAATACCATGTGCTCTAATTTTGTCCACTAATCTCCTGTTTGGGACCTTATCAAAGGCTTTCTGAAAGTCCAGGGACACCACATCCACTGGCTCTCCCTTGTCCATTTTACTTGTCATATCCTCAAAAAATCCAGAAGATTAGTCAAGCATGATTTCCCCTTCACAAATCTATGCTGACTTGGACCGATCCTGTTATTACTGTCCAAATGCGCCGCTATTACATCTTTAATAATCGACTCCAACATCTTCCCTACCACTGATGTCAGGCTAACTGGTCTATAATTCCCTGCTTTCCCTCTCTCCCTGCTTCTCCCATGCGATCTTTTTATTCTTAACCAATGCCTCTATTTCTCTCACCAGCCAAGCTTCCTTACGTTTGCCTGCCTTGCCCTTCACTCTAACGGGGATGTGCATATCCTGAGCTTTTGTCATCACACTTTTAAAAACATCCCACTTGGCTGATGTTCCTTTCCCTTCAAACAACCTGCTCCAATGAACTTGAGCGAGACTGTCTCTCATACCCTGAAAGTTGGCCTTACCTCAATTAAGCATTTTAACTCGTGAGCCCTCTCTGTCCCTATCAATAACTATCTTAAACCTAATCGAACACTTGTCCTAAAATGCTCCTCCACGAACACTTGCCCATCCCAATTTCATAAGACTAGATCAAGTGTTGTCCGCTCATGAATGGGGCTCTCTATGTATTGTTGGAGAAAACTCTCCTGAACACCTTTGAGGAACTGCGCCCCATCTAAACCTTTCACACTATGACTTTCCCGGTCAATATTTGAAAAGTTAAAATTCCCTACTACAACAAACTTACAGTATATGACATGCAGCTGTCTAAATGAAACATCACTAGACACAGATCTCCAG
Organism: Leucoraja erinaceus; assembly: GCF_028641065.1. Taxonomy (NCBI): domain Eukaryota; kingdom Metazoa; phylum Chordata; class Chondrichthyes; order Rajiformes; family Rajidae; genus Leucoraja; species Leucoraja erinaceus. Next base: position 79,677,399 of record NC_073379.1, on the reverse strand, counting down.
TCAGAATAGATATCTTCATCTTAAGTTATTTCACATCATTGCTAGAGAGATGAAGGAAACTTCCAGACCAGATGTATTGGTTACTTGGCACAGCAAATGTGGTCATTACTTGTTACTTGTTAGTCTGTCCATAGTTGGGGTATTTGTTCATATGGATTGTCTAAAAGCTTCAAGGACAGAGGACCCAGACACTCAAAAAAGATGTGCCAAGTGACAGGTAAATCTGTGCAGATTATAATCTGGGCAAAATGTGGCATTGTGAGAGGTCAAATGTAAAAGGAAAGAATGGAGTAATTGGTAGGAACTTTAGGAGCATTGATGTACAGAGGGACTTTGTATGCAAGTCCACAACTTGATGAAAACGGCAACACAAGTAGATAGGGCAATAAAAAATACTTTGGCCATCATCAGTCAGGGTATTGAGTAGAGGTTGGTATATTCTGTTACAATTGTACAGGATATTGGTGAGGTCGCATTTGGAGTATAGTATTCAATTTTGCTACAGCAAAGGATGTCATTAAGCTGGGAAGGATGCAAGGAATATTAACAAGGATATTGCCAAGACCCGAGGGCCTGAGGGAGAGATTGGGCAGGTTAGGACTTTATTCCTCAACGCATAGGAGGCTGGGGGCGATCTGATAGAGGTGAATGAAATTATGAGGTGAACAGGTAGGATGAATGCACAGCCTTTCGTTCAAAGTAGCAGAATCAAAATAAGTCTGGATCTTGGAATGAATCAGGATAAGTCTGGACCTTGGGGGAAAGTACCAAATTAGGGTTTGGCAGATTATTACGTTATTAGGAAGGAGCTATGCAGAGTAAATTGGGAGCAGCTGTTATTGGGTGAGTCCACATCATGACATTTGTGTGCAGTTTATAAACAAGCTGATCCGACTTCAGAATGAGCGTGTTGTAGTAAGGAGGAGGGACAAGGGTAGCAAAGTAGGGGAAATTTGGTCAAAAAGAAAAATGCAATATATGACTGTTTTAGTATGTGCTTCTGTATGGATCTTTCACTCAATCTTACAGCTACTTGCATTCAGGCTCATAGCTGTGACTTTGCAGCTACCTCTAACAGTACTATGCTATTTTGCAGTACAGCTTACAATTACAATGCTCTTACAGCTACTAAGGAAGTCTACTACTTTAAAGCAAGAATAATACAGGATGGGAGAGAAAGAGCATGTAGGTCAGAGAGACCTGCAAAAACTGATGAAGAATATTGTTTGATAAACATTAGAAATGTGGTTTATCCATTTTCAAGATTGAATTATGAGTTTTAATATTTGATTCTGGCTCTTCTCTCCAATGAGTCAGTGCACTAAATGGTTCTGCTGGCAGGGCAGTGATTGTCCAAACTACTGCTAATACTTGTCCATATATGCGGAAAGTCAAGCAACTCAAGCCAAGAAGAGATCAAATCTTGGACCAGGCTGGGACAATCGGGCTTCAGGCCAAGTGCAATGGTAAGTTTATGGTTTGAGAAAGCAATTAGTAGTGCTATAGTGTCATAGAGTCATACAGCATGGAAACAAGCCCTTTGGCCCAACTTGCCTAAGGAGACCTACATGTCCCATCTATACTAGCCCCACCTGCTCGCGTTTGGCAAATATCCCTCTAAACCTGTCCTATCCACGTACTAATAATGTTTCTTAAATATTGTGACAGTACCTGCCTCAACTACCTTCTCTGGCAGCTGATTTCATACACTCACCACCTTTTGTGTAAAAAAGTTAGGAGATAGTTGAAGTAATTAACAGCAGCATTTAAAAGACACTTAGGAAAGTACATGGTTAGGAAAGGGACATGGGCCTAATGCAGGCAAATTGAAGTAGCTTAGATGGAACATCCTGGTCGGTATGGACAAGCTGAGCCAAAGAGCTTGTTTTCAAGCTGCATGACTCCATCCATGACTTTTTGAGAAACCGCTGGTTGCTGATGGCAGGTGATGGAGGTGTGTGATTGTGTAGGGACTGATCAATGTTTATTGATAGTGGTTTCCTCCTCTTCCTTGATCCACAAACAGATTTCCAGACAGAAATATATTCAACCACAGTTACCGATTCAAGCTTCAGCTTTTCAATATACCATAAACATTTAAGAGTATTTAATATGGTAAAGTTTTCTCAGTTACTTGGGGTTTTTGCAGCTAGATTCAAGTATCACTATTAGCAGTTTGTAGGCAATTGGAAGGCTAATCTCACAGTAATTAATATAATGGGGCCATTCCTGATAAACAGGCTTGCTTACTAATGCAGATTTAGTGAGGTAGTAAAAGGGAGTTTTGTTGAACCAGTGCAGATTTCCAAATTTGTAATTGTTCAGTCTGCTTTACATTTTGTAGTTGTTTTACATTTATTACTATGGGAACGGGATTTTTGACCTCATGTGTGTGAAGGGATAATTATCAATGGAAAATAATTGGTCAGCAGGGCAGGAAGTGAACAAGTTTAGTTTAGTTTGATTTGGAAATACAGTGTAGAAACAGGCCCTTCAGCCCACCGAGTCCTTGCCAATCAGTAATCCCTGTACACTAGCACTAGTCCTGCACACCAGGAACAATTTACAATTATTACCGAAGCCAATTAATTTTGACAAAACTGTACGTTTTGGGATTGTGGGAAGAAACTGGAGCACCCGAAAAAACCTCACATGGTTAAGGGGAGAACGTACAAACTCTGTACAGACAGCACCTGTTGTCAGGATTGAAGTCGAGTCTCTGGTTCTGTAAAGCCCCTGTCCATCTTAGGAGACCTAAACAGCAACCTCTGGTGACCTTGCCCGCCACCCAAGGTTTCCATGAGGTCACCGGAGGTTTTGGTCACTCTCGGAAATGGTTTCCACGTGGAGGAGGCTTCATCTAGGTTGCTGCTATTTTTTCATCATGTTTAAAACCGGCCTCGACTAAAAATAGGTTGCCGTTTTAAAAATCGATAATTCTTTTGTCGCAGATCTAGTTGAAGCTGGTTTTCTTCATAGTCGAGGAAGGTTTTCAACATATGCGTGGGAGGTGGTAGGAGGTTGCAGGTCACCTCGACCTTGATTTTTTTTTGGGTGGTGGGCAAGGTCACCAGAGGTTGCAGTTTAGCTCTCCTCAGTGGGACAGGGGCTTAAGGCAGCAACACTACCATTGCACCACCATGCCGCCGCTGTAGTTGGAAGCAGCTGCCTTTCTACAAGTATATACAAATATTCTCTTGCAAGTAATATTTTGTTTTTAAGGTCTATTACTTGTATTTTGTTTTTAAAGAGGGAACATGGACTGAGAGCACAGTCCTGCTATGGTGAAATATACTAACCAGGACTGGTGCAGCGACATCACAGTACTGTCTCACTTCTGTGCTCCCAATCTAGAATCCTGCGTTATAAACTGCAAACCCTTTTATTCTCCGAGGGAATTTACCTCTTTTATTCTCGCTGGACTTTACATTCCCCCCCCCCCCTCCCGGAGCGGAACATGGGCCTTTTTTTAATCCATTTCCGTAACCCGACCCGACCCAACTCGCAGTGTAATCAACGATGCAGGGGGAACAGTTTGTGTTAATAAATTAAAATTCTGAAAATGAGGAGAAGATGTTTACCAAATAACTTTTATCTTTACGAGGATGTTTCCGTAACCGCCTTCCGTCTCCGCACTAGTTATCTTTGCTCCGCTATGGGATCTTTGGTGCAGAGTCGGAAGCCGGTTATGGAAATGGGGCCTAAAATTACCCATGAATCTGCCCATGACCATACTACGTCTTTTTCGTCGAGTGATCTATCTTGCTCGCTATAGGATCTTTGGTCAGAACAATGAAAAGGTGGACAAGCGAGGGCATTGACAACCTCCAGTCCTGCTTTGACTGCACTGATTGGAATGTGTTCAAGGGAAGCAACCTAAAGCCTCGATGAATATACAGACACCGTGACATCATATGTCAGCTTTTGTGAGGACAGTTGCATTCCCACTAGGACCCGGATCTGGTTCAACAATGACTAGCCCTGGTTTACAGCAGAACTCAGACAGTTCGGCCTGTCTAAAGATGAGGCCTACAGGAGTGGGGATGCAGACCTCTACAGGCAGGCCAAGTACAAGCTGAGAAGAGGAATCAGAGCTGCCAAGGAAAGATACTCTGAGAAGTTGAGGAGTTCTTCAGTTTGGAAGGGCTTGCAAGAAATCACCAGCTACAAGAGGAAAGCCCCCCGCTCCTTGGACAATCATCAGCTGACAAACGACCTGAACGAGTTCTACTGCAGGTTTGATAAACAGAAACATAACCCTGGTACCCCCTCTCACACCTACTCGTGGTCTGACTCCAGTTTACAAAGACTGGACCCATCCACACCCACTCCTCCCCAACCACCACTTCACACCTACCAGTCTGCAAAGACGGGGCCTTTTCCCACCCACCCCTCTCCAATCACCACATATGGATGAGAAGGGAATGGAGGGTTATGGTATGAGTGCAGGCAGGTGGGACTAAGGGGAAAAAACATTTGTTCGGCACGGACTTGTAGGGCCGAGATGGCCTGTTTCCGTGCTGTAATTGTTATATGGTTAACACCCACTTACAGCCTGACTCCAGTCTGCAAAGACTGTGCCATCATCCACTACCCACGCCCTCCTTGCTGCCCAACATCAGTCTGGCCACTTCGCCATCACTAACAATAGAAATTGAGGAGGTGGAGAATATGTTCAGAAGGCAGAAGAGCTGGAAAGCACCAGGACCGGACAAAGTCTCCCCCTCTACCCTCAAGCTCTATGCCGAACAACTGGCACCGGTCTACACACACATTTTTAACCAGTCCCTGCAAACCAATACTGTCTCTGCCAGCTTCAAAGTCTCCACAAGGATTACTGGTCTTTATGACTACAGGCCTGAAACACTGACCTCTGTAGTCATGAAGGCCCTTGAAAGACTTGCGCTGGCCAAACTGCAAACCCCCTGCTGGACCCCCTGCAATTTGCATACTGAGCCAATAGATTGGTGGATGACGCAGTCAACCTAGGCCTGCACTTCATCCTCTGGCACCTAGGCCGCCAGGGGACCTATGGAAGGATTTTGTTTGTTGATTTTAGCTCTGCGTTCAACACCATTGTGCCAGAGCTAATACACTCCAAACTCTCCAAGTTGACTGTGCCTGAACCCCTCTGTCAGTGGATCACCAATTTCCTGACATACAGGAAGCAGCATGTGAGGCTGGGAAAGCACATCTTGGACCCGCAAATCCTCCGCATAGGAGCACCGCAAGGCTGTGTACTCTCTCCTCTCCTTTACTCTCTCTACACCAACGATTGCACCTCCACAGACACCTCTGTCAAGCTTCTCAAGTTTGTGGACAACACAACCCTGATGGAACTGATCCAGGATGGGGAGGAATCTGCCTGCAGACAGGAAGTGGTACAGCTGGCGTCCTGGTGCCTTCGTAACAACCTGGAGCTCAATGCTCTTAAGAAAGTGGAATTGATAGTGGACTTTAGGGGAGCTCCCCCTCCCCTCCCCCCACTCACCATCAACAACACCACAGTCACATCTGTGGAGTGTTTTAAGTTCCTTGGAGCCTTCATCTCCAAGGACCTGAAATGGGGGGCTACCATCGACTCCACAGTCAAAAAGGCCCAACAGAGGATGTACTTCCTGCGGCAGCTGAGAAAACACAAATTGCCACAGGCAATGATGGTCCAATTCTATACTGCCATGGTAGAGTCTGTCCTCACCTTCGCCATCTGGTTTGACTCGGCCACCAAGCACTACATTCCAAGGCTGCAGCGAATCGTCCGATCAGCTGAGAAGGTTGGTGGCTGCAACCATTGATGAACTGTACACTGCAAGGGCCAGGAAGCGAGCAGGTAAGATAATCTCTGCACCCTCTCATCCTGGTCACAAACTCTTTGAAGCACTTCCCTCTGGAAGGCAACTCCGGACTGTCAAAGCTGCCACAGCCAGACATAAAAACTGCATTTTTCACACGAGTAGCAGCTCTACTCAATAACCAAACGTCTGTAGCCTCATTTTGTTCTGGTATTTTATTTCATTCACATGTTTAAACTGTAATGTTTTATTATTAATAATTAAAGTTTAATGCGTCATTCTTAATTGTTAATGTATGTCATTTTGTTACTTGCGTGCGGAACACCAAAGCAAAATCCTTGTATGTGTACATACTTGGCCAATAAACATTTACATTCATTCATGCATTCAATCATTCATTCATTCGTCAAAGCATCCATTTAAATCTCCATGTAACATGGTGAATTAATTTAAATAAATGGTCTTTCCCTTTCCAACCGCAGGTTTTCTGGAGCCAAAGCTCGAAAAAGATCTTGGTAACATTTTAAAGACATCAGCTTGGGCTGTGAACTGTTGTGTTAACATCTGTTCTGAATGCCATTGCTGGCACTCCTGCAACAATAACATAGTCATCACTGTGTTACCTCATTGCCATACAGCTTGTTATGGTGTGAGGGGGGAGAAGGAGTGGAGACAACTTTAAAGAAGCCAGAGATACATGATTGTGAAGCTCGGTGGACATTAATATTACTGGTCGATTATTCTTGGTTCTGAAAACGACTGCTTAAGTTTTTTTCTCCAATGAGCCAATAAAATTCACCGGTCAGCACCGGCTACATCTTATGAGAACCTTCGACCTGCTGGTGACCCACGAGGGCACGAGAATTCCCATTACTCTCCATGGCGGCTTCATTCTAGTCGCCGCTAGTTTGTCAACATGTTGAAAAATTTGCAGCGAACATAATGAGGCCGCGAATAGTTCCCAGAATGCAGGAACTCCTCACGACCATGAAGGCGACTCCCCGGCAACCACCCGCGAACATGTGGTGACCATGTGGCAACTGCATAGTCTCCTGCAGTTGCCTAAAAAGTCGCCTAAGTGGGATAGAGACCAGGGTTCTATCCTGATTTCGGGTGCTGTCTGTACAGAATTTGTATGTTCTTCCGGTGACGGCGTGGGTTTTCTCTGGGTTCTGTGGTTCCCCCTACATTCCAGAGGCGTACAGGTTTATAGGACAGTGCAAGTGTACTGGGAATGCTGGTCGGCGCAGACTAGGGGGGCCAAAGGGCTTATTTCCGCGCTGTATGTCTAAACTAAACTAAACTAAACGTACAATAAATGAGGAAGAGGCATTGCACTCTTAATCAAAGTTTGCCTTAGTATTGAGAGAGGATGTTAGGAAAGAGTTAAAAACACAGACCTTGTGCAGTGATGCCTTGAACTACCATGTCATGATTGATATATTTTATTTGGGGAATGGTGGTACGGGGAATGCGGATGGAGTAGTCATGCATTTGTGCAGGGGAAACAGATGGTCCAGGCCTTTTGACCACAGAGCATGTGGAGATTAGATAAGGTACGTGCCATGAAGAATCAGCCTGGGTAGCTTTCTGCAGATAGGACTGGGTCGTGACTGGTGCCAGGGAAAAGTGCAAGTTGCAATCACAAGTTAGTATTGAACAGTAACAGTTCATATCTTAGAAAGCTCTTAAAACAAGGCCATTTGGATGGAAATTAAAAACAAAAAATGTGTTGTCACTCTGCAGGGGGTACTGCATATTACAGACATCTTAACAGTCAACAGGTGATCGATACATTGCCAGATATCACAGAGATGCAATGAAAATAGAGTTATCATCCTGGGAGATTTCAAATTCCAAAATGTTAATGCAAAGTCACAGAGGGGATAGAGTTTTTGATGTTTGTCCAGGGCAGCTTTTTGACACAGTGTGCAGGTCGATCAATGAGGGTTAGGAGTATTACTGGAATCTGAGTCTGAAGAAGGGTCTCCACCCAAAACGCTGAGTTACTCCAGCTTTTTGTGTCTATTACCGGAATTTATCTTGGGGAATGTACCTCATCAAATGGAGGGTATATCAGTGGGAAAACATTTTATTTGTATGACGGAGGTCGTATGACGACTTTCTATACCGTATTTTAAAGTGGTTGTGGAAAAGGCTAGGGATGGACCAGTAATAAATAGTCTTAAATTGGGAGAAGGTCAATTGATTGGCAACAGTCCACCAAGTCCACACTGACCTGCGATCACCTGTACACTTGTTTTATCCGACACACGAGGGACAATTTACAGAGGCCAATTAACTTACAAACCTGCACGTCTTTGGAATGTGGGAGAAAACCAGAGCACCTGGAAAAAACCCAGGTGGTCACAGGGAAAATGTACAAACTGTACAAACAGCACCCGAAATAAGGATCAAACTAGATGTCTGTAAGTCAGCGATTACCACTATGCCACTGGGCCGCCCTGCAAAGGAGAACCCAAAAAGGGTCATTTGGAGCAGCTATTTGCAGGTAAGTGTACTTGCAGGTGGGTCTACATTTGTACAGTGTGAAGCATTCAAAGGAGAAATAGCAAGTTCAAGGCTAACATGATGCTGTAAGGGTGAAAGCCAGGAGTACAAAACATGGGAAAAGCAAAAAGTCGAAGGATATTGAAGGTTAGACAAAGATAAATAAAAGGAAGCATATGGCAGGTAAAGGAAACGGATGATGGGGGAAACACACGGAAATGCAGATGCTGGATTACAACCCAGAGGGTCAGGCCGCACCTCTGGAAAACGTGGATAGATCCATATCCCTCCAAACCTGTCCTATCCGATTATCTGAATGGTGGCCGGTTAGGAAAAGGGGAGATGCAACGAGACCTGGGTGTCATGGTACACCAGTCATTGAAAGTAGGCATGCAGGTGCAGCAGGCAGTGAAGAAAGCGAATGGTATGTTGGCATTCATAGGAAAAGGATTTGAATATAAGAGCAGGGAGGTTCTACTGCAGTTGTACAGGGTCTTGGTGAGACCACACCTGGAGTATTGTGTACAGTTTTGGTCTCCTAATCTGAGGAAAGACATTGCTTGCCATAGAGGGAATACAGAGAAGGTTCACCAGACTGATTCCTGGGATGGCAGGACTTTCATATGAAGAAAGACTGGATAGACTCGGCTTGTACACGCTAGAATTTAGAAGATTGAGGGGGGATCTTATAAAAACGTACAAAATTCTTAAGGGGTTGGACAGGCTAGATGCAGGAAGATTATTCCCGATGTTGGGGAAGTCCAGAACAAGGCGATCAGTGAAACATGGTTGCAGGAGGGCTGTGATTGGAAATTAAATATTCCAGGATTTCGTTGCTTCAGGTGTGATAGAATTGGAGGAGCAAGAGGTGGAGGTGTTGCATTGCTTATCAGGGAAGATATTACAGCAGTGCTTTGGCAGGATAGATTAGAGGGCTCGTCTAGGGAGGCTATTTGGGTGGAACTGAGAAATGGGAAAGGGGTAGCAACACTTATAGGGGTTTATTATAGACCGCCAAATGGGGAGCGAGAATTGGAAGAACAAATATGTAAGGAGATTGCAGATATTAGTAGTAAGCACAAGGTAGTGATTGTGGGAGATTTCAATTTTCCACACATAGACTGGGAAACACATTCTGTAAATGGGCTGGATGGTTTAGAGTTTGTAAAATGTGTGCAGGATAGTTTTTTTTGCAACAATACATAGAAGTACCTACTAGAGAAGGGGCGGTACTGGACCTCCTGTTAGGAAATGAGATGGGTCAGGTGGCAGAGGTATGCGTTGGGGAACAGTTCGGGTCCAGTGATCACAATACCATTAGTTTCAATATAATTATGGAGAGGGACAAAACTGGACCTAGGGTTGAGATTTTTGATTGGAGAAAGGCTAACTTTGAGGAGATGCGAAAGGATTTAAAAGGAGTAAATTGGGACAGTTTGTTTTATGGGAAAGATGTCGAAGAGAAATGGAGTACATTTAAAGGTGAAATTTTAAGAGTACAGAATCTTTATGTCCCTGTTCGGTTGAAAGGAAATCGTAAAAATTGTAAAGAGCCATGGTTTTCAAGGGAAATTGGACACTTGGTTCGGAAAAAGAGGGAGATCTACAATAATTATAGGCAGCATGGAGTAAATGAGGTGCTTGAGGAGTATAAAGAATGTAAAAAGAATCATAAGAAAGAAATTAGAAAAGCTAAAAGAAGATATGAGGTTGCTTTGGCAAGTAAGGTAAAAGTAAATCCGAAGGGTTTCTACCGCTATATTAATAGCAAAAGGATAACGAGGTATAAAATTGGTCCATTAGAGAGTCAGAGTGGACAACTATCTGCAGAGCCAAAAGAGATGGGGGAGATATTGAACAGTTTCTTTTCTTCGGTATTCACCAAGGAGAAGGATATTGAATTATGTGAGGTAAGGGAAACAAGTAGAGTAGCTATGGAAACGATGAGGAACAAAGAAGAGGAAGTACTGACACTTTTGAGAAATATAAAAGTGGATAAGTCTCCAGGTCCGGACAGGATATTCCCTAGGACATTGAGGGAAGTTAGTGTAGAAATAGCAGGGGCTATGGCAGAAATATTTCAAATGTCATTAGAAACGGGAATAGTGCCGGAGGATTGGCGTACTGCGCATGTTGTTCCATTGTTTAAAAAGGGGTCTAAGAGTAAACCTGGCAATTATAGACCTGTTAGTTTGACGTCAGTGGTGGGCAAATTAATGGAAAGAATACTTAGAGATAATATATATAAGCATCTGGATAAACAGGGTCTGATTAGGAACAGTCAACATGGATTTGTGCTTGGAAGGTCTTGTTTGACTAATCTTCTTGAATTTTTTGAAGATGTTACACGGGAAATTGATGAGGGTAACGCAGTGGATGTTGTGTATATGGACTTCAGTAAGGCCTTTGACAAGGTTCCTCATGGAAGGTTGGTTAAGAAGGTTCAATGGTTGGGTATTAATGGTGGAGTAGCGAGATGGATTCAACAGTGGCTGAATGGGAGATGCCAGAGAGTAATGGTGGATGGTTGTTTGTCAGGTTGGAGGCCAGTGACGAGTGGGGTGCCGCAGGGATCTGTGTTGGGTCCACTGTTGTTTGTCATGTACATCAATGATCTGGATGATGGTGTGGTAAATTGGATTAGTAAGTATGCAGATGATACTAAGATAGGTGGGGTTGCGGGTAATGAAGTAGAGTTTCAAAGTCTACAGAGAGATTTATGCCAGTTGGAAGAGTGGGCTGAAAGATGGCAGATGGAGTTTAATGCTGATAAGTGTGAGGTGCTACATCTTGGCAGGACAAATCAAAATAGGACGTACATGGTAAATGGTAGGGAATTGAAGAATGTAGGTGAACAGAGGGATCTGGGAATAACTGTGCACAGTTCCCTGAAAGTGGAATCTCATGTAGATAGGGTGGTAAAGAAAGGGGTAACATGAGGGGGAACTTCTTTACTCAGAGAGTGGTAGCTGTGTGGAATGAGCTTCCAGTGAAGGTGGTGGAGGCAGGTTCGTTTTTATCATTTAAGGATGTCAACAAAATAGATAGTTATATGGACGGGAAGGGAATGGAAGGTTATGGTCTGAGCGCAGGTATATGGGACTAGGGGAGAATATGTGTTTGGCACGGACTAGAAGGGTCGAGATGGCCTGTTTCCGTGCTGTAATTGTTATATGGTTATATGGTTATATGGACTGTCAGAGAGACAACGCAGCTTAAAGTTATCCTTTTATTGGCCTCTTAGCCAAACAGCCCTGTTGCGTTTATTATCATGATTACCACATTTTACAGGTTATTATTTAATAGCCTTGAGTGCCTAATGTACATTAATTGCCATTAATCTGATAAACTAGCTAAACTCCTATGACTTACGATGAGTTACAGTCATACAGTAATACAGTGTGGAAACAGGCCTTTAGGCCAACATCCTAACTTGTCCCACCTCCTAGCATAATTATATAGAAAGGTTTAATTAAACAATGGTTTTATGAAAGGTAAATCACATTTGACAGATCTGCTAGATTTCTTCGGGATTATACCTCTCCCTATAACTCAAGCCCGCAAGCCCAGGTAACATCTCTTTTGCAACTTTTCCATCTTAATGACTTCCTTCCTGCAATGCGACGATCAGAAATGCACACAATCCTCTAAGTGTGGCCTTGCACAGGGAGGAGCTCTCTCACAGCACTGGAAAAACAATAGGTGGGATTGATTGCAAAAAGACAGCTTATGAGTGAGCAGTGGAGTGTGGTTTTGTTTTGCGAAGCTTGTGACTGTTTTTGCAGAGTGGTTCGGGAAGGTCGGGAAGGTCGGGAAGGTTGGGAAGGTCGGGAAGATGGGAAGGTCGGGAAGGTGGGAAGGTGGCTGCAAGATCACAGGCGTGAGACTGCAAGTCTGGAGGAGCTGATGGAATAGACTTTTCGTCGCTACCTTTGGTGAACTCCCTCCCACACTGTTATGCTTCCCTTCGGTTCATCGGGTGCTGGAAGTCTCGGACTTTCGTGGGGCCCAAGGCTGGACTTGCTGCGATGGAAGGTTGGTTAAGAAGGTTCAATGGTTGGTAATTAATGGTGGAGTAGCAAGATGGATTCAACAGTGGCTGAATGGGAGATGCCTGAGAGTAATGGTGGATGGTTGTTTGTCAGGTTGGATGCCGGTGACTAGTGGGGTGCCACAGGGATCTGTGTTGGGTCCACTGTTGTTTGGCATGTACATCAATGATCTGGATGATGGTGTGGTAAATTGGATTAGTAAGTATGCAGATGATACTAAGATAGGTGGGGTTGTGGGTAATGAAGTAGAGTTTCAAAGTCCACAGAGAGATTTATGCCAGTTGGAAGAGTGGGCTGAAAGATGGCAGATGGAGTTTAATACTGATAAGTGTACTGTACACTGACAATGACAATTAAAATTGAATCTGAATCTGAGGTGCTACATCTTGGCAGGACAAATCAAAATAGGACGTACATGGTAAATGGTAGGGAATTGAAGAATGTAGGTGAACAGAGGGATCTGGGAATAACTGTGCACAGTTCCCTGAAAGTGGAATCTCATGTAGATAGGGTGGTAAAGAAAGCTTTTGGTGTGCTGGCCTTTATAAATCAGAGCATTGAGTATAGAAGTTGGGATGTAATGTTAAAATTGTACAAGGCACTGGTGAGGCCAATTCTGGAGTATGGTGTACAATTTTGGTCGCCTAATTATAGGAAGGATGTCAACAAAATAGAGAGAGTACAGAGGAGATTTACTAAAATGTTGCCTGGGTTTCAGCAACTAAGTTACAGAGAAAGGTTGAACAAGTTAGGGCTTTATTATTTGGAGCGCAGAAGGTTAAGGGGGGACTTGATAGAGGTTTTTAAAATGATGAGAGGGATAGACAGAGTTGACGTGGAAAAGCTTTTCCCACTGAGAGTAGGGAAGATTCAAACAAGGGGACATGACATGAGAATTAAGGGACTGAAGTTTAGGGGTAACATGAGGGGGAACTTCTTTACTCAGAGAGTGGTAGCGGTGTGGAATGAGCTTCCAGTGAAGGTGGTGGAGGCAGGTTCGTTTTTATCATTTAAAAATAAATTGGATAGTTATATGGATGGGAAGGGAATGGAGGGTTATGGTCTGAGCGCAGGTATATGGGACTAGGGGAGATTATGTATTTGGCACGGACTAGAAGGGTCGAGATGGCCTGTTTCCGTGCTGTAATTGTTATATGGTTATGTGGTTAAGGGGTCACAGTTTAAGGATAAGAGGGAAGTCTTTTAGGACCAAGATGAGAAAATCATTTTTTACATAGTGGTGAATCTCTGAAATTCTCTGCCACAGAAGGTAGTTGAGGCCAGTTTGTTGGCTATATTTAAGAGGGAGTTAGACGTGGCCCTTGTGGCTAAAGGGATCAGGGGGTATGGAGAGAAGGCAGGGGCTGGATACTGAGTTGGATGATCAGCCATGATCATATTGAATGGCAGTGAAGGCTCGAAGGGCCGAATGGCCTACTCCTGCACCTATTTTCTATGTTTCTATGTTTCTATCCATGTACCAGTCTACTGCTTCTTAAACATTGGGATAGACCCTGCCTCTACTATCTCCTTTGGCAGATCGCTCCATACTCCCACCATTTGTGTGAAAAAGTTAGCCCTCAGATTCCTATTAAATCTTTTCCTCTTCACCTTGAACCTCCTGCATAAGGTCAAGCTGGCCTGATAACCAGCCAACCATCTTGTTTTGCATCAGCAGCAGCCATGTAATGAAAGCATGTTGATCATAATCCTTATCTGAATAATCTGGGACAGAATGAGTACATTGAAACTCTTCCAGTAAGGCCACATAGCTCTAACATGACGTTTGGTGGTGTACGGTGCAATGAACCACTGTGCACTTCATCATCTCATCATCAGCAGAAGAGTTAACAAATAGCATGCATCTAGATCACCTAGACATTAAAACAGCTGCATTTATGATGATAAAAATGGATATTTAAAGAAGGAATCTCCAGATATCATGTGAAAAATGGGAAAGTTTGTAATATGGTCAACCTCTGAAGGTGTTCATCACTCAGACTCAGGAAGCGGTAATTCCCTTTTGTTATCAGACTTCTGAAGTCCTTTCATAAGTTAGGGTACTATCCTATTCACCTCAACCTCACTCCAGATATTAGAAACATAGAAACATAGAAATTAGGTGCAGGAGTAGGCCATTTGGCCCTTCGAGCCTGCACTGCAATTCAATATGATCATGGCTGATCATCCAACTCAGTATCCTGTACCTGCTTTCTCTCCATACCCCTTGATCCCTTTAGTCACAGGGCCACATCTAACTCCCTCTTAAATATAGTCAATGAACTGGCCTCAACTACATTCTGTGGCAGAGAATTCCACAATGATTTATATAATATTTTTACACAATATGTTAAAAATGCAGGTAGTTCCTTGAGTTCGGTCACGAAAAAGCTCCTCGGCCCACAGCCTATGGTGAGTGTGGGTTGCTCGGACAAATCCCGTGGAGTTTATCAGACAATAGGTTTGCTGGGGCAGTCAGAGAATACAAACATAGTGGAAAATGTCATATCATGTGAGGCTGTGCGACTTGCCCAGGAAGCCAGACTGCAAATGAGAGAGAAGAGAACCAAAGTCATAGATGGACAGCGAAAGTGAACTATCTGAACTTGTGTAAATCAATTCTTAGTTCTGAAGGCATCAAAGTGGTATCCTACTTTCTTTTGTGAAGCTATAGTAATGTTAATAAGAAAGGGAATCATTAAGGAACATTGGATCTCCTGCCAGGTCCACAAAATCCAGGATTTTTCTCCCAGCCTGGTTTGTCCTATAAGGTAGACAACAAAAGCTGGAGTAACTCAGCGGGACAGGCAGCATCTCTGGAGAGAAGGAATGGGTGACGTTTCGGGTCGAGAACCTTCTTCAGACCGGTAATGCATTCAGTTGTCCATGTGGCAGTGTATTCAACTGCAGGTAACTTGTACGCAGAAGATGGCCTTGTACGCAGAAGATGGCCTTCACATCACGTGAACGACCTGCGTCATCCTTAGCTCAGAACCTGTCTCTGGTGGGTCATCTTTAATTTATGCACATACTCTTCCAGATGGGAATTTCTGAGACGTTCACCTCAGATTATGATGCTCACACACCATCACCATCCAGAATAAGAACCTTGTTAAATACCCTAACCCACCGTACCCCATCACTCACTCAGCCCTTTACCAACTCAATTGACTCATAGTCATTGACACTGACGTTGGGTCTCAAACCAAAATGCGGACCCAACACTTTGGCTCTACAAATACTTCTTGATCTGCTGAGACCCCCCAGCTATTTATTAAAAAAAACATTTTACATTTCTCAATAGCATGAACAGCATTCTACGGTTAGACTGATAATGTATTAACATTCCTACAGTTCATTCATTCACCATCAGATAAACCCCCCCTACAGTGGCTGCATGCGGTCAGAAGATAGCTTGTTACGTCCACTTGTATTTCAAGTTGGTCAGTCTTGTGCAGAGACCTCAGTACTCTTCCACCCTGCAGCTCCATTCGTAGCACAAATGGCGCTAATGTCTCAGAGTAATACCGACACCACAATTCACAAGTCGACTGCCTGATTAGTTCTGGGTTGCATTATCTTTCCATGGAATTAATTGCTGCATTTTGGTATGTATTACTCACCATTCAAGAGCTTATTTTTAAACTGTAAGCTTGTGATTAAAACTTCTCACTCGGGTGTGGCAGAACACATTTTACAATCTTTTCTGTGCACATTCATACAAGACCACGGATCATAGTCGGTGTACTTGGTCATTCTACGATCAGTACTATTGTGTGGCTCCTCAGACTGCCTCACTGGTTTTTTCCAACAGCAGTAATTTTTTTGTCTTGCTGTGTGTCCCAAGAAGAAACATCCCCCACCCACAGACCATAAAAAAACACTCAGACCACACTTAACATCAGCAACATACAGCTACTGTGTTACTCCAGCTACTTTTAAAATATCACTGATGCTGCCTGACCCATTGAGTTACTACAGCACATAGTGAATTTCTGACTTTGCTACAGTATAAACCAGCATCCGCAATTCCATGTTTCTACAGCATTCTGCTAGTTTGATTGATAATGTGACTAAATCATAGTTTTTTTTGATTCACCTTTAGATTATTGGACTTTTATCCCTGGAACTGGTGTGCTATAATGTTGAAAACAATATTCTGCATTCTGTATCTTTCCCTTTGCCCTATCTATTGTACTTGAGTTTGGTTTGATTGTATTTATGCATTGTATTTTCTGATTGGATTGGATAGCATGCAAAGCCAAGCTTTTCACTTCAGTACACATGAAAATAATAAACGGTAACCTAACCAAAGTGCCTTGCATGCAGGCAAAATGGGTGGTGGGATATTGGGCTAACTACATAAGGTAACTTATTGTCACAATAGCAAAGTCAGTAAGGCAGGGTTAATTAGAATAAAGATAAAGGGTATGAGAGGATGGAATGATTCACAGAAAAGCAAGATGATTAGAGCAGGAAAAGAACAAGCAATCTTTTTGTACACACAGCTGATCAAATAAGGAATTGTTGTCTACAAGAAGAATGGGAAACTATGCTGTCAGGCAAATCCTGTACAGATCCTATTCCGCAATTAAAAATAATAAGATATCAACAATTTGCTGTGAAACTATAGAAACCACATCTAACTATTGCTATATACTAATACTTTAAAGCACTGAAAGATTTTTGGAATGGTAGAGTATTTTTGAGCTATCACTCAAAAATGTCCTCCAATGTACATTATAATATGGCCTGCATCAATTGATTTGTTTGAGAGACTCACCAGTGGTGTATGTGATTTTGTTTTGTGTGTTGTCCCAATCTGAGCTGTAATTAAGAATGTGACTGGGTCCCACATGAAAGCCAGATTCAGGGTACAGGTGAGCAGGTCCGGCCTTAGGAGGTGCGCCGCCCAATTGGGAACAATTTTGGTGAGCCCCAGGTTCCCAGCCAAGATCTGTACAATCATAGAAATACATATAAAGTCTATTATAGGCTTCATATATCTATGGTAGAATGGAAAGTAATCAAAATGTGCGCTTAAAAAGTGCCTCCGAGTTAATGGACCAAACAGATCTAAGCTACATTTTAATATAAAATTGCATACATGTAAGCCTACAAGTAACAAACAAAATGTGTAGATCACCTGTGAAAAGTACATAGTTACAATACCACTTGTTTTAGTGACTGTGAAATGAAAAAAAAAATTAACTAGATCCTGGAAAACCAATAACTATTGGCGAAAAACCAGTCCAGGCATTAAATTTTGGGCTTCAGCCCCATCCTACCCTTTGGGCTTCTACCCAATCTAAACTTAGTTGTGTGTGTGTCTTAGTTGTGTGTGTCTTAGTTGGGTGTGTGTTAGTTGGCTGTGCGTTATGTGTGTGTGTGGTGGGAAGGAGAGAAGAGTGGGAGGGAAGTAGAGAAAGAACAAAGGGAGGGAAGGAAGGAGAGAAGGAAAAAGAGGGAGAGAAAGGAGAGAACGAAGGGAGGGAGGGAGGGAAGGGGAGAAGGGAAAAGAGATAGAGGAAGGAGGGAGGGAAGGAGAGAAGGGAGGGAGGGAAGAAGGGAAGGGAATGAGAGAAGGGAGGGAGAGGGCCGGCGGCGGGAACGGATGCCGGGGTCCAGGCAGACGGGTGTGAGCTGCGGCCGAGGTTTGTAAACGTAAACCCCCGGCCCGGCACGGCCCAGCCCGGCCCTCCCTGTAGTGTTCACCGCTTCTTCCCGGGGAGAGAGAGGGGGGGAGCCGGGGCTGTGTGCGTGAAGCACGGAGACTGGCGGGGCGGGAGTGCTGCCTGGGACTGTGAAGGAACCTCCCCCTTTTCCATTCCCCCTCACACCCCCTCCCCGTCTATCCCTTTCTTCCCCCTCCACCCCTCTACTCTCTCTCCCCCTTCCACCCGGGGTAGATCTACCCGAGCCGAGAGTAGATTACTCCAAAGCAAAGCTGAGTGATTAAAGGATGGACACAAAATCCTCGGGTCAGGCGGCATTTCTGGACAAAAGGAATAGGTGACATTTCCGGTCGAGACCCGTCTTCAGACTAAGTCGGGGGAAAAGAGGAACTCAAACCTTCCTCCCCCTTCCCTCCAACACGGACACGGAGCGATCGCCACCCCCTCCCTCCCCTTTCCTTTGGTAACCACTCAGGTTTTCAGGAAATCCTTCGGGTTTTTTTTTTTTAATTTCCCCCTTATCATTTCCGTACTTTTTCGATAGCTGCCATGACCCGTTTGATGTCATCCTTCACCCTGCTCCTCAAAGCTGCTCATGGTCTAGGCCCGCACCGATCTGCCGGACATGCTGTGTGTATGTGTGTGGGTGTGTGTGGGTGTGTGTGGGTGTGGGTGGGTGTGGGTGTGTGTGGGTGTGTGTGGGTGTGTGTGTGTGGGTGTGGGTGTGGGTGTGTGTGTGTGTGTGTGTGTTTGGCACAGTCTGAGTGGAGAAGCGCCGGCACCAAGAGCGAGCGAACGTGCAGACAGACGGACGAAAGCAACGATGGTTCAGTTATGCCACTCACAGCATTGCGCAGGGAGCAATCCGTCCAATCGGCTTAAGGCCGGCCCTGCAGGTGAGAATAAATAAACATTGTTGCTTAACATACATAGCAAAGATCTTAGAGCAGAGCAAGATGGGTTACTCTCACGCAAACGTGTAGCACGCTCATGGGTGATTATAGGACCCATTTTAGCAACCAGCCCCGCCATCTTGTTCCGCCATCTTGTTCCGCCATCTTGCTCCCGGCCAAAGGTTGGATCTTTGTTTCGGCGGGGAGAGAGTGTTCGGGCTCCGGGGCGGCGAGGAGAGGGCCATAGGAGGGGGGGGAGACATTGTAGTGTGGGGGGCAGGCGAGGGAGTGCCGGGGGGAGGGGGGGGGGGTATAGACCTAGTGTGTGTGAAGTTGTGGGGAGGTTTACAATGTTTCTTATTTAATGGCCCTTGATCTAGTCTGAAATAAAGTTCATCATTGGATCAGAAGAAATATAATTGTGTGTGTTATATGATTATATACATTTATATCACATTCATGTATGTGTGTTTATAAACATTTTATTCTTTAACAAGAATTAACAGAATTATGAACTAACAGAATTATGAATCTGACCCTATATCATGCACAAAAACTTCCCCCGCAATGTCAATTACCCTGCGAGTCGGGTCGGGTCGGGTAGGTTTAATCAATAATGTTTTATAATTAATGTTTAATATTTTATGTCACATTCCTCACTGTCACTGTATGTCATGTTGTCACTTGCGTGTGGAGCACCAAGGCAAATTCCTTGTATGTGGATACCTGGCCAATAAACATTCAATCATTCATTCAAAGTTGAGACTGATTGAGTTTTGGAAGTAGAAAATCAGGGTATATGGAGACAGGGCAGATAAATGGTGCAGGTAGAAATTTGCTATAAATTGCCTACGGAGATTAATTCAGATACATGCAAGATATTGTACTTTGGGAAGAAAAGCCAGGTTAGGACTGACAAAGTAAATGGTAATGCCCTCGGGATTGTTGTGGAACAGAAAGAATTAGGAATGTATATACAATGTTCCATGAAAGTGGTGATAAATTGTGGTGAGAAAGGCATTTGACAAACTTGATTTCTTTGGTCAAGGTATTGAGCTCAGGAATTGGATATCACATTAAAACTGTATTAGATATAGTTAAAGCCACATTTGGAGTACTCTGTATCGTTCTGGCCACCCTGCAATAGGAAGGATGTCATTAAACAGGAAAGGATGTAAAAAAGAATTATGAGGATGGTTAGGGTTCTGGCGGTTTCAATTATAAGGAAAGACGGAATAGGCTTGGTCTACTTTGCCTGGAATATGAGTCTGAGGAGTGACCTGATGGAGGAATATAAAATCGTGGGGTGGAAAATTAAAGTCAATAGCCATAGTTTTTTCCCCCCAGAGTAAGCCTGAATGGCATAGATTTAAAGGGAATTAGACTAGGTGGAACCCGTTGGGTCCCTGTCACATGGGAGGTCTGGTCCCCCAACGCAATATTCCGCCATTCACCGGCGGCCCCCAACTGCGCAGGCGCGGCTCATTTCCCCTCATCCCCCAGCACTCCATCCCCCTCCTCTTCACCCTCCCTCTTCTTTCCCCTCTCCTCCTCCCCTCCCCAATCCTTCCCTCACCTCTCCCTCCCTTGCCTTTCCCCTACCCTCAGTCACTTCCTCCCTCCATAACTCTCCCTTCCCTACCCCCCTCCTATCCCTCTATCCCCCACTCCTCACCTCCCCTATCCCCCCCAATATCTCTCCTCACCTCCCCCACTATCTCTCCTCACCTCCCCCACTGCCGTCCTCTCCCTCTATTCTACACTCCGCAGGCCCAGTGGACGACCTCGTCGGGACCTCGCAGGTCACAGGTTGGCGACCTGTTTTTCCGGAGCTCCCGCAACTACAGCTGCATCTGCTGGACTGGAGGGCGGCAGCTTCGGCAGCTGCTACCAGCCCGGGCCACGGAGCTTGAACCGGCCCGTTTGCGGAGCTCGGTTGAGCCGCGGGACTTACTCACCATCACTCGGTGGGGTCACAACATCTGAAGCTTAGATCGCCTCAGCGCAAAGGGAGAACAAGGAGGGAAGAGACAGAGACTTTTGCCTCCATCACAGTGAGGAGGTGCCTGGTGAACTCACTGTGGTGGATGTTAATTTGTGTTTATTGTATGTTTCGTTATTTATTATTATATGTATGAGGCAACAAAATTTTGTTCAGACCAAAAGGTCTGAATGACAATAAAGGAATCCAATCCAATCCAATCCAATCTTGGTTCAGCATCTTGATTGGCATGGGCAGCTTAGGTTGAAGAAACTGTTTCCATGCTGCTATTCTTATTCCTATATCTTATGTTTTTATATTGATATGCACAGATAAAGAACAATGACAATGATAAAGTTTAGTGATTTCGGAGTAATTTGTAACTGTCACTGTATGTCATGTTGTTACTTGTGTGCGGAGCACCAAGGCAAATTCCTTGTATGTGAATACTTGCCCAATAAACTTACTTACTTACTTATTTGTAGAAGGGATAAGACAGGCCCTGAAATTAAATTAGTAAAATTAAAGGCTAAGACTGAATTTGGCTGAATTAAAGTATTTCCACGGTTATTTTAAATAAGAGTCACGCCTGTAGGGAAATCTGGACTGAACCCAGCTGAAATTCATATGAGAAACCTTCAGTAAAAGTACACTGTGTGACTGCAGAGATGACCGACCACGTTCTAGCTTTGATCCTAGTGTTGGAAGAATTGCATAATAGAGTAGGAGCAGTGTACAGAGCAGTGTACAGAGCAGTGTACAGCCTTCTGTTGAGAGTAGAAGGGAAGAACGCATTGGGTACCTCTCCACCACTGTAGGAGTATCAGTGGAAGTATGGACTGCTAACTTACTTTATTCCAGGTTCTTTTAGAAACTTCATGCTCCACTATGGATCAAGCACAGAGAAATTATCAACATGGATGGAGGAGATTCGTGCCCACGAAAACTTAGGAGGTGAAGACTCTTCAGACGGAAATCATGAAGCTACGCCCACATAAACAAGGTAAGCTTGATGAGATTCTGGGAAAATACATCAGCATCTTTTTGTTAATATATTTGTTAGAATGGAATAGTCAATATTGTACTTTAGTTATCATTGATGATAGGTTATCATTTGATAAGATGGGGGAATGTAATCCTGGCCAAAATAAAGCCAAAATAACGCAGAGGATTAATGTATTTACAAGGCCTGTTAGCCCTTTCTGAATAAGCTTTCGGAGCCTATTTACAACTGTACACAGTACTTATGGAGGTACACAATATCACGAGGGGGCACAGATAAGGTAAATATCCACAGGTGGGTGAGTCTAAGCAGGGAGATCACAGATTTAAAGTGAGGGGGGGAGGGGAGAGATCTGTGTGTTATTGTGCTTTGGATCTGTTATATTGCACCAAGTAATAATTCTGTTCCATTGTTGGGACATATGATAATTAAACACTTTTAAGTTGGGTACTTGTCAAACATAGCTGATATGTAAACCAACAATTTCAGTACGTCAGGATTGCCTCCAGCTCCAGCAAATAAGTATTTTTAACCACTAACATAAAGTGGTAAATCCTGTAAGCATCCTGTTAAGTCACCCAATTACCTATCATTATTTATCATTATGACAACCAGACTACCCTCCAAAGCAGAATATGAATGTCTCTAAATGTCTTATGTAAAGCAAATGGCATTTAACTATGTTAACAAAGCTACACAAAAATGCTGGAGAAACTCAGCGGGTGCAGCAGCATCTATGGAGCGAAGGAAATAGGCGACGTTCCGGGCCGAAACCCTTCTTCAGACTGATGGGGGGTGTGGGGGGGGAGAAGGAAGGAAAAAGGGAGGGGGAGGAGGAGCCCGAGGGCGGGGGGTTGGGAGGAGACAGCTCGAGGGTTAAGGAAGGGGAGGAGACAGCAAGGGCTAGCAAAACTGGGAGAATTCAACGTTCATGCCATCCGGACGCAAGCAACCCAGGCGGAATATGAGGTGCTGTTCCTCCAATTTCCGGTGTTACTCACTCTGGCAATGGAGGAGACCCAGGACAGAGAGGTCGGATTGGGAATGGGAGGGGGAGTTGAAGTGCTGAGCCACCGGGAGTTCAGGTAGGTTATTGCGGACTGAGCGGAGGTGTTCGGCGAAACGATCGCCCAACCTCCGCTTAGTCTCCCCGATGTAAATCAGCTGACATCTTGAGCAGCGGATGCAGTAGATGAGGTTGGAGGAGATACAGGTGAACCTTTGTCGCACCTGGAACGACGGCCTGGTTCCTTGAATGGAGTCGAGGGGGGAGGTGAAGGGACAGGTGTTGCATTTCTTGCGGTTGCAACGGAAAGTGCCCGGGGAGCGGGTGGTACGGGAGGGAAGGGAAGAATTGACAAGGGAGTTGCGGAGGGAGCGGTCTTTGCGGAAGGCAGAAATGGGGGGAGATGGGAAGATGTGGCGAGTGGTGGGGTCACGTTGGAGGTGGCGGAAATGGCGGAGAATTATTTGTTGTATTTGCCGGCTGGTGGGGTGAAAGGTGAGGACTAGGAGGACTCTGCCCTTGTTGCGAGTGCGGAGATGGGGAGAGAACGTAGTGTTGTGGGGTATGGATGAGACCCTGGTGCAAGCCTCATTTATGGTGGCGGAAGGGAATCCCCGTTCCCTGAAGAACGAGGACATTTCCGATGCCCTGGTGTGGAATGTCTCATCCTGGGAGCAGATGCGGCGTAGGCGGAGGAATTGGGAGTAGGGGATGGAGTCTTTACAGGGGGCAGGGTGGGAAGACGTGTAGTCCAGATAGCCATGTGAGTCAGTTGGTTTGTAGTGTATGTCGGTCAGAAGTCTGTCCCCTGCGATGGAGATGGTGAGGTCATGGAATGGTAGGGAAGTGTCGGAAATGGTCCAGGTGTATTGGAGTGCTGGATGGAAGTTGGTGGTGAAGTGGATGAAGTCAGTCAGTTTTGTGTGGGTGCAGGAGGTGGCCCCAAAGCAGTCGTCAATGTAACGGAGGTAGAGGTCGGGGATGGGGCCCTGGTACGTATTGAACAAGGATTGTTCAACGTACCCGACAAAGAGGCAGGCGTAGCTGGGGCCCATGCGTGTGCCCATAGCTACGCCTTGTGTTTGGAGGAAATGGGAGGAGTCAAACGTAAAGTTGTTGAGGGTGAGGACCAACTCCGCTAGGTGGAGGAGGGTGTCAGTGGCTGGGTATAGGTTGCTCCTCTAGTCCTCACCTTTCACCCCACCAGCCGGCAAATACAACAAATAATTCTCCGCCATTTCCGCCACCTCCAACGTGACCCCACCACTTTCCACATCTTCCCATCTCCCCCCATGTCTGCCTTCCACAAAGACCGCTCCCTCCGCAACTCCCTTGTCAATTCTTCCCTTCCCTCCCGTACCACCCCCTCCCCGGGCACTTTCCGTTGCAACCGCAGGAAATGCAACACCTGTCCCTTCACCTCCCCCCTCGACTCCATTCAAGGACCCAAGCAGTCGTTCCAGGTGCGACAAAGGTTCACCTGTATCTCCTCCAACCTCATCTACTGCATCCGCTGCTCTAGATGTCAGCTGATTTACATCGGGGAGACTAAGCGGAGGTTGGGCGATCGTTTCGCCGAACACCTCCGCTCAGTCCGCAATAACCTACCTGAACTCCCGGTGGCTCAGCACTTCAACTCCCCCTCCCATTCCCAATCCGACCTCTCTGTCCTGGGTCTCCTCCATTGCCAGAGTGAGCAACACCGGAAATTGGAGGAACAGCACCTCATATTCCGCCTGGGTTGCTTGCGTCCGGATGGCATGAACGTTGAATTCTCCCAGTTTTGCTAGCCCTTGCTGTCTCCTCCCCTTCCTTAACCCTCGAGCTGTCTCCTCCCAACCCCCCGCCCTCGGGCTCCTCCTCCTCCCTTTTTCCTTCCTTCTCTCCCCCCCACCCCCCATCAGTCTGAAGAAGGGTTTCGGCCCGGAACGTCGCCTATTTCCTTCGCTCCATAGATGCTGCTGCACCCACTGAATTACTCCAGCATTTTTGTGTAGCTTTGTTAACATAGTTAAATGCCATTTGCTTTACATAAGACATTTAGAGACATTCATATTCTGCTTTGGAGGGTAGTCTGGTTGTCATAATGATAAATAATGATAGGTAATTGGGTGACTTAACAGGATGCTTACAGGATTTACCACTGTTTGCTTTATGTTAGTGGTTAAAAATACTTATTTGCTTATTATTATAACCTATCATCAATGATAACTAAAGTACAATATTGACTGTTCCATTCTAACAAATATATTAACAAAAAGATGCTGATGTATTTTCTAATTTAATTTCAGGGCCTGTCTTATCCCTTCTACAAATAAGTAAGTAAGTAAGTAAGTTTATTGGCCAAGTATTCACATACAAGGAATTTGCCTTGGTGCTCCGTCCACAAGTAATAACATGACATACAGTGACAGTTACGAATGACTCAGAAATCACTAAACTTTAATAATAATAAAACATCAATGATAAATCACCATTGATCCAGCATGTGAACCAACAAAATACCAGATTAAAGGGAGGCTACAGATTTTTGGCTGTTGAGTAGAACAACTACTCGTGGATAAATACTGTTTTTATGTGTGGCTGTGGCAGCTTTGACAGTCCAGAGGGAAGTGATTGAAAGAGTTTGTGGCCAGGGTGAGAGGGGTCAGAGATGATCTTGCCTGCTCGCTTCCTGGCCCTTGCAGTGTACAGTTCATCAATGGAGGGAAGGTTGCAGCCAATATCCTTCTCTGCTGATCAGACGATTCGCTGCAGCCTCCAGGTGTCATGCTTGGTGGCTGAGCCAAACCAGACCATGATGGAGAAGGTAAGGACAGACTCTATGATGGCCGTATAGAATTGGACCATCATTGCCTGTGGCAGATTTTGCTTCCTCAGCTGCCGTAGGAAGTTGTGCCTTTTTGACTGTGGAGTAGATGGTAGTCCACCACTTAAGGTCCTTGGAGATGATGGTTCCCAGGAACTTAAAAGACTCCACAGATGTGACTGTGGTGTTGTTGATGGTGAGTGGGGTGAGGGGAGGGGGTGCTCTCCTGAAGTCTACAATCAATTCCACTGTCTTAAAAGCATTGAGCTCTAGGTTGTTGCAATGGCACCAGGCTGCCAGCTGTGACACTTCCTGTCTGTAGGCAGATTCCACCCCATCCTGGATCAGTCCAATCCGGGTTGTGTCGTCCGCAAACTTGAGAAGCTTGACAGAGGTG
Organism: Leucoraja erinaceus; assembly: GCF_028641065.1. NCBI lineage: Eukaryota > Metazoa > Chordata > Chondrichthyes > Rajiformes > Rajidae > Leucoraja > Leucoraja erinaceus. The sequence continues at coordinate 79,651,280 of NC_073379.1, read as the reverse complement.
TCTGTGGAGGTGCAGTCGTTGGTGTAGAGGAGAGGAGAGAGTACGCAGCCTTGCGGTGCTCCTATGCTGAGTGTTTGCGGGTCCGAGATGTGCTTTCCCAGCCTTCACATGCTGCTTCCTGTCTGTCAGAAAGCTGGTGATCCACCAACAGAGGTATTCAGGCACAGTCAACTCGGAAGGTTTGGAGTGTAGTAGCTCTGGCACAATGGTGTTGAATGTAGAGCTAAAATCAACAAGCAGGATCCTCGCATAGGTCCACAGGCGGTCTAGATACTGTAGGATGACGTACAGGCCCAGGTTGACTGCATCATCCACAGATCTATTGGCCCGATATGCAAACTGCAGAGGGTCCAGCAAGGAGTTTGTGATATTTTTCAGCTTGGCCAGCACAAGCCTTTCGAGTATCTTCATGACTACAGAGTTCAGTGCGACAGGCTGTCTGACTAGTCTGGGCGGCGCGACTCACATCGCAGCGGCCTCTGCAGTCCGTTTGTCTTTTTGTTATTTTTTGTCCCGTTTTAATGGAGTTTTTATTTATTTTTTGATGGGGTGTGTGTGTGTGTGTGTGTGTGTGTGTGTGTGTGTGGGTGTGTGTGTGTGTGTGTGAAGTGGGGTGAGAAACTTTTAAAATCTTTCCCCTGCACAGAGAACCCGACCTTTTCCCTGTCAGGTCTCCGTTGTCGTTGGGGCTGCAACGTGGAGCGGCCTCCAGCAGGAACGTCCTGGGCTCCAATCACGGAGCTGCGGAGCTACTCACCATCATGGAACTGGCCGAGTTCAGAGTGGGTGGAGCAGTGGTGGGGCGCTGCTGTGACTCGACCCCCGGAGATTCGGAGGCTTACCGCAGGTCTGGCAGACAGTAATATCGGGAGCCCACGGGTCCCTGGTGGGAGACCGCTTTTCGAGGTTTCTGCAACGGCGACTTCACCCGCCCGAGTCGCGGAGTCGAGGAGAACCTGGAGCGGGGCCTTACATCACCACCCGGCGCGGCTTCAACGGCTGCAGGACTTTGCTGGCGCCCGCCGGGGGCTCCAACAACAAGACCTGGAGCATGGCCTTGCATCGCCCGGCGTGGCTTTAATGGCCGCGGGACAATTGCCATCGCCCGCCGGGGGCTTTGACTCTGACATCAGGAGGGGAATGGGGAGTGCAGGGGAGAGATAAGTTTTTTTGCCTTCCATCACAGCGAGGAGGTGATGCGCTGTGATGGATGTCTGTGTAAATTGTGTTGTGTCTTGGGTCTTTTTTTTTCATGTGTGTGTGACTGCAGAAACAACATTTGATTTGAGCCTCTATGAGGTTCAAGTGACAAATAAATTGTATTGTATTGTGTGTATTGTGTAAGATAGTAATCCTTGCCTTTTTGGGTACAGGGACAATAGAGGAGACTGAAGCAGGCAGGGTCAGTACATGTTTGCAGGGACTGGTTAAAAATGTCTGTATAGACTGGTGCCAGCTGTTTGGCACAGAGCTTAAGAGTAGAGGGGGAAACATTGTCAGGTCCTGGAGATTTCCTGCTCTTTTGTCCTTTGAAAAGTCTCTCCACCTCCTCTATTTTTATTGTTGATATTTGATAAATTATGTTGTGCAGCACAGAGGATGTGGGTGATTGGGTGTGAAGTAGGCACCCTATCAAAAAGGCTTCTTCTTTTCCACCTGCTTGGTATCTGGTGTCAGCGCGTAAGCTCTTTACGCTGGCAGTCGATGACGATTTTTGGAGCGCTCTTCCAATCTGCGCCCCCCGCACTGACACAATACTTTGCCTCTTAACACTGTTACACCCCATTCATTTTAAAATATCCAGTCAATCAGATACCCGATCAGGACAGGGCCTCGAACCTCTAGTTATTTTTTTTTAAACGGAACGGTTGGTCTTAGTAGCAGCTGCTGCTATTAACTAAGGTTAACTTTTACGGGCCTTTAACCCAAAGGAGAGGGCCTTTAACACAACCCTAAGAAGGGGCCTCTAACCCTAAAGGCACGAATGCCTCCAGTGCTTGCTAGACTACTGTTCTACGATCTCGTTGGGACCCTTTCCCAAGTTCGCGAATGATCGATCTGCTCTGACTAGCGAAGTGGGGAGAAACAATGTTAAAACCGCACCATGGCGCCAATTTCTTCTCTCGCGATCTGGAACAGCTCAACATCCTTAATCGCAAACTTGTGTTTGGGGTTCCGTTGAGATCCCAGATGAGCCCCCAATGTAAATATGTTCCTAAAGCTTAACCCCCTTAGTCTAGTTCAGTAAAAAACACTGAGTCAAGCACTGGACCAACTAATCTTTATTTTTTGAACGAACAACAAATTCCTCTATACGATACCTAAACCACCGCGGGTTCGATCCTTGTCTCTGCCTGGCCAAGCCCTTCAGCCTCGTGCAAGCAGACACAGCCCAAAAGGTCACGTAGTCCCAAGCGCCCTTCCAGAAGATCGACACTGATCTAAAATTGGGGCTACCTTTTATATGTCCACGAACCTTGAGGGGCCGAACTACATAGGGGTCAGGGACATGCGGTCAGGGGAGGCAGGGGAAGCAGAGCCTCACCTGTCATACTCCCAATGAAATTAGCTGTTAAGAAAAGTAAAGAAAAATAATAATAAAATAAAATAAATATAAAGATTTTCCCACTGTGTTATAAATGTCATTTCTATATGAATCCAGTCATTTTTTATAGTCAAAATCAGCAAATCTGCGCAGCTCCGCTGCAAATAGAGATGAAAGGTGAGGCAGCAGTGAGCTGAGCCTCCCCTCTGATTGCGCAACCCCTCAGAAACTGTATGGAGCGCGGGCAATAAGTGTGTGCCTGTTACTATCTCTTTGTATGTCACCAATGCAATGTGTGTAAACCCCTTCATTTCATATCATCATCTTCCATAGACCAGGTAACTTATTTCACATATAAATATATTAAATTTAGGCTCGCTGGTCTCTTCATAAAACTGCAATGAAAAAGCAGCAGGGGAGGCAGCTATCACATCTGCCTCACTGAGGAGGCGTGTCTTGAGCCCAGTGGTGGGAGAGTGAGCGTCAATTACTTAGGCTCATGTAATTGACGCTGCCTCGCTCTCCCTCCACGTTAGCTAGCTTCAGCAGCGGCGGCGCAGCACTGGCTTCCACCGCGGGCGGCACTGACTGGTAGGTTGATTCGTTGATTTGTAGCTGCCGATTCGGAGACTCTGGGCTGCTGAGAGCTCCCAAATTTGCCACACGCTGGAGTAATCTACTCTCGGCTTGGGACCCCGGCATCCACTCCCGCCGCTGGCCCTCTCCCTCCCTTCTCTCCTTCCCTTGCCTCCCTCCCCTTCTTCCCTCCCTCCCTTCTCTCATTCCCTCCCTCCTCTCTCTCTTTTCCTTTCTCTCCTTCCCTCCCTTCTTTCTCTCCTTCCCTCCCTCCCTTCTTTATCTACTTCCCTCCCTCCTCTCCTTCCTTCCCTCCCTCCCTTCCCTCCTTTCCTCCCAGACACATCACGCACAGACAACTAACACACACACATCACGCAGAGACAACTAACACACATACACAACTAAGTTAGGATGGGGTAGAGGCCAGTGCCTCCCCAGCCATTGACCTCACCGCACATCACTGCTAGGGGTGGTTCCCCTTACGATCCAATTATACATATCAATTGCATCAATACATTATTGACAGTTCCCCAACCAAATTACAAAGAGTCCTAAACAATGGTTCTTACAGAAGCTTCTGGAAGGAAATCAGTTTAACTGAATAATGCAACATTTACCCCGGAACATAAACAATTCTGCCAGGGCTTTACACTCTGGCCAATTAACAAACAACATTATTCACATTATTTACAATCCCTTTGCAGTAATCCAATCAAACACATGCATTTACAATACCTTGGAATTCCTCAGCAAGATTCTCATACGTACTAACAATTGCAAAAATACGTGGGCCTTCCTTATCTGAGGTATTGATCTGGGACCTAGACTTCCCGGCGCTAGCTAGCAGTCTGTGGTTTCTTATACAGAAAGCGCTAACAGGCCTTGTAAATACACGAATCCTCTGCTTTATTTTGGCTCTATGTAGGGCAGGATTTACACAGTTCTGATCTTACAATAAACAAATTAAATAAATTAATAACTGTAACACTAGGTAACCATAATAGTGCAAAAACTGAAGGCCATGGTTTAACCAAAGACACGATCCACAGAAGATCGTAGTTCTTGAGGTTAGTGTTGAGTCATGTTCAAGAACCCAATGGTTGTTAGGAAGAAGCTGTACTTGAGGATGGTGGTCACAGCTTTCAGAATCCTGTACCTTCTTCCTCATGATGTAAGCAAAATGACAGTGTGGCTAGAGTGGTGTGGATCATTGATGATATTTGCTACTTTTCTGTGGCAGCGACTCCCATGGATCCCTTTGAGGGTGGGAGATCAGTGCCTCTGATTGTCCAGGTAGTGCCTACCATTCTCTGTAGTCTCCTTCATTCCTGGGCAATCAAGTTGTCGAACCAGGTTGTGCTGCAACTAGTCAATACGGTCTCTACCCGGCAGAAGTTTGATAGATCATTCATGGACAGAATAATCGCCTCCATTTTCTAAAGTAGAAGCATTGATGAGCTTTCTTGTTATAATGAGATATTCACACCCAGGAATCTGAAGCTGTTCACTATTTTCACTGCTGTTCCATCAATGAGCACAGGTTTATGGATCCCCGGCTTACCCCTCATCAAGTCAACAATCAGCTCTTTGGTCTTCTAGCAATGGGTCCCTGGAACCTATGTAATGAGAGGTAGAAGATGTCTGCAAAATCTCCAGCCAGTTGGTCTGTGCAGGTTTTAAATTAACTCTGTGCAACCCATACACTAGCCCTATCCTACACACTAGGGACAATTAAAGAACATACAAACCTGTACGAGTGTGGGAGGAAACCGGAGCACCCAGAGGAAACCCACACAGCCACAGAGAGAGTATACAAACTGCACACAGGCAGCACCCATGGTCAGCATCGATCCCGGGTCTCTGGCACTGTAAGGCAGCAACACTACTGGAGCATCACTGCTGCAACACTACTGGAGCATCATGATGATGTTTTTGCCTTGACCACCCCTAACATGTGGGAGCCAGGGAACGAGAAAGAAGGTAAATCACATTTGACAAATCTGCTAGAGTTCTTCAAGATTATACCTCTCCCTATAACTCAAGCCCGCAAGCCCAGGAAACATCTCTGTTGCAACCTTTCCATCTTAATGACTTCCTTCCTGCAGTGCAACGATCAAAAATGCACACAATCTTCTAAGTGTGGCCTTGCACAGGGAGGAGCTCTCTCACAGCACTGGAAAAACAATAGGTGGGATTGATTGCAAAAAGACAGCTTATGAGTGAGCAGTGGAGTGTGGTTTTGTTTTGCGAAGCTTGTGACTGTTTTTGCAGAGTGGTTCGGGAAGGTTGGACAGAGGCAGCGGTGGCTGCAAGATCACAGGGGTGAGACTGCAAGTCTGGAGGAGCTGATGCAAGCCTTTTCGTCGCTACCTTTAGTGAACTCCCTCCCCACACTGTTAGGCTTCCCTTCGGTCCATCGGGTGCTGGAAATCTCGGACTTTCGTGGGGCCTACGCTGGACTTGCTGCGAGGGCCTCTCCTGGGCTGCGTCATAGAGACACCATCGACAAGGTGCATTCCTTGCATTCCCGGACCACATCCTCTGATTTCTATCTCTCCAGTGCTCTGTTCTACAGAAAAGTGCTGACTAGTTTTCACTGCTTGTGACTATAAAATGGGTAGTCAAAGTCAATTTCAAGCTACATAAGTGTAGCTGCTGCTCCATCTTCTGAAAAGTTACAAACGTTACAACGTTTCGGCCCGAAATGTTGCCTATTTCCTTTGTTCCATAGATGCTGCTGCACCAGCTGAGTTTCTCCAGCACTTTTATCTACCACTGAAAAGTTAAATGCAGCATTGATGGCAGTGTGAAGGCAATGGCTGGTGTTGTTGGCTCTTCAGCTGTTGTTGCAGCCTCAAAGATGTCAGGTTCGGTTGTGTTTTTCATGAAGACTGAGCAGGCAGTGTCCCTGACGCTGAATAAGGGGATCTTGATGGGTGGGAATTTCTTGCCCGTGGACCCACTAGAGTCCACCGTGCAATGGGTAAAACTCCCCAACACCATGCCCTTCATCCCCGACACACTCTTTCTCCCCATTCCCCACTCTGGGGGAAGTTTAGTGTAGTTTAGAGATATGGTGCGGAAACAGGCCTTTCAGCCCACCGAGTCCTGCAGACCAGCGCTCCCTGCACATTAATACAATCCTACACACACCAGGGATAATTTACACATACACCAAGTCAATTAACCTACAAACCTGTACGTCATTGAGGTGTGGGAGAAACCAAAAACCCACGAGGTCACAGGGAAAACGTACAAACTCCATTCAGGCATCACCTGTGGTCGGGATCGAACCCGGGTCTCCAGCACTGTAAGGCAGCATCTCTACCGCTGTGCCACTATGCCGCCAGTGTGGTGAGATATTACCCCTATCAGAGGTAGTTAGTGCACTTCTTCTGGAACGAAGGGAAAAACTAGGTCACTGCTGCAGTCCTGTATCTTGCGGGGAGATGTCAGTCACTGGCGTTCATCCACAGAGATGTTCCTGACATGATTTGAACACTTACTGCATCTATTTTGCTCTCTACCTCTCAGCACTTTATTTATAATCCACAATGATTCGATTAAAACAATCTTTGTTTTTGATTGTGCCATTCGCAATGTACATGACCCATGTACGAATGTTGAATGGCCAAACTTGTACGAATGTCGAATGGCCAACCACATTGATCTTTTGATGGAGGTAACCAGCAGTCTAAAACTTGTTGATATTTCCACTAATGGTCGCATCTACACCAGCTCATTTGAATTCAGAGCTAGACACACTCATTCATTTGGTGATATATGCCATGGCTGTATGCCATGAATTACTTTGATGACATTGCCACTCAACACATATCCAGCCAAAAGGTTTGTATTTTAAATAAACCAAAGCTTCAGGAATTTTCTTCCCAGTTTACAACCTATTGAAAGATTCTGCTGTGACACTGGGTCCCACTGGGTCCCACAGCACCCCTCTGATAGAAGTTTCAGTCAATCTGTCTGCCAGCTTTCAACTCACCCAAAATTATACATTCATGCCACAGACACCTGATGATAGATGGTACAAACTGACACAAAGATGCATCAGTGCTAGAGGGAATTAATGTTGAGGATGAAAAAATTACAAATAAGTCACTTGTTCTGAGGGTTTGAGTTATCCCATCGCCGGCTGGATGGGCAGGGATAACCTTATAGAGATGCATAAAATCACGAGGAGCATCAATAAGGTGAATATAAATAGAGGGAGTAGGCTTGAAGTGAGAGGGGAAATATATAAATGGCACTTAAGGGGTACATTTTCCACACGGCAAATTAAAATATTTAAAATAATTTATGTATATTAATAGATTTTCCACCTGTGTACATGGAATGTGCTGCCAGAGGAGGTGGTAGAGGGGAGTAAACTACGACCTTGAAAAGATACTTGGACAAAATATATAGACAGGAAAAGTGTGGAGTGATGTGATTTTTTTAGTAAACACAACAGAATGTTGATGCTGGAGGATCTAGTGATTACAATGCTTTTAAATATCAAGGAGGTTGTAGGTTAATTATAGGGTAATGATGTGTTATTCATACTCATTACTATTACTTAAGTTATTAGTGGAGTTGGTTGAATTTTTCCGTTTTTATCTCAAGTATAGGCCGCATAGTGGCGCAGCGGTAGAGTTGCTGCCTTACAGCACCAGAGTCCTAGCTTTGTTTACATAGAAACATAGAAACATAGAAATTAGGTGCAGGAGTAGGCCATTCGGCCCTTCGAGCCTGCACTGCCATTCAATGTGATCATGGCTGATCATCCAACTCAGTATCCCGTACCTGCCTTCTCTCCATACCCTCTGATCCCCTTAGCCACAAGGGCCACATCTAACTCCCTCTTAAATATAGCCAATGAACTGGCCTCGACTACCCTCTGCGGCAGAGAGTTCCAGAGATTCACCACACTCTGTGTGAAAAAAGTTCCCATCTCGGTTTTAAAGGATTTCCCCCTTATCCTTAAGCTGTGACCCCTTGTCCTGGACTTCCCTAACATCGGGAGCAATCTTCCTGCATCTAGCCTGTCCAACCCCTTAAAAATTTTGTAAGTTTCTATAAGATCCCCTCTCAATCTCCTAAATTCTAGAGAGTATAAACCAGGTCTATCCAGTCTTTCTTCATAAGACAGTCCTGACATCCCAGGAATCAGTCTGGTGAACCTTCTCTGCACTCCCTCTATGGCAATAATGTCCTTCCTCAGATTTGGAGACTAAAACTGTACGCAATACTCCAGGTGTGGTCTCACAAAGACGCTGTACAACTGCAGTAGAACCTCCCTGCTCCTATACTCAAATCCTTTTGCTATGAAAGCTAACATACCATTCGCATTCTTCACTGCCTGCTGCACCTGCATGCCTATTTTCAATGACTGGTGTACCATGACACCCAGGTCTCGCTGCATCTCCCCTTTTCCTAGTCGGCCACCATTTAGATGATAGTCTGCTTTCCAGTTTTTGCCACCAAAATGGATAACCTCACATTCATCCACATTATACTGCATCTGCCAAACATTTGCCCACTCACCCAGCCTATCCAAGTCACCTTGCAGTCTCCTAGCATCCTCCTCACAGCTAACACTGCCCCCCAGCTTAGTGTCATCCGCAAACTTGGAGATATTGCCTTCAATTCCCTCATCCAGATCATTAATATATGTTGTAAATAGCTGGGGTCCCAGCACTGAGCCTTGCGGTACCCCACTAGTCACTGCCTGCCATTGTGAAAAGGACCCGTTTACTCCTACTCTTTGCTTCCTGTTTGCCAGCCAGTTCTCTATGCACATCAATACTGAACCCCCAATGCCGTGTACTTTAAGTTTGTATACTAATCTCTTATGTGGGACCTTGTCGAAAGCCTTCTGGAAGTCCAGATACACCACAAAAATTCTATAAGATTCGTCAGACATGATTTACCTTTCGTAAATCCATGCTGACTTTGTCCAATGATTTCACCACTTTCCAAATTTAATAACTGACTCTAGCAGTTTCCCCACTACCGATGTTAGACTAACTGGTCTGTAATTCCCCGTTTTCTCTCTCTCTCCCTTCTTAAAAAGTGGGGTTACGTTTGCTACCTGCCAATCCTCAGGAACTACTCCAGAATCTAAAGAGTTTTGAAGGATTATTACTAATGCATCCACTATTTCTGGAGCTACTTCCTTAAGTACTCTGGGATGCAGCCTATCTGGCCCTGGGGATTTATCGGCCTTTAATCCATTCAATTTACCCAACACCACTTCCCGGCTAACCTGGATTTTACTCAATTCCTCCAACTCCTTTGACCCGCGGTCCCCTGCTATTTCCGGCAAATTATTTTTGTCTTCCTTAGTGAAGACGGAACCAAAGTAGTTATTCAATTGGTCCGCCATATCCTTGTTCCTTGTTACTGCGGTGCTGTCTGTACAGAGTTTGTACGTTCTCTCTGTGACCGTGTGAATTTTCTCTGGGTGCCACAGTTTCCACCCGCAATCCAAAGCCGTACAGGTTTGTAAGTTAATTGGCTTCTTTAAATTGTAAATTGTCTCTAGTGTGTAGTATAGTGATCAGGCAGACTTGGAGAGCTGAAGGGCCTGTTCTCACGCTGTATCTCGAAATTATCGAACTTTCTCATTCTGGACTGTCAGAGAGAGACAACGCAGCTTAAAGTTATCCTTTTATTGGCCTCTTAGCCAAACAGCCCTGTTGCGTTCATTATCATGATTGCCACATTTTACAGGTTATTATTTAATAGCCTTGAGTGCCTAATGTACATTAATTGCCATTCATCTGATAAACTAGCTAAACTCCTATGACATACGATGAGTTACAGTCATACAGTAATACAGTGTGGAAACAGGCCTTTAGGCCAACATGTCCCAGCTACACTTGTCCCACCTGCTAGCATAATTATTTAGAAAGGTTTAATTAAACAATGGTTTTATGAAAGGTAAATCACATTTGCAAATCTGCTAGAGTTCTTCGGGATTATATCTCTCCCTATAACTCAAGCCCGCAAGCCCAGGTAACATCTCTTTTGCAACTTTTCCATCTTAATGACTTCCTTCCTGCAGTGCGACGATCAGAAATGCACACAATCCTCTAAGTGTGGCCTTGCACAGGGAGGAGCTCTCTCACAGCACTGGAAAAACAATAGGTGGGATTGATTGCAAAAAGACAGCTTATGAGTGAGCAGTGGAGTGTGGTTTTGTTTTGCGAAGCTTGTGACTGTTTTTGCAGAGTGGTTCGGGAAGGTCGGGAAGATGGGAAGGTTGGGAAGGTTGGGAAGGTCGGGAAGGTGGGAAGGTCGGGAAGGTTGGGAAGGTCGGGAAGGTGGGAAGGTCGGGAAGGTGGGAAGGTGGCTGCAAGATCACAGGCGTGAGACTGCAAGTCTGGAGGAGCTGATGGAATAGACTTTTCGTCGCTACTTTTGGTGAACTCCCTCCCACACTGTTATGCTTCCCTTCGGTTCATCGGGTGCTGGAAGTCTCGGACTTTCGTGGGGCCCAAGGCTGGACTTGCTGCGAGGGCCTCTCCTGGGCTGCGTCGTAGAGACACCATCGACAAGGTGCATTCCTTGCATTCCTGGAACACACTTTGATTTCTATCCCTTCGGTGCCGTGTTCTACAGAAAAGTGCATAGTTTGGCGGTCGCAAGAACGACAACTAAGTTTTGTAACTTATTTTATTCACAAAATAGCTTCTTAGCTCACAGGTTCTTACAACACGTCTGGCCACAACGGTGGTCAGCACTCAACTGCCGCGCGAAAGCGAAACCGAGTCACGTGACCGCGGCATCCGAACGCCAGGTTCGATACCCGCGTGCGCCAGCAGGCGCCGCTACAGTAGTCTAGTTTTCACTTTTTGTGTATAAAATGGGTAGTCAAAGTCACTTTCGGGCTACGTGAGTATAGCTGCTGCTCCATCCACTGAAACGTCACATGCACCCTGGCATGAGCATTGATGGCAGTGTGAAGGCAATGGCTGGTGTTGTTGGCTCTTCAGCTGTTATTGCAGCCTCAAAGATGTCAGGTTCGGTTGTGTTTTTCATGAAGACTGAGCAGGCAGTGTCCCTGACGTTGAATAAGGGGATCTTGATGGGTGGGAATTTCTTGCCCGTGGACCCACTAGAGTCCACCGTGCAATGGGTAAAACTCAACAACACCATGCCCTTCATCCCCGATACACTCTTTCTCCCCATTCCCCACTCTGGGGGACGTTTAGTGTAGTTTAGAGATATGGTGCAGAAACAGGCCCTTCAGCCCACCGAGTCCTGCAGACCAGCACATTAATACAATCCTACACACACTAGGGATAATTTACACATACACCAAGTCAATTAACCTACAAACCTGTACGTCATAACATTGTGGGAGGAAACCGAAAACCAACGTGGTCACAGGGAGAACATACAAACTCCATACTTAGTTAGTGCACTTCTTCTGGGGCGATGGGAAATACTAGGTCACTGCTGCAGTCCTGTATCTTGCGGAGGGCCTTTTGCTTACATTTTTGCGATCCTTCCAAACCTGTCGAATCCATGCACCTGTCTAACTGCTTCTTAAATGGGTGCCTTGATGACTTGAACATTTTTTTAAACAGACAGATTACATGATATATTTCAGATGCTTCTCCCTTGAAATAACAGATCACACCACTAGCACCCAGAGGAAACCCATGTGCCATAGCGAGAACATGCAAACTCCACACAGGTCGATTGAAAGTGGATCTTTGGTGATGTTAGATAGCACATTTACCGGCTGCCCGAATGTGCCACCCCTTTAAAAGATCTTTAACCATCATTCAGTATAAACCGTGTACTCCTTTAACACAGTTTGTGAATACATTTCTCAATAACCATGCAATAGGTTCCTCCTACACATTCACTCATTCATTACCAAAATGTCTCAACCTTTCTTCAGCAGGGGAGTGGCTCTTGCTCCATGTCATTATGAAATATTTTATTGACTCATCCCAGCAGAGACCCAACAGAGCCATACAATGAGCCCACTGAAATTCTGGAGAGAGATTTGTTGACACAAGTAACTGCAGATGCTGGAATCTTGTGCAAAAAACAAAGTGCTGGAGGAACTCAGCATGTTAGGCATTGTCTGTGGCAGGAAATGGATAGTTGCAAATGAAATTTGCTGTCAGGTGAAAGATAAGCAGTTTCTTTTCTTAATTTACTTACATTAGTTTACATATTTTATCCTCTTTAAAGAGCCTGCAGATCCGTTCCCATTGCTGAGGTTATGGGGAGAAGGCAGGAGAATGGGGTTAGGAGGGAGAGATAGATCGGTCATCATTGAATGGCAGTGTAGACTTGATGGACCGAATGGCCTAATTCTACTCCTATTCCTTATGTCCTTATACTCTGGAATTTAGAAAGATGAGAGGGAATCTTATTGAAACATATAAGATTATTCAGGGTTTGGACACGCTAGAGGCAGGAAACATGTTCCCGATGTTGAGGGAGTCCATAACCGGGGGCCACAGTTTAAGAATAAGGGGTAAGCCATTTAGAACAGAGATGAGGAAACACTTTTTCTCACAGAGAGTTGTGAGTCTGTGGAATTCTCTGCCTCAGAGGGGGGTGGAGGCCAGTTCTCTGGATACTTTCAAGAGAGAGCTAGATAGGGCTCTTAAAGATAGCGGAGTCCGGGAATATGGGGAGAAGGCAGGAACGGGGTACTGTTGTGGATGACCAGCCATAATCACATTGAATTAACACCGAATGGCCTACGCTTGCACCTAATGTCTATTGTCTCCCAGGCCAACTTTGTGGGCCAGTATCTCAGCCTTGCCAGACCATTCCATTACGCTTGGACTCCTCTCAGAGGCTGTGACCTCTGTTGAATGGCAAAACGGAGGGTTGGGTACTTTTTGGTGCCGCCGATTTGGCGCTGCTGTTTCGGCGCCTCCGTTTATAATATTGTACTCATCAGAACCCTAACCCTAACCCTAACCCTAACCCTAACCCTAACCTCTGTAAATACCTCCAGATAAATAAAAGTGTTCCATGCGTCACAATACTCCGAGATAGTGAATTCCAGAGATTCATCACCCTCTGCAAGAAGTTTCTATGCCAAGGATATTGCAAGTGAGATCAGCTTTATGTTAACAAGTTTGGAAATTGGTTTCCACTGGCCCACCGCTGTGGCACCCTAACCCTAACCCTAACTCATACCCTAACCCTAACCCTAACTCTAACCCATACCCTAACCCTATCTCTAACACCCCGAAACGGCAGCGCACAAACGACGGCGCCGAATGGTACCATTCCGAAAACAGATCATCCAGAAAGGCTCTAGAATCAAGGGTGCTGGAACTGTATATTAGTTTAAATAATTCTAAGTTGTTTAACATAAAATGTGTTTAGGTTTTGATAAGTGCTGAATAATATTGATTGATTGTGCATGATATCAAAGGAATCCGTAAATGCTTAATTTAATTGGCAAGTTTGATCAGTTGCAAACCTGGAATATGGGGTATCGTTTGCCATGTTGATCATTTATGTTTAAGCCTAACCTTGTGTGCTCTCTGTGTACAGTTTTCATGTTCTTCCTATGATCGAAGGGTCCTCAGGGGCGGCACAGTGGAGCAGTGGTAAAGTTGCTGCTTTACAAGGCCAAAGACCCAGATTCGATCCTGACTATGGGTGCTGTCCGTATAGTGTTTGCACACTCTCTCTGTGACCGCATGGATTTGCTCTGGGTGCTCCAGTTTCTTGCCACACTCCAAAGATAGACAGGTTTATAGGTTAATTGGCTTCGGTAAAATTTGAAAATTGTCCCTGGTGTGTAAGATAGCGTTAGTGTATCGCTGGTCAGCGTGGACTCGGTGGGTCGAAGGGACTGCTTCCTTGCTGTATCTCCAAAGTCTCAACTTGGGTTTTCATAGGTTTTTACTTTTCCTCCCATATCCTAAAGATATGCTGGTGTATCAATAGACTGCTTTAAATTATCACAGGTGTGGCAAAGTAGTAAAAAAATCAAATACAATTTATGGGACCACGAGGGTGATAATTTCACAGAGAAGTAAAAGGGAGAATTGAACCGATTGGACTGTTCTGCTGCTTTCCAGTCTTAATGGCTTCCTTTTGTATTATAATAAATAGGTAAGTTATTCACCAACCATGCTGCTTAATAATTGGATCCAGGCTATTGTTTTTGGATCCATCCCAAGACATTTAATTAAATTTGCTCACTACTATCTTGTGTTGAGTAATCCCAAGGAATTCTCTTATCACATTGAATTGAATTGTAATATTGCATAAAAATAGGCTTTTCAGCCCACTGAGTCAACACTGATCATTGATCACCCATTCACACTAGTTCCATGTAATTCCACTTTTTCACCCACTCCTTGCATATCAAGGACAGGTTTACAATGACCAATTAACCAACAAACCCACACATCTTTGAGATGAGGGAGGGAACTGAAGCATTCGGAGGGAACTAATCCACAGTCACAGGGAGGACATGCGAAGCTCCACAAAGACAGCACCCGAGGTCAGGATCAAACCCAGGTCTCTGGCTCCGTGAGGCAGCAACTACCAGCTGTGTCAATATGCCACCCCAATAGAAGACTTACAGCCATAATTCAGTATAGATAGCGTATATCCCATTATGGAATCCCAACATTTGAATACCCTAGCCATATAAAACATGTTTGATCATTGTGTCCTATGTTTTCCCTCTGTTGATAGGTAGACACCCATTCTTCACTTCCACACCATATGCATCAAGAATGGCCGAAGAGTGAGAGAGATGTTGGTGTGGGCGGGGACCTGTGTCAAGTGATAAAGTAACCCATTTCAATCTTTTGTTTAATTAGGTTTTGGCAATGCTGCATGAAACAATTGAGTGGAATCTCTCAGGAATCAAAGTGGTCACCTCTGTGAATCCACAGGAGATGGGCAAGGTCCACAATGAGTATTTCTCCTCTGTATTTACCGAGGAGAAAGACAATAGGACGGAGGAACTTGGGGCATTCAATGGAAGTAGCTTGAGAGCAGTCAGTGTTACTGTCTAAGTACTGCAGGTACTATCGTGTATGAAGGTAGACAAATCTCCAGGGCCTGATTAGATATATCTGAGGACAACTAGAGGGGAAATTGCAGGAGCCCTGCTTGAAATTTACGAGTCATCCTTAAATATGGGAGAAGTGTCGGAAGACTGGAGGGTGGCGAATGTTGTGGCTCTATTCAAGTGGAGCTGCAGGGAAATGCTGGGAATTATAGGCCGGTGAGCTTAACATCTGTAGTTGCAAAGTTACAAGAGAGTATTCTGAGAGATAGGTTATACTGGCATTTGGAGGGGCAAGGGCTGATTAGGGATAGCCAGCATGGTTTTGTACATGCGAGGTCGTGTCTCACAAATCTGATTGAGTTTTTTGAAGGTGTGACCAAAAAGGTCGATGAGGGCAGAGATGTAGATGTTGTAAATATGGACTTCAGCAAATATGGACTTCAACATGGTTTAGCATGGTAGGCTGCTCTGGAAGGTTAGAATGCATGGGATCCAAGGAAAGATAGCTGAATGGATAGCAATTGGCTTCATGGAAGGAAGCAGAAGGTGATGGTGGAAGGTTGCTTCTCGGACTGGTGGTCTGTGACTAGTGGTGTGCCAGGGTTCGGTGCTGGGCCCGATACTGTTTGTCATCTACATCAATGAATAGGATGAGAACAGACAGGGCAAGATTAGCAAGTTTGCTGGTGACACAAAAGTGGGTGGTTTTGCAGACAGTGAACATGGTTGTGAACGATTGTAGCAGGATCTGGATCGATTGGCCAGGTGGGCTGAGGAATGGTTGATGGAATTTAATACAGAAAAATGTGAGGTGTTGCACTTTGGGATGTCTAACAAAGGCAGGACCAACACAGTAAATGGTAGGCCTCTGGGGAGTGTTGCGGAGCAGGGGGATCAAGGAGTACAGGTGCATGGTTCCTTGAAGGTTAAGCCACAGGTAGACAAGGTGGTCAAAAATACTTTTGGCACATTGGCCATCATCAGTCAGAGTATTGAGTATAGAAGTTGGGATGTCATGTTGCAGTTGTATAAGATTGGTGAGACTGCATATAGAGTACAGTGTTCAGTTCTGGGTACCATGTTATAGGAAAGATATTGCAAACTTGAAAGAGTTCAGATAAGATTTATGAGGATGTTGCCAGGACTAGAAGGTGTGAGCTATAGGAAGAGGTTGAGTGGGCTGGGTCTCTATTCCTTGGAGGGCAGGAGGATGAGGGGTGATCTCACAAAGTTGTATAAAATCATGAGAGGAATAAATCGGGCAGACTGTTTGGAGGAGGGAGAAAGTTAAAAAAAGAGGTGGGGGTTCTTCTTCTTCGTGTGCGGCCATCTTCTATATCACGTCTTTCCAGTGGTTGGCGCAGGCGAGCGCAGCGGCATTTGTTTCGGCCAGGGCATCTACGGTACATTGTGGAGCTTGGCTACATCTCATGAATGTGTTCCATGGTTTGGGATTTGCCACACACACACATGCATCGGAAGTTGTTAATTTCCATTTCTTCATGGGCACCTTGCAGTGCCCTTCGCCGACCCGCAGGCGGTTCAGTGTTTTACTGACAGCCCAAGGTTGATCGTGGCCAGTAGCGAGGCATTCGTCTGGGGTGATGCCTCTCTCCATCTATTGGGTTGTCTGGCTGCCAAGGCTGTTCCACTGGTTCTGTCATTCAGTAATCCTGGCATCAGTTGTGGCGGGCTCCAGTACTGCAGTGGTGTCCAGGAAACTGCTCCTGAAGCTGAGCCGTTTCTGGGCAGCAGAGTGCTCATGGAGTGAGTGCCAGTTGTCATTGGCCTGTTTTGTGCGCTCGGCTTTTGTGATGACTGCTCTGTGGATGTCAGGTGGGGGTGAAACAAAGCCTGGCAGGTGATAGGTGGATAGAGGTAAAGGGGGAGGGAGGGATGTTGATTTGCAGGTGGGTGGAGTAAACGATAAAGGCTTGAGGTGAAAAGGAGACAAAAGGGTGTCAGAAATGGAGAGGAGAGGCAGGGTAAAGTGTAAGGCCAGAGGGAGGGATGTAGGTGGAAGGAGACAAGTGGAAGGCAGTGATGGGGTGTTAAAGGGAAATGAAGAACTCAGGGATGAGGTATGAGTGTACAAAGCAGGGGAAAGAAGTGGGAATGGGTGGGTGGAATGGGAGCGCTTCAAGTTGGATGGGGGGGGGGGGGGGGGGGAGGGAGCAGAGGAAAGAAAGAGGGGGTGGGAGGTATTAGTTGAAGTTGGATAATTCAATGTTCATACCAAGCTATCCGAGTGGAATATGAGGTGTTGAACCTCCATTTTGTATGTGGCATCACTCTTTGCAATGGAGAAGGTCAAGGACTGGGAACGGGAAGGGGTGTTAAAATGGTTGGCAACTGTGAAAACCAGTAGTTCAGCAAAATGGTAACATAGTCTCTACTTGATCTCACTAATGTAAGGGAGGCCACATCAGGAACTATTCACTGCCTGAAGTTGTTTTGTAGGCTAGCCAGTGTGTTTTGGACAGAGGGCTCTTAAATTTCAGTTGGCACCCAAGCACAATTTTGACATTAGCCAACCTGATGCGGTTTGACAGAGATTCACATAAAGAGCATATTGATTACCTTTATAGTGACAGTTGGCAATATTTATTGTCAACTAAAGGGTCTGCCCCACTTACGCAACTTTTTCGGCAACTGCCGGCACCAGAGAGACGTTACGACTCTTTGGGTGACTAGGAGACCTCTCACGACCATACAGGCGACCCCCCTGGCGACATGTCACGGGTGTTGCGGAGTGTCACCAGGGGGCATGTTGCCAGGGGGGTTGCCTGTATGGTTGTGACAAGTCTCCTAGTCACCCAAAGAGTCGTAGCGTCTGTCTGGTCGCCGCTGAATTTTCAACTTGTGTTGAAAATTTTCGGCGACCTGACGGGTGCCGGCAGTCACCGAAAAAGTCGCGTCAGTGGGACAGGCCCTAAACTCAACACATCTTGGGACCAATTCCCAAAGTTTTCTGGGTTGGCGTGTTTCTAGGACCATTCTAAGCTGCAAACTTAACAGTCGATCACCAGAAATGTATTCTGAAATTAACATGTTGCCAAAACATACATTACTTTTACATAATGTATGATGGTTATTTAAACAATTAAAGCCAGAAGCCTGCTACATAATTTAAAAACCGGCCACATTTTAATTAATTTTATGTATTCAGTCTCCACGCAGAAAATCCAGGATGGGAACCTAACTACCACAAACACATTTTAACAGGACTGTAGATGGAAAATAAAGTCCCCTGGGTAAAGTTTATTTTAATTTCTGATTTTAGATCACTGCTCCAGTTTGTCTCTGGTGACTGTTGAATTTGTTTTCCTTGCTGACGCGATCAACAGAAAAGCCTAACAGGAGTCTATAATCATATAGATTCTATAATTGCAATGTTCAGTGAATGGATTGATGGAACACACAAATCTGCATAGTTCCCCTGAAAACAATTTTAATAGAAAACAATTTTAATAGTGCATCCACCCTCAATTACTGTAAGGAATTTTGGCAAAACCTGTTACCCGAGAACAAATGCCATGTGTGTGTAATGCGCTACTCAGATACAACAATTCGCAGAAATATATCTGATGATTTTAATTAGTGATACAAACCACAACGGCTGAGTATGTGAAATTGGAAATATGTTTTGAATGTATTACATTGCCATTCTTATAAATTACATGAACAACATCAGTGATTATTAAAATGTCACTCCACTGAGTTTGAGTGTACACGCAGACCCTTTGGCAGACAGCATGAAGATCCTTGTGGTGACAATGTATGGTATTTCTTTTTTAAAGTAAAGTATCCTTTATTGTCATTCAGACCTTTCAGTCTGAACAAAATTTCGTGCCTTACCATCATACATATAATAAAAATGACAAAAACACCCAATAAACACAAATGTAACATCCACCACAGTGAGTTCACCAGGCACCTCCTCACTGTGATGGAAGGCAAAAGTCTTAAAGTCTGTTTCTCTTCCCTCCTTGTTCTCCCTCTGCGCCGAGGCGATCCAGGCTTCGGATGTTGTGACCCCGCCGGGCGATGGTAAGTCAGTCCCGCGGCTGAATCCAAGCCCGCGAACGGACCGGTTCAAACTCCGCGGCCCGGGGCGGTCGAAGTTGCCGAAGCTGCCTCCCTCCAGTCCAGCGGACGAAGCTGTTGTTGCGGGAGCTGTTGTTGCGGGAGCGCCGGAAAAACAGGTCACCAACCTGTGACCTGCGAGCTCCCGACGATGTCGTCCACTGGGCCCGTGGCCGATCCTCCGAGGTCGGGTCCGCTGCCGCTGGAACGCTGCCACAGCTCCGGAGTCGGGTCACCGCTGCCGCCGGAACGCTGGCACAGCCCCGAGGCCGCCAGCTCCGCCATTATGCCTCGGCGCAGACGGAGACGGGGGGACATGACAAGAAAAGTCGCCACCCCACGAAGGAAGAGACCAAAAATATGTTTCTGCCCCCCCCACACACACACATACACAACCTAATAAACCAAAATTAACTAAAACAGGACAAAAGCACAACCGCCACCACATCCGGTTATATAGGAAAGATACAGCTAGGATATGGAAACTGTGTAAAGACATGGAGAAAGGCTTTCCAAATATGTGTTGGGTAGCAGGGCCACTGGGGAGGCCTTCCACCCACCAATATGATTGCAGCTCTAGCAGAGTGTGGTGGCTTGTGGCTTTTAGTGTTTTTAAAGAGTCAGCATGGAAACAAGCCCTTCAGCCAGCAAACAAATGAATGAATAAATGTTTATTGGCCAAGTATGCACACCTACAAAGAATTTGCCGAACCGACCATCAGTCACCCGCTCATACCAGTTTTATCCCACATGTTATCCCACATTCTCCCAACACACTAGGAGCAATTTACAGAGGCCAATTAGCCTACAAATCCATACAACTTTGGGATGTGGGAGGAAACTGGACCACTCCGAGGAATCCCAGGGAAAACGTGAAAACTCTACACAAACAGCACCCAAGGTCAGAATCAAACCCAGCTCTTTGGCGCTGAGGCAGCAGCTCTGCCAGCTGCTCCACTTTGCCGCCCTGCAGCCTCCCGATAGCGACAAAAGGGCATTTAGTTTCCTGAATCAATACTCCACAACACATGGGCTAAATTTCCAATAACGAGAAACCAAGCAGTGCCAAACACCATGTTTGTGACGTTTAAGAATTAAAGCACGTGATGTTTTTATCTCTAAGGAGACCAACACTTGAACACACTCCAAAATCTTGGTCTGTGCCAAACCATATGCATCAGAGGTAGTTGCACAAGGCTTTTGTGAAATATAAATTGCAACCAGATCTTTGGGCCTTGCTCTTTCACATATCTGCAATTACAGCTGGCCCAGATGCCTTGAGATGAGAGGCAATTCAAATATATTTCCCAAAACATGAGGGTTTGGAGTTAATCTCTCAGATTGTTTATAGGAAAATAAATTAGCACATTAGAAAAAAAAAGGCATAAACTAGAATGAAGATTAAGGTTAGCCACCAGGATTCTGAACAATTGAAACGCCACCTCCAAAGGGATCCCACCCCTTTCCGCCTTCTGCAGGGACCATTCCCTCTGCAACTCCCTGATTAACTCATCCCTTCCCACCCCAACCACCCCCTCCTTCTAGGTACCTTCTCCTGCAACCGTAAAAGATGCAACACTTGTCACTATACCTTCTCCCTCGATTCTGTCCAGGGACCCAGTCAGTCCTTTCACGTTAAGCAGAGATTCACTTGCACCTCCTCCAACTTCATTTACTGTATCTATTGTTCAAGATGTGGAGTCTTATACATCTGGGAGACCAAACGCAGACTGGGCGATCGTTTCATGGAACACCTTCGCTCAGCCCGCCTGAACCTACCTGATCGCCTGGTTGCTGGACACTTTCATTCTCCTTCCCATTCCTATACAGACTTTTCTGTCCTAGGCTTTCTCCATTGTCAGAGTGGAGCTGAATGCAAATTGGAGGACCAGCATCTCATATTTCGTTTAGGCAGCTTACAGCCCAGTGGTATGAATATTGATTTCTCTCACTTCAGGTAGCCCCGGCATTCCCTCTCTCTCTCTATCCCTCCCCCACCCAAGTTACACTAGTTTCTCATTTTCACCCTACAAACAGCTAACAATGTTTCCTTTATCATCGTTAATTTTTTGCATTTCTTTCATTCATTGTTCTTTATCTCTCCATATCACTGTCTATATCTCTCATTTCCCTTATCCCTAACCAGTCTGAAGAAAGGTCTTGACCCAAAACATCACTCATTCCTTCTCTCCAGAGATGCTGTCTGTCCTGCTGAGTTACTCCAGATTTTTGTGACTATCTTTGGTTTAAACCAGCATCTGCAGTTCCTTCTTGCACAATATTTACTCAGTGTCAGCTAAAGAGCTTGTGACCATACTGTGTGGCACGAAGAAGAGAATTATCTCTTCGCATGATGTGAAATTATTTCTCTGTATCTACCTCACCAAATGCAAAAAAATTCAGTCCTTGAAAAAGTCTCAACATTTTAGCATTTTCAATAGAAGGACTGGAGACACAGTCATACAGTGTGGAAACAAACCCTTCCGCCCAATTTGTCCACACTGACTAACATGCCACGTCTACACTCGTCCCACCCCTGTCCTTTTGACCCATATTGTTCTAAACCTATCCTATCCATGTACCTGTCCAAATGTTTTTTAAATGTTGTGATAGTACCTGTTTCAACTACCTCCTCCAGCAGCTCATTCCATACACCCACCAACCTTTGTATAAAAAAAGTTTCCCTTCATGTTCCTATTAAATCTTTTCCCTTCACCTTAAATCTATTCTCTCTAGTTCTTGATTCCTTTCCTCTGGGTAAAAGTCTCTACATTTACCCTATCTCATCCCCTCTTGTGCACAGTGGACTAATGGAAAAAAAATATTTATCCTTCTTCAGCCATCAACCTCTTAGAAAATCTTATTTTCCAAAGAAATAAAATAGTGTGGCAGTCTGGATAAACATTTATCCTGCTAAAAAATATGGCAACCTCCAAATCAGCAATGCACCCTATTTACTGGCTCCCACCCATTCCCTGCAGATCTCGCCGTACTGACAGACTGATTCAACATTGGGCAATTCTGTGAGTATAACTTTGCTCAGTTTCATAGGTAGAGAATTACTAGTTCCATAACAAGTCTGGACTCTTTCTGTCAAATCTAAAAGCCAAGCTTCGAGGCAGCGTGCCTGAAAAAACATTGACCTTGTTTTCCCTTCAACAAGTCTTATGAAACACGGTTCTGTGTGTAGACATAAAGAACTACTATGAGCCACATCATTACAGGGATTGGTAATGAAACAGATTATTAAGCAGTGGTATGAATTTCCAGTAGTTACTTGTCTGGATAAATGTTCACTGCTGTTCCTGAAATGCTACCCATTAATCTGCAGCTTGAACAATTTGATATTGTTGCTGCTCTGAGCACAAGGAAATAAGGTAAAGTCCACACAATGGACTCATAGGAAATCTCTCTTCAAAATAGTTTTAAATTTACTCTTTTAGATGAAGAAATATGAGAAATCGTTTATTAGTGCTAAAAAAAATGCAGAAATATGTATTGCTTACATTTTGGATTCCTGAGTATGTCGTTTCTAAGTTTTTAATAAAATACCAACCTATCATGTCCTGGCTAATGCTGATCTTTTAATCGTTTGAGCTAATGGGACAGTATAAAAATTGGACATCTCTATATCTATAAAAGTCTCATCTTGTATGTGTGTGTATGTGTTTTTGTATTTTCGCCAAAACGCTACGCGGTAGCGCTTACATTTTTACATATTCTGACACATTTTTCCTCCGCAATGATCAGGATCACTTAACATTTCATCCTATATTTCACGTTATTGGTGAATAAAATTAAAAAAAAAGACAAAACAGCCTTTTTAACTGCCTATCACAGAGATTCTTCAACCAGCTACGACTGCTGACGTCACAATGAGGTGGGCGAGCACCATGGCTTGGGTTGGCGCCCGTTTCACACACGCCTGCTCGGTTCCTCGGGTACATGCCTGTGGCCCCGCTTGGGTCCTCGGGTCCATGCCTGCCTGTGGCCTCACTTCCTCACACTGCGCGGTGCTCCCTCCTCACCGCCCCACCCTTCCTCCCACAGCACGGTACCCCCTCCTCACCGCCCCTCCCTACCTCCCACACTTCCCAGCGTATACTAAATATGATTTTAAAGTAATACGGCCAACTCAACACCGTAGTAAAGGAATTCAATCCCACTTACAGACCGGACAGAGGCCCGGGACCGTTGGAGAGTGTGGAGAAGGGTCAGGGCGGTGAGTACTTAAATCGGGCACGGGGCTTGTTTTCACAGAGGCCCGGGACCGTTGGAGAGCGTGGAGGAGGGTCAGGGCTTTTTTACCAAAATCCGTAACGTTCCACACTTCATAGGGAGGGTTCTGGTGGAAGCCGCTGATTGGCGGAAGCAGACTAGAGGAAGCAGCTGATTGGGTGCAACCTCAGGTTAGCATTTCTGCTTTCTGGTTAAAGGTGCAGTGCTTTAGTAAAGGTACAGTGAGCCAAGGGTACAGTGCTTTTTGTTATATAATAACGGTGCAGTTTAAAGGGAAAGAGGGAGCAGCTGTTGTGAGTCAGATACCTGCTGATTTCTCCCAGCAGTTTCTATTGTATTATACTGGTATCGGATCCAGGGTAAGGCGGGAGAATGACAGTCAGAGCAGTATACTGTTCTGGATGTCAGATGTTGGAGGTCATGGTGTCGGATGGCCCTCCAGATGTCCACATCTGCACCAGGTGCAGCGAGATGGGGCTCCTAAGGGACCGTATTAGGATCCTGGAGCAGCAGCTCGATGACCTCTGTCTGGTCAGGGAGAGTGAGGAGGTCATAGAGGGGAGTTATAGAGAGGTGGTCACTCCAAAACCACGGGAGAGAGACATGTGGGTCACGCTAAGGAAGGGCAAGGGGCAGAGGCAGGGACGAGTGAGTACTCCAATGTCGGTACACCTTGCAAATAAGTACTCCTGTTTGAGTACGGATGGGGGTGACAGCCTACCCGGGGGTAGTGACAGCGGACGGGCCTCCAGCACAGAGACCGGCCCTGTTGCTCCGAAAGGTAGGGAAAGAAGAGGGCAATAGTAATTGGGGACTCTATTGTTAGGGGGTCGGATAGGCGATTCTGTGGACGCAGTCGGGAGACCAGGATGGTGGTCTGCCTCCCTGGTGCCAAGGTCTCGGACGTGTCTCAACGCATCCAAGATATCCTGAAATCAGAGGGAGAGGAGCCTGAGGTCGTGGTACATATAGGTACATAGGACATAGGTAAAAAAAAGGGAAGAGGTCCTGAAGGGAGGCTTTAGGGAGTTGGAAGGAGAGTTAAGGAAAAGGACCAAAAAGGTAACAATCTCAGGATTACTGCCTGTACCACGCGACAGTGAGAGTAGGAATGAAGTGAGGTGGAGGATAAATGCACTTCGGGTCCAGTGATCACAATACCATTAGTTTCAATTAGGCAGCATAAAGTAAATGAGGTGCTTGTGGAGTATAAGGAATGTAAAAATAATCTTAAGAAATAAATTAGTAAAGCTAAAAGAAGATATGAGGTTGCTTTGGCAAGTAAGGTGAAAGTAAATCCAAAGGGTTTCTACAGCTATATTAATAGCAAAAGGATAACGAGGGATAAAATTGGTCCATTGGAGAGACAGAGTGGGCAGCTATCTGCAGAGCCAAAAGAGATGGGGGAGATATTGAACAATTTATTTTCTTCGGTATTCACCAAGGAGAAGGATATTGAATTATGTGAGGTAAGGGAAACTAGTAGAGTAGCTATGGTTACTATGAGTTTCAAAGTAAAAGAAGTACTGACACTTTTGAAAAATATAAAAGTGGATAAGTCTCCGGACAGGATATTCCCTAGGACATTGAGGGAAGTTAGTGTAGAAATAGCCGGGGCAATGACAGAAATATTTCAAATGTCATTAGAAAAGGGAATAGTGCCGGAGGATTGGCGTACTGCGCATGTTGTTCCATTGTTTAAAAAGGGTTCTAAGAGTAAACCTAGCAATTATAGACCTGTTAGTTTAACATCAGTGGTGGGCAAATTAATGGAAAAGATACTTAGAGATAATATATATAAGCATCTGGATAAACAGGGTCTGATTAGGAACAGTCAACATGGATTTGTGCCTGGAAGGTCATGTTTGACTAATCTTCTTGAATTTTTTGAAGGGGTTACTAGGGAAATTGACGAAGGTAAAGCAGTGGATGTTGTCTATATGGATTTTAGTAAGGCCTTTGACAAGGTTCCTCATGGAAGGTTGGTTAAGAAGGTTAAACTGTTGGGTATAAATGCAGGAATAGCAAGATGGATTCAACAGTGGCTGAATGGGAGAAGCCAGAGGGTAATGGTAGATAGATAGATAGAATCTTTATTTGCCACGCAACCAGGGTTGGTGGTATTTGGGTTCGGTACATGATGGTACACTGCTTTAGTTACATACCACTAATAACACAGATCACCGTAATAAAGTGCATCCATACCACATCACAAATCACAAATCTCACCAACAATACAGAGTGCAAAAGAACAAACAAAGACCATAGACAAGACACTGTATACATCAAAAGTCATATTATTGTCTGATTATTGGACGGAATTGAGAGTTCTTATTGCTGAGGGGAAGAAACTGTTTTTAAAGCGGGTGGTTTTAGTAGCAAGTGACCTGAGGCGCCTCCCTGAAGGGAGAGACTGAAAAAGGTGATTTGCTGGATGGGAGTGGTCCGAGATGATCTTTTTTGCCCGTTTTGAGGTACGTTGGAGATAAATGGAATGGATTGAGGGGAGGGGGGAGTTGATGATCCTGGAGGCCTTGGAGACAATGCGCTGTATTCTGTGTAGTGAGTGACTATCGGTGTTACCGTACCAGACTGTGATTGAGGAGGTGATGATGCTTTCAATGATTGATTGATAGAAACGGACCAGGAGGTGTTTATGGACTCTGAACTTTTTGAGCTGTCTGAGGAAATATAGGCGTTGTTGACCTTTCTTGATGACGTGGTCTGCATTGATGTGCCATTTTAGATTATTGGAGATATAGGTGCCTAGAAACTTAAATGAGTTCATGGAGGTTATGGGGTGAGAGTTGACATGGACCGGGGGTTTGTGGTTTTGATTGCGTCTGAAATCTATGATAGTTTCTAAGGTTTTTGAAGTATTGAGCAGGAGGTTGTTGTCTGCGCACCATTTGACTGCGATATCGACTGTTAGATGGTATTGTAATTCTTTGTTGTCTGAGATGAGGCCAATTATTGTTGTGTCGTCTGCATATTTAAAAAATTTAACTGAGCTTCATTGGGATGTGAGGTTGTTGGTGTAAAGTGAGACGAGCTGGGATGACAGAACGCACCCTTGGGGGGCTCCTATGTTGAGAGTCAGAGGGCTGGAGAGTTTTTCACCCACCTTGACTCTTTGCTGTCTGTTTGTTAGAAAGTGTAGAATCCAATGGCACATGGCTGGGTGAATGCTCATGTCCAACATTTTATTGTAGAGTTTAATCGGGTGTATAGTATTAAAGGCCGAGATAAAATCTATAAACAGGATGCGTGCATAGGTGTTTGGTGATTCCAGATGATGTAGGGAATGGTGGATAGCTGTTTGTCGGGTTGGAGGCAGGTGACTAGTGGGGTGCCTCAGGGATCTGTGTTGGGTCCTTTGTTGTTTGTCATGTACATCAATGATCTGGATGAAGGGGTGGTAAATTTGATTAGTAAGTATGCAGATGATACCAAGATAGGGGGTGTTGTGGATAATGAAGAGGATTTCCAAAGTCTACAGAGTGATTTAGGCCATTTGGAAAAATGGGCTGAAAGATGGCAGATGGAGTTTAATGCTAATAAATGTGAGGTGCTACACCTTGGCAGGACAAATCAAAATAGGACGTACATGGTAAATGGTAGTCAATTGAAGAATACAGTTGAACAGAGGGATCTGGGAATAACCGTGCATAGTTCCTTGAAGGTGGAATCTCATATAGATAGGGTGGTAAAGAAAGCTTTTGGTATGCTAGCCTTTATAAATCAGAGCATTGAGTATAGAAGCTGGGATGTAATGTTAAAATTGTACAAGGCATTGGTGAGACCAGATCTGGAGTATGGTGTACAATTTTGGTCACCCAATTATAGGAAGGATGTCAATAAAATAGAGAGAGTACAGAGGAGATTTACTAGAATGTTGCCTGGGTTTCAACAACTAAGTTACAGAGAAAGGTTTAATAAGTTAGGGCTTTATTCTCTGGAGCACAGAAGGTTAAGGGGGGACTTGATAGAGGTCTTTAAAATGATGAGAGGGATAGACCGAGTTGATGTGGACAAGCTTTTCCCTTTGAGAATAGGGAAGATTCAAACAAGAGGACATGACTTCAGAATTAAGGGACAGAAGTTTAGGGGTAACATGAGGGGGAACTTCTTTACGCAGAGAGTGGTAGGGGCGTGGAATGAGCTTCCAGTGGAAGTGGTGGCGGCAGGTTCGTTGGTATCATTTAAAAATAAATTGGATAGGCATATGGATGAGAAGGGAATGGAGGGTTATGGTATGAGTGCAGGCAGGTGGGACTAAGGGAAAAAAGTTGTTCGGCACGGACTTGTAGGGCCGAGATGGCCTGTTTCCGTGCTGTAATTGTTTTATGGTTATACGGTTATATTAGCTTCTAAAGTTATTCAAGGCCATTCTAAAATGTCACATTCCTGACAACAGCTCAGAAACCATAGAGACTTCAATGCACATAGTCTGAAATTTGCTCTGAAGGACCAAAATTGCAAAGCCATAAAGTTATCCCCTCCAAACACCCCCCCCCCCCCCCCGCACATTCCTGCGTTGCGTTGGGGGAACGGGTTGCATTGGGGGAATGGGTGAGTGCTGGATTATTGTATTGGGGAGCAGACCCAATGGATCTGCACTTGGTCTAGTTTAGTATAAAACTCAACAGGTAATGTTACAGCTACAGTATATAAACTTTGGTTTGGCTCCATTTAGAGAGTTGTGCGGAGTTCTGGTTACCGCACTATAGGAAGAATGTGGAAACGGTGTGAAAGAGGTTCCCCAAAATGTTGCCTGGTTTGGAGGGTATTAGCTGTGAACAGAGATGGACACAAAATGCTGGAATAACTCAGCGGGCCAGGCAGTATCTCTGGAGAGAAGGAGTGGGTGACATTTTGGATTGAGACCCTTACTGCTGTAAAAGGGATTAGATACACCTGAATATTTTTTTTAGACACTGGAGGCTGATAAAAGTACAGAAGATTATGAGAGTATTTATATGCATTTGGATACACTGAGGTTGATTAGGGATGGTCAGCATGGTTTTGTTTGTGGGAGATCATGCCTACAAATCTGATTAGATTTTTTGAAGTTGTAACAAAAAATGTTGATGAGGGCTAAGACATTGTCAATATGTTTTTCAGCAAGGCATTCAATACGGTTCCCATGTATCTGAAGAAGGGTCTCGACCCGAAACGTCACCCATTCCTTCTCTCCAGAGATGCTGCCTGTCCTGCTGAGTTACTCCAGCATCTTGTGTCTATCTCTACAAGGTTAGATATCATAGGATCCAGGAAGAGCTAGCTGACTGGATAGAGAATTAACTTCATGGATGGAAGCAAACAGCAATGGTGGAGTGCTGTTTTTCAGTCCATTTCTTGTAGATAATTGTTCAATCAATTGTTCAATCGCAGATAATTGTTCAATCGTGCTCCTGCTGCATTGTTAATCCTTGACTATTACTATTGTCCCAGAACATCAGGAGTGGAAGATTTCAATTTCTAACTGTTGTTCTTTTCAACTATCCCTCTATGTATGTATATATGTATGGTCCAACAGATAAATAATAACATTAGTAGCATTTTTGCATTCACATATATATAATTAATCCTGTACATCTGAACTCTTTAATTCTGAAAGTCCCATCGCTAAAGGATTTTATCTTTGAAAACTGATTCACTGAGTGGGTTTCTATTCCCATCTAAGATCCTGTTTCTGTGGTTGAAAAAAAGTTATGTAATTTATCAATTAGTGATATGTTAACAAGTTCCTCATCTTCTATAAAGGATTATGTTCTAGGTATTCATGTTTAAATCATCTTCCATTTAGAATTTAGAAATGGTTCTAAAACTATTTGATTCTATTTGTTTTGAAAACTAATTATATATGTCAAGTTAGATTTGTGGCTTTGTTCATGACAGAGAGTCAACAGTGAGGAAGTCAAAGATGCTTTTGCAACTCAATTCTTGGCTTCCTCATTAACTGTCTTCAGTCTTTGTGGATCAGTAACAACATCTCCTCCATACTGACCATAAACACAGGTGCACCTCCAGACTGTGCTTTGGACCCACTGCTCTACTTTCCTTACACCATGGAGATGGTTGAAAATTTCAAATTCCTAGGAGAAAATATCACCAACAACATCCTGGACCCCCACATTGAAGCAATGACTAAGATAGCACACCAACACCACTACTTCCTACTTCCTTCCTCGGAATGTTCCCGTCAACCCTCACCAACTTTTACAGATGCATCTTAGAAAGCATTCTATCGCATCACTGTTATGTTTGAGAACAGCTCCATCCACAAGAAATTGCAGCAAATTATGGACAGAGCCCGGACCATCACACAAAAGCAACCACCCTTCCATTGACTCCATTCACACCTCATGTTGCCCTGGAAGGGCCAGCAACATAATCAAGGATGGGTTGCACCTCTTCCCCCCTCTCCCATCAGGCAAAAGGTATAGAAGTGTGAAAACACATACCTCCAGATGTATCTGGACACTGAATGGCTCAATTGTAATCATGTATTGTTTTTCCGCTGGCTGGTTAGCACACTACAAATGCTTTTCATTGTACCTCGGTACACATGACAATACATTATGACCATTTCTAATGCACAGGAATGCAAGAAGTGACAGAGAGTAATGGACTCAACCCAGTCCATCGCAGACAAACATAACTTGAGAGGCATAGATAGGGTACATAGTCAGAATTTTTTTTCCATTGATAGATGTATCAAAAACAAGAGGGCATAATTTTATGGTGAAAGGAAGGAGTTATCAAGGAGATCTGAAAGTTAGAATTTTTTTTTGGTGCCATTGATATCTGGAACATGGTGTCAGAGAAGGTGATGGAATCAAATTCAATTACGATGTTTAAATGGCATTTGCACAGACACTTAAATAGACAAGGCACAGTAGCTTGCAATCCTACTGCAGGAAAATAGGATGTGTAGATAGACATAAAGGTTACCATGGACGTGGTGGCCTGCAGGGCCTATTTCTGTGCTTTACAACCATATGGCTTGTGAGATTATGAATAATGCAGGAAATGGCTCAAACCCTGCAGCTGCCCACAGAGTGCCTGATGATCACGATCTTTCACATTAGGCAGGCCACAGAAGCATTTCCTGAGGTGTCTGAGCGTGGTGTTTATGTTTCGACTGCTGGTTCAGGTTGCAAGGAGAGGGTTGGAGTGGTGGTGGGGGGGGGAGATGCAATTGCCAACGGGGGAAGACCTCTGAAGGGGGTAATCAGCAGGGGTGGGTGGGTGAGAAAGTGAATCGGGAGTGAAAGGGATGGGCCAAGGGTGAACCAGATGAGTGAGTACAGTGGGAGCACATGTGACAAAGTATTAATGGGAGAGAGGACTAAGGGAAGCAGTTATGGAAGAGGGTTGGGTGAATGGGGGAGAAGGTAGGGGAGTGTGTGCATGTCCCATTGAATGCACATTCAGTGGATGAACTATTTTGGTCTAAAGCATAGAGCTTTTTCATCATGTATGCTATGAATTGTTCATTAACCAAGGCAAAGTAAAGGGAGATTTGGGACAGTGATACCAAAATTGCAAAGAAAGATTACAGAATAACTCCATGCAGAATGTGTGTTAAATGAACACAAATGCAGTGATTAAGGCATTTGTCTATTTGCCAGAATCAAACGTGAGAGCACGCCCATCAAACACATGAATGGAGGTCATTATTGCAGGACTCAGTCTCTTTAAGTACCACTCCAGGTATGGAATGCCAAACCATTCCAGGATCCACATTTATTATTTATTATGAATGGAAAGAAAATTGGTTGAAAATAAACCATGTAGAAGCATGCACTGCCACAGAACACGATAGAAGATGATAGATGCAAAATGCTGGAGTAACAGTGGGACAGGCAGCATCTCTGGAGAGAAGGAATGGGTGGCATTTCGAGTAGAAACCCTTCTTCAGACTCTGAAGGCTTCAGAGTCAGAATCAGACTGGAGACTGAAGGGCCTTGACCCGAAGCTTCACCAATTCCTTTGCCCCGGAGATGCTGCCTGTTACTCCAACATTTTGTGTCTATCTTCAGTTTAAACCAGCATCTGCAATTCCTTCCCACACATGTTAGAGGAATTGATGTTACTCCCTACATTCTGCAGAAGTCCTATCAGGCAATGGCCCATAGGTTAGATTAGTTCAGTTTGCACAATCTATAAATAACAATGGAATAGGGAAATGGGAACATCAGCTTTCTCAGAACAGAATTGGGAAAAAAAACATATAATGAAGGTTGATTGAGCATCACAATGAAACATTGACATGCATTACATCTTCTAAGCTGTGCCAGACTCCAGTAGAAATGTGAAAACATAAGAGGCTCAAGATTCACAGAGTTTGACAGTCCAAACAGAGTTAAAACAAGCTGTAAGATGCAAAACATTTGTTACTGAGACTTCCCAGCAAGTTGGAAGTGAGAAAATGTGACATTGCAGAAATTGTATTTCTCATGAAGGTTGGTGGGAAATTTCCCAAAGCCTTTGTGGACAACCTCTCATCAAAATGAAGGAGCAAGATATCAACTTGTGGAAGCAGAGTGGAGTACACAGTCAATTTGTCCCTTTCCAACCACATTGATGACACTGCCAAGAAAGCACACACATACCTCTACTTTCTCAGAGGGCAAAATAAATCTGGCATGGCTTCAATGACTTAATCAATTTATACAGATGCACCAGAGAAGATTTCCAATGCATCACAGCTTAATTATGCTCTGTCCAAGAGCCAAATAAATTGCAGAGTGTGAATGCAGTCTATTATGCAAACCACAATCCTCCCCATCGACCATCTATACTTCACACCATCTCAGCCAACATAATCCTCACACCTGAAAATCATCTCTTCTCCCCTCAGCCATCAGAAACAAAATCCAAAATCTTGAAACCAAATATCACCAGATTCAAGAACAGGTTTTTCTCTGAGATTTTCAGTCTCTTGAATAGATCTGTCATATGCTAAGGATGCATTTCTGATCTTCAAATCTACCCCATTGCAGCTTTGTACCTTTTTTTCTGCACTTTCTCTGAAGCTGTAACAATATATACAGCACTATTTATTTTCTCTTTTGCTTTATAAAATGTACTCTTTCTTAGAATACATTTCTTAGAATGTACTCTCTAGAATTTAGGAGATTGAGAGGGGATCTTATAGAAACTTACAAAATTCTTAAGGGGTTGGACAGGCTAGATGCAGGAAGATTGTTCCCGATGTTAGGGAAGTCCAGGACAAGGGGTCACAGCTTAAGGATAAGGGGGAAATCCTTTAAAACCGAGATGAGAAGAACTTTTTTTTCACACAGAGAGTGGTGAATCTCTGGAACTCTCTGCCACAGAGGGTAGTTAAGGCCAGTTCATTGGCTATATTTAAGAGGGAGTTAGGTGTGGCCCTTGTGGCTAAGGGGATCAGGGGGTATGGAGAGAAGGCAGGTACGGGATACTGAGTTGGATGATCAGCCATGATCATATTGAATGGCGGTGCAGGCTCGAAGGGCCGAATGGCCTACTCCTGCACCTAATTTCTATGTTTCTATGTTTCTTAGTATAATTTGCCTGGATTGTAGTCAAACACAGTTTTCTCACTGTATCTTAGTACATATGGCAATAATAGACCAATACCAATTCCAATGGAAATATTGGCTCCAAAGCACAATCCCAGGGGAATAGTGAAGAAAACTGTGATATCACAGATCTTTTTAAGCCCTTTGCTCCTCGAGGGAGCATAGGCCATTGACAAATATCCTCCACCTCACTTGGTTGCTGGCAGTTCTTTCGAGATCTCCTCAGTTGAGCCCACTCTCAGACATTTCTGTCTGGACACCTCTTCTCCAGCTGTTCCTGGGGCGACCTCTTTTCCTTTTTCCTTGGGGGTTCCATTTCAGAGCTTGCCGGGTGAAGTTTGTGGCAGGTTTCCTGAGGCTGTGTCCAATCCAACTCGATTTTCTCCTTCGAATTTGTACGTCAATGGGCTCCTGGCTTGTTCTTTTCCACAGGTCCACATTGCTTCCTTTGTCTCTCCACCAGATGTTAAGTATTCTCCTAAGGCATTTACTTTATAGGTGCTCTGAAGTAAATACTGCAATTGCTTCAGAAGAACACAGAATATTTCTGGTGAGTCAAAATTAGACTCCACAGAACTTAGAAACAGATGATATTCCAACAGCATCTGTGTTCAACAAAAATAATGCAATGCCATTGCAAAGATTACAACAAACAAAACTTGTGACTGCATTAAATTTGTAGCATTTGTGAAATCTATGAAAGTTTGACAGATGTTTAATTTAAAAAAATATGGAAAGCACTGTAGTACATGTAATATTCATTGTGTTTAAGAAGGAACTGCAGATGCTGGAAAATCGAAGGTACACAAAAATGCTGGAGAAACTCAGCGGGTGCAGCAGCATCTATGGAGCGAAGGAAATAGGCAACGTTTCGGGCCGAAACCCTTTGGTTGCCTAGTTCCTTCGCTCCATAGATGCTGCTGCACCCGTTGAGTTTCTCCAGCATTTTTGTGTACATGTAATATTCATTGTTGCTTTCACTATATCAGCATAGCCTTTAGCTGGATGAAGAATAATTGAAGATAAACCAAGCAAAAACGTATTCTACATGATACTAGAGATCAGTAGAGTCAATGTTTCAGATCAAGAACCTTCCTCTGGACTGACATAGTGAAGAGTCAAACCAGGGTAGGATTTACACAGTAAATGTTAGAGCCTTGACGAGCGTTGCAGAACAGAGATCTGGGGGTGCATGGATCCCTAAAAGTAACAAGTCCGATTCAGATTCAGATTCAATTTTAATTGTCAGTGTACAGTACAGAGACAACGAAATGCATTTAGCATCTCCTTTGAAGAGCGACATAGCAAACGATTTTGAATAAAAAAAAAAAAATAATAAGTGTCCGGGGGGGGTGATTGGCAGTCACCGAGGTACGTTGTTTAGTAGAGTGACAGCGGCCGGAAAGAAGCTGTTCCTCGACCTGCTGGTTCGGCAACGGAGAGACCTGTAGCGCCTCCCGGATGGTAGGAGGGTAAACAGTCCATGGATATTGTGGTGAAGAAGGCATTTTGAGTTTTGTTTAGAAATATGGTGCGGAGTCCGCACCGATCAGTGATCTAGACAATAGGTGCAGGAATAAGCCATTCAGCCCTTCGAGCTAGCACGGCCATTCAATGTAATCATGGCTGATCATCCCCAATCAGTGCCCCATTTCCCGCCTTCTCCCCATATCCCCTCTAGCGTGTCCAAACCCTTAATCTTATATGTTTCAATAAGATGCCCTCTCATCCTTCTCAATTCCAGAGTGTACAAGCCCAGCCATTCCATTCTCTCAGCATATGACAGTCACGCCATCCCGGAAATTAACCTTGTAAACCTACGCTGCACTCCCTCTATAGCAAGAATGCCCTTCCTTAGATTAGGGGACCAAAACTGCACACAATACTCCAGGTGTGGTCTCACTGGAACCCTGTACATCTGCAGAAGAACCTCTTTGCTCCTATACTCAACTCCCCTTGTTATGAAGGCAAACATGCCATTCGCTTTCTTCACTGCCTGCTGTACCTGCATGCTTACTTTCATTGACTCATAAAGAAGGACCCCCAGATCCCGTTGTACTTCCCCTTTTCCCAACCTGACAACATTTAGATAATAATCTGCCTTACTGTTTTTGCTACCCATAACCTCACATTTATCCACATTAATTGCATCTGCCCACTCACCCAACCTGTCCAAGTCTCCCTGCATTCTCATAGCATCCTCCTCACAGTTCACACTGCCGCCCATCTTTGTGTCATCTGCAAATTTGCTAATATCAGCACTACCCCCAATACCATGTGCCCTAATTTTGCCCACTAATCTCCTATGTGAGACCATATCAAATGCTTTGTGAAAGTCCAGGTATACTACATCCACTGGCTCTCCCTTGTCCATATTCCTAGTTACATCCTCATAAAATTCCAGAAGATTAGTCAA
Source organism: Leucoraja erinaceus (assembly GCF_028641065.1). NCBI lineage: Eukaryota > Metazoa > Chordata > Chondrichthyes > Rajiformes > Rajidae > Leucoraja > Leucoraja erinaceus. The sequence goes on along the minus strand of NC_073379.1, from coordinate 79,615,824 downwards.
GTATGATTTCCCCTTCATAAATCCATGCTGACTCGGACCAATCCTGTTACTGCTATCAATTACTGAGGTCTGAGGTCTCCAAGTGCTTTAAAAGAGCATCAATAATACCGTTGTCCAAGAACAATAAGGTGACATACCTCAATGACCATCGACCAGTGGTACTAACATCCTTAGTGATGACATGACTTGAGAGGTTATTTATTGTACATATTAACTCCTACCTTACCATGAACATGGACCTATTATAATGTGCCTACTGTTAGAATAGATCAATGGTGGATGAGGTGTTGCTGGCTTCTCCACTGTGCACTGGACTACTTGGACAATAATTGGAATTGGAATTAATTTATTAGCCAAGTATGTAAACATACAAAGAATTTGATACAAGAATAAAAACATATACGTCAGGCTGTTGTACAAGGATAGCTTCAACAACTTCATCCCCTCCATACCTGTTACCATGCACAGGGAACTGAGTCACGGCACATACCTTTGCAACTGGAACCTCGACTTCCTCATCAACACAACACAATAGGTATGAATTGACAACAACAATGTTGAATTCCTCATCAACATACCACAATTAGCATGAATTGGCAACACTTCCTCCTCAATTACCATCAGCACAGGGAAGAGATATCAAGAAAGGGGAGAGATGCGTCTGAAATGTTCCAAATGACCAAGAGCAGAGTGGAAGTTAGCTGTGTAGGAATTGGAGAAATATGCTAAAGTAGGTTTGAAAAACAGACTGCTTCGCTTGGCCAATCAAGAGGCAGGTGCATAATCCATACATGTCCATACAAGCATCCATACAAGTGTTCTTGGCTATGCTTTAGATTTGTCAAAACTGAAAGTTGTCGAAGGAGAAGTTGTTAGGGATAGCATGTTCCATCAGGGTCTTCGTGAGACCACACCTGGAGTATTGCGTACATTTTTGGTCTCCTAATCTGAGGAAAGACATTCTTGCCATAGAGGGGGTACAGAGAAGGTTCACCAGACTGATTCCTGGGATGGCAGGACTTTCATATGAAGAAAGACTGGATAGATTCGGCTTGTACTCGCTAGAATTTAGAAGATTGAGGGGGGATCTTATAGAAACTTACAAAATTCTTAAAGGGTTGGACAGGCTAGATGCAGGAAGATTGTTCCCAATGTTGGGGAAGTCCAGAACAAGGGGTCACAGTTTAAGGATAAGGGGGAAGTCTTTTAGGACCGAGATGAGAAAAAACATTTTTCACACAGAGAGTGGAGAATCTGTGGAATTCTCTGCCACAGAGGGTAGTTGAGGCCAGTTCATTGGCTATATTTAAGAGGAAGTTAGATGTGGCCCTTGTGGCTAAAGGGATCAGGGGGTATGGAGAGAAGGCAGGTACAGGATACTGAGTTGGATGATCAGCAATGATCATATTGAATGGCGGTGCAGGCTCGAAGGGCCGAATGGCCTACTCCTGCACCTATTTTCCATGTTTCTATGTAGGTCCCAGAAGAGTATTTGTAGAGGGGAACCTTTTTGATCTTCATCTCAATACCCTAAGATGCGCCAGTACAGTAAAACTTTGCAGCCTTTACGTTTATTTATAAAATTTTAACCTTGTATGCTACTTGGGATGTCCAGGACATAACTAGTATTGGCTGATTGTTGGTCAGTATGATCTTGAAGTGCCATTGGGCCATTTTCCATGCTGTTTCTCTAAACTAAACGTACATGTGTAAGCTATGGCAACTTTTCCTATGATATTAAATGGAGCCCGTTTAACATCAGATAATTTAATTTATGTCACCTTTCCTTCTTTTCCCCCAAAAATACATCATTCACATTTCTTGATATTAAATGTCATCTACTATTTTCCTGCTCTTCTAAAGTATGTTACAGCTACCCTCATTGGTTACCACATTTCTAAACTTCATATCAACCATAAACATTAATTCATTGATATTTATTGAAAGCTCCAGGAATCACTTCATTAAACACTTCCCAATTCACAGCATATGCATTACTTTAATTGCTTATTTCGTTAAGGTCACATAATAAAAACCAATGCAATATATAGAAGAGCATGGCATTTAATAGTGCAAATTACTATTCTTTATAAGGTTATGCAGTCTCACACTTTTTTCCATAAAGGACCACCTTGCCAAGATTTTTCAAAGTAATAGTGATTTATGGTAACTATAACAGAGATCCTTCCTCAGCCACGGCAGCTGGACAGCCAAAAATAACTACATTTCAGGTGGTGTTTCTTCCTTCAGTGAAACTGTAGTCTCTGCCTAGAATAAAGGTGTCCTTTTAAAAGCTGATCATCTTTAATTCAGAACATATAACCAACAGATATGAAAACAGCATTTTTTTTAGATTCAAACATTTCCATCTAACAAAAGATAATACAGAAATCGATCTTAAGAAAGAATCAGTTAGATTTACCATTATTAACTTGCACATTTCCAAATTCTATGCCACCCATATGGCACAAAAAGAATGAGAATGTTAACTCTCTTATCTTATAGCAATTACATATCTTTTTGAAACATCTTTGTCATTTTTGCTATCACAATAGGTAACATTAACCTGATAAAGAGAAAATTCAACTATTAAAATTACCTAGTCAATTGTACAGAATGACTATGTAACTCACTTAAACAAATTGTAATATAAATAAAATACTGCGGAACACATAATGGGTAATATCCAGCTTGATTGTTGTTAAGTCCAATGAATTTTCTACCAAAAGTTGAGGTCAGTTATGAAGTAACATCAATGCTGTGATACATTTAAAACATATCTGGTTTTGGCTTTTATTTATAGTATCCAATTACCACAAATTGGGAATGGAAAATGTTATAGAATTTAGCAAGAGAAATCTAGAATTCCATTACACTGTTCAAAATATATATTGGCTTCCATCACATATGAATAGCAAATTCTGTAACTAGTCACAGATAATTTATTAATTGCAATGTAGATTTTCCATCAATCAAATACATTATTTTCCAATGGGAAAAATGCTAGAGGTTTTTCAATTAAGTTTTATTTACAGGAATAGCTCGGATTTGATTTTTGAAAATAGTTTGGAATTTTGTAGATTGCAATATACGAGATATTGAAGGAAAAAATATTCTTGAGAAAATGATTCTAAACATTTATTTGGTAAATAAACTGGTCATGGAAGTGGATTAATTTAAGTTATTTCACAGAGAAAAGAATAAACCAACATGTAACTAATTATTCCAAAAGCACGATGCAAGATAATTTAGAAACTTTTGAATGATAGAATAGCATCACAGAGATCTTAAGAAAGGAATCCTAAATGAAATAAATCTGTGTGCAAGCGAGTTGTGCATTTAACATACTGCTGTGGAAGGGAAAGATAATATTAAATAGTTAATGGATGTCACTGAATGAGATTTCAGAGTTGGTATTGTAGTTAAATATTTTTGAAAGAAAATTGACACCTTTTTGCTCGGTAGTCATTAATATTTTCATGACTTCTTCGCCTGATATTGATAATAATATTAAATGCAGCCTACCTCTTGCAAGTAAAAGAATAATTCTAATTTACTTTTAGCATTTAAATTGTTTAATATCAAACCACATGTATTGCAACTTCATATATATATTAATCAATGATGCTGAAGTTATTTTACTTAAATCCAATATTTGACATGGAAGGAAAGAACCTATTGCAAAATCCCCCTGTGTACATACAGTAAATGCTATCCTAGGTTTCCAAAGCATGGCAGCAGTTTTAATTTATGTTGTAGAAGATACAATTTAAATGGAGCAGTGCTTTTGCTTTTATTAATTAACTCATCTATATCTAATCTTACTGTATTAATAATTTCTTACTCTCTTTGAACACCTCCTATTGAGCAAAATCTCATCAATAAAGAATTCCTATTTTAGGCCTATCTTAATTAATTAATTAATTAATTAGTTATGCTGTTATTAGTATGCTATTGGTTTACTGCACAATTAGTTTCTTCCCTTTGCAAAAATGATTTTAAAAAAGCAGCAAGCAGCTCGAGAATTAGAATATGAAAGTTAATATCTAGTAATATTCAATCATCTGCCCCAATAAACATTTTCCTGGGATTTGTGAAACTGAAATTCATCATGAAAATAATAAAGTTCATCTTTGATTCCTCAAAATGAGCACAGAAATCAATGGGTCGTTGAACCAGAAATCAAAGTTACGTTTTGCAATCTCAAATATATTCTGATTTCTCAACTAACTAGAATGGCTCTTGGTGTGAAAGGTTGATTTATATTTGCAAAAAATTAAAGGTTAACAAGGAAGTAAAGGAATGCCTATATTTTAAGGAAGTAAAGGGATGCCCATGTATCAAGAATCACTGGTGCAGCCAGCATTTTATTGCCATACTTGGTTGGTTTGAAGAAGCTTAGAACTCCTCCATCAACTGCAGGTGGTGAAGATTCTTCAAAACTGCTGTTATCTGGAGAGCAACAAGATTTTGATCAAGCAATGAAAATGTTTGATGATACATAACTAAACCAGGATGATGGAGAATTTGAATATACTGGAAAAATATATTTTTTGTTTTTGGGTCTATGTGCATTCTCCCATAACGGGTGCTTCTATGAGCCTCTCCCTTGCAATGTTTTTGTTCATTTCCAACTTACCACTCAGGTTATGAATAGGTCTCAGCAGCGGAACCCTCCCATAACCTGGGGACTGACTGCAGGCAGTGAAGTATTTGTTTTTAGAGGAACAAACTGTCGCAGCAACAAAAATGAGCTAAAAATAAATCACCCTTCAACTTTTGCACAAATAAAACTATTTTTGCTGAAGGCGTATATATTAAGATAACATGAGAAAGCTCTAAAACATATCTCACGTGATCTATCTCTGCCAGAAAATAAAGCACAAGGTTTATATTGGCTTTTAATGATTTCATATGAATGTTGTAAAGCTCTTCTATTATTCTCCTGAAACGTGAAACAATCTCAAAATACCACATTGGCATTCGCCAGGCTGGGATCTTATGCCAACCAGATAATTTCACGAAGCGATGTTCACAAAGAACGATGGTGATGGAGAGTGGTTGGGCAACGGTGGAAGGGGTGGCAGGATGAAAGGAGGCACTACTATTTAATTTGGCATCGTAAGATTCTCTTTAATATGGCAATGCTGAAGTGTTATTTTTAAATGTACAATTATTTTGAAATAAACATTTCATTAAGTAGATGCATATTATTGCCACTCATCACTATATTATTTATGACATTATATTCACAGGCACAACTGTTAGTCTCAATTTATAACTCACAGATAACACTTCTTAAACATGAATAGCCAACAGGTAAATAGGTAAATCAGGAAGTGATGAAAGAGTTGCTGTTGCTAGTCGGAACCAAAAATATATGTGAGAGTTGGGATTCCATGTTCGACTGGTTACTCGATGTGTTTATCAAGTGTTGTTTCGGCTCTAGATAAAACATTAAAACAAAACAGAAACTGGTTATAGCATTGTTTCAGCAATGACATATTAGAATAAAAGCATAATAATCCATATTTCTTCTCCAAAATAAGATAAACGAGTAAAGACACAATGATTTAAATATGTACTGCACCACCTATGGCTAAACTTGAACATTTTTTATTTGTCTTATTAAATCCACCAGTGTCAGCAATAGGCGCAGAAAGCCCAACCAGTTGTTGCTGTTACCAGAGTGATAATACAACAGAAGAATGCTCATTCCAAATTTTTGAAGACGAGACAATCTACTAAAGTGACTGAGTTATTGGAACAGATCATCTTTCAAATTGTGTAAAATAAATGTTACTGAAAATTGCTGTGCATTTACCACCAAAATGAAGAGTTTTGATAATTGAAAAGAATAAATATGAACACATAAACATGGCAACATTATTGCTACCCTGGACAGGAGAGCCATTATAAATTGTTTTAAATACACATAAAGCATAGACTTTCTTCAATTGTTTTCAAAGTAATGTTGTTGTCTTGAGAAAAGGGACTATATCATTGACAGAAACTAAATTGGAATAGTTTGAAATGAAATGTTTCAATCATCTAAGAGGTTTATGCCAAAAATTCACAAAAACATAATGCAACAGCACGACACAACAATAAATAGATCTGACCAGCCATGCATTTGAACACAAGACACTGGAGATGATTCATTCCAATCATTAAACTATTCTTACACTTGTTCATCTGAAGATGCTTCTGATTCAATCGACAATCTGCTGGTTTTATTGTGACAAAAATAAATGTACCCATAAACACAAAGGGAACAATAAAAAAGTTTAGTATATCAACATGTTCATGGCACTATAGTCAAAGTAGTGAAATTGAACAATTCTGAACCTGAGCACCTATTAAGATTCTAACAGATGAAAACAAGCAATAAGTGAATAATCCAATAAAATCATCAAAGTTGAGCATTTTTCTATTTTCTTCAGAGCACAGATGAAGTCTTGCGTGGCAAATTACAAATTATGTTGGCCAGGAAGGTGACAGGCTTTCTCAGAATTGTTGACAATGCAGACATCTTGGCAAATAGAGAATATTCGATCATACTCATGATCATGCCTTGTCAATGGTGAAAGAGCCCTGAAGAAGGGTCTTGACCCGAAACGTCGCCTATTCCATAGATGCTGCCTCGCCCGCTGAGTTTCTCCAGCATTTTTGTCTACCTTGGAATATCACAATGTCAGTCATTCACCAGATTCTATCCAGCGTTTAAGCTCTTCTTGCGACCATAGTATTATATGCCAGGTCCAGTTGAGGTCTGGTCAATGGTAAGCCCAAGATAATGGCAATGGTGGCAAGGGACACAGCAGCGGTATTGATGTAGAATACCAAAAGTAGGCAGTAAGATTCTCTGTATTTGTAAATGATCATTCTTTGGGACTTTATTTTAGCATAAATGTTATGGCATATAATATCATGGTTACAAGAAGAGCTCAAAGGTTGGATAGCCTATGGCGAGTGACTCACATCGTGTCATTCCAAGGCTCTTTCACCATAAATGTTACCTGCCACTCATCAACCTATTACTGAATATTGTCTTTAGCTTGGTGCATGCAGTTTTGGGCGGCTTCCTTTATTTAACACAAACTCATCACCCAATTTATCACTGCACATTTTGTTATTTCATACATGTCCATTAACAACCCTTGATTCCTTTTCATCCATCTATGACAGGTGCAATTTACTGTTCATAATTCACTTAACAACCAGCATGTCTTTGGGATGTGCATGCAAACTGGATCAACAGGAAACTCCCATGGTCACAAGCCGCCAACAGTACACATGCAGCACTGAAGGTCAGGATTGAACCCAAATTGCTGGAGCTGTGGGACAGCAATTCCACTGGCAGCACAACTGGAATTCACCTCTTTGGTCCTGATTTGGACCAAGGCTGTGATCAGATCTGGAGCCAGGCAATCCAGGAAACAAAAGCTGTTCACTGTACCTCGGTACACGTGACCAAAAACTAAACTGAACTGGTGAAACACAACCGAGTGTTGGTGATTAGGTTATTGGTGAGTAAATCTCACTTGATAACACTGTTCACAGCTTCCATACGTTAGTGACGATTGAGAGTAGACCAAATTGAATTTAATAATTAATCAGAATGAATTTGACCATTTTTCCCCCGCCAGTCTTTTTCCTCACTGTAACTTGGAAACTTCATCTTTAAGCAAATAATGATTTCTTGATTATCTAGAGAGCTTTCTTAGTATTGATTATTAATAGGTAACTCAAGTATAGCAAACATTGAATTCTCGACCAAGTCAAGAGTGTTTAATTTTCATATACAATGGGACCAGAACAATGAAATTCATGCTTGCTGCAGCAAGTAAGATCACTGCTAGTACTGATCGGTACCTCAAATTACAACATGCAACTTAAGAGTTTTCTTTGCAACTGTACAAAACAAAACAGAAGCCTCCAGTGAGCTGGAAGTGCACATAAAAACCTGCAATGTATAAAACGCCCAAACAATTCCACAATTTCAGTTAAATGCCACAGATGTCATCTTTTTAATCCACCTTGTCATAATGTATATCTTATTATGATGTATTTAGTAACGTTGAATTCAAGTATACAATGGACCACTCTGTCTATTCAACCCCGTTTTGTTTCAAATTGACCTTGTAGCTAGGGAGTAGACCTCACATACTAATTAGCTAATTACTTTGATTTTGTTTAAGAAAGAACTGCAGAAGCTGGAAAATCGAAGGTAGACAAAAATGCTGGAGAAACACAGCGGGTGAGTCAGCATCAATGGAGCAAAGGAAAAATAGGCAATGTTTCGGGTCGAAACCCTTCTTCAGACTGATGTGAGGGTGGGGGTGGAGGGCGGGAAGAAGAAAGGAAGAGGTGGAACCAGTGGGCTGAGGGACAGCTGAGAAGGGGAGGAGAAAGTAGGGACTACCTGAAATTAGAGAAGTCAAAGTTCATACCGCTGGGGTGCAAACTGCCCAAACGAAATATGAGGTGCTGCTCCTCCTATTTACGGAGGTCCTCATTCTAGATATGGAGGAGGCCCAGGACAGAAAGGTCGGATTTGGAATGGGAGGGGGAGTTAAAGTTCTGAGTCACAGGGAGATCAGATTGGTTATTGCGAACTGGGCGGAGGTGCTCGGCGAAGCGATCGCCAAGCCTACGCTTGGTCTCACCGATGTAGAGCAGCTGACATCTAGAGCAGCGGATGCAATAGATGAGGTTGGAGGAGGTGCAGGTGAACCTCTGCCGCACCTGGAAAGACTGCTTGAGTCCTTGAATGGAGTCAAGGGGGTAGGTAAAGCGACAAGTGGAGCATTTCCTGTGGTTGCAAGGGAAAGTGCCCGGAGAGGGGGTGGTTTGGGTGGGAAGGGACGGATTGACCAGGGAGTTACGGAGGAAGCGGTCTCTTTGGAAAGCAGACAGGGGAGGAGATGGGAAGATGTGGCAAGTGGTGGGATCACGTTGGAGGTGGCGAAAATGTCGGGGGATTATTTGTTGCATGTGACGGCTGGTAGGGTGGAAGGTGAGGACAAGGGGGCTCTGCCCTTGCTACGAGTGGGGGAGATGGGGAGTGAGAGCAGACACGGGGTATAGAAGAGACCCTGGTGAGAGCCTCATCTATAGTAGAAGAGGGGAACCCCCGTTCCCTGAAGAATGAGGACATCTCCGATGCCCTGGTGTGGAATACCTCATCCAGGGTGCAGATGCGGCGTAGACAGAGGAATTGGGAGTAGGCGAGAAGTGTAGTCCAGATGGCCATGGGAGTCAGTGGGTTTATAGTGGATGTCGGTCAGTAGTCTATCACCTGCGATGGAGATAGTGCGGTCAAGAAATGGTAAGGAAATGTTGGAAATGGTCCAGGTGTGTTTGAGTGCCGGATGGAAGTTAGTAGTGAAATGGATGAAGTCAGTGAGTTGTGGAGGTAGCACCAATGCAGTCGTCGATGTAGCGGAGGTAGAGTTCGGGGATAGGGCCATGGTACACCTCGACCAAGGATTGTTCGACGTACCCTACAAAGAGGCAGGTATGGCTGGGGCCCATGCGCGTGCCTATAGTTACGCCTTGGATTTGGAGGAAATGGGAGGAGTCAAACGAAAAGTTATTAAGGGTAAGGACCAGCTCTGCTAGGCGGAGGAGAGTATCAGTAGACGGGGATTAGTTGATTCTGCGGTCGAGGAAGAAGTGGAGGGCTTTGAGACCCTCCTGGTGGGGGATGCAGGTGTAGAGTGACTGAACATCCATGGTGAAGATGAGGGAATGAGGGCCTAGAAAATGGAAAACCTGGAGTAGATGAAGAGCATGTGAGGGGTCTTGAACATAGGTAGGGAGGGATTTAACCAAGGGGGATAGGATGGAGTCGAGGTATGTGGAAATGAGTTCAGTAGGGCACCAACAGGCAGAAACAATGGGTCTGCCAGGACAGTCAGGTTTGTGAATTTTGGGGAGAAGGTAAAATGGGACCGTGTGGGTCTGGGGAACGATGAGGTTGGAGGCTTGGGAGGGCAGGGAGCCGGAGTTGATGAAGTCAGTGATGGTGCTAGAGATAGTGGCCTGGTGCTCGTCTGTGGGGTCATGGTCCAAGGATAAGTAGAAGGTGTCTGAGAGTTGGCCCATGGCCTCAGCCTTGTAGAGATCAGCGCGCCAGACTACCACGGCACCTCCCTTGTCGGCAGGTTTGATCACCCAGTCTGGGTTGTTCCAGAGTGAGGGGAGGCTGTACGTTCAGGGAGAGAGAGGTTAGATTGAGAAAGGGGAGTGGAGAAGTTGAGGCGGTTGATGTCCCACCGGCAGTTTAAAATAAAAAGGTCTAAAGCCGGAAGATGGACATGAGGGGGAGTCCAACAGGAGGGGGTCCGTTGGAGACGGGAGAAGAGGTCATCACTAGGGGGCGAGAACTTCCCTTGGAAGAACGCTTTGAGGTGGAGGCGACGGAAGAAGAGCTCCACATCGTGGCGGGCACGAAACTCATTGAGGTGGGGACGGAGGGGAACAAAGGTGAGGTCTTTGCTGAGGACAGACCATTTGGTACCATTGAGGGGGAGGTCAGGGGGGATGGTGAACACACGGCAAGGATGGAGATTGGGGCCGTAGGAAGGCAGGTGAGTGGAGGCCGAGGCAGTGTCTGGTGGGAAGGGTGGTGGGTGGTCAGGGAGGAAGGGGGTATGAGGACTATAGTGTGGGTGGGGAAGAGCTGGGGTCAAACGGTTTGAGGGGGAAGGGGAAGACCCAGTAGAACAACCACTGAGGTTCCCTGTGTTAGCGAGACTAGCACTACGACACAGCGCAGTTACATAGAAACATAGAAAATAGGTGCAGGAGTAGGCCATTTGGCCCTTCGAGCCTGCACCGCCATTCAATATGATCATGGCTGATCATCCAATATGATCATGGCTGATCATCCAACTCAGCATCCTGTACCTGCCTTCTCTCCATACCCCCTGATCCCTTTAGCCACAAGGGCCACATCTAACTCCCTCTTAAATATAGCCAATGAACTAGCCTCAACTACCTTCTGTGACAGAGAATTCCAGAGATTCACCACTCTCTGTGTGAAAAATGTTTTTCTCATCTCGGTTCTAAAAGATTTCCCCCTTATCCTTAAAATGTGACACCTTGTTCTGGACTTCCCCAACATTGGGAACAATCTTCCTGCATCTAGCCTGTCCAACCCCTTAAGAATTTTGTAAGTTTCTATAAGATCCCCCCCTCAATCTTCTAAATTCTAGCGAGTACAAGCCATGTCTATCCAGTCTTTCTTCATATGAAAGTCCTGACATCCCAGGAATCAGTCTGGTGAACCTTCTCTGTACCCTCTATGGCAAGAATATGTTTCCTCAGATTAGGAGACCAAAACTGTACGCAATACTCCCGGTGTGGTCTCACCAAGGCCCTGTGCAACTGCAGTAGAACCTCCCTGCTCCTATACTCAAATCCTTTTGCTATGAATGCTAACATACCATTCGCTTTCTTCACTGCCTGCTGCACCTGCATGCTTACTTTCAATGACTGGTGTACCATGACACCCAGGTCTCGTTGATTCTCCCCTTTTTCTAATCGGCCACCATTCAGATAATAATCTACTTTCCTGTTTTTGCCACCAAAGTGGATAATCTCACATTTATCCACATTTTTCCTGCATCTGCCATGCATTTGCCCACTCACCCAGCCTATCCAAGTCACCTTGCAGCCTCCTAGCATCCTCCTCACAGCTAACACTGCCCCCCAGCTTCGTGTCATCCGCAAACTTGGAGATGTTGCATTCAATTCCCTCGTCCAAATCATTAATATATTTTGTAAATAGCTGGGGTCCCAGCACTGAGCCTTGCAGTACCCCATTAATCACTGCCTGCCATTGTGAAAAGTATCCGTTTACTCCTACTCTTTGCTTCCTGTCTGCCAGCCAGTTCTCTATCCACATCAATATTGAACCCCCAATACCATGTGCTTTAAGTTTGTATACTAATCTCTTATGTGGGACCTTGTCGAAAGCCCTCTGAAAGTCCAGATATAACACATTCACTGGTTCTCCCTTATCCACTCTACCAGTTACATCCTCGAAAAATTCTATAAGATTTGTCAGACATGATTTGCCTTTCATAATTCCATGCGGACTTTGTCCAATGATTTCACCACTTTCCAAATGTGCTGCTATCCCATCTTTAATAACTGATTCTAGCAGTTTCCCCACTACTGATGTTAGACTAACTGGTCTGAAATTCCCCGTTTTCTCTGTACCTTTTTAATAAGTGGGGTTACATTAGCTACCCTCCAATCCTCAGGAACTACTCCAGAATCTAAGGAGTTTTGAAAAATGATCACTAATGCATCCACTATTTCTGCGGCTACTTCCTTAAGTACTCTGGGATGCAGCCTATCTGGCCCTGGGGATTTATCGGCCTTTAATCCATTCAATTTACCTAACACCACTTACCGGCTAACCTGGATTTCACCCAGTTCCTCCATCTCATTTGACCCCCGGTCCCCTGCTATTTCCGGCAGATTATTTATGCCTTCCTTTGTGAAGACAGAACCAAAGTAGTTATTCAATTGGTCTGCCATGTCTTTGTTCCCCATGATCAATTCACCTGTTTCTGACTGCAAGGGACCTGCATTAGTTTTAACTAATCTTTTTCTCTTCACATATCTATTAAAACTTTTGCAGTCAGTTTTTATGTTCCCTGCCAGTTTTCTTTCATAATCTATTTTCCCGTTCCTAATTAAGCCATTTGTCCTCCTCTGCTGGACTCTGAATTTCTCCCAGTCCTCTGGTAGGCTGCTTTTTCTGGCTAATTTGTATGCTTCATCTTTTGTTTTGATACTATCCCTGATTTCCCTTGTTATCCACGGATGCACTACCTTCCCTGATTTATTATTTTGCCAAACTGGGATGAACAATTATTGTAGTTCATCCATGTAGTCTTTAAATACCTTCCATTGCATATCCACCGCCAACCCTTTAGGAATCAATTGCCAGTCTATCTTGGCCAATTCACGTCTCATACCCTCAAAGTAACCTTTCTTTAAGTTCAGGACCCTTGTTTCTGAATTAACAATGTCACTCTCCATCCTAATGAAGAACTCAACCATATTATGGTCACTCTTTCCCAAGGGGCCACGCACAACAAGACTGCTAACTAACCCTTCCTCATTACTCAATGCCCAGTCTAGAATAGCCTGCTCTCTCGTTGGTTCCTCTACATGTTGGTTTAGAAAACTATCCTGCATACATTCCAAGAAATCCTCTTCCTCAGCACCCTTGCCAATTTGATTCACCCAATCTATATGTAGATTACTGTCACCCATTATAACTGTTTTACCTTTTGTTGCACGCATTTCTAATTTCCTGTTTGATGCCATCCCCAACTCCACTACTACTGTTAGGTGGCCTGTACACTAGCGTTTTCTGCCCCTCCGTGTTTCGCAGCTCTACCAATATCGATTCTACATCCTCCAAGCTAATGTCCTTCTTTTCTATTGCGTTATTCTCCGCTCTAACCAGCAACACTACCCCACCTCCTTTTCCTTTCTGTCTATCCCTCATGAATATTGAATATCCCTGGATGTTCAGCTCCCAGCCTTGGTCGTCCTGGAGCCATGTCTCCGTGATCCCAACTATATCATATTCAATAGCTATCTGCACATTCAACTCATCCACCTTATTACTAATGCTCCTTGCATTGAGACACAAAACCTTCAGGCTTGTTTTTACAACACTCCTACCCCTTATACAATTATGTTGAAAAGTGGCCCTTTTTGATTTTTGCCCTGGATTTGTCTGCCTGCCACTTTTACTTTTCACCTTGCTACCTATTGCTTCTACCCTCATTTTACACCCCTCTGTCTCTCCGCTCACACATTTAAGAAACCCTTTCCCTTTAACTCCATCCTCGACTATCCCATTAGACACCGTGATGTCAGAGTCTCCAGCGTGGAGACTTCAGACCCGGTGCTGAGTCTAGGACTCGGTTAAGGCGATGGCTGCGGCCTGCTGGAGAGCGGTGGAGTGGAGAGGGTCGGTGGAGTCGATGGTGGAGGCCCGCACGGAGTGGAGTCCGGGTCAGTGGGTGAAGCGGATGAGGTCCAGGTCAGCGGATGGTCGGTGAGGCGGCGGGGTGAGTAGAGCTCGGTGAGGCGGCGATGTTTGACGGTCCCGGTAAGGCGGCGATGTTCGATGGTCCCGTTATGGTTGATAGTCGGAGGAAATGGGGAGGTAGCGAGGGTCGGCTTAATCGGTGAGGGGGCGATAGTCGGAGGAACCGGTGAGGCAGCGAGGATCGGCATCATCGGTGGGCAGGTTAATGTCGGCGGCAGCATCGACGTGGAGGTCGGAGAAAGCGGCGTCCTCAGTGGCCCGGGCCTGAGGTCGGTCCGGGAGGCGGTGAGTGCTGGTGCTGCTCCTCCTTGCCAAGATGGTGTCGCGGGACTCAGGCAGGTGGCGCGGGCCAGCGTTGGGGCTCGGGGCCTGCAGGCGGTTGAGTCGCGGAGTGTCGGTGGCAGGAGCGGCCTGGAGGCGGGCGGGTTTATGGTCCTTGGTGGAGTTCAGTTGGCCCAGGAATCTTTTGTTGAAGTTGTGGATTTGCTGTAGGATGAAGTAGAGTTGGGGTCCGTTGCAGGTCTGGGTGAGTGAGGACTGAAGTTTTGGGATAGTCAAAGCGTGGTCCTGCTGGTGCCGGCGCATAGCAGCCAGAGTAGATCGCAGAGCATGGAAGGAGAATTGCCGTGTATGGAGGCAGATAGCCAGTCGGTATCTATAGTCTGGGTTGGGTCCGAACTGGGAGATAGAGAACTGGAGCTGGAAACCGTGAGGTACAAGATGGAGGCGCAGGCAAGTCCCGACAAAGCAAACGTGGCTGTGGTACCAGGTCTGGGTTAGGATGTGGCCGTAACGTTTGCCACATCTTCCCATCTCCTCCCCACTCCCTCCGTAACTCCCTGGTCAATTCGTCCCTTCCCACCCAAACCACCCCCTCTCTGGGCATTTTCCCTTGCAACCACAGGAAATGCTACACTTGTCGCTTTACCTCCCCCCTTGACTCCATTCAAGGAATCAATCAGTCTTTCCCAGGTGTGCCAGAGGTTCACCTGCACCTCCTCCAACCTCATCTATTGCATCTGCTGCTCTAGAAATCAACTTCATTGTTTGCCTGAAGATAGACACAAAAAGCTGGAGTAACTCAGTGGGACAGGCAGCATCTCTGTAGAGAAGGAATGTGTGATGTTTCAGAACTAAATACAGGAGAGGGAGATGGCCGTTCAGAGGAGAGCAGCAGCTAGTTTGTGACACCAGCTTGGTTCTGAAGGTTATAGTGATAGGTGACTCACTAGTTAAGAGGATGGACAGGAGATTCTGTGGCAGCAAATGGAGCTCCAGGATGATGTGCCTCAGGACACTCTGAGTTGAAGGTTAATATTCAACCATATTCAAGCGGAACAAGAGTTACCTGTCGGCCACGTGCCAAGAATGACATATGCTTCCTAAAGCCACGTGGTTCATTTAAAAAATAAAAACCCAACATTGTCATGGGCATATTTACTTTTAGGAGGTTTTCCAACTTTGAAACTGAACAAAACTCAAGCAGGCATGAAGGCATTTGAGTTCAGCTTAAGATGAAAAAATTGTCTTAATTTGATCTGAGCTAAAACAAGCAGAAAATATTTTTTGGGACAATATGACCAGTGTTATAAAGGTTATTAAGGTACAACATTTTTCTCTTATCATTAATCATACTTACTAACATCGATCGTGGTCTAATATTACTGGCAATGCTGGCAAGACAAGTGCTATTAGATTAACAATTATGCTTAGTGATCTGTTCTACTCTATTCATAGTGTTTATATTATTTTGAATAAATATTCTCGGTAGTTTATAGCATATAATGTTTTGATGGTGCTGAATTTACTGCTTTCCAAAGACTAAGCGGACAAGCAACAAATTGGAACAAAAATATTTGACTCCTACTTGACTCCTAGAATTGCTTCATTGTGTAACTAAAGCTTCTCTCTAGTTTTTAAGGAAATAAGAAGTGATATTTGGTGCAAAGCCAAGAAGAAATAAATAAGAAAAACCCAAAATATAGATATGCACGCTGGCTTACTTTGTTGTGTCTGATGCTTCTTTTAGTTCTTCATCCAACCTGTGGAAGAAAAAATATGAAGAATAACAAAAAAATCTGTGTGAAGCAAGATTCACATGAATGTTCAGATCCTTCCAACTCAGAATGCCCACAATAGCATTCATCTGTCATTATTTAACAATATTCTGATTGCAGAAAGATAATCCCCTCACACAAAAACCATAACACACAAGATTGCATGCTTATTAAACTGTGCCGAAAGTGTAGCCATCTTGTCAAATATTGTTAATATTCAGCATTTAGTAACCTGGCAAAGCAAAATATATATTTTTTGGGTTAGTAAAGGAATGAAAAAACTTCTCTCAGTAGCTCTGGCTTAAGTAGGGATGGCAGGAAATGACCCAATGACCCTGGGTCTCCTGCAGTACAATCTGTTTCTGATTAATGCTCACCTTCAGAATGTTGATGGTGGAAAACTCAGCGTTTCATATTACCTTAAATAAGATGGGTGAATACTTAGGCGAGTGGCTCAGGCCACTCTTGTTGGAAATGTTCATCGCTTGACATTTACATAGCAAGCATACCACTTTCTACTCACTAACCTTGCATGAATATTCAGATCCTACCATACCGTATCTCCCTCAGCCTCGCAAACCTTTGAATTCTCTGCAACCTTTCATGGTCTTGGGCTGTCCCTCATCCCACAATCTTTGCTCTACCATGCTATTTCCGTGTCCATTATTTTCTCTACTATAGACATTGATCATTCATCGTATTGCTGCCCATCCTAATGTCTCTTCCTTCTGCTCAGTATCAGATTTTTCCCTGCTTCAATTTTGTGAAAGGCCTTGTAATAATTTACAGCATTGAAGGTGCTGTCTGTTACTGCCTATGAAGCTATGCTCTGGTATCACATTTTCTTTCTTAGGAGGAGACAGAAGAAAGATAGATTAGCACATTCAAGCAGCTTTAGCTTATTGTTGAGCACAAGGTTAATTTTCTGCAAAGGAGGCCAATGCTACAGCATATGACGCGCTTGAAATGCCATAATTTACCTCATCCTTCTTTTTTTACACTTTTCTTCTTCACACCTTTTAGGAAATAAGTCATTAAACCAAAGTTAGGAAAAGGACATTCATAAAATAGATATGCAGGCAGAAGAAATCACCTTCAGGTCATAAATTGAAATGAATGAGATATATTTATGATTTAATAAGAGGTTATGATTTTGACATAAAGACATTTAACAATTGCTGTACAGGTGCACAACCTTTTATCCGAAGATCCAAATAACGAAAACCTCCGAATAGCGGACATTTTTTCAGTCCTTGAAGAAAGGTCCTTGAAAACGTTCACCGAGGGCGGCCCGCAGAGGTGACAGCGGAACCTCCGGTCGGTCCTTGAAGAAAGGGGAACTAAATCCCCATTCATAAAAGAGAAGGTGAGGGTATATTGTGCGGGAGGGTTAATAATTGACAATATGCTGCTGTCTGCCCGCTGAGTTAAAAAGTTCCCACGGTAGACACGATACACAGTGTATCGTGAGTCTTGCGTGGGAACTTTTTAACTCAGCGGGCAGGGAGCAGCAGATTGTCGCTCCCTTCAGTTTCACCCCACCTACACCCCTCTGCTTCCCAGCCATGTGTGTGACCCCTTTCCTCCCCTCTCCAGCTCCCCGCCCATTGCACTGGCGTGGGGGCTTTGCACTGTCTTCAGGTCGGCGATGCCAGCATACAGTGCCAGTCACTGGAGATGTCAGGACCGACGGGACACCGACCCCCAGGCCCACTGCAAGCACGGAGATCCCAGAGACCCACAGCCAGCAGCAGCCCAGCCCCGTTCCAACTCCAGAGGAAAACTGCAAACTAGCGGGAGAGATCAGGACCACCAGAAGCCGCTCCCCGATGGGCCGCTTCGGCGACAAGTGGCAGTTCGCCCACAGCCCGAGCTGTGCCCCCTCATCGGGACACCGACCCCCAGGACCACTGCAAGCACGGAGATCCCAGATCAGCAACTCCAGCCCAGCCCCGCTCCAACTCCAGAGGAACACGCTCCCCGTATGGGCAGAAGCTGATGGTGTGCAAGGTTCGTCTTGTTCTTGGGGTCGCGCAGCTCGGGCTGTGGGCGAACTGCCACTTGTCGCCGTAGCAGCCCATCGGGGAGCGGATTCCTCTGGAGTTGGAGGGGGAGGGGGGTATTGTGCTGTTTGATCGCCCCCTGCTATCCCAGGGACAGGGAGACAGGACGCTCACCGAGGGCGGCCCGCAGTGGTGACAGCGGAACCTCCGGTCGGTCGTGGAAGAAAGGGGAACTAAATCCCCATTCATAAAAGAGAAAGCGAGGGTACATTGCGCGGGAGAGTAGGAATCCCAAGACAAAGTTGAGTGAGTGTTCACCGAAGGTGGCCCGCAGAGGTGACAGCGGAACCTCCGGTCGGTCCTGGAAGAAAGGGGAACTAAATCCCCTTCATAAAAGAGAAGTGGAGGGTATATTGCCCGGGAGGGTATATCGCCTACCTGGAAGAAACCGGACATTTTTTCCAGGATGTCGTCTGCACACCAAAGCTCACGTTTGGCGCCAAACGCACGTCGCCTTTGCTGCACACGGATATAAGAGTGTGAAAATGTCGCCTTAGGCCGCCTAAGGGCATGTAGCCCCGTTAGGGTGACATGAGTGCGGGAGGTGATTCAATGCTGCGGTCACATTTACAAATTCAGGAATTCTTTCAACACACTGCATTTCATACAGACATTTATTCTGCAAGAAAAAACTACATTGAAGACTCAAACTCGCGACTGAGGAACTGCCGGGATCAAGGCGCAAACTCGCGACCTTGCGGATATGAGCCGAGCACTCTACCACTGAGCCAGCCATTAAAATCTACGCTAAAACATTTCCATTCCGAAGGCCGACAAATTCCGAATTACGAAAAATGTCTGGTCCCAAGGCTGTCGGATAAAAGGTTGTGCACCTGTAATCACAAAAAGGCCATGGGTCAAATGGCATCTATGTCACAGATCTACAAGAGTATCTTGGTTTTACACGTTGAAGTAAGAATCTGTATACTTCACAGCAAACTATTATAGTATGTGGTACCTATTTTTTCATTGACTTACGTACAATAGTTTGGAGAAGAAAGTTTATGCACATAAGGAAGGTAAATATGTTATACTCTCTTTACATTGTACAATCAGTCATTTAAGTATATACACGTCTTATACAAGGCCTGAAACACTCCTTAAAGGGCCTGTCCCACTTGGCAATTTTTTCGGCAACTGCCAGTGTCATATCAGTGTCCCCAAAAGATTTTGAACATTTCGTAATCCAGCAGTGACAAAAAATGTTGCGACATTTGAAAAAACACCGTGCGCCATATGTCATCACACCTCAAATTTTTCAGTGACCTGATACGTAAGTCAATGATGCCGCAGTCGCCGAAAAAATCGCCATGTGGGACAGGTCCTTAAAAGTATTTATATTGAAAAGTTTAATTAAATATTTTACATTTTGAGTGATCTTTTGCAACCCAAAGTTTTAAAAATCCTGTATAGGCTGGCAAAGGCACTTCCTAGGAAAAGAAAGGTTACTTGGAGTCAATTTGTCGAGTAGAAGATGGTGCATCAATCTCGTAAAAGATTTTAATGATAGTGCCTCTCATGCAAAATTCCGAATGAGCATGTGTAAATTTTATTGGAGTTATGCTCAAAATAATAACATACCTTTCCTTCTGATTGGTGCTAATGAACTTTCTGATGATCTGCTAAAATTTAACATGTAGCTTGGAGTGTATAACATAACCATCCACAAGTACCAAAGTTAACACCAATAGAATTTCAATCATTATTCTGCTCAAATAATGGTTCCCTTGTATTGGATTTCAGTCCACTGTGCTGACAAGCAGGGTTGTGGAGTAGTCCACTGTGCTGACAAGCAGGGCTGTGGAGTCAGTGTCATAGTCGTTGAGTTAGTCGGAGTAATTTTGGTGCTGCTGGAGTCGGAGTCGACTCCGACCTCAACATAAATTTCAGAGACTACGTAAATCGGAAAAAACCCCACTTTTAAAACATACAACACAAGTTATTTCCACCCGAGAGAATGAGAAATCACAACGGTGCTGCCATCTGATGGCAGAATGGCGAGAAGCAAAATGTAAACAAACGCCATCACCAGCTGATTTCCTTCTCAACAGCAGTAAACACTAGTCTTGGCAAAGCGTCAACGAATTTGGTAATTTTTTGTCAATACAAACCATAATTTCTACTTTCAGTGGGATGCTTGACACAATATTCTAGGTTAAAAGGTTAGTAAGGGGTTGGGTAAAGAATGGAAAAAAAGTTTAGGGCTCATTTAGGTAAAAGTATAGTAAACACCGACTAACCTAAACTAACGGGGTGCTGCTTTCCCTTGACCTCCCCCCCTTTAATGTAACCTAAACTAACAAGGGGGGGGGGGGGGGGTCTGCATCCCCTTGACCCCCCCTAATCCCTTCCAACAAGTTCCCTCAAATTACTAAATTATTACCAATGAACAGAGACTACTAAAGTGAGTTAGTAAAGATAGGTAAAGTATGTCAGTTCATCCGCTGGATTTAGAATTATTACTAGACTAAATGCAGACCCGTTGGGTCCCCCAACGCAATATTCCACCACATATCCGTTCCCCCAACGCAACCCGTTCCCCCAACTCAATATTCCACCTCTCACGCATAGCCCCCAACTGTGCAGGTGCAGTTCATTTCATCTCATCCCCAGCACTCCCTCCCCCTCCTCTTCACCCTCCCTCTTCTTTTCCTTCTCCTCCTCCCCTTCCCCAATCCCTCCCTCACCTCCCCCAATCCCTCCATCACCTCTCCCTCCCTCGCTTTCCCCTACCCTCACTCACTCCCTCCCTCCCTTCATAACTTCTCTCCCCTCTCTACCCCCCCCTATACTTCTATCCCCCACTTCCCTCACCTCCCACTATCCCTCCTCACCTCCCCCACCTATCCCTCCTCTCCCTCTATTCCCCACTCCCTACCTCCCCCACCTCTCCCTCATTCCCCTTCTTCCCCCACCAGACATGAGACAGGAAAAAACCTGGGTATGTGGGCGGGGTTGGAGGGGGGAGAGATGTCGGAGAAAAGACGGGGAAGATCCATGGGTGAGAAGGGGGTATCACGGGGGTGGAGCCAGCGAGGGGAACCAGAGAGGAAGGGGCTGGAGCTGGCAGTGCGATGGGGACTCACAGCGGGCGCTGGTCGCTGGTCATTCTCCTCCGCCGGGATCATAGTCTCCGCTCTCCGTCTGGCGACATCGGCGACATCTCTGACTCTGCGCCGGAGTAGGACACTTCCGGACCCTCCGAAATTGTGTCTGGTTGGAGACCTCTGCCGGCCATCCAGAGCGTCGCTCAGTTCCAGTAAAGATGCGATTGCGCAAGAAGGGGCGGGTTGTTCCGCAGAGTGACAGAAGAGACTAATCCGCGCGGCGCTGACTGGTAGAGGAGATCGATCAGCGCACGCGCGGTTTTGAAGATGATTAAACCTCGTTAACTTTTACAATAGACCACCGAGCGGAACAAAACTGTGTGCACTCGCAGCGCAGGAAAACGGCGAGCTAGCTGGTGAAAAATCATGGCGCTATCGCATACCGTTTTTGCACAAATAGAAAAAAGGCGCAAACCGGAATTTAACAAGATCTGAGTTTTAATTATGTATAGATACCTAGGGGTCGGGGTCAGAGTCGGAGGCAGAGTCAGAAACACATGAAATCAAGGAGTTGTTATGTTTAGAGTGTGTTTTCTTTTGTTTTTTTGTTTTTTTTCAGTATTTTATGAGGGGGGAAGTGGGTAGGGTAAGGGGGAAACCGTCCGTCAGTCGCTTCCTGGCGAGGATGCGGCTATTATCCAAGTGACGCCCTCGGCCCCCTCACAGCCTACCAGCTGGATCGGCACGGCCTTACCTGCCGGGACCGGACCAGAGCTTCAGCAGCGGCGGCGAGGCGCTGGAAACATCGCGGAGCGTGCGAGGCTTTCCTGGGATCGCCGCCTGGAGCTCCGGACTGCTGGGCTGCTGCTCCAACATCGCGGAGCTGTGGGTGCGGAGCTCCCAACGCGGGCGGCGCTGACTTTAATATCGCGGAGTCCTGGGACCCTTTGCCGGGGGTCGCCAGAGCGAATCTCCTCCCAGCGTGGCCTGTGGACATCGGGAGCCGCGGACTCCGGTGGAAGGTGGCCGACGAGAGGTTCCCGGCGAGAGGACCTGAACATCGGGCTGCCCGTAGCGCCAACTACAGGGTGCTCGGGAGGCCCAGACCATGGGTGAACATTGGGGAACATCGGCGAGGAGGTTGACTGGACTGGTTCCTTCCCTCACAGTGGGGAACTTTGGTGCTGCTGTGGGGATGTTTGTGTTGTGGACTACTGTGTTCTGTGTTTTGTGTTTTTTTAATTTTAGTTTTTTTGTATGACTGTAAGGGAAAATGTTTTTGTCAATAAATAAATTAAATTGTAAATATGCCATTTACACAACACGTAGTTTAAGATCATCTTTAATCCACATACAGACTTAACAGCATGTCAGTAGTCACTGCATCCTGTCTGCTACCGAACTGCGTAGTGTAGGAAGTAGGTGTGAATATAAATGATACAGTAAGGCGGGGTTAGTGATGCTAACCTATATATGATTGGTTGCATGCATAAGCCAATCTACATCCTTCCCCCTTAAAGAGTGAGTATAGTGAGTATCCATGCCATTAAAGTTAAACAAATTTGCCGTATCCATCAGGCGGTCTACTGATGCGGCCCGAACGCGTATGGACCAAGCCCTCTCCTCGTTCACGGGAAAGATTAGAGGGAGCGGGGGGCTCTGGAAGCGAGGAAGCAGTGGGAGAGGCTAGTGGTGGCCGAAAGGGGAAGTGTGCAGGAGGGGTAATCCTGTGGTTGGTCACGGCCGCTGCTCATGGAGGAGTATGGGACATGCGAGGAGTGTGGGGTATGCGGGGATTGGTAGAAGGTTTGGCAGCGAATGGCTGGAACTGAAGTGGTGGAGCATAGGGTCCGGCTGGCGGCGTACGGGGTTCTCGTACAGCAAGCATGTAGGAGTGAGTACGCGTTTGACTCCCCTTGCAAATTAATTGGACTGGTGTCGGGGGCAGTGTTGAGCTTGAATTGGGAGTCGTAGTTGTTATCGTCTTGCAACAACATGTTTAGATTAGGTCTGGGACTGAAGGGCTTCTTCCCACAAGAACGACAGGCAGCAGAGAAATGGTTTAATTTCTTGCAATAGTTACAGGCCTTTCCATAAGCAGGACATGGTGATTGCCTGTTGTACAGATACAGGTGCACAACCTTTTATCCGAAGATCCAAATAACGAAAACCTCCAAATAGTGACATTTTTTCAGTCCTTGAAGAAAGGTCCTTGAAAACGTTCACCGAGGGCGGCCCGCAGAGGTGACAGCGGAACCTCCGGTCGGTCCTCGAAGAAAGGGGAACTAAATCCCCATTCATAAAAGAGAAGGTGAGGGTATATTGCGCGGGAGGGTTAATAATTGACAATATGCTGCTGCTGCCTGCCCGCTGTTAAAAAGTTCCCACGGTAGACACGATACACAGTGTATCGTGAGTCTTGCGTGGGAACTTTTTAACAGCGGGCAGGCAGCAGCAAATTGTCGCTCCCTTCAGTTTCACCCCACCTACACCCCTCTGCTTCCCGGCCATGTGTGTGACCCCATCCCTCCCCTCTCCAGCTCCCCGCGCATTGCACCGGCGCGGGGGCTTTGCACTGTCTTCATGTTGGAGCCAGTGCCAGTCACCGGAGACGTCAGGACCAACGGGACACCGACCCCCAGGCCCACTGCAAGCACGGAGAACCCAGAGACCCACAGCCAGCAGCAGCCCAGACCCGCTCCAATTCCAGAGGAACACGCTCTCCGATGTCCCCGTAGGGACAGAAGCCGATGGCTCGGGCTGTGACGTCTCCGGCGACCCCCCTGTACAGGAGCTGAGACTGGGAACTGTGGGGTTGTTTGCAGTTGCAGAGGGAGGGGGCAAGGGCGGTACAGTTCCCAGTCTCAGCTCCATTCCAGGGGGGTGACCGGAGACGTCAGGACCAACGGGACACCGACTGCAAGCACGGAGATCCCATAGACTCACAGCCAGCAGCAACTCTAGCCCAGCCCCGCTCCAACTCCAGAGGAACCCGGGTTGCGGATGAGGGGGCGCAGCTCGGGCTGTGGGCGAACTGCCACTTGTCGCTGTAGCGGCGCATCGGGGAGCGGGTTCCTGTTGGTCCTGACGTCTCCGGCCATCCCCCCTGGACAGGAGCTGAGAGACGTCAGGACCACCAGAAGCCGCTCCCGGATGCGCCGCTACAGCGACAAGTGGCAGTTCGCCCACAGCCCGAGCTGCGCCCCCTCATCGGGACACCGACCCCCAGGCCCACTGCAAGCACGGAGATCCCAGAGACTCACAGCCAGCAACAACTCTAGCCCAGCCCCGCTCCAACTCCAGAGGAACCCGGGTTGCGGATGAGGGGGCGCAGCTCGGACTGTGGGCGAACTGCCACTTGTCGCCGTAGCGGCGCATCGGGGAGCGGATTCCTCTGGAGTTGGAGGGACAGGGAGACACAGTGGCTTTTGAGAATGGTGGGCAATCACTTCCAAAGTTCTGCCCACACAGTCAGTACACCTCTCCTATACTTGTCTCCCGCACTAAGATTATCTCGCAGAGAATGATCCCAGCCTAACCCTCCCTATTCTCTCCTATTCTGCAAGAAAAATCTACACTGAAGACTCAAACTCGCGATCGAGTAACTGCCGGGATCGAGGCGCAAACTCGCGACCTTGCGGATACGAGCCGAGCACTCTACCACTGAGCCAGCCGTTAAAACCTACGCTAAAAATCTTCCATTCCGAAAGCCGAAAAATTCTGAATTACGAAAAGTGCCTGGTCCCAAGGCTTTCGGATAAAAGGTTGTGCACCTGTAATTACAATTGGGGCATCTTTTGGGAGGCTGACTATTAGGTGCAGGGTTGGCCTGGGCCATAAATCTTGTGTTTTCTGTCTGAGCTCGCAGTCTATTAAATCCAGTTAGATTAATGGACTTGGTGTCTGCCCCACGCTGACTGTTTAATGGGTCAATGATTTCCCCAATTCGACAAGCGTGAGCGGCTTCATCTAAGGTCAAATCAGGTTTACGCAGGAGCTCAGACCACAGCTTTTGATCATTCATCCCTGTCACCAGAATCTCTCTTGTTAGCTGGTCGGTCATGTTTTCGAAACGGCATCTCTGGGCCATATATTTTAAATCTGAGATGAATCTTTCGACAGGTTCACCTGACAATTGTCTACGGGGAAAGAATCTTGACCTTTCCAAAATGTGATTAGAGGGCAGGTCACAAATCTCACTAAATTTACGTAACAAGACATTGGGGTCGTCAGCAGATTCTGCGGGTGTAACTACCTGATTGTTGGCGCCCAGAATTTCTGGAGCGTATTGGAAAGTCCTGGATCGTTTCATAGCATCTGGGCCAGTGAGGTTAAGTAGAAGGGACGCTTTGACAGTGTCTGGTTCATTTCGATGCACAATGTTCATGTAGTGTCAGTAATCCATTTCAAAAGTAGCCCAGCGCTCACCGATATACGAATCAAAGATAAGCTGTGCAGGCTTCCGGCAGGAGGAAGCCATCGCAAAATGTGCAAATAAAAACTTTGCAAAAGAGAATAAAAACCGATATACAGGAGAAGTGGGTTAACCCATTGACACCATGTAAATATGACAATTACACAACACGTGGTTTAAGATCATCTTTAATCCACATACAGACTTAACAGCATGTTAGTAGTCACTGCATCCTGCCTGCTACCGAACTGCGTAGCATAGGAAGTAGGTGTGAATATAAATGATACAGTAAGGCGGGGTTAGTGAAACTAACCTATATATGATTTTTTTTTTTTTTTGTATGACTAAGGGAAAAATAATTCTGTTGTCTATTCATTAAAAACAATGACAATAAATTCAATCAAATCAAATCAAATCAAATCAATGGCCATATTGAGTCATCCATATATATCATGGACTTGCTAGCAGCTCATTACAAACATTTAATAACTAATCAAATAAATGTAATTAATCATGGCAATTATTATACTTTAATTTTGCTAGCTCTTCATTTTAATAGCACATATCACCACCGCCAAATGATTCAAAATGCAATCCACACTGTTGTTAATTAAAATAAAAATAATTAAAGGATAGGCTTGGTTAATTCACAGTCTAATCATGTTTGTCATTTTAGCGCTGTTTTTAAATGGCAGTTTACCATATTTGTGATATTATATAAACCATGCTAATGCTGTAGGAATCAGTGTCACCTCTGATCAGTGCAAGGGAACTAAATTAACACATACCTAATCGAAATGACAGAATGTCATTAACAATTACATTTCTACTCAGATTTTCTTGTTGAAAATCGTTGGGCTCAGCCATTGTGCAATGGCAGTCCCACCAACGTCTTCTCTATTTCCTTTCTGTTATAAAGTCCCAAAGCTGATGTAAGATAATGGTATGTAGATTCAAGACTTGAGGGCCTGAGATTTTGGGAGATGTTGGACAGGCTAGGACTTTATTCCATGAAGCTCAGGAGGATGAGGGGTGATCTTCCAAACGTTTACAAGATGCGAATAAATAAGATAAAATGCACAAAGTCTTTTACACTGAGTTGGGGAATCAAGAACCAGAGGTCATAGGTTTAAGGTGCGAGGGGAAAGGTTCAATAGGAACATGAGGGGAAAATTTTCCACACAGAAGTTGGTGGATATATGGAACGAGCAGCCAGAGGAGGTAGTTGAGGCTGTTACTATAACAACATCTAAAATATATTTATTACAAGTACATGGATAAGAAAGGTTTAGAGGGACATGGGGCAAACGCAGGCAGGTGGGACTAGTGTAGATGGTCAGCAAGACAAAGTTGCATGCTCTATGACTATTATTAGTTGCATGTTAGTGCCCCAATGCTCTGGAGTAGAATTATTAATCTATACAAATTTTCAAAGCCAATTTAAGGATTTAGGCCAATCCTCAAACGCTGATTACAACTGATGGGGGGACTGAATTGACCTGATTTTTTTTAAATTCAGCAAGCCTGAAAAAAATTGTAAAACATGATCAACAATTGGTTGTGTGTACGAAGGGAGAGTGTACGCTGGCGCGGTTTAGCTGCCACTGCTCTCTCTTCACATTGTGTTTTTGATTTTTTTGGCTTTGGATCGAATTCTGTCTTTAATTTGTGTATTGGTGATGTCTTTATTATTTATTTTACTCCGATTATATGTTTTTTACTCTTGTTAAATTCTGTAAGGTGTCCTTGAGACTTTTGAAAGGCGCCCACAAATAAAATTTAAAATTTATTATTATTATTATTATTATTATTATTATTATTATTATTGTGTGGCAGTTCAGAAGGACATTTTTAAAATCTTAGATGGAGGAAGAAATTAAAAACAGCTTGGGCAAAATACTAATCTGAACCAGCACTAGGCTACACAAATTAACTTTATAAATTGGAGATCATGTGAAAGATTCAAATTGCATAAATAACAAATCCTATAATTTACAAATGTAACAATCAGTCTTTATTTCTTGTAACAATATTTAGGAAACTAGGTCAACAGTTACTCCAATACTTTATAGTAAATGAAACATTTACTATACAGTCAGTAAATTCATCATGTAACAAATTAAGGATGCAAGTTTTAATGGAATTATATTCTTTTAAATGTTGACTAATAGGTGAAACCTGAGCTATTTCAGAGTTTTTCAACAAACTATAGTTTTTTGTGGCAGTTTCAACAACCTATAGTTCTGATGCCGCGCCCCCCCCCCCCCCCCCCCCAAACCGGCAAACTCTACCCCAAACTCTACCCCCTCCCTCTCTCCCCCTCCCTCTGATCGCTTCCTCTCTGCCCCCCCTCACGCTCCCTCTCGCCACCCTTTCTCCTCCCCTACCCCCTGTGCCTCTGTGTCCCTCTCTGGGCCTGTGCCCCTCTCTGTGCCCCTCTTTGTGCCTCTGTATCTCTATGTCCCTCTGTGCCCCTCTGTGTCTCCCTCTGTACCGCTCTCTGTGCCCCTCTGTGCCCCTCTCCGTGACCCTCTCTGTGACTGTGTCCCTCTCTGTGCCTCTGTTCCTCTCTGTGCCCCCGTGTCCCTCTCTGTGCCCCCGTGTCCCTCTCTGTGCCTCTGCTTCCCTCCCTGTGCCTCTGCTTCCCTCCCTGTGCCTCTGCGTCCCTCTCTGTTCTTCTCTGTGCCTCTGTGTCCTTCTCTGTGCCTCTGTGTTCCTCTCCCTCTAGCCCCCTCCCTCTCGAGCCGTGCCTGTGAGTTGGGGGCTATGTGTGAGTGGATAGGGCGGGGGATGAGGTAAAAGGAGTGAATGAATATTAATATAATATCAATGGGGATGGTTTGTGTGTGTGTGTGGGGGGGTATGGTTAGTGTGTGTGTGTGTGAGGGTTGGTTAGTGTTTGTTTGAAGCCGCAGGCCGCCCCCTCCCCCCACAACTGCTCGTTGAGGGGATGGGACCCTATGGGTCCCACTTGGACTAGTATATACATAAAAATAGGATGGCCAGGTTACAGTTTGTCAAGAAGTACTTAAAAGAGCAACCACAGTTCTGGAAAAAGGTCTTGTGGACAGATGAGACGAAGATTAACTTATATCAGAGTGATGGCAAAAATAAAGTATGGAGGAGAGAAGGAACTGCCCAAGATCCAAAGCACACCACCTCATCTGTGAAACACAGTGGTAGGGGTGTTATGGCCTGGGCATGTATGGCTGCTGAAGGTACTGGCTCACTTATCTTCAATGATGATACAACTGCTGATGGTAATAGTATAATTAATTCAGAACTGTATAGACACATCCTATCTGCTCAAGTTCAAACAAATGCCTCAAAACTCAATGGCCGGCGGTTCATTCAACAGCAAGACAATGATCCCAAACATATTGCTAAAGCAACAAAGGAGATTTCCAAAGCTAAAATATGGTCAATTCTTGAGTGGCCAAGTGAATCACCCGATCTGAACCCATTTGAGCATGTATTTTATATGCTGAAGGAAAAACTGAAGGGAACTAGCCCACAAAACAAGCATAAGCTAAAGATGGCTGCAATACAGGCCTGGCAGAGCATCACCAGAGAAGACACCCAGCAACTGGTGATGTCCATGAATCGCAGACTTCAAGCAGTCATTGCATGCAAAGGATATGCAACAAAGTACTAAACATGACTATTTTCATTTACATGACATTGCTGCATCCCAAACATTATGGTGCCCTGAAAGGGAACACATATACATATACTACCCTTAAAAATAATTATCATAGATTATATTTCAGAAAAGGATCTTGATTTTCTTTAAAATATCAACACTAATGCCAATGAAATATGTAACCAATATCTAGTGAATGAGAAATTCATTACTTACTCTCTAATAGTATCTGGTATCTGAACATGTTGCATAGGGATCAGCTCCTCCAGTTCAGCTAGGCTACTGACATACCTTATCTTACTGCTGAACTTTGAACTGAAAAGCAAATAGATACATATTTATTTTACGTTTCAAAGCCTGAGAAAAAAAATAGTACTGAGCAATTCCTCTATAAAAGTTCATGAAAGGGGCAAGACATATGCAAACTTGGATTTTTACTATTAATTTCACCTCCTCTTTATCTTAGCATTGCAACGTTTTTGCTTGGAGAAGCTAAAAGGACTAGATGGTTTCAATATTATTCCAATATGCAAAATGTCCCTTGTCTCCAAACATGCTTCATCCTCTTCTAAATAAAGTGAGGGGGCAAAAGTGAGTGTTGTTGCTATTATTGAGGAAGTCCTTGGGAAGCGGAAAGGTCTGAAGGTGAGTAGGTCGCCTGACCCAGATGGACCATTTCTCAGGATCCTGAAATAAGTACCTGTTGAGGTTATGGAGGCATTAGTGGTGATCTTTCAAGAATCAATAGTCAGGAATGGCTCTAGAGGACTGGAAAATGGCAAATATTACTCGACTGTTTAAAAAGGGATGAGGTCAAAGAAAGGAAATTATATGCTAGTATGTCTGATTTCTGTGGTTGGTAAAATTTTAGTACATTATGAAGGACGAGGTTTCTTGGAAACATATGATAAAACATATGATAAAATAGGCCAAAGTCATCATGGTTTTGTGAAGGGGAGATCTTGCCTGACACATCTATTAGATTTTTTTGTGGAACAAGCAGAATAGACAAAGGAGAGTCAGTGGATTTTGCTTTCTTCGATTTTCAGAAGTGCTTTGATAGGGGGGCTGCTCAATAAGATAGGAGCCCACGGTATTAGATGGAAGAATAGATTGGCTGACATAGAAGGCTAAGAGTGGGAATAAAGGGGGTAGTTTCTGGTTGGATGCCAGTGGCCAGTGGTGTTCCACGGAAGCTGGTGCTGAGTCCACTACTTTTCACATTTAATGTTAATAATCTGCACGATAGAAATATTGGCTTTGTGGCCAAGTTTGCAGAAGATACAAAGATAGGTGGAGAGGCAGGAAGTGCTGAGGAAGCAGGGTGTCTGCAGAAGAACTTGGACAGGTTGGGAGAGTGGGCAAAGAAGTGGCAAATAGAATACAGTGCAACAAATTGTATGGAACCGCATTTTGAGAGGAGGAATAAGGGCATAGACTGCTTTCTAAATGGGGAAAGGATTCAGGAATCGGAGTTTCAAAGGGACTGGTGAGTGCAGCATTCCCAAAACATTAATGTACAGGTTGAGCCAGTGGTCAGAAGGCAAATACAATGCTAGCATTCATTTTGAGGGGACTAGAATATGAAACGAAGGATGTGTCGTTGAGGCTATACAAGCTGCTGGTGCGGCCGCATTTGGAATAATGTGCGCAGTTTTGGGCTCCATATCTGAGAAGGACCCTCCAGAGGAAGGTTTTGAAAATGATCATGGGGATGATTGTGTTAACATATGAGGAGTGTTTGATGGCCACCTGGGCCTGTACTCACTGGAGTTTAGAAGGATGAGGGGCGGATCTCACTGAAACCTACTGAATAATGATAGGCCTATATAGAGTGGACATGTAAAGGATGTTTCCAGTAATGGGACAGTCTAGAATTACAGGGCGCAGCCTCAGAATAGAAGGATGTACATTTAGAATAGCGATGAGGAGAAATGTCTTTAGTCAGAGAGTTGTGAATCTGTGGAATTCATTGCCACAGGCAGCTGTGGAGGCCAAGCCACTGGGCTTTTTTAAAGCAGGCCAAATTACCTAATTCTGCTCATTTGCTTATGGTTATATGTAAATAGAAAAAGGATGCAAGGAACTGCAGATGCTGATTTAACAAAAGAAACATACAAAGTGCTGGAAGAACTCAATGGGTCAGACAGCGTCCCTGGAGGACAAGGATAGGCGATGTTTCAAGATGGTACCTATTCCCATTGGGAATTGTGACACTCTCCTAAAGGATCAATTCAATGTTTTAAAAGATGCTCATCTCCAAATACTAAACAGCTGCAGCTGCAATGCAGGGTACCCATTTGCACATATTTCCTGGTCTTTTTTAATTTGTAAGTGTTGATCTATGCTGGTTTTGTAGAAACATAGCAAATAGGTGCAAGAATAGCTCATTCGGCCCTTCAAGCCAGCACCGCCATTCAAAATGATCATGGCCCTTGATTCTGTTAGTCCAGAGAGCTATATCTAACTCTCTCCTGAAAACATCCAGTGAATTGGTCTCCATTGTCTTCTGTGGCAGAGAATTCCACAGATTCACAACTCTCTGGGTGAAAACGTTTTTCCTCATCTCAATCCAAAATGAATACCCCTTATTCTTAAATTGTGACCCCTGGTTCTGGACTCCCCCCAACATCGGAAACATTTTTTGTGCATCTAGCCTGTCCAATGCATCAGCCATGTTCTCAGTGAATGTCGGTGCCGGCTCGAAGGGCTGAATGGCCTACTCCTGCACCTACTGTCTATTGTATAATCCCTTAAGAATTTTATATGTTTCTATAAGATTCCCTCTCATCCTTCTAAATTCCTAATGAATACAAGCCCAGTCAACCCATTCTTTCAACATATGTCAGTCCCGCCATCCTGGGAATTAACCTGGTGAACCAACGCTGCACTCCCTCAATATCAAGAATGTCCTTCCTCAAATTAGGAGACTAAAACTGCACACAATTTACTCATCTATTTATATGTTATTTCAATAAATCCCTAATTTAATGAAGCGGTGGCAGACAGGAAAATGTGATTGTGATCTGTAAATGTACACCTGGAGGAGAAAGATCTAATGCAGGCAAATGGGATTAGCATTGGAGAGGGTGGGAGGGGTGAAGAGAACAAAGGGAATGTCTGTAGTAGGGCGGAGACATGAAGGAGGTGGCCAAAAGGGCTTGTTTCTGTGCTGTATGATTCTGGTTCTCATTAATTCATGAATGGCCTCAAAAACGAAGATCACACCAAGGGATCTGCTCAGGCAAAAAAGGCATTCAGAAAGTAGTTAAGTGTAGGCAGAAATTCTGGACCAAAAATTATTATAGATTAAATAAAGCTTGTGCAAAATTTTGTTAATAAGAATAAATTGACTCAAATAATAAAATAATCTAAAGCTATTAACTAATTTACCAGATTATTTTATTATTTGAGTCAATTTATTCTTATTAACAAAATTTTGCACAAGCTTTATTTAATCTATAATAATTTTTGGTCCAGAATTTCTGCCTACACTTAACTACTTTCTGAATGCCTTTTTTGCCTGAGCAGATCCCTTGGTGTGATTACCATGGTGATTATTATTCAAGGGCCTCCACACCTCATGGAGGATTTTAAAATTTGAATACATTCTCCTGAGGCTTCATTGTGTTTCCAGTAAGTAAATCTCCTCCAGGTGTTTTCTGGTGCACCTGTTTGATTTTTTTCCCCCCAAAATAAGAAACAGCACTGAATTGCTAATGAATATTGGATTACAGAAATACAATGGTAACATTAAACTGAGGAACAATAATCCCTTTGAATTATTTTTGCTTTTATTTGACTTTTGCACAAGACCATTGCAATATGCTTCCAAAGACACCTACAGTATTTAATAGGTGAATGTAAACAGTTAAAGAGAAATTAAAAAATATAATCATTGTAACTGCAACAACCTTGGTCTCCACTTTAAGATAGACATTTCCTTTGTTCTCTTCACCCATCCCTCTCTCTGAAACTTAAAAATAACACAATTCTCATTTCTCCTGTTCTACGAGGATCACGATGACCGGACATCAATGATCTGAAACATTGACTGATTTTGCTGCCTGAGCTGCTGGGCACTTCCAGGACTTCCTGCTTTCACTTAGAAACTAATGACATGACCGAACAAAGTTAACATAGACTTGTGAAAAGTAAACATGTTAAAAAAATCTGTTCAAAGATTGTTTCAAGTTTTACCCATAAAGGGAAAGCAAATCATACGCTGTTGTGGATTTTAGATGACATAATTCAGCGCAACACACTAGTGAGAATTAATAAACACAAAATAGAGTAGGGGCTTTTTTTGGATGATGGTTTAAGTTGCAGGGTGTTGTAGAACTGCTGATCATACTGAACAGCAGAGCTGGCACAAGCCGAATGGTCTAATT
The DNA here is from genome assembly GCF_028641065.1 of Leucoraja erinaceus. Classification (NCBI taxonomy): domain Eukaryota; kingdom Metazoa; phylum Chordata; class Chondrichthyes; order Rajiformes; family Rajidae; genus Leucoraja; species Leucoraja erinaceus. Next base: position 79,582,120 of record NC_073379.1, on the reverse strand, counting down.
TTGCATCCATTTCTTGTGTATGTACAAAGTGAAAGCTGTTTGCACACCATTACATCATGTATACACACGGTTTTCTTAGTCTCTTTATAGTGGAGAATGGAATATTATCACCTACCTAATAAAAGGTCGAGTAACAGCAAGTATCGTCCTGATAAACCACGATGGGTGGACAATTATAAATGATTTCAAATTCTTTCTTAATCTGTGTTTTAAAGAAATACAAGTAATTTAATTACATTTATTATTGTTTAATATACCTGTTACTGTTTATCTTCCCTTACAATACGATCATTTGGAAATGACATAGAAACATAGAAAATAGGTGCAGAAGTAGGCCATTTGACCCTTCGAGCAAGCACCACCATTCTATATGACCATGGATGATCATCCAAAATCAGTACCCCGTTCCTGCTTTTTCCCCATATCCCTTGATTCCGTTAGCCCTAAGAGCTACATCTAACTCTCTCTTAAAAAACATCCAGTACATTGGCCTCCACTGCCTTCTCTGGCAGAGAATTCCACAGATTCACAACTCTCTGGGTGAAAAGGTTTTTCCTCATCTCAGTCCTAAATGACCTACCCCTTATTCTTAAATTGTGACCCCTGGTTCTGGACTCCCCCAACATCGAGAACATTTTTCCTGCTACTAGCCTGTCGAATCCCTTAAGAATGTTATATGTTTCTATAAGATCCCCTCTCAACCTTCTTAATTCCAGTGAATACAAGCCTAGTTCACCCATTTTTTCCATATGTCAGTCCCACCATCCCAGGAATTAACCTGGTGAACCAACGCTGCACTCCCTCAATAGCAATAATGTCCTTCCTCAAATTAGGAGACTAAAATTGCACACAATACTCCAGGTGCGGTCTCATCAGGGCCCCGCACAACTGCACAACTCCTTGCTCCTATGCTCAAATCCTCTTGCTATGAATTATACCTTTTTCTTTAACTTTCTTAAATTCCATTCACAATTTGAATGACCTAGTAGTAAATAGCAAAGTTTAGTTTAGAGCATGGAAACCTTGGGCCACCAAGTACATGCCAACCATTGATCACCTGTCTATTCCTCCTACTTGCTTTAGGGGGGCCTATAGTTAATCCCATCAGAGTGCTTGCACCTTTCTTATTTTTGAGCTCCACCCTTATTGTTTCAGTGGATAAACCCTCCAGTTTATCTTCTCAGTATGCCGCAGTGATAATCTCCCTGATTAGTAGCGCAAATCCTCCGCCTCTTTTCCCTCCCTCTCAATCACTTCCGAAACAAGACATCTGAAGAAGGGTCTCAACCCGAAACTTCACCCATTCCTTTGCTCCAGATACTGTCTATCCTGCTGAGTTACTCCAGATTTTTGTGTCTATCTTCTGAAACAACAAAACACTGATATAGTGAAAACTGCCAATCATGCCAGCACGGTTTTGCATTTGTGACAACCATAATCCCAAGCATTGATCCAGGTTCTAGTTTCCTCTGCTTTCTTCACAATGCTTCTTGTATTGAAATAAACACACTTCAGCCCATCAGCATCACCATTTTCCTTCACCTCTCTCCGTCTGTCCTTCCTTTGGGTTTTACTGATCCCCATCACTCCTTCCAATTTCTGACCTGCAACTCTAGTTCTCATCGCCTTTCTAATTTAAACTCTCCCGCGTAGCACTAGCAAACCTCCCTGCAAGGATATTGGTCCCCCCTCCAGTTCAGATGCAAGCAGTCTCTCATGAACAATAAGAATTATGAATAACGTTGGATATCTTGAACATACCAATTTATTATTCTTAAAGTCACATACACTGAAGTTCACTGATCTGGCTAAATTTAAGACTGCGCAAATCATGTACAAAGCAAGAAATAATTTACTTCCAAGAAACATACAAACACTGTTTATGGAAAGACAGGGTGGGTATAATTTGAGAGGGGAACATAATTTAAAAAACTCAATGTCAGAACAACTCTTAAAAGTATGTGCATAGCAATCTGTGGTGTGAATTTGTGGAATGGTCTGGAACAGGAGATAAAACTTAGCACAAGCACAATTCAGTTTAAAAAGATGTACAAAAACACTTGTTTAAAAGGATATTGGGATGAGGATAGGTGATTGTGAGTGGGATATTTGTTATACTGATTGTATTGGGAAGGGTGATTATAGAGTGATGGGTTGTATATATGACTAAGATACTGTATGAGGGTTTTTTCTTTTCTTTTTCTTTTTTTCTTTTTTGTATGGCTTCGTAAATATTTGATTAGTGTATAAATGTAAATAATTTGGTGTACATATAGTGGCTGGTGTACATATGGTGTACATATAGCTGCTAAATTTGTATAAGATAATTACAAGCAGTTGAATAAGGGGTGGGAATTAATAAGCTTTGGCTTCTTCCTGCTCCTTTTTGGACACATATGATTTCATTTATTTATAGATATTGTTTATGACACTTTATAAATATTTTTGTTTTGTTTTTTGTATGCTGTTTCACACTTGCTTTTTATTCTGTTCGAAATAAATAAATAAATAAATAAATTAATAAATAAATGTTCCGGTCGCCATTGCCACAGAAGAGATCCCAATGGTCTAAAATTCCGAATCCCTGCCTGTTGCACTAGCTCCTGAGCCTTGCATTCAATGGTGGCGCAGCAGTAGAGTTGCTGCCTTACAGCTCATACAGTGCCAGAGACCTGGGTTTGATCCCAACTACGGGTGCAGTCTGTGCGGAGTTTGTATGTGCTCCCCATGACCATTTTCTCTGAGATCGGTTTCCTCCCACACTCCAAAGGAGTACAGGTTTGTAGGTTAATTGGCTTGGTACAAATGTAAAATTGTCCCTAGTGTGTGTACTCGGCGCATACTCGGCGCGTACTCGGTGGGCCAAAGGGCTTGTTTTTGCACTGTATCTCTAAAATCATTGATTATGATCAATCAGACTAGTATCTATAGGTGAACATGATTACTGGCAAGTGGTGAGCACAACGACTAATTCAGAGACTAGGCTTCAGTTTGCGAAGTTAAATTGATTTCTCTGTTTACCAAGATCATGTGGAAATTAAGTCCCAGGTTTGCTGCTGGTTTGGGATCAGAATGGGCGTGAATATTTCTAAAGAGGTTGATTGCAATGAAAACAATAAGTTAAAAAATACCTGCCTTCTATCAATCATTTGATAGCACTTTTTCATCCAGTTAAAGCCTGGCATCTTTCTTCGTGGAGTCGCTCCATTCAGATAAATGATCATGTAGTCCTCAGCCACCAAGAGCTCTAAAGTACTTATCACATACCTGTCACCAAAGAAAAATAATTTTCATTACAGACCTTTACTTGTTGCTGACTTCAATTCAGTTACTACCTTTAGAATTGTCGGAATGATGTTAAATACTTAGCAAAACAAATGTCAACTCGACAGAGAGTTTGAATCTACAAAGCACAAGAACAGCATAATTTACAACTTGAAGGCCTTCAGCAAACTGCTTTAGCTGAGGATAAAAACAATTCTTCTTCTGCTCAACAGGTGTATGGCCAAAGTTCAGCCAAGATTAAAGTACTGTAGGATTACAAATAAAGGAGGCACTGCCAATCAATGACATTGCAAGAGGAAGCTGGACGGATCCTACACCTCCTGACACAGCGCTGGGTGGCAACGTCCATTGAGCACAGCATACTTACCTTGGATTGTGGTTCCATTGAGGAATGCCGGTGAGCTGATCTCATGAATCAGTTGGTGCTGACTTCCATGCCTATGCATGAAACTGTGGGTGTCAGACCAAGCTGAAGGTCAGAGGCTAATGCATCAGAAACCAGAAATTATAACTCCCTTTCCTTTATTGTACGACCTACTCAGTGTTTCCAGCATTTTATTTCTTAAACGCCAGTTTGAAATGTTACACCTCTACGCATTTTAATTTCCATTCGTTATTACTCAAGTACAATTTCAAACCTGAGAAAAAATGTTAATGCATTTTCACTGATATTGAACTAATTTTCAATGGTAATGAATTGTGACTGATGGAATTCAGTTAATTAGAAACAACATCCGTCTCACTCTATAGGATTCCACCCATTTCCCACTGAAAATACTAATTAAAATATTTTATGCATAGGTTAATTATCTTACATTTTCATTATGTCCAATTCACACATCATTTTGTTCCGTACAATCTGTTTCAATTTGTGCCAGCAACATTTATGGGACAACCAAACTGACATAAAAATATACTAAAGGTAGACACAAAAAGCTGGAGTAACTCAGCGGGACAAGCAGCATCTCTGGAGAGAAGGAATGGGTGACGTTTCAGGTCGAGACGTCTGAAGAAGGGTCTCGACCCAAAATATCACCCATTCCTTCTCTCCAGAGATGCTTCCTGTTCCGCTGAGTTACTTTAGCATTTTGTATATACCTTCGATTTAAACCAGCATCTTTCCTACACAACACATCATAATAAATTAAAATTTCAGCTTTTATTCCGAGCCGGTGTAGTATATTCAAGTATACTTAGAACATAGAACACAGGAACAGATGCTTAAGTCCACAATATCTGTGCCAAACATGATACCAAGTTAAATAGTAAGATTAAACGAGAACTTACCAGTTTGAAGTTTGATCTTTATTTTATGAGGAGTAACGTTGAGGGATTACGTGAAGAGCCCTCCAGGACGCATGCGTGTCAATCTTCAAAGCAGCGGTGTGAAATCACAGACAACAGTAAATGAACTGAACACAGTAAGATTAGAGAAATAGGATACCAGTTGAACTTTATAATCGAGGGTGGGCGTGGAGGGCACGTAATCCCTCAACGTTACTCCTCATAAAATAAAGATCAAACTTCAAACTGGTAAGCTCGTTTAATCTTACTATTTTACTTCGGAGTCACGTGAGTGACTACGCGAAGATTTTAAAGCTCTGTGATTTCATGCCGTGGAAACGAGTCCAGGCGTCATACACTGCATCAGCAGGCCAATGATGAGTGAACATTAATATTGCATTCAGACATGACATAGATATAGACATGTTGATGCGATTAATGAACAATAGTGGCAATAGTAACCTCCCTCAACCTGGAGGAAGTATGAACCATACCTAACATACAGTTGGCAAATACCCCTGATCTGGCAATAGGTTTATTCTGAATATTTGGACAGATCAATTGTTTGACCATCCTGCAGCCGCTAAGATGTGGTCCATCCCTGCTGCTGAGGTATAGCGGTCCTGGTGGAGTGAGACTCAATGTCAGTGTACGCTTCTGTATATGCCAGACCCATATAACCCTCTGGAGAAGGTTCGTAGTGAATCCTTCTAATGAGGTTTTATGTAACTAACAATATTGCTAGTCAGAGTCTATAAGGCTCTTAGGAACCTTGACATACTGGTGTAGATGCGTGATCACACGCAACCCAAGGTCCATGGGATATGCAACATCGAGTTTGGTCTTGTGTCCCTGTCTACTCTGCTTGACTAATCATAAACAAAACATGTTATTATAGCCCGCAGATATGATCATCCTATCCAGTGCAGCAATGACTGGACCCGTAGCACTGTACTCAGCACCATGGCATAACCACTAGTAAGTGAGTTTGACCATGGACAGGGATGTTGCTGGTGCCCATTGGCGAAGTGATGTAGCACAATATTAACAACCCATATCTCTGCATCCCTAGGCCTGGGAGGTTTTAAGTTGACGATACCCTTCATAATCTAGATGTCAGATGGTGAGACCGAACAGAGCGGTTTATGTTCTCCACAGCCAAATGATGAGGAGGTGCTTCAGGCACTGTAATGGAATATTAACTTAATGTTATAATCCCATAAAACTGAATTTCAATGTGTCAGTCACCCGTGCCGAGTTAAACGTAAAGAAGCATAAACAATACTTCCCACCGTCTATGCGGATTGCTGCTATTTGGTGCTATCCCTGCAATCTGCAGTGGGCACTCCTAATGCTTATCGTTTGACAACCCGAGCCGCAAGAAACAATCTCTCAGAGTCTGTAAGTCTATGAATTGATTATATCATGCAGAGGATGGTTTCAACATCACAACTGAACCAGCATCTATTTTATCTGGAAATAACCAGGTTTTATGCTCATTCCCCGCCTCAGCGGGAGCCATAGGTATATAACCCAGGCAGGCACTATGAAAACCCGGAAGCGGGAATCTTGCTGAATTTTGCAAGACCCATCTATTGAGGCCAAATGGAGGATGATATAAAAGAACATTCCCCCCTAGTGTAGTGAGAATGCACCCTCCAACTGTTGATTGAGCCTGGATGCAAACATCTCAATTGTTAGTGTTCCATCGATCCACAATGTCATTAAATACTTTGTGATTGCACATTCATTCTGTGTTGTCATTGATTTTGCATAATAATACATCAGTGCTAAATGCGGTTAGGTAAAACTATCACCGGATACTTTGATTTGATTGTACCTTTGTGATTAACATATACCACCACCAAAGTGTATTATCTTGGACTTGAGCATGCAGATTATGCATATCCACACACCCTTTAATGCACAGAATGCACCTGGTGTCCATTGGCAGTTGATACCATGACTGAACACTTCATAACTCACGCTAATCCCATCTGCCTCCGTAACTAGAGATGGTATTAGTAAATTTCCCATCTTTGGGCAATAGCATCAGTTTGGAAATGACTGAAGATTTACGTATGAGAGATTTTAGTGGAGCAAAGCTGTCCATCATTGTGACTTTGATAGTTACAGCTGAAAATAGCAGAGGTCTAATCTTTTGTCTCAGAGCCGATCCCAGACAAATGAGTGGATTGATTGTATCCCAATAATCAATAGTTTCAGTTGGCTTTCAACTTAATTTAAATTTAACAGATGGGTGAGAACCAATTTCTCAAATATAGCTATGTGGCTGATAAGGCTAATTTAGTAAAATACAGTATGTTCAATATCATCCAGATTGGCCATGCCACTTATTTGTTAGCTCTGTGCAGTCGAAGCACTGATTGTAGTGATTTGGTAAATAATCTGGAAACTGGAGTTAGCCTATTTTGCAACGCCACTGAGTGTATCATTGCCTCATCCAGTTAAATTTCAAATATCTTCAACCCTGTGAGCGGAAATGATCACATGGAAGTTATTCAGAAATGTCTATACTGTACATGCGGGTTGAGGCTGTTGACAATGATCAGTCCACATCCCATTATTGTGAGCCTGTCTTGAAAGGCAACTCCAACCATACCTGTGTGCAGTATAAACTAATCTTATGTTATCCCAAACCAGTGTAAATATTCAAACCAGTTTAATATTACCAACTTGTATCCGTGACAGGAGACATCATCGATGTGGCTCCATACCTTTATCCGAATGGGAGGACTTATGCAACCCGACCCAGGAGCTGCTTCAACAATGTGTACATGATTTTGCACTTCTGCTCCTGGGAGGTAGAGGAACTCGAGTATGGGGTTGGCGCATCTTGCAGGAAGGCAGTTCTGGACTGTGGCCTAAAAAAGACCTTTGTCCTGTGTAGATGGTTTATGCATGCAACCTATAATGTAGCTACCTCAATACCACTAACCACGCCCAGCCATATCAGTATAACTGTGATATCCTCCCCTTGTTCCTCCCTGTTTGTTCCAGTATGCCTGAAGACTAGATGCAGTCAGTACTGGGACGTGTGTAACATGTGCCTTAATTAAAGACTCAGTAAAGGTTACAGTGTGTCAGACTCCACTAATTTACATGGTGTCAGCAAGTTAAACGAGCGCCTCCTGTTTATCGAGTTTTATTTGTCCCCAGTCCAACTAGTGTCTATTCCCTATTCATCATGGCATTCTCATGCCGAAAGCCCTCTCCCCTTGTCTTTGACGCTGACATTGCGGAACGCTGGGCTATTTTCGTAATGGACTACGACCACTTCATCAACATCGTGCAACGAAATGACCCTGCGGTCAAAGCCTCGCTCCTGCTGAACCTTGCCGGTCCCGATGCTATGAAACGAGCTCAGGCTTTCAACTATAATTCAGTGGTCCTGGATGACAACGACCAGGTCGTTGAGCCGGCGGAATCTGCAAATGACCCGGTATGTCTCTTACGCAAGTTTGCGGATATTTGTGACGCCCTCCAACCGCATATTGGAGCGGGCTAGATTTTTTACACGGAAACAGCAGCCTGATGAGCCTGTTGAATGTTTTATCGCTGACCTGCGCTAGCTTGCTCAGCGGTGCCGTTTCGAGACCATGCGTGATCAGCTCACCAGAGATATCCTTGTCACTGGCATGCTAGATCAGAAGCTATGTGCATATCTGCTGCAAAGACCAGACCTCACCCTGACTCAGGCAATGCATGCATGCCGCATAGCTGAAGTAGTTGCCCCGCCACATGGGCAGAGGGGATCTGACAATCGGGCTATTCATCTGACTGGTGTTGCTATGCACCGTCGCAAACAAGGCAACGTTCGCCCTACGCCGCGGCCGACTTATGCCCCTCGGGTCCCGCTTGTCAAGAAGTGTCCCAACTGCAATTATATCCACTCCATGCAGTCGCAGTGCCCAGCATTTGGCAAAGCTTGCAATTTCTGTAGGAAGATGAACCATTTTTCAGCTGCCTGTCGCTCCCGTGGGAACATTCCCTCAGCTCCTAGACAAGTTTTAAACAACCTTCAGCAAGCTGATAACGATTTTGATTCCCAGTCTTCTGTCGACACTGCCCTCGACTGAGCCCAGCTATTCCATGGGAGATGCCAGTGTTTACACTCTCCTTCATGGCCGATCTCGCCTCCCCGATCCTTCTGTACTCATTACTGTCAACAACAAGTCCTTCACTGCTAAGCTCGACACGGGGGCGAAGGTGAATGTTATGTCAACATCCCTATTCAAACAGATAAGAAATAATGAGCTGTTGACTGCTGATCGCTCCATATTGCGTGCTTATGGGGGAGAGGAGCTAACACCTGTGGGGAGGGCCACCTTCCACTGTGTGCTGCAGAAATCATCCCGTGACCTGTCGTTTTTCATTCTTGACTGTGACTGTGTGACTCTGTTGAGCAATCAGGCCTGTCAGGATCTCGGTCTGGTGTCTTTCGACCGTACGGTCCACGAAGTGCGTGTGATGCTGAATCCACTCTCCGAGTACCCTGACCTCTTCGATGATAAGCTGGGGAAGCTGCCACTTGTATACAAGATCGCAACTGACCCATCGGTCGTACCAGTGGTCCGTGCTCCACACAGGGTGTCGTTTGCCATGAAGGGCAAGGTCGAAGCCATGCTGAAGAACATGGTTGACATGGGGGTGCTTGCAGCCGTCAGCGATCCCACCGAGTGGGTCTCCACCATGGTCGCCACCATGAAGAAGGGTAAGAACGAAATATGGGTGTGCATAAACCCCAAAGATTTGAATCTGGCAATAAAACGTCCCCACTACCCTATGAGGACTGTAGAAGATGTTGCTGCCCAGGTCGGGTCAGGCCACGGTGTTTTCTGTTCTCGATGCCAGGAGCTCGTTCTGGCAAATACCCCTAGACAAACGCTCCTCAGACTTAACCACTTTTGGCACACCCTTCGGAAGGTTCAAATTTTTGCAGATGCCATTCGGCATAAACTCCGCTAACGAAGTGTTTCAACGCTCCATGGAGCAACTGTTTGCTGGTCTGCCATGTGCCATTATTGTGGATGATATCCTGGTCTATGGGAAAGATGCTGCTGAGCATGACCACCATCTCCGACGGATTCTAGACCACGCTCGCCAGATCAACTTAAAGCTGAACCCGTCAAAGTGCAGGTTCCGTGTAGCTGAAGTACCCTATGTTGGCCACATTTTCACGGCCCACGGGCTGAAACCTGATCCGCAGAAGACCAATGCTATCTCCGAGCTGCCTGCCCCGACAGATGTTACCAGCCTGCAGTGTTTCCTGGGCATTGTCAACTATTTGGGGAAGTTTATCCCCGACCTCAGCAAGTTGAGCGCACCCCTGAGGCAACTGACGAAAAAAGACATTGCCTGGTCCTGGTTTCCCCAACACCAGCAGGCTTTCGACTTCCTCAAAACAAAGCTGATCAGCACGCCGACTCTCACGTTTTTCGATCTGCAGCGTCCAATTGTGGTAACGTGTGATGCTTCCCGTTTCAGACTAGGTGCTGCCTGCCTGCAGCTCTATGATGATGGCTCGTTGCTTATGCCTCGCGAACCATGACGGACACTGAGCAGCGCTATGCACAAATCGAGAAGGAGCTTCTTGCAGTTGTGTTCGCCTGCTCCAAGTTCAAGGACTTCCTTTTCGGTACCAAGTTCACCGTCGAGACGGATCATCAACCCTTGGTGACAATCCTCAATAAACCCATCCACATCGCTCCAGCCAGACTACAGCGAATGATGCTACAGCTCCAGCGGTTCGACTTTCAGATCGTTTACAAGAGGGGCACTGAGATGCATGTGGCTGACGCGCTGTCCAGGGCCCCCCGGTCCTCCTGCGACAGACATCCCTACGAACTGGAGGATCTGCAGGTACTCAATGTCAACTTTGTTCCCTCTAAGCAGCTGCAGTGCCTGGTTGAGCACACTGCCAACGACCCAGACCTGCAACAGCTCGCAGCTGTCATCCAGCGGGGGTGGCCAAGCAAACGCACCTCGCTGCCTGCTGGTGTCCACCCTTTCTTTCTGGTTCGAGATGGACTAGTGCTCCGGGACGGGATCATCATCAAGGGTCACAAGGTGGTCGTCCCTGCCTCCCTGTACGACTTGTACTACAACGCTGCCCACATGGGGCATCCCGGAGCCGATGCCACTGTCTCACATGCCCAAGAACAATACTATTGGCCCGGCATGGCAAAGTACATTAAGGCCCGAGTAGCCTCCTGTCCTGATAAGTAACACTCTTGCCCCACATCAGCAGCGCCATCCACATCTGCAGCAGCCCGCCCCTGCTATGCCCTGGTCATCGCTGGCTGCCGACATATTCGAATGGCGTGGAAAGCAATACCTAGTGTTGGTCGACTCCTACTCGAACTGGTTCGAGGTGGACCTTCTCCCTGCTATCACCTCTGAAATGGTCATCAGTAAGCTGCGCCGACACTTCGCCACTTTTGGGTCCCCGGTCCGCTTGCAGACCGACAACGGCCGTCAATTCACCAGTGCAGAATTTAAAGCTTTTGCTGTGAAGTGGAACTTCACTCACTACACCAGCAGCCCCGAATACCCGCAGAGCAACGGCCTGGCCGAACGTGCTGACCGCAGTGCCAAGAATTTGCTCGAGCAGTCTCGTCTCTCCAATGGTGACTTCCACCAGGGTCTGTTAAACCTTCGTAACATTTCCAGGGACACAACCATGCGATCCCCTGCCCAACGTCTGATGTCCCGCGTTCTTCGCCCACCGATGCCGATCGCCCAGCAATCCCTAGTGCCCAAGGTCCTCCAGCCTGCTGCCGTCCAGCAACGGATTGCTCAAAGGCATGAAGTACAGCGCCGCTCTCATGACAAGTCCTGCCGACCTCTTTCACCACTACTGCCTGGCCAGGTCGTCCGCATGCAGACAGCCACCGGATTCTCCCGACTCGCAACCGTGGTTGGGGTGGACAATTCACCGAGATCCTACTTGGTGGACTTCGAAGGAACTCTCTACCGCCGTAGTCGCCAGCACTTGTTGGCTGTCAACGAGCCTCAGCCTCCTCCTGTGGCCCCCTATGCTCTTCCGTTGCGTTTCGAGCCTCCCACTACTAACTACCCCTCAGCTCCCTGCATGCCCCGGTCAGTCCGCTTGCCGCGTTCTCCTCCCTCTGCCCTTCCGGGGTTCTGCTCCCCTGCCCGCTCTCCTTCTCCTCCTTCTTCCCCGTCTCCTTCCCCTGGCTCGCCTGTGCCGGTCGGGTCTCCTTCCGCATTCCCCGTTGGGTCTCCCCCGACTTTCTCCTTCCCGGCTGATATTGCACCTCCTCCTCTTCTTTCGGGTGGGGAGGGTGAGGGTGCCATGCGCACCCGCTCGGGTCGGGTTGTCAAACCTCCTGTCCGTTACGGTGATTTTGTTTAGATTTGCAGGGGTTGTATAACCACCTTGGAAATTGTGTTATAACTGTTATAACTTTAATTTTAAATTTCCAAGGGAAAGGATGTAGATGGTTTATGCATGCAACCTATAATGTAGCTACCTCATAACCACGCCCAGCCATATCAGTATAACTGTGATATCCTCCCCTTGTTCCTCCTTGTTTGTTCCATTACGCCTGAAGACTAGATGCAGTCAGTACTGGGACATGTGTAACATGTGCCTTAATTAAAGACTCAGTAAAGGTTACAGTGTGTCAGACTCCACTCCTTTACATCCTGGTTGTAAGGCCTTCAAGCTTTCACCAGCTTTAAGTTCATCGTGGTTTGCTGGTGGGTGCGTAGGGGTGCTCCCACCGGAGATAACCATATAACGGAAACAGGCCATCTCGGCCCTACAGGTCCGTGCCGAACAACTTTGTTTCCCTTAGTCCCACCTGCCTGCACTCATACCATAACCCTCCATTCTCTTCTCATCCATATGCCTATCCAATTTATTTTTAAATGATACCAACGAACATGCCGCCACCACTTCCACTTGAAGCGCATTCCACACTGCTACCACTCTCTGAGTAAAGAAGTTCCCCCTCATGTTACCCTTCAACTTCTGTCCCTTAATTCTGAAGTCATGTCCTCTTGTTTGAATCTTCCCTATTCTCAAAGGGAAAAGCTTGTCCACATCAACTCTGTCTATCCCTCTCATCATTTTAAAGACCTCTATCAAGTCCCCCCTTAACCTTCTGCGCTCCAGAGAATAAAGCCCTAACTTATTCAACCTTTCTCTGTAACTTAGTTGTTGAAACCCAGGCAACATTCTTGTAAATCTAGTCCTTTGTTGTTTGTCATGTACATCAATGATCTGGATGAAGGGGTGGTAAATTGGATTAGTAAGTATGCAGATGATACCAAGATAGGGGGTGTTGTGGATAATGAAGAGGATTTCCAAAGTCTACAGAGTGATTTAGGGCATTTGGTGATGACAGATGGAGTTTAATGCTGATAACTGTGAGGTGCTACACCTTAGCAGGACAAATCAAAATAGGACGTACATGGTAAATGGTAGGGAATTCAAGAATACAGTTGAACAGAGGGATCTGGGAATAACCGTGCATAGTTCCTTGAAAGTGGAATCTTATATAGATAGGGTGGTAAAGAAAGCTTTTGGTATGCTAGCCTTTATAAATCAGAGCATTGAGTATAGAAGCTGGGATATAATGTTAAAATTGTACAAGGCATTGGTGAGACCAAATCTGGAGTATGGTGTACAATTTTGGTCACCCAATTATAGGAAGGATGTCAACAAAATAGAGAGAGTACAGAGGAGATTTACTAGAATGTTGCCTGGGTTTCAACAACTAAGTTACAGAGATAGGTTGAATAAGGGAAGATTCAAACAAGAGGACATGACTTCAGAATTAAGGGACAGAAGTTTAGAGGTAATATGAGGGGGAACTTCTTTACTCAGAGAGTGGAAGCGGTGTGGAATGAGCTTCCAGTGGAAGTGGTGTCGGCAGGTTCGTTGGTATCATTTAAAAATAAATTGGATAGGCATATGGATGAGAAGAGAATGGAGGGTTATGGTATGAGTGCAGGCAGGTGGGACTAAGGGAAAAAAGTTGTTCGGCACGGACTTGTAGGGCCGAGATGGCCTGTTTCCGTGCTGTAATTGTTATATGGTTATATGGACCCAACACAGATCCCTGAGGCACCCCACTAGTCACCTGCCTCCAACCCGACAAACAGCCATCCACCATTACCCTCTGACTTCTCCCATTCAGCCACTGTTGAATCCATCTTGCTACTCCTGCATTTATACCCAATAGTTTAACCTTCTTAACCAACCTTCCATGAGGAACCTTGTCAAAGGCCTTACTAAAGTCCATATAGACAACATCCACTGCTTTACCCTCGTCAATTTCCCTAGTAACCTCTTCAAAAAATTCAAGAAGATTAGTTAAACATGACCTTCCAGGCACAAATCCATGTTGACTGTTCCTAATCAGACCCTGTTTATCGAGATGCTTATATATATTATCTCTAAGTATCTTTTCCATTAATTTGCCCACCACTGAGGTCAAACTACTGGTTTATAATTGCTAGGTTTACTCTTAGAACCCTTTTTTAAACAATGGAACATGTGCAGTACGCCAATCCTCGGGGACTATTCCCGTTTCTAATGACATTTGAAATATTTCTGTCATAGCCCCGGCTATTTCTACACTAACTTCCCTCAATGTCCTAGGGAATATCCTGTCAGGACCTGGAGACTTATCCACTTTTATATTTTTCAAAAGTGTCAGTACTTCTTTTACTTTGAAACTCATAGTATCCATAGCTACTCTACTTGTTTCCCTTACCTCACATAACTCAATATCCTTCTCCTTGGTGAATACCGACGAAAATAAATTGTTCAATATCTCCCCCATCTCTTTTGGCTCTGCAGATAGCTGCCCACTCTCTCTCCAATGGACCAATTTTATCCCTCGTTATCCTTTTGCTATTAATGTAGCTGTAGAAACCCTTTGGATTTACTTTCACCTTACTTGCCAAAGCAACCTCATATCTTCTTTTAGCTTTTGTAATTTCTTTCTTAAGATTCTTGTTACATTCCTTATACTCCACAAGCACCTCATTTACTTCATGCTGCCTATAATTATTGTAGATCTCCCTCTTTTTCTGAACAAGATGTCCAATTTCCCTTGAAAACCAGGGCTCTTTCCAATTTTTACTGTTTCCTTTCAACCGAACAGGAACATAAAGATTCTGTACTCTTAAAATTTCCCCTTTAAATGTTCTCCATTTCTCTTCTACATCTTTCCCATAAAACAAAATGTCCCAGTTCACTCCTTTTAAATCATCTCGCATCTCATCAAAGTTAGCCGTTCTCCAATCAAAAATCTCAACCCTAGGTCCAGTTCTGACCTTCTCCATAATTATATTGGAACTAATGGTATTGTGATCACTGGACCCGAAGTGCTCCCGAACGCATACCTACACCACCTGTCCCGTCTCATTTCCTAGCAGGAGGTCCAGCACTGCCCCTCCTCTAGTAGGTACCTCTATGTATGTGAGATGCTGCCTGTCCCGCTGAGTTACTCCAGCTTTTTGTGTCTATCAGCATTCTTTTATCCTATCTAATCAAATTCATTCCCCACAGTATGAATAAATATGCAGTATCTTGATATACACACAAATATTAAAACAAATGACAAGTTATGCAAAGATAAAGTCAAAGTATTTTATGTTTGGATGCAATTAATATGGATAAAGTTTCGATGAATATGTAATGAACTATCAAGAAAAATATATTTTTTAAAGCAGCAACGTAAAATTGTGAAATGGCAACATTGAACTTGCTATGTAGTCAACAGCATATACAGTCAAGTCAAATATTGTGGTCATATACTGGATCAACTTTGTCTACAATTTTTTTTCTATTTCCTCACGGTGGAATCTAATCCACAAACCACGGTTTGGCTATTTCATTTCCTGCAAAAGTTAAGTCAATCCTCAGCTTCCAAACATGTCATGGATCAGGGAGTGAATAATGTGCTATCATAGATTTTGCTCAGAATTTACACATTGAGGTTCAGTTGAGTTGTGTATAATATTCTCCCACAATATTACAGTATTTCACTTTTGGATCTTCATGCCTATTTAACAGATAATAATTATTCAGTGCAAAACCACATAGAAAATTACTTGTTGACAATGATTAAATTAATTTTCCAAATAATCTTGTTTACTGAGCACACACATCAGTTAAAATGGGTGATTCTAATAAAAGATGAGTTATTTACTAAATCTGTCCAAAAATTAATGTGAAGACTGTTGTGATAAAAATTAATCTGTAGTGATCCTCTAAGGACAGAGGTGGAAATTAATTTAATTGATCCATGCAGAATTACTGTTAAGAAATGATTTTTAAATCTCAACATAGCCGAGAGGCTTATGCAATTCACTGGTACATTTGTACTGGTCTCTCAGTGGTGAAGACTCGTGAAACTGGTCAAACTATATTTTTTCACAAAACTTGTCAGGTCAGTAACCTTGTATCAGGACCTTTCTTGATGAACTGTCACTGATCTGTCACACTCACTCCGTCTTTCTCTGCAAAGATGTGCTTGCTCTGCTGGGTATTTCTAGCATTTCGGAATCTTTCTTAAACTCAGATGACATTTTATTCACTTCATGAGTACACTTTAACAGTTCATTGTCATAATGCTGCTTAAAAATCAGAACACATGCACTTTAAAACAAATTACTCACAAAAAGAGATTCTCCATAATATAATTATAGTCAGGTCGGTTGCTTTCAGGCAGGAAACACGCAGCGAACACAATGATGGCATTGAGCCCATCACTATAGTATCCTGAGGAAAACAAGAAGACATTTGTTTGATATTGTGCACTGATAACAGCATAACCTAGAATATTTTAGCATTGGAAGAGAAAAAGAAATCTGGTAATTGTAAGTAGTTCAACTCCTATATCTCAGAAGAGAATCAAGTGTCAATCTATCAATTGGAGCCTGTGACTACCAAAAATATTCTGTTTCTGTTGATGTCATTTTATTGTCTGTATTGGTAAAAATATAATCTATAAACTATCAATCAATACTTGTGCATGATACATTCTGGACCTGCGTAGAACTTAGAAAGTAGAAATAAGGAGCTGCAAATGTTGGTTACGAATGGGAAAAAAACACAAAAATGCTGGAGTAACTAAGAGGATCATGTGGCATCCTTGGAGAATATGAATAGGTGCCGTTTCAGGTTGGGAAGTTTCACCCGTTCATGTTCTCCAGACAGGCTGTCTGCCCCGCTGAGTGACTCCAGCATGTTGTGGCTTTCCTTCTGTTTAGAACTATTTGATTTGAGAATTTAGGAAGATTGAGTAGGATTTCAAAATAGTACTAAGGAAACAGTGCAGACTTTGAATACAAAATGGTAAATAAATGTATAGAGAACTAATCCTCCTATCCATCACAGCACTGTTTCCTGATTGAAGAAATAAATATTCAGTGAAAAAGGTGCAGCCTACAGTTTAATATGCAGTGAGAAAAACGTCACTGAAATAAATGTTGAATTCATCTTGTCAAGGTTTCCTACACATTTTAATTCATCTCCGTTGGGTGTAAGCAACAGCTGATGTTTACGACATCAATACAGAGACAATGGGGGGGGGGGGGGGGGGGGGGGTAAGATTCAGAAATCAAAGTTAGGATGCCTGAAAGAAAGGGAATTGAAGTAGAAACATTACTTGGATCAATATATTCTCATTACACCATATCTTATATTAATAAAGGTAATTTGTATTAATAATAGTCTTGCCCTTAAAATGATTTACATAGTTTCCCATTCAATAACATCTATCTATTATATAAAAGTCTGTGGCTGCCTGCCGGCTGCCTGCCTGACTTGTGGCTGCCATCCTTTGATTCGTTGCTACGCCAACACCAGACACAAAATCGCCGAGATTTTTTCCATTACGGTAGAGATTTCACTTTCCATTCCAAGTATCCACTCCTGATTAAATTTCGTCGTGTTTATGTACACATTTTTAAATAAAATCTTTCTCCCCCCACCCCCAAAAAATAAAACAGCTCTCAGCCATAACATGTTGGTGAACGTTCAATCGTGTGATGTCACAATGCAACGTTCCATCGTGTGATGTCACAATGCCCAATGCTCACAGATGTCCAATCGGAATGGATCATTTACATATGCCTTTGCAGCAGCCCCAGCCCCTCCCACCCCCCCCCAGCCTGTGTCGAAGCGCGTCATCACGTGTGTGGGAATAGAGAAAGAGGATTGGGGGTGAATGTGAATGGGGACCAGATGGACTGTCCCTACCCCTCCCCCTTCCACTCTCCCTCCCCACTATTTCCCCCTCTCTCCCCACACCCCTCTCCCCCTCTCTCCACACTCTTACCCCTCCCTCCCCTACCCCATCCCTCCCCCACACCCTCTCTCCCCCTCCCCATCTCCCTCTGCTCACCCCTCCTCTCCTCCCCCCTCACTCCCCTCCCCTCTTCCCCCCTCTCCTCCGCCCCACCCCCCCCCCCCCCCCCCTCTCCCCCCCCCCTTTCCCTATCCCCCCCCTCCTCCTCCCCTCCCTTCCCATCCCTCCCCTTCACACCCTCTCTCCCCCCTCCCCATATCCCTCTCCTCACCCTCCTCCTCCCACCCCCATCCCCTCTCCCCCCACCTCCCTTCCCTCTCCCCCTTCCCTCCCCCCCCCCCCCGCCCCATTCCCTCCCCCACCCCTTTTCCTTCTCTCCCCCACCCCTTTCCCCCTCCCCACTCTTCCCCCTCCATCCACTCTTCCCCCTCTACCCCATCTCCCTCCCCTCTCCTCGCCTCCACCACCCCTCTCCATCTCCCTCTCATCTCCCTCTCTCTCTCCCCCGCCCCCCTTCCCTATCTACCCCACCCCCTTCCCTCTCTCTCCCCCCGCCCCTTCCCCTCTTCCACCACTCCCCCCCCTACCCCTCCCTCCTCCCTCTTCCACTTCTCTCCCCTTACCCCACCCCGCTCCCTCTCTCCTCCCGTCCCACACCCCTCCTCCCTCCCCTCTCTCCCTCACTCCCTCTCCCCCCACCCCCTTCTCCCACCCCTCTCCCCCTCCCTCCTACCCCTCCCTCCCCTACCCCATCTCCCTCCTCTCCTCCCCCCCACCCCTCCCCACACCTCCCTCCCTCCCCCTCCCCATCCCTCTCTCCTCTCCCTCTCCTCACCCCCTCTCCCCCCCCTCCCACTCCCTCTCTCTCTCCCCACCCCCTTCCCTCCCCCACCCCCTTCCCTTCCCCACCCCTTTCCCTCTCCCCCGCCCCCTACCCCTGTCCCTCTTCCACCACTCCCCCTACCCCTCCCTCCCCCACTCTTCCACTTACCCCATCCCCTCCCTCCCCCAACCCCTCTGTCTCCCCCTCCCCCCCACCACTTCCCCCCCACCCCCCTGTCCCTCTTCCCCCCACTCCCCCTGTCCCTCTTCCACCACTCCACCACTCCCCCTGTTCCTCTTCCACCAGTCCCCCTGTCCCTCTTCCACCACTCCCCCTACCCCTCTACCCCCTCCCTCCCCCCTCTCCCTCCCCACTATTTCCCCCTCTCTCTCCCCCTCCCTCCATACTACTCTTCTCCCTCCCTCCCCTACCCCCATCTCCCTCCTCCCCTCCCTACCCCATCTCCCTCCTCCCCTCCCTCCCCCACACATCTCTCCCCTCCCCATCCCCTCTCTTCCCCCGTCCCCCACCCCACTCCTCCCCCTCTCCATCTCCCTCCTCACTCCCTCTCCCCCTCCCCCCCCCTTCCCTCCCCCACCCCCTTCCCTCTCCCCCATTCTACCCCCTCCATCCACATTCCCCCTCTACCCCTTACCCCATCTCCCTCCTCGCCCCCTCCCCTACCCTCTCCTCCCCCCCCCCCCCCCCTCTCTCTCCCCCCTCTCCATCTCCCTCTCTTCACCCCTCTCCCTCCCCCCTCCTCCTCCCACCCACATCCTTCCCCCCCCACCCCCCTTCCCTCTCTACCCCCACCCCCCCCCTTCCCTCTCTCCCCTTGCCCCTACCCCCCTGTCCCTCTTCCACCACTCCTCCTACCCCACCCTCCCCACTCTTCCACTTCTCTCCCCCTTACCCCACCCCTCTCTCCCCCCCCCTCTACCCCTCCCTCCCCTCTCCCCCCTTCCCCTACCCCTCTGTCCCTCTTCCACCACTCCCACTACCCCTCCCTCCCCACTCTTCCACTTCTCTCCCCTTACCCCACCTCTCTCCCCCCCCCCCCCCCCTCTCCCCCTCCCATCCCACTCCCACTCTCCCCCCAGCCCCCCACCACTCTCCCCCTCCCATCACACACTCTTCCCCGTCCTCCCCCCCCCCCCCCCCCCCCCCCCCCCCCGCAAACGTGCGTTGGGGAAACAGACCCAACGGGTCTGCACTTGGTGAAATTAGAAAATTTGTGGATTTCTCTGGAATATTGCCCTACTCAACCTCGTAATCCTCTGATTGGTCCTTGATCATTAATTACTCCACCCCAATAGAAATAACTTCTGCTGTTTTTCTAATCCCAACCTATTTTTTCTGACACGAGTTCACCCACTAAGCTGACTCTATCCACTAAGCAAGCTCAATTATATTAAACAGCTATGTTCCATAACATTTTCTTCAGAACCCTGCCCACAAAATTCCTTAAAATAAACAGTCAGAGCAAACAAAAAAATGAATAATTTCCAAGATCTTCATCTCAATTTGTCATACAAGTTCAACCAGTTAAACATATCAAGTACTCCATGTAGACCTAACAACTAGGGATGGTGGAGTGACTGCAGATTGTTACACAAACCAGATGTTAATTAGAATCGTTTTTAACCCCTGGAATAAAATATCACCAGGTGATAATTGTTTAACCCTCAGAATGTTAAGGAGGAAATGAAATAATTAGAGGTGTTATGAAGCAGATAGTTACGTAAACACATAATATATGATTTTATAGGTGAATCAAAACATTCAGATGCTGGCAATCTTAAATTTAAAAAAAAGATGGAAAACCCAACATGTTTGACAGCATCTGTGGAAAGAGGAATGGTAAACAATACAATACAATAATACTTTATACAAAAAAAACAATAATACTTTATTAGCCAAGTATGTTTAGCAACATAAGAGGAATTTCATTTGCCAAGTCAGTCATACAAATAAAAAGCAACAGAACACACAAAATACATTTTAACATAAACATCCACCACAGTAACTCCTCCACATTCCTCGCTGTGATGGAAGGTGAAAACAAAGATAAATCTCTTCCCCTCTTTGTCCTCTCGTAGTCGGGAGCCTCGAGCCTTCCGTTGACGGACGATCTTACTCCCGTAGCCGGCGGCATTCAGGCCCTCTGCGTCAGGGTGATCACTCCTGCATCAGGGGGAAACTCAGCTCCCCTGCGGCGAGCGATCAGACTCCGGGTCGGGGCTTGTCGAATCTTCTGTGTCGTTGGAGCTCCCGACAAATGACCTCCCCTTTTCAATGTTGCATTATAACTAATTCGGCCTGTGTAATTAGAATAGTGTTCCCTAATTTAGCAATTACATTATGTCCAATTTGTGAGATGGAAACTTGCATTATATCTTCTGTACAACATTTCTTCTGCAGTTGTATAGGGCTCTGGTGAGACCACATCTGGAGTATTGTGTACAGTTTTGGTCTCCTCATTTGAAAAAAATGAAATGAAATGAAAATGAAATGAAATTCCTTAAATTTGAGGTAGGACATCCTTGTGATTGAGGCAGTGCAGCGTAGGTTCACGAGATTGATCCCTGGGATGGCGGGACTGTCATATGAGGAAAGATCGAAAAGACTAGGCTTGTGTTCACTGGAGTTTAGAAGGATGAGGAGGAATCTTATAGAAACATTTAAAATTATAAAAGGACTGGACAAGCTAGATGCAGGAAAAATGTTCCCAATGTTGGGCATGTCCAGAACCAGGGGCCACGGTCTTAGAATAAAGGGGAGGTCATTTAAGACTGAGGTGAGAAAAAACTTTTTCACCCAGGGAGTTGTGAATTTTTGGAATTCCCTGCCACAGAGGAGGCCAAGTCACTGAATGGAAATAAGAGAGTTAGATAGAGCTCTACGGGCTAGTGGAGTCAAGGGATATGGGGAGAAGGCAGGCACGGGTTATTGATTGGGGACGATCAGCCATGATCACAATGAATGGCGTTGGGGCTCAAAGTCAGTCCCGAGCGAGGCCTCCAGCTCCAAGGCCGCAGAGTGACTGGAGATACGACCCGGAAAGTAATCGCATCTCCGGCAGGGTAAGAGATTGAAAAAAAGTTTCCCCCGACCAGCTCCCCCACATAAAACAAACCAGAGAGCATTAAAACAAACTTTCAAAACACATTAAAAATAACAAAAAAAGACGAAAAAACAGACTGTTGATGAGTCGTACGGCGCCCCCCGTAGCATATTTTGGTCATCAAAAATGTGTTGACCTGGATATGCTGGGATGTTTTCCCTGGGACATAGAAGATGTAGAGGGGTGACTCACAGAAGTATATAAAATCATGCGGGACATTAATATGGTAAAACTACCTTTGGCATAGTAGGGTAGTCTTAAACAAGCAGACATAGAGTTAAGGTCGGAGGGAAACGTTTTAAAAGGGACCTGAGGGGCATCTGTTTCCACATAGAGAGTGGTGGGCACATGGAACAGCCACAGGAAGCTGTAGAAGCAGCTACAATGACAATGTTTAAAACAAATTTGGACAAGATCATGGATAGAAAATGTTTAGGGATCAATAGAAGGCAAATAGGACTAGCTTGTATAGACATCTTGGTCAGCTTGGATGAATTGGGCTGAAGGACCCGTGTTGCATCTGCCAAGGCCTATCGGAAACTCAGCCCACCAAGGCTTACTGAATATCCCGGTTGCTAACCATTTTAACACCTCTTCCCATACTGATCTTTCTGAACTGGAGCCCCTCTTTTTTATGTGGGGGAGAGAAAGGGGGGAACCGTTTCCCAGTCACTTCCTTGTCGGGATGCGTCTATTCTCCAAGTCGCATCTTCGCCCCCTTCACAGCCTACCAGCTTCAAAGTGAAAGGTATTTTATTAGTCACATTCATATACACCCAGGTGTAGTGAAGTGAAATGCTTTTTGCCATTTTGCAGCACACAAAAAAAGAATACAGACATAACACCAATGAAAGTCTTAAACACATAGAACATCCTCCCACAATGGCTCCCACCATGAGGGCAGGCACAAAGTCCAGTACGCAACCCCAGTTCACCCATAGTCGGGCCTATTGAGACCTCCACAGTTGCCTCTACGGAGGCCCGATATTCCTGGCCGTTCTCGTCGGGAGAGCCCTCCTAGCGGCCTGGGAACCCTGGAACGGTCGCTTCCCCACTGGAGGCCGCGGCTTCCGAAGCCAACAAGGCCGCGCCGGTTGGAGCTCCACAACTGGCGATCTCATCTAGAGATCCCAAGCTCCCGGTGTACAGTTCAGCGCCGCCGCCCGCAGCTGGTCGCTCCACAGTCCCGCAGCTCCGCGATGTTTTACCCGGCGGTCTCAGCTCACCGGAGCTCCAGCGTGGCGACCCAGGCAAGGCATCGCCCGCTCCGCGATAGTGCTCCAGCACTGTGCCGCCGCCGAAGCCGAGGTTCTGGGCGGTCCCCGACAGGAAACGCCGCTCCAGGCCCGCTGGTAGGCCGCAAGGACGGGTCGAAGCTGCAGCCCGGGGAAAAGCTGCCTCTCCGACCAGGTAGGGACCCTGAAAGGTTGTTTCCCCCTTCCTCCCTCCCCCTCCCCCCACATAAAAAAAGTCTAGACCTCCAAACAAAACACTTAACTAACTAAAATAAAAAATAAAAAGATGAAGAGACAGACCGCTGCTGGCTGGGCAGCCGTGCACAGGACAGTGCACCTGGCAGCTGCAGCAAAGCACTGAATTACCATCACGGAGTGGGCAATGCCTTACGGGGGATCGCTGTGTGGAGCACCGGAGTGTTGGGCCAGCTAACGTGGAGCTGTGGCCTGCGGAGCTTCCAGCCGCGGGCGGCGCTGACTTTAACATTTGCCGGGGATCCTTTGCCGGGGATCGCCAGTGTTGGAGCTCCGTCCAGCTCGGCCTGTGGACTTCGGGAGCCGCGGTCTGTGGTAGGAATCGGCCGATTTGTAAACTCTAAGCCACTGAGAGGGTTCTTCAGTTCCGCCGTCGGAGTTCCATCATCCCGGCGAGAGGGCCTGAGCACCGGGCCGCCCATAGCGGCATCAGCGGAGGGGTTAAAAGGCCCCAACAACGGGTGACCAAAGAGGAAGATGACTGAACTATTGAAGTGGTGCTGCTGTTGAACGGCTGCGGCTTGTTTTTACTTGTCTATCACATGGCAATTAATTACTGCTGACAGCAGTTAAAAAAAAACAAGCAGAGAAAGAAGACAGAAAATGCTGGAGTAACTGAGCCAGCCAGATGGCATATATGGAGAACATGGATTGGTGACGTTTCGGGTCGGGATCCTTTTTAATACAGATTGCAGGAGGAGGGGGGATAAAGCTGGAAGGAACAAGGGAGCCAAAGCCTGGTATGTGATCGGTGGATGCAGAGGAGGGGTGGAAGGGGATTTTTGATTAGCAGATGGTTGGACAGAAGCCAGAGATGAAAAGACAGAAAATGTGAGATAAGGATAGAAGAGGTATGAATTGTAAAGGTTTGCAAAGAAATATATGAGGAGGGAAATGGGGAAGGGAAAGAGGCCAAATGAATGCAAATCTGTGTGGGGTACAGGGAAAAGAGGGGGAATTAAAAGGAGCGGAGGGGTGAGGTGGGAGGGGGGTTGTTGGTAGGTTACCTGAAACTCAAAGTACATACCACTAGGTTGTATGCTATCCAAGCAGAATATGAGTTGCTGACCCTCCAACAAGTTCTGTTAACAATCTACAGTACTCTTTATCGCAGTTATCTGTTTCACAGCCCAGGCTAAAACCAATTTAACATAGAGAATTATCCAACAATTTGGAGATTGGCTGGATGTATCACACCTTCAAAAACAGTTACAATCCAAAATAGCTCTTTGAGCTTCCTCCTAATCAACAGATCAGTGAAGGAATGTGCTTTTAATAGGCACTAGACCAAGGGGAACCCGTTGGGTCCAGTCCCCTCAACGCGTGGTGGCTGGGCGGCATCCGACGTCACATGCACTAACCACCCCCACACACACACTAACAACCTCCCGCACACACGCTAACTACCCCCCTTGATATTATATTAATATTATTAACTAAACTAAGTGAGACCCGTTGGGTCCCAGCATCACACGGGAGGGCTGGTCACCAATGCAATATTCCACCTCTCCACCAATTCCAATATTGCTCGCCAGTGGGGGTGCTGTCTGTTACGCTAGTATGGGTGTTGCGGGCCAAAGGTACTGGTTTCCAGAGGACTAGTATAGACATTGTGGGCCGAATGGATTCTTGGGCTGGCATCAAACTGTTGCAACGATTTTAAAAGCCAAGCCAAGTCAAACAATTGGGCTGCAGCCACCTGACAACCAAAATTCACGTTGTGAACACAAACTTGTTAAAAAAGGCGAGGCAAACAATTGGGCTGCAGCACTCGACAACCAAAATTCATTTTGTGAACACAAACTTTTCAAAAAGGCCAGGCAAACAATTGGGCTGCAGCCACTTTACAGCCGCATCGAGGGGACTCACCATGAAGTGAACGTGCGTTCAGTGTTATTTGCAGCTCAGAGAGCCTTGACCCTCTCGCTTCCTGGGTCTGGCAGAGACTGAGTGAGACACTACACTTCCGGGTTTTATAGTCCCTCCCCCTGCCGCCAGCGGGGGCAGCAGAGAGAATGGGGAATTAAAAAAAAACATATCTCTCTGATTTTTCATCGATGGGAAAAATCTTCTGGTCCCGGAAGGCGAAGGGGAGCTCTGAGCGAGGTGCCCAAAAATGACGGTCATTGGTGACGGCGTTCTCTCGGAAATTGCAGTACAGTGGGCCAAAAGCGGTCAAGATCAGACTTTTAGTAATATAGATTTGCTCCTTTTACCCCATAACCGCCCTATCCACTGCCGCATAGCCCCCAACTCGCAGGCGCGTCTAGAGAGGGAGGGGGGTGGGGTAGATAGTGAGGGTAGAGAGAGAATGGTGAGAGAGGGAGGGGGGCAGAGACAGAAGGGCAAGAGAGAGAAGGAGAGTGAGGTGGAGGGGAGGGGGGGGAGAGGGAGGGTGAGGAGGGGGAGAGAGAGATGGGAGGAGAGAGAGAGGGGGGGAGAGGGGGGGAGAGAGAGGGGGAGAGGGGAGGGGGGTGGAGGGGAGAAGGGGTTTTAGGGGAGGGAGGGCAGGGTAGGTGGGGGAGAGGGGAGGGGGGAGAGAGAGAGGGAGGGGAGAGAGAGAGGAGGGAGAGAGAGAGAGAGAGAGAGAGAGAGAGAGAGAGAGAGAGAGAGAGAGAGAGAGAGAGAGAGAGAGAGAGAGGGAGATCGCAGGGGCCCGAGCGATCCGACCAAAGATCGTATAGTCAGCTATAGGCTCTTTGCTGAGGACTGCCAAAAGCTTCCGCCAGCGATACAGAGGATCGGGCCGCGGACATGGAGAGGTTGTCGGGTAGAGAGGAGAGGGGAGAGAGGGAGGGAGGAGAGGGGAGGAGGTGAGTAGTGGAGGGAGGAGCCGGGCGAGTGAGTGGGCTGTGAACAGCGGAGAGAGACAGCACCGGCTTGACTTTCTGGAAACCGGCAGCTGACTTTCTGGAAACCGGCAGCTGAGCGGGCGGGTGGATGATGGGAGGGGCGTGGCTGCACGAGCTGCATGGGCAGCGAGAAAACTTCTTCAGCGCGGTGGGCGCCTCTGACCAAAGATCCTATAGCGGAGCTTGCTATAGGATCTTTGCCTCTCACCTCACGATCTGCAGAACAAAGATCCCATAGCGGAGCTGAGCTGAAGGATCTTTGCTGCAGAACTTTCTCGATCGCTCTGCGCCTTTTGAAGAAGGTGGGTGGGCTTGTGGAAAACTGCTCATGCACGTTGACAGCAGCTGCATATATCCAGAGCGGCGGGGGGGGTCACGAGGAAAGGCATTGTGAGGTCAGCAGCTGGGCAACCTTAATATTTTTTTTAAACTGTCAGTTTGGTTATACATTTTAGTAAATATCTCGGGAAATAATTGACCAATTTTATAGAGGATTGGATTTTTGAAATCATAAGGTAAATTTCTACCAGAAGATGTAAAAATGTCACTGTTATTGTAACGTCAGCAGCTGGACAGCAGTCAGATTTATAAAAAAGGTCAGATTGGTCAACAATTTTAATAAAAAAGTCGGGAAAATAATATACCAAATGTACAGAGGAGTGGATTTCTAAAATCACAAGGAAAATCTACTGAAATACTAAAAATGTCCCCGTTTCGGCATCTGGTTTTCGAGGAGATATGTTTCAAAGGCAAAATGACACACACACCCACACACCGTTTTAATAGATATATGAATGATATATATATGATGATATGATAATCAATAATAACATCAGGTGATACTTTCTTGCCAAGTACCTTCCTACCAATGTAGCATTTAGATTCCATAGATTAATGGTGGATATCGATGGATTGGTCATTTCCCGAGGTGGAAAGTAAGATCCAGAAAAGGAAAAGCATATCACAAATAGTCCAGGTGAATTTGAGGGCAGGGTGGAAGATGGAAGCAAAGGTGAAAAAATTAACAAGTTCTGCACGAGTGCGGGAAGGAAGACCAATGCAGTTGCATTGCAGTGAAGAAAGGAATGCCAAGGTAGATTTGGAGCAAGGAATATTCCACAAGGCCAATAAAAAGACAGGCATATATATAACATATAACAATTACAGCACGGAATCTCGGCCCTACAAGTCCGTGCCGAACATATTTTTTCCCTTAGTCCCGCCTGTCTGCACTCATACCATAACACTCCATTCCCTTCTCATCCATAGATGGGGCCATGTGAGACATAGTTTGATGGGTCAAATGGCCTCCTTTTATGTTCTAAGAAAATATTAGAAATATAGTAATCAAGTCATGGATAATATCCATCTAAAAGCAAGACAAACATGAAGGCATATAAGATATAAAAACACAACAGATGCTGGATATTCTGAGGGAATGCAAGATTTGTGAAGAGAGAAACAGATAGTTTCCAATCAACAACCCGTTAAATCTGTGAAAATTAAGAAAACAAGTTCCAGTGAAGGCGCAGGGATTGAGAAAATAAATTGAATATCTACGATAGGGTGGAGACCAAAGAAATCCAGATTACGATGAAAGTTTGAGACCAAGATATTGTATAATACCCAACCATAATTGGTGATTGATTGCAAGTTTGCAAGTGTAAAAATCATATTATGACAAGAATACACAAGAAAAGACCAACATTTTTTGCAACATAGATTTACACAATTACAAAACAGTAATTTGACTGCTTCTATTCTAACAATTCCCAACTTCACTTTTATGCCGTATGACTGTTAGCTGCTAAGGAAAGTTCTGTCTTCAAGGAGTTGTCTAAGACTGGGATGATTAATATATTTTCTCAGAGAATGGTCAATCTTTGCAAGGCTCAGTCGAAGGATTCATTCAAGGCAGAGTTCAAGAGATTTCTGGATCGAGTGGGGTGGGAATAATACTGAAGAATGACTCCAGGATTAAAACGCATCTGTGAGTTTCATGTATGATGATGGAGCAGGTTTGAACAACTGGATAGAGTATTCCTGCTACCATTTCTTATGTTCTCATATTCTAAGGTTGATTAGTTGCTCAGGCATGAGACAGGAAAAATCTGAAAAAAAGAGGAAGAGAGATGGGGGTCCAGGGGGCCTGGTAGGGTTCCAAGGGGCAACGCCCCAGGCGAGGGTAAAAGGGGGCAGACATATGCAGACATTTTTTGATAATTGTACCTTGAAATGACACTGTTTTCTTGCCTGTTTACCCTTAATTTATACTGTAATTTTTTTATTGTGCCTTAAATTAACACATTTTACTTGCTTGTCACTTCTTAATTTACACAAAAAAATTGTGATAATCATAACTTAAAATGACACCAACTCAGTGCTTGTTTACACTTGTTATATTGAAAATACTTTGTATTACACCTACACCTACTTGTAACATGATACCTGTTCCTTGTTTGTTTATTCTAATTAGAGAGAAGTATCATTTACCATTGTATTTAAATGCCAAATGAATTTCAAATCCAACTCTTAACAGTTAGGATGAAAATGATGATCCATCTACTTCAAAGATGATCATATTGTGTTACATAGTTACTCAGTCAAATTAAGTACAGTGGACAAAATATTAACATCTCAACCTGGAATCTAAGACATTATTTGAAAGTAACACTTCCCAAAATTTAAAATTAAAGATTTCATTTCTTTAAATCTATGGTCAAATTATCTTAAAAAAAAGAAGAAAAATAAGCGAATAATCTTCTATCTTCTTTTGATTGCTGGAAATGTTCTGATTGCCAGAATTTGCAAAGTCAGTGACTATTAAGGAATGCTAATTGCTGACTCAATGGCGAGTCCAAGTTGGAAATGCAACAATACATTGTATTGAGCGGCCAGAAGGCATCCCGACGGGCCGCAGCTGTGAACTGGGAATGCGGCCATGGGCCTTTATCAAGGCGCCGTGGTCTCGATGCCTCCCGGGTCTCGAGAACCTCAGCCGGAGCCTCGCGGGTAGAAGCCGGGTCGGATGAGCGGCCGACGGTGCCCGCGGCTGTGGCCTGGGTCGGCACCACAGAGGCGTGAAGTGGGGCGTTGACAGGGGTGAGGCCTCGGCAGCAGTGAAGCCTCGCGACGATGGGGCCACGGCGGCGGTGAAGCCTTGCAGCGACGGCGATGCCTTACCAAATTTCAAAATCCGCAGATGTGCGGAGAAATCTCATGCCTGGTCGATACTACCTTCAGAGACCATGTCATGCAGTGTGATTTTCTAAAAAAAAAAAAATCACTACACGTGTATAATACGTATAAAAATTCAGAAATACAGTTTTTGGTGATTATTTTTATCTGCATTTAAAAATTTGTTAAATTAAATACAATCTGTTCTTCTAACTGTTTGGGGGGTTCCATTGCTTTTAATTCAGAAATTATAGGATTTGTTTACCTGAAGCCCCAGATTTAAGTGAATGAAGTTGATAATCACTTCTGGTTTGAGAAAATCCAAAATCCAAACTTCCTTACAATTATAGACAATAGACAATAGATGCAGGAGTAGGCCATTCAGCCCTTTGAGCCAGCACCACCATTCAATGTGATCATGGCTGAATTGGCACCAGTTGAGCCAAATAACAATGCCATTTTGCTTGGTATATACTCAGTTACCCAATATTTCTCCTCTCATCGAGAAGTAATTTGATGAGGGAACAAAAAACTACAGCTGCTAAAATCTGGAGCAAGAAAAAGAGCAGCTGGAGGTTCTCAGCAGATCAGGCAGCATCTGTGGAGGAAAGTGGACAGTCAACATATTGGGTCCAGCCCCTTCATTTAGACGGTAAGACAGTACTTTGATGAATAGTCTTACCCCCGTGAGAAACTACTTTTCTGTAAGGTTCAATGGCTTTCATGTCAATCCTGTGTTCTTGCTCGCCAATGACAACAGTTCTCCATAACCGGTTGTCTATGCGTTCCTCTTCAGCTGTGTACTCTGGTATAGGCTCTGCCACTTCTCTTCCGGTATTGATTGCACTGGGTGTTTCATCTGAAAAGAGAATACTTGGAATAAATACTTCAACATTAAATTATATGTGCAATAGTGTTTCATAAAGAAGTAGGAATAAAGGCATAGATTATTTTCTAAATGGAGAGAGAATCCAGAAATTGGAGGTGCAAAGGGACTTGGAAGTGCTGGTGCAGGATTCCCAAAAAGTTAATCTGCAAGTCGAATCAGTAGTAAAGAAAGCATTCTGCTCCTGTTGCATGATCTTATGATTTAAAAGCACAGTGATCTTACAATCATCTGATGGACCCAACAGACCCAACTCTACAGAATGCAAGTACAGCACCTGGAAGCATTGGGATTTTTTTAATTGAAACCTGCAACTACAAGTAGTGGATCTCAATAACATCCAATGGACCCAACTCTCCAGAATGCAAGTATCAGGGAGGGCTCCATTGTGTTAAAAAACATGGATGCCGGTGAGGCCTTTAGGTAAGACTGAAGTGTTTGTATATACTGTTTATGCTCTGAGCTTAGAAACATAGAAACATAGAAATTAGGTGCAGGAGTAGGCCATTCGGCCCTTCGAGCCTGCACCGCCATTCAATATGATCATGGCTGATCATCCAACTCAGTATCCCGTACCTGCCTTCTCTCCATACCCCCTGATCCCCTTAGCCACAAGGGCCACATCTAACTCCCTCTTAAATATAGCCAATGAACTGGCCTCAACTACCCTCTGTGGCAGAGAGTTCCAGAGATTCACCACTCTCTGTGTGAAAAAAAGCATTCACGTGAACAAAGCATTTCATTACACCCTGATATATATAATAAACTAATCTGTATTCTGATTAACATTGATCTGGAAAGACAACCAGGTATAGAGCCAGTCAATTAAAGCCTCACGCCTGCTTCCAATTTTTCTAAAATATTCTATATGTAATGTTGTCCTCTGGAGTTGTTATGTGGAATGGCAGTCAGGACT
Organism: Leucoraja erinaceus; assembly: GCF_028641065.1. Classification (NCBI taxonomy): domain Eukaryota; kingdom Metazoa; phylum Chordata; class Chondrichthyes; order Rajiformes; family Rajidae; genus Leucoraja; species Leucoraja erinaceus. The sequence continues at coordinate 79,550,967 of NC_073379.1, read as the reverse complement.
ACCCTCCACTCACATTTGTTTCAGCAACTGGCTGGAATTGCATCCAACACTGTAACGTTATACATCCACATTACAATGCCCCTTGCTTACACAGCCGTTGCACAATAGTTTTCCCTCCAGTTAATATTTTTCCATATCATAGTCTTCTTGTCTATCAATCTCCACAAATATGGCCAGTGGTTTGAAATGCTTTTATGACCCTTTCTGAAAGCTATAATGGATTTCAAATGAAGAGTAAAGAAAATGACGTGCAAAATGCATTTAATGGTCGAGCTTTGCATCTGTCTTTGCAGAACAACGTCCATCATGCCACAGAATTAATGATATTGATATTTGTCCATATAAATAAAAAAGTCTGAAATATAGTTAAATCACACTACTTCTGTGGATTTATTTTGCCTAAATAACCACATACTAATTCTTGATTTGTATGAAAAGTCATTGTTTTGGTGGTTCTACAGAACTGTGGCCTGCAGTCAGATTTTACAGTTTATATATATATTGGTCTTGCCATCTGTCAGACTTTATTTAATCTAGCACTACTGCAACAAATAGCTTCATGCTTCTGGCCACTGTTTCCTTATTCCACGTGTGAATGTTAAAACTATTGATAGAAACAGCTGTCACAGTGAATAATTCAGTGCAGTATTTTTTTTTAATAATTTTTAAAACCTCCAATAATTTATTGTATTATCTCTTGCCAAAGATGATAGATATAAATACACATTTGTTCCAGCAGAGTAGTGTTAACGAGATTAGTCAGTACAAATTGAATGAGCTAGAAGATACCTGTCTTGGCATAAGCAATGGTAGCATGGTGACCGAATCTCATCATGGGGTTGCACAGTAGAAACAAGAAACTGCAGATGCTGGTTTACAAAAAAAAGACACAAAGTACTGGATTAACTCAGCTGATCAGGCAGCATCTCTGAGGATATGGATAGGTAACGTCTCACCTTGGGAATAGATGCGGCAGGGATGGAGAAATTGAGAGTAGGCGATAGCGTATTTGCAAGAGGCAGGATGGGAGAAGGTGCAGTCCTGTGGGAGTCGGTGGGCAAGGTGGAAGTTAGCGGTAAAGTTAAAGAAATCACTGAGTTCTGCACGGGTACAGGAGCAGTCCCAATGCAGTCATCGATGTAGCGAGGGATGGTACCAATATACATTTAAAGTGTAAAAACAGTTTCACAAAACCATCAAAAAAGCAGGCATATAGAATCAAGGAACTGCAGATGCTGCCTTACACTAAGTGTTGGAGTGACATTGCAGGTCAGGCAGCATGTCTGGAGAACATGGACAGGCACAGTCGGGGCGCATGCCAGTGCCCATGGCTACAGTTTTAACCCGAAAAAAGTGAGAGGATCAAAATGAGATTTTACTACAGCACACAAAGCCACAATAATTTATTGATAACCTATCTAGAATTCTGCAGATACATCTGGTGGCGTAGCTGTGGAGCTACTGCCTTACAGTGCTCGAGACCAGGGTTCCATCCTGAATATGGGTTCCTGCCTGTACGGAATTTGTACGTTCTTCCCATGACCTGTGTGGGTTTTCTCCAAGATCTTTGGTTTCCTCCAACACTCCAAAGGTGTGCAGGTTTGTAGGTTAATTGGCTTGGTGTAATGTGTAGGGTAGTGTTAATGTGCTGGTCGATGCGGACTCGAAGGGTCTGTACCCACGCTGTATCTCAAAAACTAAAAACTAAAACAGTGCAATCAAGGTCGTTTGTAATTTTCATAACACTGTACAATCATTCAAATTTACATCGGAAACAAGCCGGCAATGGTGGCGGTGCTTCCCCAGAAGGCCGTGCACTGCAGAAAGTGCCTCGAATGCAGCTGAATGCTGCCGACAGGTAATACTCTCAGTGAGATATTTTGGGCAGGGGATGGGAATGGCGATTCTGACTTGCATAATATACTCATGGAGTGCCTGCATTGTGAGATCAGTGTAGGGTATTCCAACATGTACTGTTCTATGTTCAAAGCATTGCAATGAAATGCACAACCATTTTGCTTTCCATATCTTTCTTGGCTTTTTTGCCTGAAATGTTAGCCTTGCTCAGAGAGATTTTTCTTGCACAGTATTAATTGGAAATTTTGTATAGATTCTGAGATATTTCCATTTCCATCAGACAAGGTCCCACATAAGAGATTAGTATACAAACTTAAAGCACATGGTATTGGGGGGTTCAGTATTGATGTGGATAGAGAACTGGCTGGTAGACAGGAAGCAAAGAGTAGGAGTAAACGGGTCCTTTTCAGAATGGCAGGCAGTGACTAGTGGGGTACCGCAAAGCTCAGTGCTGGGACCCCAGCTATTTACAATATATATTAATGATTTGTACGAGGGAATTGAATGCAACATCTCCAAGTTTGCGGATGACACAAAGCTGGGGGGCAGTGTTAGCTGTGAGGAGGATGCTAGGAGGCTGCAAAGTGACTTGGATAGGCTGGGTGAGTGGGCAAATGCATGGCAGATGCAGTATAATGTGAATAAATGTGAGGTTATCCACTTTGGTGGCAAAAACAGAAAAGTAGACTATTATCTGAATGGTGGCCGATTAGGAAAAGGGGAGATGCAACGAGACCTGGGTGTCATGGTACACCAGTCATTGAAAGTAGGCATGCAGGTGCAGCAGGCAGTGAAGAAAGCGAATGGTATGTTAGCATTCATAGGAAAAGGATTTGAGTATAGGAGCTGGGAGATTCTACTGCAGTTGTACAATTTAGAAGATTGAGGGGGGATCTTATAGAAACTTACAAAATTCATAAGGGGTTGGACAGGCTAGATGCAGTAAGATTGTTCCCGATGTTGGGGATGTCCAGAACAAGGGGTCACAGTTTAAGGATAGGGGGGAAATCTTTTAGGACCGAGATGAGAAAAACATTTTTCACATAGAGAGTGGTGAATCTCTGGAATTCTCTGCCACAGAAGGTAGTTGAGGCCAGTTCATTGGCTATATTTAAGAGGGAGTTAGATGTGGCCCTTGTGGCTAAAGGGATCAGGGGGTATGGAAAGAAGGCAGGTACGGGATACTGAGTTGGATGATCAGCCATGATCATATTGAATGGCTGTGCAGGCTCGAACGGCCTACTCCTGCACCTAATTTCTATGTTTCTATTTGTTTGATTTTCCATCCTTGCTAGTGCAAACAGATGGGATTTTCTGGCACATTACAGACTAACATCCTGTCAAACGTGGGAGATTTATTTAACATTCAGCTGTCCAATCTGCATTTCTAGCTCTATAAAGCCTGTCAGATACATCAGGTTTGCATACAAAGCAGATTCCAAAGCTTGGCCTCCTTGAATGACATCTTTTAATTTTCATAACCCATAACCCAATTTTCATAACCCACTCCTCACACTCCAACCTGCCATAAGGCCAGTGTTAAACAGCACAAAAAACAGGCCCCATCGTCCACCACATCCATGCTTTGCTCGTTTCACAACCAAATCCTCAATGCCTTGTCTATTTAAGTGTCTGGTCAAAAGCCTCTTCAATGGGGTAATTATATCTGATTCCATACCTCCTCTGGCATTGAATTCCAGATATTAAACACTCTTGATCAAAAACACTCATATGATCCCATTTTCATCTCATTCTTCTTGCTTAAGAATGGTGCATCCTTGATTTTGCTAACATTCCAATGCGAAAAATAGTTTGACCATCGTTCCTTTGTATGCCTTTCATAATCTTATTTAATTATAACAGATCATTTCCTAGTCTTCTTCACTCCAATCAAAACAAACCCAGCCTATCCAATCCCTCCCCAAATACTCCAAATGCAGCCTAACCAATGTCTATAAAGCTGCTTTATAACATCCTGACTATTATACTCAATGGCTCGACCTATGAAAGTAAGTATGCCGTATGCCTTCTTTAACATTCTATCCACTTGTGTTGACATTTCAGTGAATAATGGACTTGGGCCCCAAGATCGCTCTGAACATCAATACGGTTCATGTCCTTAATAGTGTATTTTTCCCTTACATCTGACTTCTTAAAATGCAACACCTCACACTTGCTTGGATTAAACTCCATCTGCCATTTCTCCGCCCTATAGGAGAGGCATTTAAAATGCTTTTAGATAGGTACATGGATATACAGGGAATGGAGGGATGTGGATCTGATGTAGGCAAAGGAGATTAATTTAGCATGGCATCATATTCAGCAAGGACATTCTGGGCCAAAGGGTCTGTTCCTGTGCTGTACTGTTCTCTGCATTTTATTTTTTAAATACCACTTTTCCACTGAAACCTAATCAATTTCCTTGCTGAAGAATTGCCTTCCTGTTAAATTTCAAGAATCACCACAAACTTAAACTCCAGGCCTACAATTAGCATTTCCTTAGATTTTTCTTTGCCAATTATTTTGCCAACTTGATTTGTCGATTTGAAATAAATTGTTTTTAAATCCTTTACTGAAATAATAGACATGGGCAGCAATGCAATCGGTTTACCTGGGATCTATAAATTCTAGTCATATTTTTGCAGTCTAAATCTATATATTAACTATTTAATACAATACAAAACAATATTTATTGTCATTTGAACCTCAGTGAGGCTCAAACGAAACCCTGTTTCTACAGCTATACAAACAAAAAACGATTCCTACTAGATACACAACCATCCATCACAGTGAACCTCCTCCTCACTGTGATGGAAGGCAAAGTCTTTTCTCTCCCCTGCTCTCCATTTTTTTCCCGATGTTGAAGCCCGATATTGAAGCCCCAGGCGGGCGATGGTAAGTCCCACGCCCATTTTAGGCCGCGCCGGGCGATGTACGGCCCCGCTCCAGGTATAGATGTTACAATGTTGGAGCCCCCGGCGGGCGCTGGAATGTCCCGCGGCCATTTAAAGCCGCGCTGGGCGATGTACGGCCCTGCTCCGGGTTGTTCCAACCCCGCGACACAGGCTGAAGAAGTTGCGTTGCGGGAGCTCCGGAAAGCGGTCTCCCACCCGGACCCGTGAGCTCCCGATATCACAGTCCACAGAAGCTGCGTTGCTGGAGCCTCCGAGCTCCAGAGTCGGGCCGCAGCAGCGAGCCCCACAATGGAAAGTTTGCAGCTCCGCAGGCTCCACGACTGGAGCCCCCAGGTCGTTCCGGCTGGAGGCCGCTCCACGGTGTTAGGCCCCAATGACAACGGAGACCCGACAGGGAAAATGTCGGGTCTCCCGTGCAGGGAAGAGATTTTTTAAAGTTCCCCCCACATAAACAGTTAAAAACAGTATAAAAAAATACAACCACTACATTTAACTAGATAAAAAAAAGGCTGTAGGGGCCGCTGCAACAGTGAGTCGCGCCGCCAGCCGGAAGCGTTTCTATAATTAATTCCCATTCATTATAGAATAGTTACTGACCACTTCACAATTTAATGCTTTCCATGGCAAATGTTAAATTAGTTGACTGACAATAGGAACTAATAACATGCAAGATATTTTTGTAAAGGTTTAGAGAACTACCATTACAGCTCTAGTGCAAATTTGACCAGAATTGCCGTCTGCTAATTGCATTGAAATTTTAAGAGCAAGTTCTCTTCCATAATTATTATCTGAGAGAAATGCTGAAGATCCTGGTGTAGGTATTATTTAAAGGTTTGCATTTACTTGAAGGTAACATTTGGAGACATTTCATATCATTGGCAGCCTTTTCTAAGGGCAAAGTGGATCAGTAAGGAAGAAAATATCAGGAATAAATTATGGTTTGAAGCTTATTAATTTGTTATCTGTAATCCTTTCAGGCCAACAGCAAACATGTGCGTCAAAATATATTGTACAATGTATTATGACAAAAACAGAATTTGTCAACAAGCTTGACAACATTTTTTCTTCACCACAGAATAGATTTTGGAATAGAATTTACAAATGTGGTTTCTTTCATTTTTTCTGCATGACAGACACTGACCCATTTTATGCGGTGAGTGCTCAGTGATTAAAAGACTCCTTTGTGCACTCAGTAAATCCACGTACATTTCTTTGATTACAGATGATAAATATTCAATGCCATTTTCATGCCAAATCAGCAGTCCTTTTATAATGTAAAACCAAATGCTTCAAATGTCCAGCACAAAGTGAGATAAGCATAAACACATAAGACAGAACTCTTTCTTATGAAAATAGAACTCAGAATCATTATGTTATACAGCAGGGAAACGGGCCCTTCGGCCCAATTCATTCATGACAATCAAGATCATCGCTACTGTAGTTTAATTTGTCTGGATTGACCCATAACACTCGAAATCTTTCCAGTTCATTAACCTGTCTAAATGTCCTTAACACGTTGTAATTGTACAAATTCCTTTTGCAGTTCATTTTATTTACCCACCTCATTCAGTGTAGAAAATGTTGTCCCTCAGGTCCCTTTCAAAACTTTCCCTTCTCACCTTAAATCTATGCCCTCTAGTTTTAGATAGCCATTACCCAGGGAAAAAGGTTGCTACCATCCATCTTAAATACCTTCCATTGCCCCTCATGGTTTTATCTATATAATTAAAAGTCTCATCTGATCTCTTCTTGCTGCGCTGTATATTGATTTTAGAAAAAACGCTGTGATTTTTGGCCATCTTACTCACAGTCCTCCTCCGTGAGCCAACCCCGAGGATTTTTCCCATCGATGAAAAATAAAAAAGTTATGAGTGTTTAAAAAACCTTGAGATCAGCTGATTGGTCCTCTCGCCTGTCAATCACCGCGATGAAGGTCTGGGGGGGGGGGCAGGACTATAAAACCCCGGATGCCTGGACGCGAGTCAGTCACTCTGTAAGATCGTGAGGGAGAGGCCACGACTGTCATTCTGAATCAACTGAACTGTGAGTCTGCAATGTACTTGCAATAAATGATTTGTTAGCCCTTAATGACGCCATGAGTTGTTTGGCCTGTTGCCCTGCCTGTGCTTGAAACTGCAATGCTTTATTAGGTCCGACTGTGTTTGGAAGTTATAAATGCTTTATTAGTTCAACTGTGTTTTGAAGGAATAAATGCATTATTAGATCCGACTGTGTTTGGAAGGAATAAATGCTTTATTAGGTCCGACTGTTTTTTCATCCGACCGCTCATTTGGTGACTTCCGCTTAGTGGATTGCGTAATTTCCGGTGAGGGCAGAGGTCATGCTGATTGTGTAATTTCCGGTAAGTGCAGTGGTCACGCTGATTGCGGAGGTGCCACTGACTGCGGAAGCCCCACAATGGAGAGGCCGCACTCAGCCATGTGAGTAGATTTAAGAAAGTTTACTGTCATATATATGGTGTGTGAGTCAGTGTGTGTGTGTGTGTGTGTGTGTGTGTGTGTGTGTGTGTGTGTGTGTGTGTGTGTGTGTGTGCGTGTGTGTGTGTGTGTATGTGAGTGAGTGTATGTGTGAAGTGTGTGCGTGTGCATGTGTGTGTGAGTGTGTGTGTGTGAGGGGTGTGTGCGTGGGTGCATGTGTGTGTGTGTGTGTGTGTGTGTGTGTGTGTGTGTGTGTGTGTGTGTGTGTGTGTGTGTGTGTGTGTGTGTGTGTGTGTTAGAATTGGTGGAGAGGTTAAATATTACGTTGGGGGACCAGCCCTCCCGTGTGAAGCTGGGACCCAACGGGTCCCACTTAGTTTAGTATACCTTTATGAGGTCACCTCTTTGGGGTGGAAGATTGCAACCTTCACCTGGTCCGCCCTATTTCGACGAATGCAATCAACCCGGTGTGCGCCTCTCCTTAGAACTCAACCACTCCTTATAATTCAAATCCCTCAGGGGTTGATAGTAAATATCAAAAACAACTAACCTTTATACAGCCTCTCCTGTAAGTTCAAATCTGAAAATATTTTACATGGGCAGATATGCAAACACTGTTTGAAAGAAATTGCATGTGTAATTGGAGTGAATTCAGGAGGACATTGGCTTAATTACTGAAAAATCAGAACCTGATGATGGAGCAGTGGAGATGGTGTTTCAGCAGTGAAGGAACTGATTCGGAAGTTGGCTACAGAAAAAAAAAAAACAGGAAAGAAAGTTGTAGGAGAGTCAAAATAAAGAATTCAGATCAGGCTGTTCTTGATGATGAATTCCCCTGCAGCAGACAGCATAGAGAACCCCTGCAGTTACCACAGATGGATTGTGTCCTTTCTAGAAGATGGTAATGATTTAATATATCTTTCTCCCATCAGATTTATGTTCAGTTTAGTTTATTGTCACGTGTACCAAGATACAGTGAAATGCTTTTGATGCGTGCTATCCAGTTAACAGAAAGACACATGATTACAATTGAGCCATTTGCAGCATATAGATACATGGTGTGTGATGAGATTGTAGATTTGTGACTATAGCTCTTCACTACTAAATTTTCGGATTTCAGCAGGGAACTCATCTATCCCCAAGGCCTTGTTATTTGTTAGGAAGGAACTGCAGATGCTGGTTTACACAATGATACACAAAATGCTGGAGTAACTCAGCGGGACAGGCAGCAACTCTGGACAGAAGGAATGAGTATCATTTTGGGTGGAGACCCTTCTTCAGACGGAAGAAGGGTTTTGAACTAAAATGTCATCCATTCCTTCTCTCCAGAGGTGCTGCCTGCTCCGTTGTTACTCCAGCATTTTGTGTCTACCTTGTCATTTGTTAGTTAGGATTTGACCTCTTTGATTTTGTGTCAGTCTGAAACGGTCTTGAAGAGCTCCTTCCAGCAGGCATGGCGTGCCTTTTTGTCCCTAATAGTCCTTTTCTTATCTCGGTCGTAGATGATTTTTACTGCACTGAAGAATCCACCCATGCAATGTCTGTCATTGAGCTTCTGAGCTTCCTCTACTCTCACCAATGATCATCTGCTCATTTAGTCACATGTTTTCTGCTACACTCCTGTTATCTGGATTCTGAGCAGCTGTTTCCTTTTCCCTTGTGAAATGGTGGAACCAGGAACAGTTTACATTTGTGATTAATTAGTACCGCAAACACCTATTCCATCTCATAAATCAGTTCTGGTTCTTCAAGGTAAAGAAGCCAAGAGTTTAGGGCTGCACAGTGGCATAGCGGTTGAGCTACTGTCTTACAGTGCCACATACACTGGTTTGATCCTGCCTATGAGTGCTGCCAATATGAAGCTTGTACGTTCTCCCTGTGACCCAGTGCGATACAGGTACAATGAAAATCTTGCACAAACACACAAAACATAAAATGTACATAAATCTGCAAGACAGTAAGAAATAAAAAAGACTGTACAAAAAAGAACACCAGTGCAAAACACAATTAGAAAAACAAACTAATCCATGATAGACACTGGTGTTCTATTGTCGATGCAGGACGAGGGTTGTGTGGGTTGGGTTAAGAATCTATTAGTTGTAGGAAAGTAGCTGTTCCTGAACTTGGTGGTGTGTATCTTCAGGCTTCTTGCTGCTACCCTGCCCAATGGTAGCAGCAAGAAGAGGGCATGGCCTGGGTGGAAGGAATGGAGGCGGTTGGGAGAAACATGGCTGTAAGAGGTTATGTATACATTTCTCCTGTATATGGGACATCCATGTTATTTATGACAGAACATGACAACAAGAAACAAAGCTGGCTGCATCCTGATTAACTCAGCTTTTAGCTCATAATCTTGAAAAAAAGATTATTCTGAATGTTACTGCAAAAGGAATGAGGTAGGGTTCACCTCAACGAGATACAGCCAAACACAGTACATTGATTGGAATATTTGAGTCACCAGTGACCAAAAAAAAACCCAGCAGAACAATATGAAACCCTCCAATCACAAAGTATCAGAATTTAAGGGATCAAAAGAATATGGTAATCCTCATATGGAACATTTTCAACAGTATTAGGGTAAATAGTTTTGCAGATGAGAAAAAGGAAACCATATTCCTCTGGGTCCTACTGATTCTCCGACTTCTTAATAGTTTTGTTTCACCAGAGATACTAGTGGAGTTTATCTTATAAAGAACTTACAAAACACTGTTGAAATGTTTCAAGCCAAAGCAATTCATATTACGTAATTTCATATTTCAACTTCTTCTCACCCTTGCAGCAAGAGAAGCTTTATTGACTGCATCATTGCACTGAAATGTCTGGCAACCACATGAGACTTTTGTGCACTTCTTGATTATGCTCTATCAATCAGTTTCTCCATGGTCGCCAATGGGAATTGTATCTCAAACAGATGTTATTACAAGAGAATTTAACTTATAAATCAGCCTGTGATGTGAACCACTGCTATACGACCATTAAGGATGCCTATCGCTCTATCCCTCGCCCTCACTTCGGGAAATTCGAACATTCAGCAGTGCTGCTTGTTCCAGCATACAGGCAGCAACTGAAGAGAGCGCACCCCCAGGGGTGAGAACTGCACAGAACTGGTCTGGGAGGCAGAGGAACAACTACAGGTCTGCTTGGAGTCAGTAGACTGGAAATGTTCAAGGACCTGAATGAATACGCCACAGTCGTTACAGACTTCATAAGGAAATGTGTGTAGGACTGCGTTCCTACAAAAGCCTTCCGACCGTTTCCTAACAAGAAGCCTTGGATGAACCAGGAGATCCGCATTCTTCTGAAGACCAGATCTCAGGCATTCAGGTTTGGTGATGCACAGGTCTATATGAAGTCCAGATACGACCTTGACAAGGCCATCAAAATGGCCAAAAGGGACTTCCGCTCAAAGCTGGTGGATGGGGCGGATGTTCGGCAACTGTGGCAGGGCTTGAATGCCATCACCTCCTTCAAGGCGAAATCAGGAGGCAGCTCAAGCGACAGCTCAATGCGTTCTACTCACGCTTTGATAGGGAGAACACTAATGTGCCTTCCCAAGCCCTCATACACCCTGATGGTATTACTGTCACAGAGGATCCTTTAGGGGGATGAACCCTTGGAAAACACCTGGACCTGATGGTATACCCGGTCGAGTTCTCAAAACCTGTGCAGACCAACTGGCTGGGGTTTTTGCGGACATTTTCAACCTCTCACTGCTGAGGTCTTAGGTTCCACCTGCTTTAAGAAGGCATCAATAATACCGGTGCCCAAGAAGAGTAAGGTGACGTGCCTCAATGACTATCAATCTGTGGCACTAACGTCCATGGTGATGAAGTGCTTTGAGAGGTTGATTATGGGGCATATCAACTCCTAACTCAATAAGAACCTCGACCCACTGCAGTTCACCTACCGTCACAATAGGTCCACGGAGTATGCAATATCGCTGGCTCTCCACTCCCCACTGGAGCACTTGGACAATAAAAACACTTATATCAGGCTGATGTTTATAGACTACAGCTCGGCGTTCAATAACATCATCCCATCCAAGCTGGTTACGCGAGGAGGTGTGGTGTTGCGGTGCTCCCGTCCAAACACAAGAACTAGTGTGTTTTATCATCTTTATGGAATTCGGAGGAGATACAGTGGTACTTTAAACATCTCTGTGTATCGCTGCAACGTTGCAGAGACTTGTTTTAAAAGTTTCTGTGTTTTGGGACTGCAAGCAGTCTTATCAACTAACTGTGCAGCTCCCACAACTCTGGTTGGCAACCTGCCAGGAAGCTGTTTGCGAACCAAAAAAGTGAAGAAAAATATTTCTGGACTTTTACACCTGCATCCAGAACAACACCCCCCCCCTCCCCCCCCACCCCCCTACTGTCTCGTCGGGGCTGACCGGGCCAGTCTGGTTTTTGTGCGGTTTGGGAGGTTTTCTGCACCTGCACCGTCTCAACCTCTTTCTGCAGCCTTGGAGCCTGGAGCTAATGACTAAGAACAAGATTGCAGGCAAGTCCTTTTCGTTTTTGTGTTTGGACTCGGCCTCATGCCATTTGGAATGTCTGTGTCAGTGTGTTGAAGTGCTATGGTTTAAATTGTAGCCCTGGATGCCATGCAGGGTCAGTGTTCTGGGGGATCGGGGCCTTGTATTCTTGTATTCTTGTATTGTATTCAAATTTTATTGTCGTTGCCTCACTTTGAGACAACGAAATGAATTTCCCGTACAGCAGTATCGTTAAAAAAAAATCACAAGAAAAATAATAAAAATAAATAATAAATAAATAATAAAACATATTAAAAAAATAAAAATGAAATTGAATTAAAAAAACAAAAGCACAAAAAAAAAGTCCACAACACAAATTGAAATTGCACCCAGGTGAAAATGGCACCATAGAGCCAGCCTCCCCTCGAATAATAGTCGCCGGGTGGCCCTCACCACGGAAGCTGGTGGAACGCTGACGCCGAGCCCCGAGGACGGTATCCCGCTGCCCCGCAGTCCACAGGTCGAGCCGGGCAGAGTCGCAGGCCCTCATCAGCCCCCACATAAAAACTTGACAGCAAAAAAACACCCCCGGTAAAAAAATACACTGTTTAACGATAAGGAAAAATCCAGGTAGGTAGGCCGCTGTGGGGGGGGGGGGGGAAAAATAAACACCAAAAGATGAAGGACGGTATCCCCCGAGCTATGCACAAAAAACACCGCTGCTTCAGCTGACAAAAACAAACAAAAAGATCCAGGAGCTATGCAAACACCGCTGCTTCAGCTGATCCTCTGGCGGCCCGGCTCTGAGGAACCTAAGAGGAACCTGCCTTTCGAGCATGGTATAAGGTGTTACTTGCCCCCTCACATGAACCAGGAGGACTGCTCGGCTGCCGTGGCCGTGGCGGCCAAGCACGCGGGTGTCCTGTACGTGGGATGGATGTTTGGGAAGGCCCTGTTCTTCCTTGAGTCTATTGAGGGGGTGAATGGGGCCGTGAGTAAAGGGATCTCAGTGGGGGGGAACATTACTGCAAGTCGAGCCCTTTGCGACCACCGATCACCCCGATATCCCAGGGTTTCCGCAGGAAGGAGCTACGGCACGTTCTTTCCCTCCGGCGCCAGCTGACGATGTTGCTGGACCGGGGAGGAGGTAGTTGATGGCCAGTTCTGTGTCCAGCAGGATGAGTGTGATTTCACCGTCTACTGGACATCGGAGCGCCCAAGGTGCCATGCCTGTAAGGAAGCGGGGCATATTCGGAGGAATTGCCCCAAATCTCAGGCGGATGCCTCCTCCTCCGGTGCCACTGACACCCCCTTCCCCCCTCCGCTCCCCCACTCCCCCCCTGTAGTTGTCAGAAACCCTTGGGCTGCGCAGAGTGTGGGTGGGGGTGGGGAGGGACAAAATAAGGGGGGGGAAAGGTGGCAGAGAAGATTAAGCAAATGGGGAACAATACTCCCAGAGACAAGTACATTCCACCCACCCCGTCACCTCCCGTTAGAGAGTCTGCAAGCCCCATAATCCAGCCGGGGGCGGTCGGGATCGGGCGGAAGGAGGTGGTGCCACGGAGGTGGGTTGCTCAGATGACCCCAGAGTCCGGGAGCTCCTCCCCATTTAAAAAGAGGAGGAATCTCTTTCAGGAGGAGCGGAAGGGTGACAAACGGGAATTCTCCAGAGGGGAGGGGAGTACTGTGGTGGAGGAAGACTCCCGCCCTCTGGTTCGGGCCCCAGGTCCCATGTTCTGGAGGGGATTCTGGGGAGGGTGGCGATGGGGACCAATCGGGTGATATGGAGCAGGAGGAGATTCATGTTGGGGAGGGAGTCCTGCATCGCGCACCCAAGGAAGCCAAGGAGCAACCCACCCAGGATGAGGCGCAGAGCACACCTCTGGAGTTAGAGACTGTAGGCGGGGAAGGGGGTAGAGGAAACCAGCCCTTCTCTCCCTCAAGACCTGGGGGGGGGGGGGGGGCAAGGGGGGAGGGGCAGGGGGGTGCAGGGGGGGGGGGGGGCAAAGGGGGGGAGGGGCAAGGGGGTGCAGGGGGGGGGAGGGGAACGACCGGCACATCAGCTGAGGTCCTTCTCGGTTGGCCTGAAGAAGGAGGCCAAGACAAAGAGCAGGGTCTTTGGTGTTGAGGGTAGAGCATCCCTTGTAGCCAGGGTCCGGAGGGCAAGGAAAACCGCCACTCCATCTAGGGGGAGGATTGGCTCTGCTGTCAGTGACTGAAGGACCGGTGACGGGATCTAGAGAGTGGGCAGGGCTGAAGATGTCCTGGTTGGGTTGCTCCCAGGCCTGGCCAAGCTGGCCATCTGTGAGTCATGGCGCCAGACGGAAGGGGCTTTGCCCAAGCCAGATGTTTGCCCCTTTACCGGGGTTACGTCCACACCCGTGTGGTGTTGGAGTGGGTGGAGTTATTTGTAACATAGTTGTTAGTAATTTTATTTCTGAATAGTTTGGCGATTCTGTAGTATGGTGGTGGGTATGTCACCACGGTTATGTTTTTTTTTGTGGCTTTTGTATCATGTTGAAATTTAAATAAATTATTTTTTGATACAAAATAAAAATCTGGTTAGCAAGCTCATGGAACTGGGTCTCTGCGCATCCCTCTGCAATTGGATCCTCAACTTCCTCATCCACAGACCACAGTCTGTTCGAATTGGCAGAAACACTTCATCCTCAGTAACAATCAGCATGGGAGCACCTCAAGGCTGTGTGCTCAGCTCCCTGCTCTACACACTCTATACTCATGACTATGTAGCCGGACATAGTGCGAACTCCATCATCAAGTTCATCGACGACACCACCGTTGTGGGACGAATTACAGATGGTGGTGAGTCAGAGTATAGAGTACAGAAGTGAGATCGACCGACTGACCAAATGGTGCCAACACAACAACCTGGCTCTCAATATCAGTAAAACCAAAGAACTGATTGTGGACTTCGGAAGAAGAAAGTTGAGGACCCACAATCCTGTTTATATCAATGGGATGATGGTTGAGAGTGTCAAATACATCAAATTCCTGGGCGTGCATATTTCCGACGATCTTTCCTGGACCCAGCTCTCTGATGCAATTATAAAGAAAGCACATCAGCGCCTCTACTTTCTGAGAAGATTACAGAGATTGGGTATGTCAAAGAGGATTCTCTTGTCTACAAATACATGCATCAAATTCCAGGGCGTGACTGCATATTTGCCCGACGATCTGCTTCCTGGACCCGAAGGGCACTCTGAGGCAGCCAACATATCAAAGACCCAAACCAACATCAGCGCCTCTACTTGCCATCGAGAAGAGTACAGGAGAGAATGTGGGTATGTCAGGAAGAGGATTCTCTTGACAACTTAAACACTACACCTCATAAGCTTTGTACAGTAGACTATTATATTATTGACTGGTTGAGTATCATGGCCTGTTTTTGGTAACACTTTTGAACAAAATCAATTTGTCCAAAGTGCTTTATAGAGATTGATTAAACTAATTGAACAGATTAAATGTTCCTCAACACCTTAAAGACAAAGGAAGTAATAATAGACTTCAGGAAGAACAAAACTGCCCATGGTCCATCAGAGGGGCTCTGCGGATTTCCCCTTCATCGAAGGGATTTATCAGGGTTGCTGCCTCAAAAAGGCAACAAAATCATCAGATGCTCAGGAAGAACACACACTCAGAGACTGCTGCCTGGCTCCCACATACACTCTGTGTATCTCACCACTGCACAGCGGCTCAGAGGAAGTACAGGAGCCTGAGACACTGTAGGATTGTCCAGGTTCCTTACCAGGACTTTCTTCCCCGACCAAAAATCAGAATAGCATTTTAAACGTTGTACTCCACAATGACAATAAAGAAACTATTCTATTCTACTATTCTAAATGTCAATAAATCCATACAAAACAAAAAGAGAAAAAGAAAAAAAGACACAGAATAGTACACTATAGAAATCAACAAGAAACGTCCCCCCACAGCAGAATTCACTGGTCCATTTACAACATCCTTTAAAACAGTTGCCCCCCCCCCCCCCCCCCCCTACCCACCCAACACATAAAAGAAGACCTCCAATAAACATTTTGTACGGACAGGACTAAAAATAAAAATAAATATGCATGTGTATATATGTTAGTATATGAATATATACACACTGAACTTTTTTTCTCTATCTCGTTTATCATATTATTTATTATGATTGCATATTCTGTTGTGCTGCAGCAAGTAAGAATTTCATTCTTCTATCTAGGACATATGACAATAAAACACCCTTGACTACATTGGGTTTAGAACTTGCAAAGAGTTCCAAAGAGGACAGCAAAGAGTCAGGGCACCATACTGACTCAGCCAGAGGTGCCGTTCAAAGATTCTACAGTCCAAGGAGCTAGCATGAGTGCCAAGTCATCGTCAACCTCCTTCATTTCATCAGCAAACACAGTGACATAAGGAGCACATGCCTCAAACAATTGCTATCATTTTGGTGGGAAATACTAACAAATTCTAATAGAGTTGGTAGGAAATGTGCTATTATTGTGGAAAAGGCGGTAACCGGAGTATGAAAAAAGTGTGCTGCTCATGCACAATATGTGATTGACAGAAAACGTAATGTTTGTTATCAATTGTCTATACTGTTCAACATCAGTCAAACGTGACACTGGTGAGGTCGTACAATAGACCGGTTAAGTTGTACAAGACATTGCTGAGGCCACACTTGGAGTATGGTGTTCAGTTTTGGTCACTCTGCCATGGTAAGATGCCATTAAGCTGACGGTGCAGAGAAGATTTGAGGATGTTACTAAAGCTCAAGGGCTTGAGCCACAGGTAGAGGTTGGACAGACAAGGACTTTATTCTTTGGAGCACAGGAGGCCAAGGAATGTTAAGATAGAGGTGTATAAAATCATGAGGGCAACGGATATGGTGAATGCACAGTCATTTTCCCAGTATAGAGGAATCAAGAACTAGAGGGCATGGATTTATGGCGAGAGGAGAACATAACTGAGGGGCAAAGTTTTCATAAAGAAGATGGCGGGTACATGGAATGAGCTGCCAGAAGTAGTAGTTGAGGCATTAATGACATTTAAAAGATTTTTGGATAGATACATGGATAGGAAAAGCATTATAGGCGTACAGGCCAAACGCAGACAACTGGAACCAGCTTAGATCGACCATCTTGATCATCATGGACGAGTCGCATTGAAAGGCCTGTTTCTGTGCTGTAGGGCTATGATTCTACAACTTCAAATGGCTGTCAGGAAAATCAGTGTACACAGAGAAGAATTCTGGTGCATCTGTGGCACATGCCAGAGCACATACACAAATAAATATAGATGCAGCACCTTGATTAAGACACACAAGGCACAGGCATTTTCAGAATTATTATACTGAAGTCATTACAGGGACTGTTAAGCTCTTCATGAAACTACAGAGTGGAGCTCACTATAATCCCGCAAAATAATGACGGATGTCATTTCATTGACAAGTTTACAATAAAGCACTGAATGAAGACAATACAGACAGAGTAATTGAAAGAAGAAAAAAAGATGATGTTAGAAGACTAGTCACGCATATCAGTGTGGCAACAGATAATATTTACACTTATACATCAGCTTTTACAATCTGAAGAACAGGAGTTGGCATATGATAGAATGTCTCCTCACTCATGGATACAAGTATTACACATCCTTCCACATCAGATGTATTTTTCTTGTTATTTGGACTTTAGAGGTCATCAATATATGTTGTTACAAATGGAAAATGAGACAGCACTAATGGCCAGGATCAACAGGGTTGATATCTGATACTGAAGTAATGAATGAGCACAATTTAATGGAAAATGATCTGCAACCTACTGTTATTGACACATCACTACCTAAAATGGGAAGAGTTCCTTCTTGTATTCTGTTTGCAGTTACTTTCTCTTCTTTATGATGCAAAATGATTTCTCTCTTAAAATTATGTTATAACAGTTCCATTTTTAAGTTGGACATAGACCAGTATAAAGATTAAAAACCAGGGGTTTTAACAAGGATGCCGTTAGTAATCTTACAATATACTGAGCACAGACACATATCTCCAGTTATCTTTTTTGGGAAGTTAACATCAATTGGAAACAGCAATGAAATTCAAAAAAATGTTCTTTTAGCATGAGTCAGTTAATTTAAGTCCCATCTACACAAAGCATATACAAAAAAGACAAAAGGATAAAACCAAGAATAAATCAAAAATATATTATTGAAGCAGAATTCTTAAGAAACATTCAAAAAAGGAATTGAAATGAGTGTTCAAATTTAATTTGTTTTTTACCTTCCCACTCCAGTTCATTCCCCTGCCCTGAATATTCCAGTGAATCTGCTTCATCAGGAGTCTCGAGATCATCTACATTGATGTCAAGATCTTCGGGAGTATCAAGATTATCATCAGAAAGTATTGAGCCTTCACTCTGATCAAGTGAAAGGCTGATTTCAGGAGCTGTCAGCTTTTTCTTTCCAGGGTGGGATCCATTGAGATCCAGGGAATTTGGTGGCACTGAGTAAAAAAGAGGGAAAAAATATTATGTTATTTAGATATCTTTAAAAAAACTCAATTTGCTGCACTCAATTCTAATAATTATGAGAAAAGTGACAAAAACAAATTTTGTGCAACATCCAATCACCTCTTTTGGCAATACTGCATACAAATTAACATGAATTTAATTACAAAAATAGGATCTTTATTAGAAGGGAAATTCTCATCGTCATTAAAACATTTATGACAAAATTATAACGAGAACTTTGTTGGATGGAGCATGGCATCGATATTCTGTCCATATGCATAATCTTAATCGAGTCATAGAGTAATACAGTGGAAACAGGCCCTTCTGCCCAACTCGCCCACACCGGCCAAAAATGTCCCAGCTACCCTAGTCCCACTTGCATACACATGGTCCATAACCCTCCAAACCTGTTCTATTAATGTACCAACTGTTTCTTAAATGATGGGATAGTCCCAGCCTCAACTACCTCCTCTGGCATCTTGTTCCATACACCAACCAACCTCTGTGTGAAAAAGTTACCCCTCGGATTCCTATTAAATCTTTTCCTCTTCATCTTGAACCTATGTCCTCTGGTCCTCGATTCCCCTAAATTTTTTACTATTTTAGACACATTTGAACTGTCTCAACATGTGAAAGAGGCTACTCATTGTAAGGGGCACACCCTGGACTTGATTATCACAAAGGGTCTCAATGTTTCTGATAGTTTCGTGACTGATCCTTCATTATCTGACCACTTCTGTGTTTTCTTTAACATATCATTTATTCCCAACATACAGACAAAATCAAATACTGTCAAAAAACGGTATATAAATGAACATTCTAATGTACTCTTTAAAAATGCCATCTCCTTGTTACCACCTCTAAACCCATGTTCTGCTGATGATCTTGTAGATAACTTTAATTCCAAAATTGTGAAAGTCATAGATGTCATTGCGCCTGTTACGGTTAAAACGATTTCTGGTAAGCAAAAGGCACCCTGGAGAAAAGCTGCTTTTGTAACAGCCCAGAAAAGAGAATGCCGGAAAGCTGAACGCATCTGGCGGAAAACAAAACTTCATATTCACCATGACATCTATAAAGAGAGCCTCCGTGCCTACAATTTAGACTTAAAAAGTGCTAGAGAAACATTTTTCTCCAATATCAACTTTGGCTCCGTCCTGTAGGGGGTACGGCTGCCTAGCCTGCAGCTGTCTGGTTTTTTTCATCTCTTTTTCTATTTTTAGTTATAGTGTTTTGTTTTGAGGAGTTCTAGCTTTTTTGAAACTAATTTTCAGGTTCCCTACCTGGTCGGAGATGCAGCTTTACTCCGGGCTGCAGCTTCGACCCGTCCCCGCGGCCTACCAGCGGGCCTGGAGCGGCGTCTCCTGAGGGGACCGCCTGGAGCTTCGGCATCGGCGGCAGTGACGGCACCGGCTCAGCAGCGGCGGCGGCACCGGCTCAGCGGCGGCGGCAGCACCGGCTCAGCGGCGGCGGCGGCGGCGGCGGCGGCATCAGCTTAGCAGCGGCGACGGCACCCTGCGGCGGCGGCACCGGCTCGGCGACGGCACCGGCTCAGCGGCGGCGGCGGCGGCGGCACCGGCTCAGCGGCGGCAGCATCAGCTTAGCAGCGGCGGCGGCGGCACCGGCTCAGCAGGCGGCACCGGCTCGGCATCGGCGGCGGCGGAGCTGCGGGTCGGAGGACGGCGGTGCAGCACTGGAGCGCCATTGCGGGGCTGGCGGTGACTTCGCTGAAACTCCGGTAACTGGAGCTGGGTCCGTTGCGGAGCTGCGGGTCTGTGGAGCGGCTGCGGGCGGCGGCGCTGAACTTTCCATCGGGAGCCTGGGATCTCCTGATGAGATCGCCAGTTGAGCTCCATTCGGCGCGGCCCTGTCGGCTCTGGTAGCCACGGTCTCGAGTGAAGCACTTTATGTGAAGCACTTTGAGTCTGCTTCGTGTATGAAATGTGCTATATAAATAAAGTTGCCTTGCCTTGCCTACTCTGGGTAAAAGACTCCGTGCATCTACCCAATCTATTCCTCTCATGATTTTGCATCATGGAATAGAGACCCAGCCTACTCAACCTCTCCCTTACACCCTCTAGTCCTGGCAACATCCCCATACATCTTTTCTGAACCCTTTCAAGCTTGACAATATCATTCCTATAACATGGTGCCCAGAACTGAACACAATATTCTAAATGCAGCCTCACCAATGCCTTATACAACTGCAACATGACCTCCCAACTTCTATACTCAATACTCTGACTGATGAAGGCCAAAGTGCCAAAAGCCTTTTTGATCACCTTATCTACCTGTGACTCGACCTTCAAGGAACCATGCACCTGTACTCTGCTCTACCACACTACCCAGAGGCCTACCTTTTACTGTATAGGTCCTTGCCTTGTTCGACATCCCAAAATGCAACTTTCCACCCTCACCCTGCCTCATTCCAATTTTTTATCCAGTCGACCAGCTCTCCTTGAATCCCATGCAATCTAATCATCCAGGGCAGCCTACCATGCAGACCCTTATCAAATGCCCTGCATATCCATATAAGCACCATCTACAGCTCTTGCCTCATCAACCTTTTTGATTACATCTTCAAAAAACTAAAGCAGTAGCATTCGTGAGACGTGATCTCCTATGTACAAAACTGTGCTGACTATCCCTAATCAGCCTTTGTCTATCCAAATGCATATATATCTTATCTCTCAGAACACTCCCTAGTAACTTTCCGACCACAGATGTTAGACTCACTGGCCTATTGCTCCCAGGCTTTTCCTTCCTTCCTTTGACCAAGAGGTCAAACCTCCATAATCTTTGCCATGTTTTGTCATGAATGATGATGGACAAATAAACAGCTGGAAGTAGGAGGAGGTCTTAGCTTCTTTATGATGGTGACAACATATGGTACAAAAGACTAGACTTATATATTGAGTAGATAATCCATCTCTGCTTCTTCCCGATGTACTTACCATTACAGAAGTCAGTCTTTAGCCTTTTCAATTTGCTCCAGTCTTTCTTACTGGATGTTAGTAAAAGACAGAGCGCATGCATGAAGAGTACAGAAATTTTAGCGGGTCGAAGTATTAAGGAGAGTGCAGTGGAGGAATGAAATGGGGCTACCAGCAAGATTGAGGAAAATCCCAAAAATATTTCAAACATATTAAGGAGTATAGATTATCCTGGGAAAAATTAGAGTCATTAGGTTTAAACTAGCAATCAGTGCGTGTAGCCAGATAATATCGGCAAGCTTTAAATCAATACATTTACATCTCTAGAAAGACATGGATTGGCAATGTTTCGCATCAGGACCATTCTTCAACATGTGGCACTTTTATTCATAAAGCTCAGCTCAGGGAATTTACAGCCTCAGTGGTAATTTAACACCAGTGGTAAGGATGTTATTGGAATTATAAATTATGACAGAAAATCGGCATCATTTTGTTTTGGGGAGATACAGCTCCATCCAAGACAGCAAGATGTTGCGAGAGAATTGTGGACACTGCCCAGCCCAACACACAAATCAAACTCCCTTCCATTGACACTTCGCACTGCCTCGTCAAGACCACCAACATTATCGAGGACGAGTCTCATCCCGGCCACTCCCTCTCCCATCAGGCAAGAGGTACAAAATTGTAAAAAACACATACCACCAGATTCAGGGATAGTTTCTTCCCAGCTGTTATTGGACAACTGAACCATCCGATCAACAACTAGATAGCGGTCATAAGGTACTATCTAACTCATTGGAGACCCTAGGACCATCTATAATCGGACTTATCTTGCACTGAACGTTATTCACTTATCATGTATCTGTACATTATGGATGGCTCGATTATAATAATGTGTAGTCTTTCCACTGACTGGTTAGCAAGCAAGAAATGCTTTTCACTGTACCTCGGTACATGTGACAATAAACTAAACTATTTGATTTTAAGTGTTTGAAAAACTAAGTGCATCAATGAGGATAATGCATTCAATGTATTGTTATGGAATGCAGTAATGCATTTTTCAACGTCTTACTTGTGAGACTGATCCAAAAAGTACGAGCACAGGTGCTACAGGGCAATTTCGATCCGAAAATGGCTTCCTGATAGGAGGCTATCCACAACACGTTGTTAAATTTAATTTAGTTTAGAGATACAGCATCGAAACAGGCCTTTCGACCAGAGTCTGCGCAAACCAGCAAACCCTGTACAGTCACACTATCCTACGCACAAAGAACAAGTTACAATTTGTATCAAAGCCAATTAACCTACAAACCTGTACGTGTATGGAGTGTGAGAGGAAACTGGAGCACCCGGGGAAAACCCACACAAGTCACGGGGAGGATATCCAATCTCCGAACAGACAGCACCAATAGTCAGGATCAAACCCAGGTCTCTGGCGCTGTAAGGCAGCAACTCTACTGCTGCGCCATGTGCTTCCCGCCGATCAGATGATCAGACCATACCTGATTGTTAAAGGTTACTTGACCGATGAAAGCCTGGGAAAGTGCACTGTTTAATTTTTATCTTGTGAAAACAGACCACCACACATCTCAGATCATTATCCACCTCTACCCATGTTCCATGACGTTTTAATTTCACTTTCACTGCATTTAATCCACCATCTAAATCTCCATCTACACGAAATCCCCGCCATACCACACTTCAATCTACCATCCAGAGCCAATCTGAAATATTGCTTGGGCCTCTCACATGACACATTTTATTTTAATCATTAACAGCCAGATACAGATAATCTTTGTCAGCTGGTTAAAAGCCAGTAAGAGTTTTGTAAGAGACTAAATTTAAAATATTTGGGTCATAACACATTAGGTTTAACCATAATGTGTAGGAAGGGACTGAAGATGCTAGTTTATACCAAAGGTGAACACAAAATACTGGGACAACTCACTGGATGGACCAAATGGACCTAAGTGCTGAATTCTAGGGGCGATGTGAGAGTGACTGTCGACATCAAAGCAGAATTTGATCGAGGAATTGCTTCTATTACTGGAAGCCTGTGACGAGAGATGTACAACAGAAAACTGCAACATATGCTGTGTGTTACAGTGCCCCCCATAATGTTTAGGACAAAGACCTATTATTTATTTATTTGCCACTGTACTCCACAATTTAAGATTTGTAATAGAAAAAAATAAAATGTGGTTAAAGTGCATATTGTCAGATTTTAATAAAGGCCATTTTTATACATTTTGGTATCACCATGTAGAAATTACAGCATTGTTTATACATAGTCCCCCCGTATCAGGGCACCATAATGTTCGGGACACAACAATGTCATGTAAATGAAAGTATTCATGTTTAGTATTTTGTTGCATATTCTTTGCATGCTTGAAGTCTGCGATTCATAGACATCACCAGTTGCTGGGTGTCTTCTCTGGTGATGCTCTGCCAAGCCTGTATTGCAGCCATCTTTAGCCTACGCTTGTTTTGGGGGCTAGTCCCCTTTCGTTTTCTCTTCAGCATATAAAAGGGATGCTCTATTCGGTTCAGATCGGGTGATTGACTTGGTCACTCAAGAATGTACCATATTTTAGCTTTGAAAAACTCCTTTGTTGCTTTAGCAGTATGTTTGGGATCATTGTCTTGCTGTAGAATGAACCGCTGTCCAATGAGTTTTGAGGCATTTGTTTGAACTTGAGCAGGTAGGATGTGTCTATACACTTCAGAATTCATTATGCTGCTACCATCAGCAGTTGTATCATCAATGAAGATAAGTGAGCCAGTACCTTCAGCAGCCATACATGCCCAGGCCATAACAACCCACCTCCGTGTTTCACAGATAAAATGTTATGCTTTATATAACCATATAACAATTACAGCACGGAAACAGGCCATCTCGACCCTTCCGTGCCGAACACATATTCTCCCCTAGTCCCATATACCTGCGCTCAGACCATAACCCTCCATTCCTTTCCCGTCCATATAACTATCCAATTTATTTTTAAATGATAAAAACGAATCTGCCTCCACCACCTTCACTGGAAGCTCATTCCACACAGCCACCAATCTCTGAGTAAAGAAGTTCCCCCTCATGTTACCCCTAAACTTCTGTCCCTTTATTCTCAAGTCATGTCCCCTTGTTTGAATCTTCCCTACTCTCAGTGGGAAAAGCTTATCCATGTCAACTCTGTCTATCCCTCTCATCATTTTAAAGACCTCTATCAAGTCCCCCCTTAACCTTCTGCGCTCCAAAGAATAAAGCCCTAACTTGTTCAACCTTTTTCTGTAACTTAGTTGCTGAAACCCAGGCAACATTTTAGTAATCTTGGGCAGTTCCTTCTCTCCTCTATACTTTGCTCTTGCCATCACTCCATAATGTTTGGGACAAAGGCCCATCATTTATTTATTTGCCTCTGTACGCCACAATTTGAGATTTGTAATAGAAAAAATCAAATGTGGTTAAAGTGCACATTGTCATTTTGGTTTCACCATGTAGAAATTACAGCAGTGTTTATACATAGTCCCCCCCATATCAAGGCACCATAATGTTTGGAGCACTAAGTCAATCTATGTCTCATCAGTCCACAAGACCTTTTTCTAGAACTGTAGTTGATCTTTTAAGTACAGTACTTCTTGGCAAACTGTAACCTGGCTATCCTATTTTTGCAGCTAATTAGTGGTTTGCATCTTACATTGTAGTCTCTGTTTTTCTTTTCATTAAGTCTTCTGCGGACAATGGTCATTGATAAATCCACACCTGAAGAGTGTTTCTGATCTGTCGGACAGGTGTTTGGGGATTTTTCTTTTTTATAGAGAGAATTTTTCTGTCATCAGCTGTGGAGGTCTTCCTTGGCCTGCCAGCCCCTTTGCGATTAGTAAGCTCACCAGTGCTCTCTTTCTTCTTAATGATGTTCCAAACAGTTGATTTTGGTAAGCCTAAGGTTTGGATGATGTCTCTAACAGTTTTATTCTTGTTTCTCAGTCTCATAATGGCTTCTTTGACTTTCATTGGCACAACTCTGGTCCTCATGTTGATAAACGGCAATAAAAGTTTCCAAAGGTGATGGAAAGACTGGAGAAAGACTAGGTGATGAGAGCTCTCTTATACCTGCATTAAGGAGGCAATTAAACACACCTGAGCAATTACAAACAACTGTGAAGCCACGAGTCCCAAAACATTATGGTGCCCTGAAATGAGGGGACCATGTAATGAAGGGACCGCTGTGATTTCTACATGGTAAAACCAAAATGTATAAAAATGGCCTTTAATCAAATCTGACAATGTGCACTTTAACCACATGTGATTTTTTTAATTGCAAATCTCAAATTGTGAGAAACTGTATATTCATGATTTGAATGATATAGATGTGAATGTAAGAGGTTTGATTTGTAAGTTCGCAAATTGTGAAAATTGGTGCTATTGTTAATGAGTGAAGAAAGTGGCCGATTCGGGAACTCTAAGTGTGTGCTCCGATCTGTCCCGACATCGGGCTTATACATCGGGCTGTCCGTAGCGGCGACTGCGGCGGGTTCATGGCCCCGACCATGGATGAACAAACTAAAAAGATTGATTGAACGTTATTGCCTTCCATCACAGTGAAGAATGTTGATTCCACTGTGGTGGATGTTCATGTTAAATTCTATCGTGTATTGTGCTCTTTTTGATTGTATGGCTGCATGGTAACTCATTTCACTGTACATTGGTGCATGTGACAAATAATCTTGAACCTTGTTGCTGAGAGTAATCTCAGAAACAAAACAATATTGATATGCAGTCAGATGGAAAACGCAATTGGAGATAGAAGTTAATCCTAAAAATGTCTGATGCATTTAAGAAGAAGTAGCAAAGGCTGGGATATATTACATGGAATGGGAAGATCCCGGGGAAAAAATAGGTTTAAACTAAACTAAACTAACCTTAGTACTCATCTCCAAGAATTCATGAAGATGGGAGCACAGGGAGATTTATTAGCCAGGGTATAAAATATAAGATCAGGGAGGTTTTTGGACAGCTTTACACAATGTTGTTTAGGCCACAGCTGGAGTACTGTGTGGAGTTCAGGGAGGGTGTGATTGTGTTAAAGAGGATACAGAACAAACTGGTCAGGATGTTGCCAGGAATGGAATGTTTCACTTTTGGGAACAGACTGGATAAATTGGGTTTGCTTTTGCTTGTAACTGAGAAGACGGAGGAGGCCTTGATTGAGGTATGAAAAGTAATGAGGGTGTACATAGGGTAGATGGAAAGAACTAAAAGTATCTTTAGCTTTTGGTCACATGCTCTTAAATTCTCATGTAGATATTTTACTGCGTTAAGTACACATTGTCCAATGCAACAAAGGCGGCTTCACTAATTAAGATATTTGAGTACTCAGAAAGTCAGCCCTCACCACATTAATTTTGGGCCTACAGAAGCTTTTACACCATCCATATGAATTACTTTGTTCCAACAAAGGTGTTTGATCATTCAAAGATGTCTTGTCAGTTACAGTGTAATCTCATTCTAAACGTGTTGTTGAATGGACAAATCAGACTTGAAATATCAAAGTAAATTATGTCACTGGAGTAAATGAAATTGCATTGAATTCACCAGTTGTTAGCTTTGATATTAAGAATATAAAAATATTGATGCACCTTTGAAATTGGGAAGAAAATCTCCTACATAATATTTGCTTCTGTTGTATAAAGAATTTCATAGCTATAACTTTAGTGTGTCCAGGTGGTTCAGGTCTCAATATTAACTAAGCACATTTACTAATTGTGAATACAATTCATAAGAAATAATTATAGTCATTCCACTGTTGTGGAGAACAGGAGGACGTGGTGATCTTATAGAGATGTACAAAATCGTGAGAGGAATAGGTTGGTAGTCACACAGTCTCTTGCTCAGAGTAGGGGAGATGGAGAACCAAAGGACATAGATTAAATCATGAGAGGTTTAAACCTAGATAGACCCAAAAAGATTGGGTAGTCAGCAAGACAGGCAGTCTCTTGAATGGGTGAGTTTAGGTCGGAAAGTGGAGATAACCATATAACCATTAAGGACATCTCGGCCCTAGATAATGTGTAGGAAGCCTATCCAATTTATTTTTAAAATTGGAGATGCTGGTTTAACTGGAAGATCACCCAAAAAGCTGAAGTAACTCAGCAAGAAGGCCCCCTCATATTACCCCTCTCTGGAGAGAATGTCCTCTTGTTTGGGTCTTCCCTGTTTCAAAGGTCGTGTCCACACAACCTGCAGACATTTTAAAGAGTCTATCAGGTCGCCCCTCAAAAGGGAAACGAGATAATAGACGATCTCTGTAACTTAGTTGTTGAAACCCAGGCAGATTCTAGTAAACCTGTAATTTTGTTGACATCAACAAAATGGATAAGACGATAATGTCGAGAGATATAAAAAAATGGTAATGCAAAAAAGTAACAATTATAAAGGAAACAAGCCATTGTTAGCCGTTTATTGGGTGAAAATGAGAAGCGTGTGTGACTTGGTGGGGGAGGGATGTAGAGAGAGGGAATGCCAGGGTATCTTGAAGTTAAATAAATCAATATTCATACCACTGAGCTGTAAGCTGCCCAAGCGAAATATGAGATTCTGTTCCTCCTATTTGCGTTTAGCCTCACTCTGACAATGGTCAGAAAGGTCAGTGTGGGAATGGGAAGGAGAATTAATCTGTTCAGCAACCGGGAGATCAGGTAGGTCCAGATAGACTGACTGAAGGTGTTCAGCGAAATGATCGCCCAGTCTATGCTTGGTCTCGCCGATGTATAAGAATCCATATCTTGAACAATGGATACAGTAGATGAGGTGGAGGTGCAAGCACCTGCCTAACCTGAAAGGACCGTAGGCGTCCCTGCACAGAGTCGAGGGGGGAGGTATAGAGACAGGTGTTGCACCTGGGACGGGGTGGTTTGGGTGGGAAGGGATGAGCTAACCAGGGAGTTGCAGAGGTAGAGTGCCCTTCATAATGTTTGGGGCAAACACCCATCATTTATTTATTTGCCTTTGTACTTTACAATTTGAGATTTGTAATAGAAAAAAAAATCACATGTGGTTAAAATGCACATTGTCAGATTTTATTAGGCAATTAAACATACCTGAGCAATTACAAACGCCTGTGAAGTCATGTGTCCCAAACATTATGGTGCCCTGAAATGGGGGGACCATGTATAAACATAGCTGTAATTTCTACATGGGGAAACCAAAATGTATAAATATTCCCTTTAATAAAATCTGACAATTTTGTCTTTAACCACATGTGATTTTTCTATGACAAATCTCAAATTGTGGAGTACAGATGCAAATAAATAGATGATGGGTCTTTGTCCCAAACATTATGGGGAAGGCAGGAATGGGGTACCGATTGTGGATGATCAGCCATGATCACATTGAATGGCAGTGCTGGCTCGAAGGGCCGAACGGCCTACTCCTGCACCTATTGTCTATTGTCTATTGAGGGCACTGTAGGTTCAAGGTGAAGGGGAAAAGATTTAATAAGAATCTGATGGGTAACTTATTCCACACAAAGGATGGAACAAGCTGCCAGAGGAGGTAGTTGAGACAGGTTAGACAGGTACATGGATAGGACAAGTTTGGAGGGATATGGACCAAACGCTGGAAGGCGGAAGTAGTGTAGCTGGGAATTGTTGGCCGGTGTGGGCAAGTTGGGCCGAAGGGCCTGTTTCACACTGTATCACTCTATGACTTTATGAACCTGAGGGGTAACATTTTCACACAAAGGATGGTGGATGTAGGATGTAGGCCGAAGGACGTAGTTGTGTCAGGTACTTTTGCAATGTTTAAGAAATATTTAGAAAGGTACATGGATAGAACAGGTTTAGATATGGGCCAAACGCAGCTAATTGGGACTAGTGTAGATGGGGAATGTTGGGCAAGTTGTGCGGAAGGGCCTGTTTCCATGCTTTAAGACTCTTTGACTCTCCACTGTTATCTGGCAATGCTCAAAAGATTAAAATATCAAATCACACGATAACCACAGCCTGATTTGTTCTTTATATATCAACTTCTAGTGATTCAATGTTTTAAATACATGCCACGGCAGCAGTTAACAAGGACAAAATGAACTGTAGGAAAATAAAATGGATTTATTCTACTTAAATGACTGATTATTTCATACCTTGTAGTGTGTTAGCCTAGTCAAGTATCTTTAAGATATTCTTTTTGCTCAAACAAAATGATGAGTCATATCAATGTAGCATTCTCAGCACATAATTTAGCAGAGTTATTTACAGAATGAATTAATCACACTGTTCATACCAGGTCTGCTTTCTTCAGCTAAGGGACTTGGCGAACCCTCATCAAAGGGGATGTCCATTCCTACATCCTTTGTCGATGATCTACAAAAGACAAACATGTCACCAAAGCAAGCATTGAAACTTGGCAATGCAATGTTTTCATATTCAAAGATAAAATCTTTGATTTGTGTTTATATTAATTACCTTGGAATGTCACATAACAACAAAGTTATTTTAAAGAGGTTATAGTTTCAATGTAGGAACTGTGGGAGACAATTGGCAAATTCCAAAAGCAGTAACAAGATTGATGAGATAATTTGCATATTTAAAGATCTGGCTTGAGGGATAAACATTTGTTGAAACTGAGCTGAACATTCTGTTCTTCATAATATTAGCCCATGTCATCCAAGGCAAAATCTGCCTGTCACTCACCTTGTACCTGCGGCCTCCAGATCAGCAGACTAACAATGAAGTACACTCTGTGTCACTTTTCAAATATCAATGTGTAAGAAACGTCGTATGAGATGCACTCATGCTCACTGATGATGTAATTTTTTTGGTTTCACAGGTTATTAATATTGCAAATCCTTTGTGTCAATTTTTGGTTCTGCCCATTGTTGGGATGGGGAGTGGCTCATTACAGCCCTCGCTCCAAGAGAGAGATATATCTCTCAGGTTGTCAAGTCAATAATCTATCCACAAGGAAACAGAAATTTCAGAATGTAATTAATTCTTCACCCCAAATATTTCTGGCTTGAAGCAACTTATTCAACATTCATTTCATGATGAGACAGGAATCTGGGATGTGTGCCAACTTATAAGAAGCCAGAGATACACGGCTGTGAAGCTCGGTGGACATTAACATTACCAGTTCTGAAACTATTGCTTCCCTTTTTTTCCTCAATAAGCCAATGAAATTCACTAGTCAGCACCGGCTACAACCTACAAAAACCTATGACCACCTGGCAACCCACTATGACCTCCTGGCAACCCACCTACGGCACGAGAATTCTCGCTACCCTCCATGGCGGCTTCATGTTGAAAAATTCTCGGCGACCATGATGAGGCCGCGACTAGTTCCCAGAATGCGGGAACTGCTCACGATCATTAAGGTGAATCCCCGGCAACTACTCGCGAACATGTGGAGACCATGTAGCGACCGCAGAGACTCCTGCAGTCGCCCCAAAAAGTTGCCTAAGTGGGACAGGCCCTTTAGTTCAACAATTCAATCCAAAAGGTAGTGTTATATTGGTGCAATTGAAACTGGGTTTAAACATGCAAATTAAGTGCATGACGTAGTTAAGTCGTGCGATTTAAATAGCGCAAACAGTTGCAGAATGAGAGGCCTGTGAATAGCTGCAACATTAAAAGAGAACTAAGACACAAAGTGCTGTCTCCGTTCTTTATCGTGAAGATAGACTTTGAGGCAACACAAAACCTTACATAAATATGATGGCTGGATGTGCTGTATGCCAGAAATAGTCATAGAGTGATACAATGTGGAAATAGGCATTTCAGCCAAACCTGCCCACACCGGCCAACAAGGTCCCTGCTACACTAGTCCCAATTGCCTGTGCTTGGTCCATATCCCTCCAAACCTGTCCTATCGATTTACCTGTCTAACTGTTTCTTAAACAATGGGATAGTCCCAGCCTCATCTACCTCCTCTGGCAGCTTGTTCTATACACCCACCACCCTTTTTGTGAAAAAGTTATTAAATCTTTTCCCCTTCACATTGGACCTATGTCCTCTGATCCTCGATTGCCCGATTCTGGGCAAGTTACTGTGCATCTACCTGATCTATTCCTCTCATGATTTTGTACACCTCTATAAGATCACCCCTCATCCTCCTGCGCTCCATGAAATAGAGACCCATCCTACTCAACATCTCTCAATAGCTCACACCCTCTTGTCCTGGCAACATCCTCGTAAATCTTTTCTAAACCCTTTCTAGATTGACTATATCTTTCCTATAACATGGTGCCCTGAACTGAACACAATATTCTAAATGCACTCACCAACGTCTTATACAACTGCAATTTGACCTCCCAACTTCTATACTCAATACTCTGACTGATGAAGGTCAATGTGCCAAGAGCCTTTTTGACTACCTTAGCTACCTGCGACTCGACCTTCAAGGAACCATGTACCTGTACTCCTGGATCTCTCTGCTCTACAACACTACCCAGAGGCCTACCATTTACTGTGTAGGTCCTTCCCTTGTTCGACATCCCAAAATGCAACACCTCACACTTCTCTGTATTAAATTGACTATCGACCAGTGGCACTAATGCCAGTGGTGATGAAGTGCTTTGAGAGGTTGATCATGGAGCAAATCAACTCCTACCTCGACAAAAACCTGGACCCACTGCAGTTCGCTTACCACCACAACAGATCAGCGGTGGATGCGATCTCGCTGGCCCTCCACTCCGCTCTGGACCACTTGGATAACAAAAACTCATGTCAGGCTGTTATTCATCGATTACAGCTCGGCATTTAACACAATCATCCCCTCCAAGCTGGTTACCAAACTTGCAGAACTGGGTCTCTGAGCATCCCTCTGCAATTGGATCCGCGACTTCCTCATTCACAGACCACAGTGTGTTCGTATTGGTGGAAATATGTCAGCCTCGATAACAATCAGCACGGGAGCACCTCAAGGCTGCGTGCTCAGCCCCCTGCTGTACTCACTCTATACTCATGACTGCGTAGCCAGTCACAGTGCGAACTCCATCATCATGTTCACTGACGACACCACTGTTGTGGGACGTATCACTGATGGGGATGAGTCAGAGTATAGAAGAGAGATCGAGCAACTGTCCATATGCCAGCGCAATAACCTGGCCCTCAACACCAGCAAAACCAAGGAACTGATTGTGGACTTTGGAAGGAGTAGGAGGGGGACCCACAGCCCCATTTATATCAACGGGTCGATGGTTGAAAGGGTCGTTGATATAAATGGATTTTGACATCAAGATCATATATCTTGTTCTTCTCGTATGGTGAGAGGCAAGATAAATTGCAGCAACCATCATTTCCTTTCCCGGTTTGTACCTCTGATGCCTCAAAAGGAGTCTTTGAAGTCTGGCTGGTGCTGAACATAGATTTGTTGTGTTTATCTGTTCCAGCGGATGATGGTCAGTCTCAATTTCGAATTTCCGTCCATACAAATAGGTGTGAAACTTTTCACATCGTAGACCACAGCCAGGAATTCTCTTTCGATATTGGCGTATCTTGTTTCGACTGGTGTTAAGAGTTTTCAAAGCAAAATCAATTAGTCTACCATCTTGAAGTAGAGAAGCACCTACTCCCTTCTGAGATGCGTCTACCTGTAGAGTGACAGGCTTTCTTATATTGTAGTAGTGCAGTGTTGTCTCACTTGCAATCAATTGTTTCCGTCTGTTGAAATCTTGGTCACGGGAGGTCGTCCATTGGAAATCACCATCCTCTTTTAACATCTCTATTAGGTTGACTGTGTGGCCTGCAAGTTTGGGGATGAAGGAGCTCATGTATTGTATTAGTCCTAGAAATGTTTGGAGCTCTTTCTTGTCAGTTGGTGCCTTCATTTCACTGATAACCCTCACCATATCCTCACTTGGTTTTACTCCATCTGTAGTTCAAACCAAAGAATTGACATTCTGAAACTTCAATGATGCACTTCTCAGCATTCAATTTTATACCAACCCTTCTAGTTTTCTCCATTGTGTCGTGGAGGTTGTAGTTATGGACTTTGTCATCTTGTCCAAAGACTTGGTTGTCATCCGTTATCCTAACTTCTCCTTTGCAGTTGTGGTAGGTTTCATCACATGTTGCAACCCAATTTCAATTGTAACAGTATACAGTAACAGCTAGTGCATCCGAGATCCATAGGTTTCCTCAGCATTGCACTGAGGCAACACCCTAAGGTTATAGTACTCAGCTCACTGACGTAGAGACAAAAGTGTCACTTTCCACACCCTTGCAAAACTCCTAAAAAGTATCTTGGTAGAAAGAAGTCTCTTATAGAGATTTTAATTCCCACGATAATACTATTGAGTATTCTAATTTAGTTTCAGTTTTAGTTTAGTTTAGAGATTGTAGATCAGTGCATGTTCCTTTAACATAGTGACCTCACCACTACTAACCACTCCCCATTGTCTCTTGTATAATTGTAGTGTCCCCACCTCCAGCCCGCTCTCTAGCTCCAGTGATGACCACGGACGGCTAGTGCATAGTATGTATGTATGTATGTATGAGAGCCTGCTGACATACTGCATTACAGCATGGTACGGCAGCTGCACCATGGCAGACAGGGAGAGGCTTCAGAGGGTAACTAGGACAGCACAGAAGATCATTGGTTGCCCTCTCCCCTCCCTGATGGATATTTACACCTCCCGCTGCCTTAGCAGGGCAAAGAATATCATCAAGGACAGCTCCCATCTTGCGTTTGGACTGTTCGACCTGCTGCCCTCTGGAAGGCGCTATAGGTGCATCAAAACTAGGACAAATAGACTCAGGAATAGTTGTTTTCCGAAAGTCATAACTACTCTTAATTCACACATGCACTGACTTCACAGCCCAACACCCAGACTTCCATCTATTCTATCCACGTACTGAAATTTGTAACTGTAATGTGTATTGTAACTGTAATTTTTAATATTTTTTAAAAACATTTTTAATATTTAATGTAATCTTTAAACATCTGCCTAAGAATACTACCTATTCATCCTTCACCATTTTGCCTTTATAGATATGTATATAGCGCCGCAGAATTGTGCACCTATCCCCCCCCCTCTCCCTTTTCTTTTTGTTTTCTGTTTCTTGTTTTTTGTACTAAATTATATGTATGCACTGAGTACGAGCTGCTTTTAATCTCACTGTACATGTATAGTGACAATAAATGGCATATCTATCTATCTATATCTATCTATCTATATCTATATCCATGTAGTGCTTATAATAAACTATTAGTAAAAGACTTTGTGTAGCAATCAAGGCTTTTTACATGGTGTCACAGCGGTAGACTCGCGTCTCCTGTTTATCGGTTTTCTTTTTATTCTTTGTTTTCTCCCAGTTGTTCCCCTATCCCTCTGTTTTCATCATGTCCAACTCCTGTCATCGCCCCGACACATTGGTTTTTGACACGGACATTGTCCACCGCTGGACTGTGTTCCAGCGCGACTATGAACATTATATTGCTATTGCTCATCCTGATGCCACTCCTGCTGTGCAGGCTCACCTGTTGCTCAACCTCGCTGGCCCGGAGGCCATGGATCACTATGCCTCATTCGAGTTCGGCCCTGGTGAAGACCGTCGGGACCCGGTATGTCTCATGGCTAAATTCACTGCCCTCTGCGATATCCCTACCAATAACA
This sequence comes from Leucoraja erinaceus, assembly GCF_028641065.1. NCBI lineage: Eukaryota > Metazoa > Chordata > Chondrichthyes > Rajiformes > Rajidae > Leucoraja > Leucoraja erinaceus. Next base: position 79,516,237 of record NC_073379.1, on the reverse strand, counting down.
TTATTGAGCGCTTTAAATTCTTCCAGAGGCGGCAGATTCCCGGGGAGCATATTGATGCTTTTATTGCCTCTTTGCGTCATATGGCTCGGCGCTGTCGCCTTGAAACGATCACCACGGACGAATTGATCAGGGACGTCCTGGTCAACGGTCTCCTGAACGCTAAGCTGCGTGACGAGCTCCTAATGAAACCTGACTTAACGTTAAGGGATGCTATGCATGCCGCTCGCATGGCCTCTGCTGTTGGCTCCGTGCCTCAACCGGTGTCCCAGGACATTAACTTTACCGGTGCTGCTGGCCGCCGGCGGAACGCTGGTCCGCCACACCGGGGCACCGCTGCTACGCCCGCTAAGGTCACCCCTCGTCGTTGCCCAAATTGTAATTTCTCTTCCCACCAATTCAACGTTTGCCCCGCGCAGGGTAAGACTTGTAATTCCTGTGGAAAGCTGAACCACTTTTCGGCGGCTTGTCGATCCCGTGGGAAGCCGGTCCCTGCTCCAAGGAGGAATTTAAACAACCTTGCAGACTCTGATAGCGCGCTTGGTTCCCAGTACCAGTCGGATGAACTCCCAGACTCTGATACGAGCTCCTCCCATGGTGATTCAACGGTGTTTTCACTTTTGGATGCACCTGCTATGATAACGGATCCCTCTGTGCATGTTACTGTGAATGGCCATTCCTTTTCTGCGAAGGTCGACACTGGTGCCTTTGCCAACGTTATGTCTGTCAGCCTCTTCAAGCAGATAAGATCTGGTGAGAGAGTTACTCCCGGCGACACCCGCCTTCATGCCTATGGGGGAGGTGTTCTGGTTCCTGTGGGGAAGGCCACGCTTATCTGCACAGTCCTTGAGACCTCTCGGCCCCTCACTTTCCACCTGCTGGATTCTGATAACGTCACCCTGTTGGGCGCCCGTGCGTGCCAGGACCTTGGTTTGGTTTCTTTCCACCGCGGCATTCACCTGGTGCAGGCCCCCATGGACCCCCTGGGCGAGTACCCCGACCGTTTTGATGACATTTTGGGGAAATTGCCCTGTGACTATAAAATCGTTGTCGACCCGAGTGTCGACCCGGTGATTCGACCGGCCCACCGCGTCTCCTTTGCAATGAAGGGCCGCGTGGAGTCTACTCTGCGTGACATGGTGACCATGGGCATCCTCAAGGAGGTGAGCGCTCCCACCCGGTGGGTCTCCACCATGGTCGTCGCTGCAAAAAGGATAAGAGCGAGATCCGGATCTGCATTAACCCGAAGGACGTGAACCTTGCCATCAAGCGCCCGCACTACCCCATGCGGATGGTGGAGGACGTTGCTGCACAGGTCGGCCCTGCCACTGTCTTCTCGGTCTTAGACGCCAAGAGCTCCTTTTGGCAGATCCCTCTGGATGAACGTTCCTCATTCCTGACCACCTTCAGCACACCCTTCGGCAGGTTCCGTTTCCTCCGCATGCCGTTTGGGATCAACTCGGCTAGTGAGGTTTTCCAGCGCACCATGGAACAGCTGTTTGCTGGGTTGCCGTGCGCCATCATCGTGGATGACATCCTGGTGTACGGGAGGGACGTCGCTGAGCACGACCTGCACCTCCGCAAAGTCCTGGACAGGGCTCATGAGATCAATCTCAAGCTCAACCTAAAGAAGTGTCGGTTCCGGGTCCCGGAGGTCACTTACGTTGGTCACGTTTTCACGGCGGGGGGTTTAAAGCCAGACCCCCAGAAAACGGCAGCAGTCACCGAGATGCCCGCTCCTACTGACGTACCCGGCCTGCAGCGCTTCCTAGGCATGGTCAACTACCTGGGGAAGTTTATACCTGACCTCAGCGAACTGAGCGCTCCCCTGAGGGAGCTGATCAAGAAGGACTCCGCATGGGTCTGGCTCCCGCATCACCAGTCGGCGTTCGTGGCTCTGAAGTCCAAGCTCGCACACACACCGACTCTCAAGTTCTTCGATTTGAACAGACCAATTGTCCTCACTGATGCCTCTAAGTTCGGTCTCGGTGCCGCCTGTCTGCAGCTTCATGACGGCCTGCAGCTGCCTGTCTCCTACGCTTCTCGCACCATGACCCCTGCCGAGCAGCGTTACGCTCAGATCGAGAAGGAGCTCCTTGCCGTGGTGTTCGCCTGCTCCAAGTTCAAGGACTACATTCTGGGCAACACTTTCACCATTGAGACTGACCACCAGCCGCTGGTCACTATCTTGAACAAGCCTATCCATGTCGCCTCTTCCCGTTTGCAGCGGATGATGCTGCAGCTCCAGCGTTTCACGTTCCGGATTGTGTACCGCAAGGGCAAAGATATGTTCGTGGCCGACACATTATCCCGTGCGCCGCTCCCTTCCGTTGCCCGCCACCCATACGAATCATCTGACCTGATGGTACTGAACGTTAACATTGTTCCTTCCCAGCAGATGCAGTCCCTGGTCAAACACACTGCTGATGATCCTGCCCTGCAACAACTTGCGGACGTTATCCGCCGTGGTTGGCCTGACCGACGCTCTTCCCTGCCGGCTGGTGCCGTACCCTACTTCCTGGTTCGGGATGAACTGGTGCTGCACGACGGCATGGTGGTGGTGAAGGGTCACAAGGTCGTGGTGCCGGCCGCTCTGCGGGATCACTACTTTCAATCTGCCCATAACGGCCACCCCGGGGTGGAGGCCACTTTGTCCCAGGCCCAAAGCCAGTTTTACTGGCCGGGTATGGCTCAAGACATCCGGGACAGGGTCTCCGCCTGCACTGCCTGCAACAGTCTCCTGCCTCATCAGCAGCGCCAGCCTCTCCTGCAGCAGCCGGCCCCCGAGTTGCCGT